>NW_024349797.1:11780261-12433500 GCF_902729225.1 Pteropus medius
TTTGTGATTATAGATGACGAATACAACAAAACTTGGTGGAGTATTACATGCCATTGTCCAAAATCCTCCCACTTAGGAAAGATTTCTTGGACCTGAGCACCAGTTTATCATTGTTTTTTCGTTCCTTTTTTTCCTCTTCGACATTCATTTCCACCCATCTTTAACTCCCAGTCTTCAATCTCAAAATTTTAATGACATTCTGGTTATTAGTATTATTATTATTGTGTTAAGAACACTTAACATGAGATTTAACCTTTAAAATTTGTAAGTGTACAGTGTCATTAATTATAGGCATGATGTTGAAAAGCAGATTTCTAGCATTTATTCATCGTGCATAACTGAAACTCTGTACCAGGTAAACACAATTCCCCATTTTCCCTACCCCCAAGTTCCTGAAAACAACCATTCTACTCGTTTCTATGAGTTTGTCTATTTTAAAGACTTCATATAAGTGGAATATTGCAGTCTTTGTTCTTCTATGTCTAGCTTATTTTACTAAGAGTAATCTTCAGATTCATCCATGTTTTTGCATATAAAAGGATCTCCTTTTTTTAAGGTTGAATAATATTCCATTGTATGTATATACCACCTTTTCTTCATGCATTAATGGATGGGTATGTAGGTTGTTTTTATGCTTGCTGTAACCAGCATGGCTCTGCAAGGTTGGGAGAAGTCACAACCTGAAAATCCGGTGACATTCTTATGCAGGACAATCTAGTTCTCTACTTGCCTTGTCCTTTACGTTCTACGTCTGCAGCACTTTCTCAATCCAAAATCCCATCAAGACTCATTAAGTGTTTCCTCATAATTAGGGCAATACACTCCAAAAGTGTGTTCTACAAATATGAATTTATAAGTTTTTTCCTAAATATTATTTTATATTCTATTCTAAACAAATGGGTCCTTGTTCCCTTTCTCACTTAAAATTTGTCAATCTCCCTTTCTCACACACATATATAAATAAATACATGTAGAGACACATACACATAAATGCAAACCATCCACATATATATGTGTGTGTGTGTGTGTGTGTGTGTGTGTGTATGCAGTGATATATTGATGTACATTTATCTATGTCAATATATTTTAATAGAATAAATTTGGAAGGACATAAATATAATTTTAACATTGATTCTTCAGGCAAAATGAAAATGTGATGAAGAGAGGATTCATATATTTTTATTCGATTTACATTTTTTCCACTTATATCTTAATATTTTTTTACTTAAATATATTCAAAATCCAAGCCTATTTTGTGTTCTGTTTCATATCTTTTTGTTTCTTTCACGATCATTAAAGAACACATTGATAGTTTAAATTTTTATATATTCTAATCTTGAAATTATATTTCTGATCTATATTTTGTGGATTGTCTGCTTAAGGTATAATTCGTAATGGCATTTTTAATATAATACATAACCCTCAAATCTACTGGACTCTCAGTTATCTCATGATGAAACATTTGAAAATGGCCCTGTTTGCTTGTAGAAAGTTCAGAAATCTTCAGCCTCTTCTCTCCTCAGCATAAAGATAAACAAGTACTTAATCTGTTCAGTCAGATTGGTCATTGGGTTGACACTCTACATTTGGATATCTATGTTTAGCAATCAAATTTCCTGAATTTTAATGAGCTTGATCAAAGTTATGGTTCAAGACCATGAGTAAATAATTATTATATAAGTAATTTTGCTTTGTTACTATAGTAATGGAAATATGAGAAGTTCACTTTACGTTCAGTGTGGAAGTTTAAAAATAAAAGACAGTCTTTAAAATGTCTATACCCAAAAGAAAAGCAACAACAGCTCATTTTCAATTTAGTCTTCAAATTCCAATTATCATATTATTTGCGTTAGGCAGATTTCCCTAAGCTCCAAAAAGCAGATATTAGAAAGCAATAATAATTGCTTGTAATAATAATTTTTAAAATTCCCTTACACTTTTTATTTGCTTTAAGTCTGTCCCATCCTGTGTTGGAAACTATGGGTAACAATACTTAGCTCCTAAGATCAAGGAGATAATTGTCTAACTAGTACAATATATGCATATATTCATACATATAATTACAAAACAAAGCCCAATGTTCCATATAATAAAACTCTAAAATGTGTTGTATAAATAAATCAGCAAGAAAGAAAGGGAATTTGAGTACTAGAGAATACTCTAGAAAGCCTTAGTTGAAAATGTGAGAAATTTTGCTAAAGCATTGTGGATATTTAATTCACTGAAGATGCATTTTAAAGATTCGATTATGATTTATATATATAGCTAGGTACTTTAGGGGATACAAAGATGAATAAATTAGGACTCAAGTTTAGATGCTTTACAGTTTAGTGAGACACGTAGATGTATAGCTAAGCCCAGAACAGGTACTGTGATAAGTACCGCACCAGCTGAGAGTGGGGAAATGAACATTTTAATTTATATAAGGAATTGAAGACAGTTTTTTGGGAGAAGTAGTATTTGAGTTAACTCTTGAGGTATTGATAGGAATTCAATAAGAAGAATTGATGAAAGGTGCAAGGGAGAGAGAAAGATGTGGTATAGTTATTGGATACATGACTTAATTAAAATAGCCACTCTGTTTCCATGCCCTTTGCCCATTAACTCTGTAATTCTTTTCCATTCTGGCTCTGGTCTCAGCAAATGACTTTCTTATGCCACTGAGATGTTAAAAAATTTGGTGGAAGTAGAGGCTCATAAAAAGGCAAGTCCCCAAACTAGAGTGTGTTTGGCTTTATTCCAATGTAGTCGCTCAAATCAAATTCATGGAAAACTTATAGCATTTTTTTTAAGGAATCTGTCTAGGGTAAAGAGCCAGGATCCTAAACTACACTTAAAGGGACAGACAGGTAAATTTTTATTAAGGCCTTGGGACTCCAACTTTATAAAGGCAGGAAACAAACTGAGAAAATTTCCCAAAAGGCATATTCTCTAATATTATTTTAAGAAGTAGTTAAAGATCATGAAAAGAGAATAGTTCACAGAAGTCAAAGCTAAGACAGCAGAACTCGGCCAATAAAGGAACAATATTTCCCTTAGAGGATATGAGGAACCTGGCAACATGTGCTTCATTGTCTTCAGATAGCTATGAATAAGTGACTGCCCCTCGCTTCCTAATCTTTCACTTTGTGAATGGTGGTGACAATTGTGGATGTTTTGCCTCTGTCTCACCACTGTCTTTTGGGTGATAAGGGAAAGGATTGCTTATATTTGTTCATAATTTTCTGAATCAAAAAAAAAAAAAGCCAAAGCTGAGGACCTTTATGTAGACCTGACATAAATCACAAGCCCCTGGACTTTGATAGCGGTGCTCTGATGAGATAGGACTCAGAGGGGTCTTGGGTGTGGATGAGGATATTTTGCACATGGAAGGCCAGAGAAGAAGGACTGAAGTAGATCGATGGCATTAAGAACTCTAATTATTTGTCTCCCCACATCCATGCTCTTTATTCTATAACTTTACTCTGTGATCTCCACTCTGACTTTGGGCTCCACCATGTGATATGCTTTAGCCAATGGGATGTTAGTAGCACAATGCAATCAGCAGCTTGAAAATCATAAAATAGAGATAAGTCACCTTAGCCAAGGCTATCCTAGACAAGTCAAATACAGACAATCTAGATGCATGAGTGAACTCAGCTGAGACCAGAGATCAGAACTGCCTACCCATGTTCAGCCCAGATCACTAACTTGCAGACTCGAGAGCAATAGTAAATGACTGTTATTTTAAGCCACAAAATTATGAGAATCATTTGTTATGCAGCATTGCTGTGCCAATAGTGACCGATATGGAGATTGTTCTAGATGAAAGGAGATAAGGAACATATGCCTGTAGTCTGTTTAAAGACATAATAATAAAAATTAAATAATAATATTGAATAGTATTCTATGTTAAGTAACAGTCTCAGTTGCCTTATATGTACTTATCATTTCTTATAATCCTTACAACAACTTTTAAATAAGTAAATGTTAGTTTGTTAATGAAGAAAATGAGACAAAGTTTAAATGATTTCCTTGAAGAGTTCACATAACTGAGAAGTGGCAGATATAGTGAGAATACTAGAAGAAGACATAGTTGGTACAGTGTGAAATATGAGCATGGATCTATGACTCACATTGAATTTTGGAGTCAGCAACAATGTCCATTGGATCGCAGTTTTAATTTAACAGTGTAGGAAAGGTCGAGATTGTATATTGAATTGTTGAAGAGCAATATAAAAGAAAAGCAAAGGAATAAGACCTGGAGTAAAGAGCACTAAGAATTGGAGAGCAAAAAAGAACTGGAGAGAGTAAAACATCATCATCATCATCATCATCATCATCATCATCATCATTAATGGTTAGAGAAGAGGAAAAGAATATTTAAAAAATGATGGAGGAAATAAATGGAAGAAAAGGGAAGTGGGCGACAGTGTTTCATGACCCAGAGAAACAAGAACAACTTAAAAACTGGTTAGTTTCCATTGGTTTCTATAGTTTTAAGAGAATGATAGAGGCAAAGCTGTAGTACATTCAAAAGGGAGTGGTAAATCCAAAAATTAAAGATATGATTGTGGTCTATTCCTTCTTATCTAAGAAGGAAATGGAAAAATAAAAAGAAATAAAAATAAAGTTTTTATTATTGAGAATAAATAGAAAAATATATAGAAAATACATAAAAGAGTGATGATTAACGCTATTGAATCACTTCAAAAGTAGGAAGGAATGTGATCAAGCATAAACTGGAAGAATTTGTCTTGAATAAGTGAATAACAATCTCTTTCACAAAGGAAAATGGAAAGTAGAGTTGATTGCCATACATGCAAATAAATATGTATATTGGTAGTTTGGAAGGTAAGGAATTTTATGACAGGTATGGCTCGTGGTCTCAGTGAAGTGAAAGATGTTTTCCTTTGCTAAAAATGAGAGCCATCGAGGGTAGATAGAGTGTTTTAGGAAGATAGATATGGAAAAAGAGTTTAGAAAACTTAAATAAAATTATTAATTAAAGTCCCAATTGTGTACAGAGAGTATGAATGTGTATGACATCAAAATGCACAATTGTATGTGCATTAGATACAGAATCAAAAACGATTAATTCAGGATTTAGGAGTGGTTGGGAAGGAGTAACTTAAGGTGAGAGACATGAGGCAGAAGAAGTTGCAAGTGAGATAATGGTAAAGTAGTCTATCTTGAGTCTAGGCTCATATTGAGAAGAATCTGAAGGAAATTTCTAGAAAACACAAATCCCTACCCACCCCCAGTGGACTCAGGTCACATTGGATTTCTCTGTTCCTTTAAAGCATCAAGTATATTCTCAGTCTAGGCCTTGTTCCAGTTATTTCCTCTACCTAGAGCAGCCTTCCCGAGCTCTTTACCTGCTGATTCTTTCTTGTTATTCAAATTTCAGCTCAAATGTCACCTGCTTATGGAGGCTACCTCTGTGAACTTTATCCCAATTGCTTTGTTAACTCTCTTCTGATTTATTTGAAAAGTTCATTTTTAATTCTCCAAAGTTCAACGACGCATTATAGTATACATACTGAAGGTAAATGTTGCAGAAGGGATGTAACTTTATCTCTTAGTGATGCACGCATACTTAAGTTTCTAAATAAGCAATGCGCTAAGTCTTGCAGTTCATCAGCCTGGAAAATGAAAAAAAATAAAACAAGGAAAAACAAAATCAAAATATGATAAATATGCATAGCCTTAAAAAATCTTATTACTGCTCTTATGTTCACAAAAGGAATGGTATTGAACCAAATGGCAATAACACCGTGACTCTTAATTTCCTAAAACATGTTTCTGAAAATCAATTGATTTAGAATTTCAAACTTTACTTTTTAGCAAATAGTCAAAATAGTAATAAAGATTATACAATCTTAGAATCTTCTTAGCAAAATACAAGTGACCAATATTATACAACTGCGCTAACATATAATGAAGGAAAGTGGATTCTTCTTTGAGTCTTAAAACATGAGACCCCTGCTGTTCTCTTATATTTGCTGTTTGGTAATCATCAAACCTAGGTAGACTCCTGTAAAAGTGATTGTTTCCTAAATAGAATGAGAGCGTAATAAACATATTTCTTTGATTCGAATAATCAATAAGAATAAAATAGGAGCAAGATTAAAGATCTCGCCTGTATTCTAACAGTTCCACAGATGTTACAGACTCCTTTTTTTCGATAATCCAGCTGTTTACAAATATAGTCTGCCTGGCTTTACATGAGCCACATTTGTAGTGCAGTGGAGAAATTTTTAATTAAAAAAAAAAAGTGTTTTCACCTTGCAAAGATGCAACCTTTGTGTAGTTTGGATTAATAGCAGTGTAGTAAATTTGTGTCCATCCCAGGGCCAAGCTTCCATTCTTGTCATGGCAGTGCTAGACCGTCTACAACACACACACAGAATGCCTGGGGGAACTGTGACCTGCACTAATGAATTGTGGAAAGATAATTTCCTCTGCCTATTTTTCCTTTTAAACAAATTGCAACCTCGTATTTCAACCAAATGACCTTTCTAAAACTCCACAGTGTCTAATTATAAAAGAACGAGAGGGCATTTACTATTAACAGAAATGAGATTAAGTTTTGCCATAACCTTGGGAGGCAACATAGCCAATGATGTTTATAATCCGGGGTGATTGGAAGGCGGGGGGGCCTCCTCCAAAGGCTATTGCAGATTCCTCCTGGCGCCATGCTGCTGAGCTCAGTCTGTTCAATGCCACAAAGTCAGCAGCTTAAAATCCCCTGTCTAGGTTTACGTTGCTAATAATATTCAATTTAGTACTGTCGGAAGGGAGGAGGGAGGAGGGAAGCAAAGAGGGGAAGAGAGAGGGATAAAATGACAATATGAGAAAATAGAAATAAGAAAAAGTAAGAGAGAATAAATGAAGTATAAACATTCATTCCCAAAATATGTATTAAGAACCTACTATTTATGAGGCGCGAGGCTCTAGGTTACCAGAGTGCAGAATGAAAGAGACATGCATAGTTCCTGACTTGGCCATGTTTCCAGTCAAGTTGAAAAGACAAACCAAAAGAAAAGAAATAAGTAAATAATAACATAATCACACTTGTGAAGTGTTCTAAGGAAAATGAATAGGGTGCAGAGATAGATAATACTAAGAAATTCTCAAAATAACAAAATGACTTTTAGATTTAAGTTGAAGGATGAGAAGGATCCAGGCAGTCCAACATCATAGAAAACAAGAAAAAGAAACAGTGTGAGTGAAGTCTTGAAATATGAAGAAGATAAGCACATATGTTAATGGTGCATAAAATGCTAATGGGACTGAGGATTAAAGCAGTAAGGGAGTCAGAGGGGGTGCCGAAGATTCTAAGTGGTGGAATTCCTTCAGTGGTTTGAGTACATGACCTGTCTGATTTGTATTTTATGGGGAGTAAATGAATTGGAGATGGACAAAATTGGAGAGATAGAGATCAGTAAGATAATTGCAACAGCGCAAGCAAGAGATGGTGGTAGCAGTAGAGGTGCAGAGTGAAAGAGACACAGAGAGATTGGCAAATACTTTAGAGGCAAACCGTAGTAGACTTACTGATGGATTGGATGTGGGCAAGTCTGAATATTTGGAGAAATCTAAATATTTGGAGAAATATGAATGTTTGGAGAAATTGAAGATGTTTCCCAGGTTTCTGACTTGAGCAACTTGGTCGATGAATATAAATATGTCAGGTAGGCTATTGTAGGTTCTAAAGCTTTGGAAAAGGACCAATGTGGTATGTTAGTTGGGATTCTTCAGAGAAATAAAACCAATAGGATAGCTATCTATCCATCTATATCTATCTATATCTATATCTATCTATATCTATATCTATAGATATATCTACATCTATATCTATAGATATATCTATATCTGTATTTATCTATATCTATTTATATCTATATCTATCTATATCTATATCTATCTATATCTATATATCTATATCATCTATATCTATATCATCTCTATCTCTATCTCTATCTATACTATCTATATCTATATCAAGAAAGAGAGAGAGAGGGAGAGAAGAAAGGTATTTATTATAAGATATTGGCTGAGAAGATTATGGAGGCTGTCACAACTCAAGATCTGCAGTTGGCATACTGAACCCAGGAGAGCCACTCTAGAGTTTTAGTCCCAGTCCGAAAGCCTGAGAACCAGGAGAGTTGATGGTGCACTTCATTCTGAAAGCCAGCAGGCTCAGGGCCCGAGGTGAACCGATGTTTCAGTTTGAGTCTGAAAACAGAAAAACAGAGATTTCTCAATTTGAAGGCAGTCAGAAATTGTCTCTAATTTAACTTTTTGTTCTATGCAGAACCTCAATTGGATTGGATGAGAATCTCACACTGAAGACAATCTGTTTTATCTCGTCTACCAAATTTGATCAAATGCTAATCTCATCCAGAAATGACCTCATAGACACACCCAGAATAACATTTGATCAAATATCCGGGTACCTATTGGCTTAGTGAAATTGACACATAAAGTAACCGTCACAGCTAGAAATGGAATTTTGAGAGCTATAAGCATAGAGGCAGTATTTAGGCTGTGGAGACTGACAAGTTTGCTTAAGGAAATAATATAGAGAGAGAGCAAAGCAGAGAGCCTAGGACTAGTCCCTAAGGAACTGCACATTTTTAAAGTTGGAAGGAGTAGGAGGAACCGGAAAAGGAGACCAAGAAGTAACGTCCTGGTTCCAGAAAAACCTGAAGAAAGGGTACCACACAAGCCAAGAGAACCACCATTAGCTCCTCATTTCCTACTCAATGAAATTCAAATTTTTGAACCATTATTTTTTCAGATTATCCATGAACTTTCAGTCTTCTCTCCCTTTTCTACTATTGCTGTGCTCCAGATGACATTTTCCCCAGTGCGAGTGTACATTTAACCTTATTTTACTTTTCCTATGGTATATAATCTTTAAAAATTATGTGCAGGCATCTTATTCCTATCAGAAGTTCAGCTTTTTGAAAATTCAGATTTTTTTTATTAGACTACACCCTTAGTATATGGTGATGGCTGTAGTCAATGGATATCATCTTCGAAGAGATTACTTGTGCTACGATTTTGAGGAACCTAAAAATAGCATTTTCCAGACAACTTCCTGCTGGTTCTGTCTATAAGTTAGATTTTTGCCAAATAGAAGCAATAGCTTGACAACTGGGAAGTGTAAGTGAAGTTCAGGCTGTCTTCCTGTTCTTTTTTCTTTTGGCAAAGAGAGCTGTAATGTTAAACACAATAGTGATGGCTGAACAGGCATTCCAACATCTAGACACAGGCTCTGTGGATGTTGCATGGCAGTGACAGCAGTCAAGGCTCTTGATCTCCAGAACATGACTATTACCACAGGGCTGTGTCTTTAATGATATTTTAGCGATGTCCATCTGACTTCTCTGACATTCCAACGGTTTTGTAAAAACTTAATTGCCTTTATTAAATCAATTTTTGCTCCAAATACCCAGAGATATTTCTGTTTCATTCATTAAACTTTAACTAAGGGACACATGGTAAGGATTCAATTATAGAATGCTTGAAGGAATAAATAAAATAAGAAGCCAATTATGACATTGCTGTGATATTAGCTACAATGCATTCTTAGTCTCTTCTACTAGGCTCTGGGATGCTCTAAAATTCAAAGGTGAGAAATGGAGTCCAGATAATGAGACAAAGGCAAAGGAGCGAAGAGGAGCAGAACCTTAATGAGAGCTTATCTGGGGAGTCCACATTGGGTAGACCAATGAATATATCCACAGTGAGCTAAGAAAAGTTAATTCCCAGGAAAGAAGGACGAAGGAACTTATATCAAAAACTACTTTTAGAATATTTTCAATGCTCAACTAAAAGGAGTTGAAATGCTATGTATATTTTTCTCACATAACAAGAGCCTGAGCATTGAACATCTCAGATCTGGCTTAGAGGCTACACATCATTGGGCCCTAGCACTTTCCCTATTTTGCCTAGCTTTTTGCAGTGATAGCCTTCTTCATTGTAGTAAGACAGCTGTGACAGCTTTAAGCATCATGTCCTCAAACTACAAAGAATAAAAGCAGGAAAGAGAGGCTAAGACTTTCTTTATGCCACTCTCTTTTTATACCAAGAAGAAAAATCCTTTCCAGACCCTGTTGCCTACTTGCTCATGCCAACTTCAAGAAGGCTGAGCATCATCTGTTCTTATATAGAGAGAAATTCAGTGTTATAGGCTGAAGAGTGGCCCCTAAAAATTTATAGGTTGAAATCTTAACCCCTAGTACCTCAGAATGTGCTCTATTTGGAAATTGCATTGTTATAGATATAATTAGTAGGTTAAGATGAGGTCTCTCTGCAGTAGGGTGGGGTCCTAATCCAATATGACTGCTGTTCTTATAAAAAGAACACTATGTGAAGATCGTAGGTTAAGTTACCATAGCCAATGAACTCCGGAACCTCAGAGGATGCTGTGATAGATCCTTCATTAATGCCTTCGGGGGAAGAGGTATGGCTGTGCTGCCAGCTTGATTTCAGACTTCTGACCTTCAGAGCTGTGAAACAATACGTGTCTGTGGTTCTAAGCCCTCCATTTTGTGGTACTTTGTTGCAGCAGCTCTAGAAAATAAATACATTCAGTACAGTAAAAACGACATAGTTTTACTGAAATGTAATTAGTGATGTTTCCTCCAACTTAGATAATTAGTACAGAAAACAGATCTATAGTCAATAATACTTTTAAAGAATTCCAAAATATAAGGCAGAGTCAGCAAAAACCAGGGAATGTGTTTAACAATTTTTCTATGGATTTTTTTAAAATAGATTTTTAGTTCCAATTATAATCTTTATGGGGATAATTCTATTTTATGTAGTTATTCTGATATTTATTAATTGTCCTTGAGAATGAGGCCTGACAATACCATGTACTTTATCATCTTTGTACTGACAGTACACATGGAGGCAGAATATTTTGCTGAAGTTAAGAGATGTAAAAGATAAGTAACACTCATGCAGAATTTTTCGGAGAGCTGTAAATGATGGAACTATGAATTCAATTATGTGGTAAATCCAGATTAACATTTACTTAAATTTAGCAGCACACCTTATTTTTTCATTTCTAAAGGAGAAATTAGAAGAGACACAAAATTGATTAAGCAAAAACTGATTAATTAAAGCTGTTGTATTACAATGGCAAAATATATGATAAGATCTGGAAGTTTTCATGCCATCTTTTTTGGAAATCTAGAAAATATGTTATCTGTACTTAATATCAGAATAAAACCTAATGTCACCCAAGGAATTTAGGATGAGAGTGTTTGTTGGCTTAAAAATAAATAACAAGTTTCTAAGTTTCAACCAAGTAACAAAACTTATGTGAAGGATTCACTCATAAAAAAAAAAAATCCACAGAAAATACACACATATTAGAAATCTACTAGTACATTTGAATGGAAAAGTCCTAGAAGACCAAGGTCAGAAAATCTTTGCTGCGGCAAAGAAAATGTTAAGTAATTCTGAGTAAAATAAAAACACAGTGCCGGATTTAAATGAGTTACAGTAAAGGCCTTTCATTGAACTTCCATACTTTCCTTTACGTGAGAGGAATATTATTAAGACAGTTTTTTGTAGCAACTTATTCACTTTATTGTCTTAATTTTTTTTTCCCATCAGCTTAAATTCTGGATAGGCACAATAATAAGAGTAAAATGAAACAAGACTAAATTCACTTGAAGCTAATTTCAACTCTACAGTTTTTAACCTTCTACAAAGAGAAACTGGTGGCCGTAATTGCTAATAGGTGACCAGACAAGCTTGGATGTTTAATTCACACCCATGGCTCTGGCATTTCCCTGTAAGTCACAAAGAATTGTGGCTCTCAGGTGATTTGTCGCAAGTGACCTATGAAGGTCTTTTCCACCAGTATAAGAAACAAACTCATTCTTTCCAGCTCAGACATTGAATTCTGTGATGCATGGCACTGATTTCAAATCGAGTTCTTTAAACACCTAGTGGTTAGAACAGGATCAAGGAACATTAGACCCACTTAAAAGAGAGGTCTCTAAAAATGAACATTTTTGTTTAGATCACAACAGACTTGAGAAAAACAACAAACAATACAATAAAACAAAATGTGGTTGCAATGAAACAATTTATTTAGAAGTCTATTTGCTGACCCCTGGCTTCTATCCATTAGCTGGCATTTAACCTTTTTTTACAAAATGCATTTGGGCTGTGTATGGGTAAAAAGACCAAGCTATAAACAACAACAACAATAATAATGATAATAATAATAAGAAGAATAAGGATAATAGGAATAATAATAAAAATAGTTCAAACTTTGCAAGCAAATTACTAAAAAGTAAAATCTTAGAAATGGATAGGGACCTCATAGATCCTTTAGTGCTCATGCATAGATTCCCCAGACACTCTCCTTGAGCGTTTCCTCCAGCCTCTGCTTGCAAACATTCAGTGGGAAGGAACTCACCATCATAAAAAGCAGCCTTCTGAATTTGGGGGCAACTACCATTGTAAGAAATGTCTTTTCAATATTTACTCTAAATGACCACTTATATTTTCCTTCTACTGATCTAAGTTCAAACTTCTTGTCTCCAAAAAAATCTGATTCCTCATAAAGATAACTGATCTTCCAATATGTGAACTATCAGTAATCTTTTACAAGAGAAATATGCATTCGTTTCAAGATACTTCATTCTCATTTTTCTGAGCTTTTATCATACTTGGTTTGTCAACTTTCTTCTGAATGTCTGATCTGGCAGAATGTTCAAGATACAGAGTGAGGTCTTCTTGGTTGGGGATATCACATTTTGATTAATGCATCTGAGGCCCACGTTGACTTCAGTGGTGACTCAATCACCCTGCTGACTCACATTAATCTTATACTTGGCAAAAATGCCTCTAACATTTTAACCCAATTTATTGTCCAGCCTTGCCTCTCCCTTACTTCTTTGAACCATATGCTTTCTGACCCAAGCGCAGGATATCACATTTATCTTTATTAAATGTCATCTTCTTAGACTCAACCTACTGTTTTAATCTGTCAAGATGCTTTCGAATCCTGATTCTGTCATCCCCTGTATTAGTTATCTCCCTGAGCTTGTTGTCAGCCACAGATTTGATAACAGGCCTTCTTTGTCCTCATCCAAGTAAATGACTTGAAATGAGGACAATGGCTTGCTAAGGAAAGCAAGTGCAATGCTGCTGGCTGTCCTCCAAGTTGTGAATGCTGTGTGCATTTGAATTTCATTCAACCAGTTAAAAACCTACTCAACCACATTAACATTTCATACATGACTCTATCTCATATGTGAAGATATTTTGAATCTGGTCCCTACCGTCTTTCTTGTCATTATCTGGTCCTTTATTCCCAGCACTCATTGCGTTCCAGTCAGACTAGCGATATTTGCTGTCCTTTATGGATACTGGGCTCTTTTCCCATCTCAGAACTTTTCTAATTTTTGTTCCCTTTACTTGAATTATTCTTCTATGAGATATTTGCATAACTGGTTCCTTGTCATTCAGACCTTAGCTCAAAAATTACCTCTTGAAGCAATGTTTCTCTACTTCTAATTCTCAACTATTGGCATTTGGGACTGGATAATTCTTGTGGGGGGCTGTTTCCCTCATTAATGTTTCATTATTCTTATTGTGCAAGTCTTGTATTTCTTTATTCAGTATATTCTAAAATGTGTTATTATTTTGATACTATTTCGAGTGGAATTATTTCCTTTTAAACAATTTCAAACATAATTATTTAAAATACTTTCTTTTAAACATCAATCTTTCTTACTGAGCCTCTTCAATTTTGATTGTATTGTTAATCAAATAAAATCGGATGCAGATCTTTTTTAAAAAACTTTCTATCAAAATCTGCCTATGTATTTGTTGGATTTAAGACTGCTTTAGGCATTTCACCTGGGTATTACATTAAATACAAATAAATGCTCTCATTTTGCTTAAATGAATTTCTATTCTCCTTCCACTAATATAATTCCTAAAACAGAAATGCTATAAAATCACACTTTATAATTCTGTTCTCCCATCTCCAAGTAATACAGTGAGAAATCAAATTAAAATGCCTGGCAAGTATTCTTACAAAACAAAACAGAAGAAAAGAAGGGTAAGATAATTTTTCTCTCATCTGATCTGGTACTGAATAGGCAAAGTAGAAAAAGGTGCCACGAGTCAACTGCATATACATGAACCTCCTGTCTGTTTTGGCATGAGAGTCAATATAAGTGATTTTCCCCTCTTTTCTACTAATTTACTCCCTCCCTGAATCACTCAGTGGCCTCTTTGCGACAGCAAAATAAGACTGACGCTGTGGAGTTTTCCATAGCTGCAATAAATGATCTTACCCCACCTCTATTTCTCATCACTGGGTTATTACTCTATGTAAAGCATACCGAAGGCAGGGACCCTGTCTTGTTCAATTTTATATTCTGCATGGCTTTCATTTTAATTATGGATTAATAAAACAGGTATAGACAAATGTGTCTCATTTGCTTTTTTTCCCCTTTGTTTTAGCTT
This sequence comes from Pteropus medius, assembly GCF_902729225.1. NCBI lineage: Eukaryota > Metazoa > Chordata > Mammalia > Chiroptera > Pteropodidae > Pteropus > Pteropus medius. The sequence continues at coordinate 11,794,758 of NW_024349797.1, forward strand.
ATAAACTATTAACGAGCTTCAGTCAGCAACAAGAGAAATATGCAAATATCAAGATAATAACAATTCTCTGCTTGAATCTTACAAATGAGTAAAATAAGTCAAGAAGAAAGCTATAGCCAGCATGTGACAATCAGTCTAAACAATTGATAATAACTTATTAGAGTTTAGATATAAATGTTAATGAAAATGGTTCAGATTTACAAAGAATCTTCCCCAGGTATTGAAGTACAGATTGGGTTATAGGCATTAGTGGACACCTGTGTAAGATAAATTGCCAGCCCAAATTCACTGAGACCCACACAACCATACAACTAAACAAACAAACTTTATCTTTAGCAATTTGACATTAAATTTTATTTATCTGGAATCCAGGCTCTGTGTTCTGCCAGTGTAGTTCATAAGCAGAATTTTATTGCAGCTACTTTTATGCTATGGCAGTTTGCTTCAGTCTTTGAATATAATCACTTTGTTTAAAAAATCGTAAGTAAATAAATATGTACACATGTATACATATACTCATATATAATAAATTAATATCAATTAAAAGAGGGACATGCTTTGCCTCCTGAGAAAACCTATTGCATGAGCAGTATGCATGTTAATATACAAAGTTTTTAGAAGTTCTGCATTAAAAAGAACAGTCAAACATAGTTCGACTCATCATTTTATCAAATTATTTGACCATGGGTAATTTTATTCAAGTGACACATATTAATGTTTGTGTTTCATGAATAACGGCTTCTGGAACTTTAACGTGGAGCCATAGTGATAAGTTAGAGAAGAAGGCTGTGTAACTCTCCATGTAGTATTACAGCCTTTGCCAGAAGAACAAAACTATCATTATACAGATTTCAAAATTATTATCTTTAGCTAGAGTTACTTCCTTATTAATGCTATTTAATTTTTCTATATATCTTCTTTTAAAATAAAACTATATTTATAGTATAGATATAATAAGAAAAAATCAAAAGATAAGTTATAATCAAAAGGAATAACCTAGAATTTATATCTATACCTCCTTTAGAATATCAGGAATTGTACATTTCATGCCAATTTTTTATATACTACTTGTTTTAAAAATGAGATCCATTTTAATTCAGTACTCATCATTATGATGTATATATAAGAAATGTATTTTTTGGTTTTCATCCACAATTCCAGGCACATAGCTCCTAAAGCCCTTATAATTTTCTATATGAGAGCTGTAGGGACATCTTTAGTTATAATATTTAGTTTTGCCTTCAGTTCCTGAAATAGCTTCGGAGTGATAAAGGTAAAGAGAGTTTATTCCGTTAGTCATAACAAGTTCCTTTCGACCACACATGAGTTTATATTAATAAGGTGATTTTTGGATAATCTTTAAGGATAGAGATTGATTGACAAGTGAACTAAAGCCATGATCAGGGGTCGAAACTTCCAACTCCACCCCCAACCTCCCAGGAAGGGTGAGGGGCTGGAGATTGACTTAATCTCCAACAGTCAATGATTTAATCAACCATGCCTACACAGGGAAGCTTCCATAAAAACCCCAAAAAGATGGGGTCTGGAGAGCTTTCGGGTTGATGAACAAGAAAGTACCCAAATACCAGGAGAGTGATATACCCCAAACTCCAGAGGCACAGAAGCTCCTGTGCTTGGGACCCTTCCAGATCTTGTTCTATGAACTCTTCATCTGTCTAGTCATTTGCATCATTCAATAGTCTCTATAATAAACCACTAATCGAAGAAGTAATTTTTTTTTTCTGAATTCTGTGAGGCACTATAGCAAATTAATCAACCCCAGGCCGGTAGTCATGGGAACTCCCAATTTATAGCCAGTTAGTCAATAACACAGGTGATAACTTGGACTTGCAATCGGGGGCAGTCTTATAGGACTGAGCCCTTAACCTGTGGGGTCTAATGCTGACTACAGGTAGAAAGTGTCAGAATTGAGTTAAATCGTAGAAGACACTACTGGTGTCACAGAATTGCCTGGTATGGGGGAAAAAAACCTCCACACATCTGGTGTCAGAACTGAAATATTAAGAATAGAAAAGCCAAACAAGAGTATTTTTTTTTCTTTAAAAATCATTGATAAAAATGATTACAAAATTTAAAAGATTTTCTACTAACTACACATTTAGACCTATCTGAAGTTTTAATCCAGTACGTTCTCTTAAAACAGAATGAGGAAAACTCCCATTCCATGTATGAGCACTGTGTAGCATCTAGAGAATTCCATGAGTAGTGTAGATGTTTACTTCTTTCCACCCTTTCGTTCTATGGTGTCATGTCAAAGGGATTGCTCTAACAAAACTTCAGGAGTTGGTTGTGGAAAAGTCATTGGAGCTGGAGGGAGGAGATGAATGTTTCGGTCCCAGGTTTGTAACCTGTGAGCAATATACTCTGGTCAGATTATTCATTCTCCAGGTGACACATATGGTAGTTTAAATGACAAAAGAAGCATGGCTGCAGAGAACATTCTTATATTTTGGTAGCATTCTCAGGGATGCATACTAGAGCCAGAGGCCTCAGTAACACAAGATAGGGACTCAAAGTATCATTATATCAGTTAAGGAGTGAATGATGGGTGTTCTGTAAAATGAGTTTCCATTCCTAGATGGAACATTCAAATATATGTTTGACCAGAGTACTTCCTCAATACCGAAATTACATGTAAAGGAACGGACTCCTATTCCCAGGAGTGGTTGATGGTCTTTACAACACCGTACTAGCATTTCTCAAGAATGGTTTTTGAGTGAAGCGGACATGTGCTGGAAACTTTTTGTGACGGTTTCATTTCATTTCTTGAGTAACATATGTAACTCAAATTATGTTACCTGACATTTCTAATTTGGAACAAATAAATCCCTTCAGTCAAGTTCTCATCAGGGTTCTAGCAAAGTGAGATGACCACCATAAAGAGCAATGCAGGACAAGGATGGAAGGGGTTGTGATCAAATCGATAATGTCATGTCGTGAGAAAAAAATCATGGAATTATGAAACAATTCTCCGCAGTTGAGGAAAAGTGAAATCAAGTCATTTCAAAGCTGACATAGTTATTTTTACGATCAAAGCATTTATAATTTATTTGTGAGATGAGGGGGATACAATCCTTATAGATTTTAAAACATCATAATGAGCTGAATTCTGAAAGAAAGATATACTTCACACTACTAGCGAAAAACCGTAAATAATATTACCTTTAAAGAGTGCCAAAGTAGGAAACATACGAAGAATCAAATTTAATTTAGGTAAAATCAGGATATCAATGTCATAAATTCACTGAGACAGCCTGGATGAGGCAAACTTTTGAAGGTGAAGCGGATGTTACTTAATGATGCATTCCTGTGTATAAAGGGAGGAGGAGGCAGAAGAAGAGTGGGTGGTAAGGGTGGGTCTGGGCAGGCTGCCACAGTGGACAGGGTCCAGACTCGAGGCATCTTGGGAGAGGACTGTGTTACAAACGTCATGGTTTTTTCCAGCAGTAATTCCAAAATTTACATAACACTTTGCATTAGAATATATTATACTCAATCCATATATATACTTCTAGTATTGAAATGTTAATAAAGAAATAAATCACAACTATCATAAAAAGAGAAAGAGACCTAAAGAACTATTAACATGCACATACAATTGACGTTTAATAATTTCATCTGCCTAGAGAGAAATTGAAACAGAACCTTATATAAGAACTAAATCAAGCCACATTGACTTTCAAAAAAGGATTTTCCCCCACAAGCCAGACTGTGTATAGTAAATTGAAAGCAGTATATAATTTTCATTCAAATACTGGCACAATTGAGAAATTTCACAAAACATAGTTGAATAAGTCATTTTGACATCTGCATCGAGATCTGAATAAGTCTACAGGCCCAATTCATTATGTTTTCTTAGGAGATGAGAATTATTTGAGAGATGGAGCTCATTGGTTCACACAAGATCCGCATGTGGCACATTTGGATTCTGCGGGGAAGGTTTACTTCATTTTATTTAAAATTTAAGAGAAGTGTAGCATTCAGCAGTCCCTTACATTTGCTCTAAATTTTTAGTTGTATTTTTTAATAACTATTAATTTTATTGGAAAAACACTGGTTAACAAGCACAAAATAAAAGATACAGATGTAGTGTAAAAATGTACATACCTGAAATTTATGCAACATTGGTGACTTGTATCTTAACCTGTGAGACTTATGTACACTGAGGCTTTAAAAAGAATTCTCCTTTTGGCTCAAGGTGCTCATCAGCCATCTGGAACTGCTTCCCAAGCTTCATCCATTATGCAAATAATATTTAGTATTCGTCATGTTTCATCTACTGGTACTAATACATTCATGTTGGATGTTACAGCAAAAGCCCCTGAGAAGGCATTGCCTTTTCATTAGTCATTGGCTTGAGCTCACAGCTCATTACTTTTAATGGCCCTGTGGCGCTTAAGGTCACCGGGCTCCTAAGCGCTGCCGCCTAGAGCGTTACCAATAAAAACAATAAAAACAATTTTCTCTATTTAAGAGAAGCAGTTTTCCTATTTAATTCTTTTCTTCCTTTTATTTCAACTTTTTTTTTTTTTTTTTTTTTATCACTTGAAAATAGATAATGACTATTTAACAAGTGAACTGTTTTTCGAAATTAAGTAAACAGAAGTTTTTGAAAGGTTTAAAAAAAATTGTGTGTGTGTGTGTGTGTGTGTAGCCAATGGACTTTTTATAATATTTTTCAATTATCCCTCGTTAAAGTGTCCTTCCTTCCAACAGAATAAGTGCTTAAAGCAATAAAGCTTTAAACCCTAGTGAAACACAGCTCTGTTTATTCCACTTTCTAGTCGTGTGAGTATAAACAAGTTACTTAATCTCTCTGTGCCTCAGTTTTTCCTTCTCTAAAATAGAAATAATAAAAGAAATTATCTCATAGGCTTGTAGTGAGAATTAAATGAAATAATATTAAATGATTAAACACTCAGGTACATAATATGTGTCAAGTTGTTAAAGCAAATTGCAATAAAAATCTACAAATTTTGAAATAATTTTAAAAACATAACTGAATAAAAGTTCAAGCCATTATCTATATAAAGTTGTTAAAAATTAAATGAGAAAGACAGCTCTACTTAATTCTAATAAGCATAAATATTAATAGAATATTGAATTCTTAAAGAAAAATATCTTAAAATTTATACAAAATTTAATTAGGAAGCCTTATTAGACTTAGACTAATAATTATGAAATAACTGTATATATTTTAAAAGCAGCCCCTAAAAAGACACCAGATGTGGACAACAGTAGAGGCAATCCATTCCAAAAAAGTAAGGAACAGAAAATTCCAGCAAACACTCTCAAAGTCTTAATATGTGTGTATATTTATGTGTGTACATTTATAATTTTTAAATTCCTAAAACAAATTAGCAAAGTGAATCCAGCACAATATTAAGATATCATTATGAATGTGCGTATGTATATGTGTGTGTGTGTGTGAGTACATATATATTTTCCAGGAATGCAGTAATGCTCCAGTAATGAGAAAACAGTAACATTAGTCATCAATTCATAAATTAAAAGATAAAAGTGCTGGGACCTGCTATCCAAAATGCCAGATAAAACACAGGAATCGATCTTTCCTCCCTCTCCAAATCCTATTGATAGAGGAGAAAAATGTGTAAGAAGATGTACCTTAGTAATAGCTCTGGAAAACAGGAATAAATACTAAAAATAAAACAGAAATGTGAAAGATGGTAAAATAACAAAGCCTCAGAGGTGGAAATAAAAGTGAATGTTGATACATTTGATTGAATACACATTTAAAATAATTTAATGCCACGAAAATATAAGCTATATTAGAGGACAAATAAGTAACTCAAATATTTGCAACTCATATGACAAGGGCAAAGAAAAGCTCTCTAATGAATGCAGCTGGTCTCACTAAGCAGGAACCATGTACTTTAGTGAAAAAATTATATACTGGGCTCCTAATACTCACAGTAACTTACAAGGACACATGTACACAAACATGTGCAAACAAAAAAACACGTGCAAATACTCAAATGCAAACTGGATAAGAATACAATAATTACTCAACAGTGCCAATGAAGTGTAAATTAAAACAAGGCAACATGTTTTCCCAACTCACTTATAACAAGACAGAATAACAATGCAGAGTATTGAAAATAGTTTGACGAAAAGCAGTTATCATAATTATTCTGAATATACACATAAAAATATATATTAATATATATGAAATATTTTCAATGTATAACGAAAGTATTAAATACTCCAATCTTAGATTTCCACTTCTAGGAATTTTCCTAGAGAAATCTATTTTTGGATGAGTATATAAATTTTTAATAGAAAATATTGGAATATACTTCAATTCTAATATTAGGAGATATGATGTTAATATATTATGATTCTTCAATGCAACACAATACAATGCTATGCAATAACCAATATGATGATACAGCTATGTAATTACATAAAAATATTTTCCTATAGTGTTAAGTAAAATAATATTAAGTATTATCTATAAGTATTACTACTTATAGTTTTAAGAAAAATAAAAGTTTGCAAAACAGAATCTATAGTGTCTTATACATGAAGTTGATACTTATTATTCACCTTAATTAGTGAACACTGAGCCACTACTTCTAGAGGAAGTACAGAGTTAGGTTCCTGGCAGCACCTGGTCACAAAGTTTTTATTAACCAATCAACACATAATCTTGTTTGATGTGTGTTTCTGTTTAAAGATTCACTGTGTTTAATACCTGTTGTTGATTCATTAACAGAACTCACAGCCAACAGCACATATGACTGATGCCTGAATGAAATATTAACACATATTTTTTCCTGTAAGGCAAGTCACAACACTCTTGGGCTTAGGGATGCTCACTGGACAGTACTTTAGCACTATGCTTGGGGACTATTTTAAACAAGGAAATTATCACCAAAAAGCACAAAAAAGATGAAAAAATGACACTAAGTGGATAGTGAAAAGGAACCTTGTTTATAGTATGAGAGCTGAAACAAAAAGCAGAATGTCACCTTGTTTGACTTCAGCTGGGAACATGCACATGAAGTGACTCAATTTTTTCTTAACACTGTGTGAATCTGTGAATGACCAAGAAAGTGCCATAAGTATTGATCTGGGGGTTACAAATACCTTCAGCAAGTAGACAAATTTGCAAATACAGAATCCGTGAATAATAAGGAACAACTGTATGTATTAGTAAAGACCTTTCTGGATGGAAGTGACATATCAATTTAAATTAGATTGAGTTAAAAAGAAATTTACTGGATCATGAAACAGGGAAATTCATGGTATGAATCTTGCTTCAAATACAGTGGACTCAAGGTCTAATGGATAGATATTTCTAACTTCCTATTTCTCTTACCCTCTTTTCTGCTTTTCCTTCTTTGACGTTGCAAAGGTGTTTGGTAGCAAATGTGATCTTCCATTCAACTAGCTTAGTGACTATACTTGAAATAGTGTGTCTCTTTGCAATATCTTCACTAAGAGTCACAGGCAGTAATCATGGGAGAGTTTTCCATCACATGATTTTCTCCACAACTAATTAGTAGAGTCATTACTGTAAAGAAGGAGCCTGCCTGGGACTGGAGCCACGGAAAAGCACCCTATCTAACCAACAGAGGGTGGAGGAAAGAGAGAGCAATCTGAATACCCTCGAGGCCTTAGATCCAATGTGTTTGAAGCCAGTTTTACTCCAGTTTCCCTATATTGTAATCCAATAATTTTCCTTTAGCTTAAAACTGTTTAAATTGGCATGTTTTCATTTCTATCTGAGCAGTTCTTTACTAAAATCATAGACTGAGTGTGGGAAAAGGAATGCTTCTTAGAGGAACAGGGATGATCTATTAATATGTTTTTTTCAGGTAATTTCAGTGCATATGTGCACACCAGAAGACATAAAATATGAGTTGCTAATTTGGAGGGATTATTAAGTCACCCGTCTCCATTTATTGTTTATTTAAGTTAACTTTCTTTTCTTTTTTTGGTCTACAATGAGCATAAATTATTTGTGTATTGGAAACACATTATTACTAAAATATACAAAAATTAAAATTTACATTAAAGTTAGCACAGAAGGAGTGAAGGAGTGAAGACTGAGCTATGCTGATTTTTACAGGTTAGAAATTCAAATAATGTCACATACTTTAAAACTAATTTAATGCAAACACAAGAAATGTTTTCAAAAAAAAACATTAGTTTTATTCATTGTTTCTCAACTGGACCAACTGTATTAGAATTACTGAAGTACTTGTTAAAAATTGGTATTTAGACCGTACATTAGACATAATGAATTGGAAGAATTGGTGTTGGGGTATTGGGATAAGGATTTCTAAGAAGCTTATAGGTGATTTTTAAATCCTTCTAATTGTATAAAACGATTGTCTAGTGTAATAGAAACCTACTGTGTTTTCATAATAATATATCCTGAATAAAAATTTATTTAAATCAATGTTTAGAAGTAGAAGACATCATTAGATAATCATCTAAAGCAAATATCTTTGTGTGCATATATTACAGGTGTTTTCAACTCAAAGCAAATATCATGTCACATCCAAATCAAGAAGGAAAATTAAAGTAAATTATGTGCTCAAAGATAGAACAAAACCTTTTATTTTCAGTCATAGCTTGAAGAAAAATATATTGATAGGCTTTAGTATTAAAGAAAAATAATAGGGTAAAACAATATTTTTTTCTGTTTTCAAACAGAAGAGTAAAGCATTTTTAAGAACAGCAGGAGACTGAAATAGAGGTAAAACTAAAAGAAAATTGACCTTGGGATAAATTTTTAGCAAATAAGAGAACTGAATGCTGAGCTTGAAAACTAACTTTCATTACAATATATTTTTATTATAATCCATGCACTATGTTCATGCTTTGCAAGAATCCACGACATCAGTTTTTCAAGTCATTTTTATATCATTCTACAAAGCCGAACATTACATCTGAATGAGTTTAGAGGATTGCCAACACAAAGCTGTTCGTGAGAACAAATTTAGTGAGAAAATATAAGGGAAAACACTTTATAAAGTATTAGATATTTTTTTAACTATTATGCAATATTATTTGTTATCGCATCTGCTTAACTGGCCCAAGGCAAGTCTATATCTTAATAGTTTTCAACACACTGAAACTAAGAACTTTTAAATAAGTGTCATTAAAGTTTATTGTAGGAAAGGATTGGGAATATAAAGACACAAATAGCATTTATTTATTAACAAACAATGCTGAGTTCTTGCAGTGAGCCAAGCACTATTAGTGTTTTGAGAAGCAGTTTAACAGGGAGGCAAAAGTAATAGGTAAATATATTGCAGCATGCATGTGTTTTGGTGGGGGCAAGTGCAGAAAGCTCTGGGTTCGTGTATTAAGAATGCATACCATATACTTACAGAGTCAAAGGAATTGTCCATAAAAGGAAATATTGCTATCAAGTTGTGCAAGATGAGAGGTAGTTTACCAATCTTTTAATGGCTGGTGACTGTAGGCAATAAGTCAAGGACTGTAGTTTAGCGTAGGGTTGCATCAATTTTGAATAAGAAAGTGTTGAGAGCTGAGCCTGAAGGTTGTTATGAGACTTCTATCCTGCAGATAGTGGAAGATCATTGAAAGGTTTTGAGTGGAAGAACTAGATGATTTAGAATAAGAGTCAGCACACTTGTTCTGCAAAGGGCGATGGTAACTACTTTAAGCTCCTTGGATCATTTGTTCAACTCTACCTTTGTAACACAAATGCTATATAGATAAGATGTAAACAAATGAGCATGGTTGTATCACAGTAAAATCTTATTTACCAAAACAGGTGGCTGGCTGGATTTGACCCATGGCCATAGTTTTGGCAAACATTGATTGTCAAGTTCAACTGGCTAAAGAATGAAGAATGGATTTAAGAGAGGCAAGGATGGAGACAGAATACATGAGATCCTGTTGCAAAAATCCAAGTGCAAGTGTCTTAACTAAGAGAATAAGATGAAGCAATAGATAGAAGTGAAATGTAGGAAATAGAAATTTAAAAGATGTAGCAGTTGGTGATACGAAGAATGTAGGTAGATGTCATGGATGAAGATTAGGATTGTTTTGAGTCACTGGGAAGACAACAGAAACATTAATTGGGATAGCAAACAAGACCTGAGGTGGGATTGGTATTAAGTAGAAGAGAAATAATTTCTGTAACTTATGACATGAAATCTATGAAAGGTGACATCCAAATAGAGAGTGATATTGTCTAATAGGTCAGAAACTCAGAGTGGAGATCTGGGGTGCGAAAGTAGCTTAGATGCTCCAACTCTGGAATTCGGTCCATAGGAACATTGAAACAAAAAATATATATATTTAAGCACAAATTAAAAAAGAAAAAACAGCACCATCAAATGGTGAAACCTATACCCTGTGGCACATCAATGTGAGAGGGAAGGTAAAGGAGGCTTCCACTGAGAAAATAATTGAAATATTGTGTGACATCTAGTAAAAAATCATTTTGCATTAGTATAGAATAGAGCACTTGAGGACAGGCTTTTTTTTTTTTTTTCTTTCTAAACTTTACAGTGCTATGGTGATCTTATAACTATTATAAACCTGACATAATAATTTGGGAATGTTAAAATGCAATTATTTCTCATGGATTAAATCTGAAAATGACAGCCTAGTGGTTCTGTACTTAATGAAACAGCCCAGCTATTTCACTGACAAGCAGCTTTAGATGTTGAAGTAAAGGTTTTTAAGCCAATGATGAGAATAAAAGGTGTTCTCTCACTGATAATGCCAACGCCTGTTAAAATTATCTCTATTGGGCAGTAATACAATAAGCCCCATATTGATTATTCTATTGTATGTACTCTTCCTTTTTGCTCCTTTTTACTTTACATGGTAAAAAAAATCATAATAATTTTCTTAAATACTTTTTTCTGTATGCTAGAATTCTATGATAACATGTTTTGTGACTGTATAGATTTAGGACAAATCAGAACCCGCCCCCCTAAAAAAAATCAAAACCAATTACATTCAGCAAATACGAAAAATATGTGTATTAAGCTTATTCCCATAAAGATAAACAATGAAAATATTTCACTGTATCTGTTTAGATTTTATTTTAGATAAGGAAACAATAGCAATATCCAGGGACATTTTTTCAACTGCCTGCTCCTTAAATTGCAATTGCATTGCTATTTTATTAAAAGTGTGAATGTCATTATCCTAAACCTTTTATCTGAGTGTTGTGATTCTTAACATTGTGTGATACTTGAAGACATACTTATTCATAACACAGAATATACATTTTATCACCTTTTTAGTAAAATTCCCTTACTTTACATTACATATATAAAAATATTCAAGAACAAAGGTAAAGGGTCAAAGGAAACATTTCAGGGATTATTAAAGTAGAGAACATTATACTATATTTACCTGCTGTGATCATTATTTTTATCTCACATATTCTGAGCTGAAAGGTGGTTTTTGTTTTTCACTTTACAAAAGACAGTCAACTACTGTTTTGTGTAAAAAGGAGAGCTGCATCTCATGACTTCAAATTAAAATGTGTGCATAAATAAAAGTCAGAAATCTAATTGTCAAATGCACTGTATTTTATTCTGGAAATTAAGAAAACAATGGAAGTGAATAATGACTACCAGTGCATGTAACTGTGGCCCTAATCTGATGCTTATTCACTGGGAATGGGCTCACTGAGTTGAATGTGTACATATACTATAGAGGCCTGTGCAACTGACTAAGGTATTCCAGATGGAAAATTAGCGTGTCTTGGTGAACATTTTATGACACTATTATAGTGAAAAGCCAATGAACGTTTAGTACTAGAAAAAAGAACCTATCTATAAATCAAAGACAAACTATAATGAAAGATAAGATAACTTTACATAATAAATGCAGTTAAAACGTGCCATCCGAGATTTCATTACAACCAAGGTTCATGATTACCACTCCACTCACCCCCCGTTTTTCTCCCCAAAGCATGTCTTTCTATGATCCATGAAAGCTCATCATCATGGAGTTTATCATTCACTGAATGCTGTACTTCTGGTCATGGATTTTTCATGAAAATGAAGCTTGGATGGATCAGTCTTCAAGAAATATTTGAGAGTTACACGTCATAGAGTGGTATAAAATCCTATTAAGAACAGCAAACTTTTTGCCACATTTTTTATTTATATTTTAACTAATGAAGTAATCAGATTTTCTACCTTCCAAGTCATCCATGAAAAATATAACCTAGCTCAACAATAACAGTAATTTTCAAGTAGCCGCCACAACGACCTCTAGGCAGATAGTTATGCAAAAATCTGACCTCTGTTCAAAGATGGAAGATGTCGAATGCTAGTCATCATGACCAAACCTTGGGAAAAAAATGATGTGCTCAAGAGATGAGCTCTTTACGAGTTTCATGTCAATAATTTTCCTCAGTTATTCTGCTTCAAATGATCTCCCTTTTAATTTTTTCCTTTCTTCAATTTGACAGCATTCTTCATTTAGTAAAATATTTCTGAGCATTGAATATGAGTTCAGAATGAGAAACAAAAATCTTGAAGTAGAAATACATCTTTTGATGTCACTAATTATCTTAAGCAATATAAAATGGATTAAGTTCGTTGCCAAACTTTGTTGCCTGTGCATTTCTTTGTCTCTTAAATATAATTCATCTGGCTATTATTTGTAAAAGATATTTTGAAAGAAGCACAAAAATTGCAGTCTTTAAAGTTTTATACATTTACTGCAGAATATCAGAGCTAATTCAACTTTATTCATCCTACTGAAAGTTAAGCTTAATTTTATATTAGTGCTTAAAATGAATTCTAACTTGGAAAATAAAGAAGGAACTTACAAATACTCTCTTCTTCCAAGTTCTAGATAATATTGGAATTCACACTGCACACACGGGTTGTTTAATAACATTCAAGTGCTGCAAGAAGCAGTTTAATTTCTTCTGGACTAAAGGGAAACTGTTTACAAAATAATTCAGAGTTAATTTATGTGCTTAGGAAGAGCAGTATGTGACCAAGAAGTCTAGGATGAAAGAGAAAAAAAGGCAGATGTTCCAAAAAAATAAATAAAGAGAGAGATCAGAGTGGTTTAGTGATATTATCCTTTAATCTTTGACCTGTGTGAGCTTGTGCTAAAATCCTTTCCATTGTTTTCCAACCCTTCGAGTATTCTTTATTGAAACCTAGATTATTTACCCAAATCGTGAAATATACTACCTACCATGTAGTTAGGTACATATTCTGTCCAGCAATCTTCAGGGGGCAATGGTTTACTTGACTCTAAAACATGAAAGGGTATAATGAAGATACACACACAAATACATGCACAATTATGTATTTATATATAGCTATATGTACATATACATACATATACATACATATATAGAGAGTGTGTGTGTGTGTGTGTGTGCACTATATACTATATGTGTCTATTTTCATCTCATACTTCCTAGTGTTTCAAAATAGATCACTCTAATCTGAGCATGAATTTGACCATTTTCAAATTCAGATTCACAGTGGCCATCCAAATATGTCCATGGCATTTGAAACTAACCTTTATTTTTCAAAAGGACAATTAAGAGGAATTGAAATTATTTGAAATCAGATTTAAACATAAGGAGTAAAATGAGATAGATGAATTAAAATAATCTTCAAGAAGTTTTCAATTACAATGAGGTTAAATCTCAAGCATACTTTCTTGGTTAAAAGTGTATATATTTTATTCACTTTTGAATAACAATAAATGCTATTAAAGCATTAAATGTGGATGCTTTTAAAGCATAAATCACCATTACCTATGCAATAATACAAGCATTATTTGTTAACCTTGAAATTATTAATAATGAGGTCTGTTGTATTGATTCTACAAGTCATCGATTTTTATATTTATTTAATAATTATCATTAAAGGAGATAACCCATTTTAACAGATTAGTTTATATAACAAAAGAGTTAGACCAGAGGTGTCTATTTATGCTTTAATGTTGACCAGAGGTAAGTTATCATGAAACATAAATCATGTCTTTGACTTATTCATCAATCTCCTTTCTTTCTGATATCACAACTTTCTTCTATTTTTTCCCCTGAGGAAAAATTTTTTCTCTTGCTTTAGCTGCATTTGACCATGCCCTCCTCTCTCACTCTCAGGCACCTTGTAGAGTTTGCACACCTGACTCATAGGTTAGGCACATTTCCCCACTTCAAAGAGGAGAGAACTGAGATAATGAAGTTATTGACTTGTCCAAGGTCGTACAGCTACTAAGTATCAGAGATTTGAATCAAACACGGTTGTGTCAGATTCCTGTCCTCAATCCAGCCCGGACATTTATTGTTAATAAATGTTATTTTCCTTCCCCTTCCAGCTCCTTCTATGTCATAACCATTCAACAAAGAACTAATGGGTTAATGGCTGAGGATTTCTTTCATAAATAAAACACACGTACAATTGTCTGCAGTGTGTTTTGTGGTGAACAGCTTTGAGGTTATTTATTTCTACGCTTTAGTAACTATCTTCCTGACCCATTCACCCAGCTTCAAGGTTGCTTTCTTTGGAACACTCTAACTTTTTAATACTAGTTTATCCCCTGAGTGTAGCTGTCAAGCACAGCCTTCCTGGTGGCTGAGACTGATCCCTGAGTTGGCAGAGTGTCACTGAGGGATGTGGTTCTCCTCTTATCTTGCACCTTACACTTACAAAGGTGTTAGCAATGTCATTGCCTGCCCATGCTCACAGACACTCCAGTTGTCAGCTTCTTGACTGACAAGTTTGCAAATCTTTCAACATATATTTCTTGCCCTCCCCCCCCGGAGTTATACAAACCTTGGAAGGCAATGTGTCTACTGAATGTCATCATAAGGTTTCTAAAGGATGACTCGGGGACTTGATTTTCTTCTCAATTGTATTTTAGATAAAACTTTGTAAAATCTATCAAAGAAAAACCTGTTTTTTCAAGACCCACATCAGTCTCAAATTCATTTGTATTTCTTCCAATTTTATTGTTGAAACTTCAATGCTGCCTTATCGTTGTATTTCTTTTCTACATCATAAATTTCTTCTATTACTTTTTAAAAATTGTCTCTTATCATTTCTGCTTTCTAAACAAGCAAACACAACAATGAGTTGACTCTTAGGAGTTGGTTTAGATTTGGAGTAACTTTCAATGTTCTCAGAAATTTGAATATTTGTGTTTGGGTATCTCCCTTTTTAGGCACAGGGTCTCAAAATTTTCTTATTATCTGTGTAATAGCATGGCAGTGATTCTGTATTGCATCTGTTTATCCCACTGCTGGTGCCTTCATTGAGATCTTTGCTGGCCCTTGTCAGCTCCCTCATTCGACTGACGCAGACTCTATCCACATTGATTTTTCCTCCTGGACTTTCTAAAATAGTTGATCATTAACGCCCCTTGCCCATGTAAAAATTCTAACACAATTTTCCATTTCCTATAGGACACAGATTATAATCTTCCACAATTTGTCCCTTGATGTTTTCCTAAGACATAACAGTACAATTTCAGTCTTTTTCTTACTACTTTCCTGTCACCTAACCCCCAGTTAACTACTCTCTCTAACTTATTATCTACAAACAAAGAGAAGCTCCAACTGGTAGATCTGGCCCTGCCAGTCTCTTACCTAACACATTCCCATAATTCCCATCCACAGAAGAATACCTGCCCATTAAGTATTCAGGATGGCACATCAAGGGTTTCACCCTCCAGTGTCGCTCAGCTCCAACCTACTCTTGCTCACTATTTACCATTGAGCTAAGATGAATCAAGTGAAGTTTCTCAAACTCACTTTCTCTCAGCTCTGGTCCCAGTCATGCACATGCTGTGTTCACGTCCTATGTCCTTTACACACACCACACCCTCATTTGGATGACTTCCATTCAGCTCAGGAACGATATCCTCCAGTAAGTTTGGTTGTTATTACTGTTCCTGACATGTCCCTGTGCATTTTCCTTTCAGCGGTCATCACATTGGATTATAATGACCTGCACTCCATTAGAGCATATCTTCTTTTAGGGCAGGCCTATATTGTGTTTTTGTAATTGCTCCCTAGAGTCTAGGATATCTATGATATCTGGGATAGTACCAGTACTTAGGAAACAATACAGACTCAATTACTTAAAGGAATTACTGTGAAAGAAGGAATAATCCCTATGCTCTAATTTCACATGTCTACGAACATGATCTCCCACTTGTCTCCATCTGTGCATCCTTGAAGACTCAGTACTAATATCCATACCACAAAACGTGCCCTATATATTAGATCATTTTCTTCCTTTGTGCTCCCACAATGTTTTGAATATGCATTGGCACTTGTGTTTTATTTACTGATTTATCTAAGTGTCTCTCTCCCTTGCTCAGCTTTAGAGAGTGCTGTGTCCACCACAGAATATCCATTTCTAGCACCGTATTGGGTACACCTTAGGTGTTCAATAAGTAATTGATCAATAGATGTAAACAAATCTCAGATGGTTTCTGACTTGAGATCAAGATTCTAAGTTTGTAGTGTTATCTACGTGTCTAACTATCCTCACATAATATGAGTTAGTGTTAATTCCTTAATATTAAAAGCCTCAACTATTTAAAATAAGCTATTCTCTTCTATATATTTTACTTCAGTTCTAAAAGGATTACCTCTTGTCTTATAGGAATCATTTAAAAAATATATTTCTGCATCAATTTTATGGGTATGCACTCATGCTCCCATACTACTTGATTTTATACCTGTTTTTAATTCTTTATCATTTTCTTAGAATCTTGGGCTACTTATATTCTTTCATTTGATTACCTGTTCTGACCTCCTAGAACCCTAGCAACCATACCTTGTCCATTAATTAATTGAATAAATATATGCAGAAAACTTCTATGTCTCAAGTACTATTTTAAATGCTGAAGAAACGTTAACAAATATAACTGATAAAACGTCGCACTCTTGTGCAGCTTATATTCTGGAGGAAGGAAATACACAATAAGCAAAACAAATATGGAAATCACATTGTTTATTAGAAAGTGACAAACATTATTAAATATGGAAAAATGGAGTAAGAAGTGACAAGAGAGCAAAAATGAGCTGGTGGTTGAATTTTGAGTAGAATGGTCAGTGAAGTCCTTGCAGAAGTTAACTTTGATCAATGACTCGAAGGGAGTGAAGCAGGAGCCATACATATTCTGTGAAGATTACAAGCAGAGAATATTTTGTGCCAATGTACTCAGGCGGCAACATATTTATGCTATCTTAGGAAAAGCAAGGAAGTTTCTGTGTCTAGAATAGAGCAAGAGAGGGAAGATTATTATAGATGAGAATAGAAAAGCAACAAGAAAGTAGAAGGTCATTAAAGGTTTAGAACAGAAGAGCTACATAATTGGGCTTAAAAGAGGGACTGAAGATGTTGTGTTGATACTAGACTCTAGTGCAGAAGCCAAGAGACCATTTAAGGGGTGAAAGCAATCATCTAGCCCAGAGATGGTGGTCGCCGGACCATGGTGATTGCAGTACAGGTGATGAGAAGTAGGAAGAATTTGGATATGCTTCAAAGCAAATAGAATTTTTTATAAATTGAATGTGAGGTGTGAGAACAAAGAGAAGGAAGAGTCAAGGGTGGCTGCAAGTCAAATTGTCCTGAACAGTGGAGAAATTAAATCGCTATTAAATGCAATAGAAGTGGTTTTGAAAAGACAAGAATATCAGAAACTTTGTTTCGAATGTTGTGAGTTTGAAATGTTTATTAGACATTTAAGTAGAGATGTCAAATGGACAATTTTCTATGGGTATGGAGTTCAGAGAAAAGATACAAAATGGAGGTAAACTTGGGATACGCAAATGGTATTTAAATCTCTGAGATTAAATGAGAGACGATCCAAGGACTGGAACCTGTCTTATTCGAAGGTGAGAGGCAGTTGAAGAAGAACCAGCATAGTGAACTTGACAGAGCAATAAAGGAAGAAAACTAGAAAAATATGTGGTGTCATAAAGAGAAAAGAGTTAAAAAGTGTGAAATGAGGACTAGAAAGTGGCCATTTCCATGAGCAGTTAGGAGGTTATTGGTGACTCTGACAATGCTGTTTAATGAAGAGGTAAAGGAAAAGCCTGATTATAGTTTCTTTCTATAATTATTTCATTAATATTCTGGGAAATATTGAATCTTAGCAGTGTTTTCTCACACCTTTGCCATTGCTCCCTTAAGTGCTCTGCAGTTCAGCGAAGTAACATACTGTATGTAATTGTTTTGTTAAAAATAATACTAACAATAAAAGAGGGGGAAGTGGCCGGGGGGTATTTTTAGAAAAAAAGAGAAGAGACGAATGTAAATAGTTGAAGGATTGCTTCCGTCACATCCAATGAGACTGTTCTCTGGAGAAAGAAGACAGAGTACAGTTGTACAGGTTGTGCACTGCATAAATCCTGAAGCAATACTTCACATCATAGTGTTTGTGAATGGCACTCTTCAAAGTTACATATTTTTAAATCCGAAATGATTGTGTATGGTGGCTCTGTTCTCGACTGGTATAGAATTGGAGACATAAATCTATTGTAGTCTTAGTCTCAATTTCTGTTTCTCATGTTTGTGCATTTCTTAACACAAAATGGGATTCCCCAGTTTAAACAAATTTATTTTTCAAATGCCATGTAAATTTAATCCTACTCCTTTTGGAATGCACAAAATCACATATTCCATTTTACTACAAGCATTTAAAAATTTGTCAAGAATAATTTTTGATGATACACCTTATATGCCAGCCTTAGTACTCAACTCTAAGATACATGTCTCTATATCTCAAGCCTCCAAAATGATCAAACTCTGGAAGTGAGATGGTTCAATCACGTATTTCATCAAATGATTCATCAAATAAGTCACACCTTCATGCTTATGTGTATCTTTCTATCATTCGATAATCTATTTATCCTCTATTTACATATTCACCTAATAACTCCTAGCCCCCCAACATTCAGAATTTGAATACTAGAGATTCCAAGAATAAAAACATGATATCCACTGCTCATGCTGTTATGTTAGCCATTGTTGCACAGCAAACTCTCCCCAAACATAGTGACTTTTAAAGAGCAACCATTTTACTATATCTTATGATTTTGTGGCTCAAAAATGTTTGCAGTGTTCAGTTGGGTAATTCTTCTCTTTCATGTGTCAAAATCTGATCACTTGATATTTTGCAGCTTGGGGTCTATGTTTGTCAGGAGGGTCCAAAACAGCTTTAATCACATTCCAGGGAGAGAAAGCTGGAAGGCTGGGTATAGCCTGGTACCTCTTTCTCTCCATATTGTCTCAGACCCTTTCCACATTCTCTCTTCTGAATGGAGGGTAGAAGGATTTTTTTATATTATAATTCAGGAGTCCAAGAGTAAGTGATTGAAGAAAAAGGGAGTGAAAAAGAAGTATCTTAATCCTCAGCCAGGAAACTAGCTCATCAATTCCATTGTATTTTTTTGGTGAAAGAAATAACACACAGTTCCTTGGTTTAGGGCAATGGTACATAAACCACAACTCTCAGTAGGTTGTGTAGTGAAAATTATGTGGCCATTTCTAATCCGCTACATATGCTAATCTTTTAATGGAGAAAGTATATTTATTAACACAATGCATTACTGTGACTGAGAAAAAAGCTACTAACATTCTAAGGGGTGGTTGATAAGATCATTTTCTTGGGCCAAGTATATCTGGAAAGCCTATGTTACAGCTTAAGTGACAAAATATTTGCTTTGCCAATCCAAATATGGATAAAGACTTAGGAAACTTGAGCCCTAAATTCTTTCCAGTTAATGCTCTGCTCATTAAAGGAAGTGTTTCTGAAAAGGCAAAGACCACCACCATAATCAACAAAAATGTGACACTTCATTTTCAAGTTCTCCCCTGACTTCAAATAACTCATCTCTCCTTATAGTTTCTTAAAACGTTGTCTGTATAGCAATGAAATAACGAGATGATGACCTAAAAAATCAAGCAAGCAAAATACTCATGAACAGTGACCCTGCCATGGCGTAAATGTGAGATGGGATACAAATATTGTTCCCTTGGTCTTTCATGGAAAAGAAGAGTCATTTTGTGGCTATTTAAGACAAGATAATTGCAATATTACAGTAGGTCCCCATTGTCTTATACTGCCTAATCACCCAAAGTCATGCTGTGGAAAAAAATACCAGTTGAACATAAATGTCAAGAGTTAGTAATGGTCTATACAAACTGTCCATGATCCCACTGAAGTGTTTTAAAAGAATTTCTAGAAGAGTTGTTATATATCCCACATGTAGCCATATTTGAGGCAATGTCATTAGCAGAAAATAGTCTCAGAGTAGAAGCTTTATAATCTTAGGAATAAATGACTTACTGCATTCAAAAGGTAACAATTCCAAAAATTCTCTATTCTAAAAGCACCAGCACAAGATTATTTTCTATTTGCTGCTTCACTACCCAGATCCTCTTTTCAATACCGACTGAAGACTTTGTATTTGCATGAGGAATTAAATGTGCAGTGAAGAAAGATTGATTTTTAGACCTCTTCTTGAATTTTCAGAAGTGAGGGAGTAAAAGAAAAAAAATGAGATAAAAATTCACCAACAGCTCAGATATCCTAAATGGAGTGATTTTTTTTTTTGAGGTATCCAAATTCTTAAAATATTAGCTTTACCTTTCATAAGTATGCTATTAAAAAAAAGAAGAAGAAGAAAAGAAAAAGAAAAAAGAAAAAAAGAGACCACAGTGGGAAAGAGTCCATTAAAAAAAGATAGCTATCTACATTGTCTTGTAATAAAATAAATTATTTTTAACAGGTTATGCATTTTAAAAGATATGTCTCCCCAACATGAGCAGTCTTATAAAGATGATCTATTTGTTTATCAACATGATTATGTACAGAAAATATATGTTTGTAGCAATACAAAAATAATTTTAACTCACTAGTTTTCAAAATTAGAAGTTTTATTATGATTTTTTTTATAATAGAACATAAATTAGAAACTGAGAATTGTTCCCTCTCCATAAAAATATATTAAATTTTAGCTTAAAGGCATTTGATATCTAAACCATAGCTCTAGCAGATAGCAGTCTTTTTACTTTGGTCAAGAGGCTATAAACAATAGTGAAAGGTTAAGTGAGAGAACACTCATGGTGTCATCAAAATATAGTATTTTATATTTATCTGGTGTTTACAGTTTCCAAAGGTTTTATTAACTCTTTGATTTTATTTACTCCTCACAAATCTCTGAAGCAAGTTACAGTAAGTGCTTTGGTGAATTTCATTTTTCGTATGGAGGTACTAAAGCACAATGACACAATCAAATTAGCAAAGTCAAATTTGAACTAAAGTCTCTCCCATGCTACCATGGGTTCTTACCTGTGTAGACTAAGTAAAAACTCACTTCCTCATGCTTTTGAGTCAAATGGACACTTACACAAATTGCCAGCTGGCTGTTCTATATTTAGTACCAGATGTTAAATATATGATGAACTCATTCTAAATAGCATCTTATGATACCCAACTAGAGGTTGCTACTGTCCAGATCTGATTGGAACTGGGAGAATCCTTCAACTGAGAACAGAAACCATATGCACTTTATTTATATTCTAGCCAAAACCCAAATACATGGCAGAAACATTTAATATTTATCAAATATCCAAGAGTTTCTCTACCTTTTGCAATCTTCTTTGAAGTATAATTATGGTCACGTGATTTATTCACGGCCAGTGAAATGGGAATCAAATTGACACGTGTGACTTCTGGATCAGTGCCATTAAGCGGGTGATGAACAGACCTCCTCCATTACTCTACCACATGTTCCAAGCTGTGTAGTGTCAAGATGGAGGAGGATAGTCACACCTGCATCAGACTGACACATAAGCAAGAATACACCAATATGGTGTTAAACCACTAAATTTTTCAGGTGTTAGTCTAATGCAGCGGCTAGCCTCACCAGTTCTAATGAATATAACATAGTATTTTCAAGAAACAGAAAATGCTTTCTGCACCTGGTACAGTCTTCGTGACTGTTACCATAAACTGATTAAACAGCAACCTTTCAGCTACAGAGCCTGTTAAGAGTCCCAGAACTTCTCTGTACAGATGCAGGACTTAGAATTCAGACTTAACCTGGAAACCCCTCGTTCCCACCACATCCAGAGCATAGGGTAATATCTCCTCTGTTGTACAATGTGTGAGTTATTATAAAATATTTATGTCAAAAAAAACTGAGAATCATTATAGAATGTGGCAGTGCTGATCAAGACAGAAAAATGACCAGTCACTGAAAGACATTTTGAAATGCTAATACAGGAAGAAGGCTTTAAATATATGTATTTAACAATACAAATAATTACAGATTTAAACATAATAGCAGAAAGTCTCTGAAATGACATTTTGCAGTTCCATCAGTCAAAGATTAAAAGGTGGAGAGATTGTCACTCCGATGAGTTTTAAACCTGAACACAAGAAAGATTACTAGACTTCCCATTGCATACTCACTTGAAATATTGACATCATGGGATATGTAAAAACAATCCACAAAAGAAAAGAGAATTCAAAGAAACATTTTTTTTTCTTTAAAGGATACCTGGACAATAATTTTTTCAAGTCTTAAAAATAATAAAAAGAAGTTAATACCCCAACACGCTTTGGGTATTCTATGTTGTCGTCCCTTTGCATATGTGTGTATATGCGTGCGTGTTTAAATTTCCTTTTCACTAATAGGTTATCCATTTTAGTCCCATTTGTTGACTTTGTGATCTTCAAAGCATCTTTTCTTTAAATCCCAAATATAGAGTTCTTCTGGAATTTTTTTTAATTTAGTTAAAATTTTCATCTAGAAATCATTATAGAATCAAAGGAAATTGCAAAGAGATTTACAGGGAGATCCCACTCTGGATATTTTAAAAGTCAAAACACTAGTTAAGTGGATCTCAATTAATAGTTGAAGACATAGTCTTATGAGCAGAATGGACATTCCGCATAACCTAGTACGTCTCCCATCCTAAAGAATGCTGTCTCCATCAAGCTCATTCCTGTCTGCACGTAGGACCCATTACATAAGGCCCAGTAACTGCCATCACGTCCTTGTCAGAACATTCATCAAGCCTGTGGTTTTGATCTACACAGGGAATGACAAGGAAATCAGAAAGTTTTAGTCACAGTGTGTTTTAAGTGAATTAGAACTCTAAGTGATCTAGAGCTTCAAACACCCACCAAAGAATATTTATTTGTTTGTTTACTGGATTGGACCAAGAGTAAAACCTCATCTTAGTTCAAGATCAAGAGCCATCTCCTGCGAGAATCAGATGAAGACATTTCTATGGCTGGCTTGGCTGAGCAGCAGAAGCTGGGCAGGGCTTGCTTTCGGTGTTTAACCTGTAGCTGCTGGAACAACTTGGTTGAAACTTCAGTATTTTATCTCATTCCTAAAATACCCCTAAAAGCCATAGTGAAGGATGTTGGTCAGTGTCACCTGAAAGGAGAAATCCATAGTTTGTTTTTTATCACATTTCAGACTGTAAAAAGACAACTACGTTTGTTTACTGAGCAGAGTCCCACTTGGAAACCAGCATAAAGCATAACTGGTTTCAGTAACTTTTCCCATTTCTTTAATCCTAAAGTTATCCACAAAGCAAAGGAAACAGTATCCAAACAAAATGTAGCATAATTAAATGTAATCTTAAGTATTTCTTTTCTTCTTTGAAGCACTTCTAAACACACACAAGCACTGTGTGCTCACACTTCCCCATGCACGTGCACACACGCACATACACAGGGTTGAAGTAAGAACAGATGCTTAGGAGGGGCTACAACAGCTTAAGCATTCATGTTCCCAGAAAGAGTGGTTTAGATAATCACTGGATTAGCTTGGGAATTTTGGATTCTCTTTCTGTATCTCTTTGAAATAACACCCACCTTCCTTACCAATAAATAGCTTATGCATGTTTTATTACAGGTGTTTAAAGCTGTGTTGGATATTTGAACACCAAAGAGTTACAAAACCATGACACACAAATAACCTGTGTTGCAATGATCAGTCTTACATCTCAAATGTTATAACTACTGTGTATGTAAATGATTCATCAATGGTATTTAATCAAATTTGGGAAGCTTTTCTAGCATTGCAAATACTTGTTTTAAATTTTCACTTCTATCTTCTCATTCCTGCTTTTTTTTTTTAAATTTGAGTTCTTTTATTGTATATTTGTTCCAATCCAGACATCATCACAGTTTTCAACCTTACACATTCCCTGTCCTTGATAAATGAGAGTTCATTGATTTCTTTTCAAAGTGGCATTTCCAATTTAATAAATGAGACATTTACTGTGTGACCTTAGGAAGAATGCTTAACCTCTCTGGGCATTACCATCTTCCTGTATAAATGTAAATGAGAGATAGGAATCACTAAGTTCTATTATTGGATAACATTTTAATACTTTTCTCAAAGCATATTTTTATTTCTTCCAAAAATATGTATTAATGCATACTTATCTTGATGAAGAAAAAGACAGTAAAATGAATATATTTCCAAGAGCCTCTCCCATAATCCCAGATTTTTAAAAAAGATACTTGCTTAGACTCTGCTTTCCAAACTTGTACTTCAAATCTTCTCTCGAAGTTTCTTTCCTCTTGGGGAAGGGAACCAACACTTGAAAGAAGCATTTGCATCCATTGTAGTCCCTCCTAAAGCCTGTCCAAGGACAAGACTAACTCAGGAGGGAAGGTGTCTTTGTCCTAAATTGAGGTTAAATACTTATCACTCCTAGGGAAAGCTTACATTTCTTTTGTGCTATGTGTCTGTGAATGTTTTATGAATCTAATTGAGCTTAAGAATCAAGTTTCTCTGACAGACACAGTTGATTTGGAAGAATAAAAATACAGCAGAAAGTTATCGATTTTTGAGGGATCTACGCCTTGTGAAAAATTAACCAGACATTCCTTCAAAATCAATACGATTACCCTTGCTGCTTCAGAACTGTTACTGGCACGAAGAATGCCTCCATCGCAGAGGGCAATGGTTGATTTGGTGGGTCTTATGAAAAACCACGGGCAGGTGATTTTCCTCTATGAACAAATCTCTCCTTTCTCCCCACGCTTTCTAATCCTCTACCCCAAATCACCCTCCTTTTTTTTCAGGATCCGTCTGAGGCTTTGCTGCCCTTCATAGCAGTAGCACGGAGAGGCCTGGAGTTACCCATTGAATCCATTTCCAGCCTAGGTATCTAGTGAGACATTAATATTAAAAGCTCTCTTGATTCCAGATTTCACTGTTGCTTTCCGATTAGGGTACCGCTCTACTCTTCCTGATATCACTTCTCATCCCCGCCTTTTCTTGGACAACTGAAAATAGACTGTCCTTTCCCATCTTCCCTCAGATGTAAGATTGTCTATTCTATTTACCTACATGTATGAGTTTCTATATTCCTACATGTATGAGTTTCTATATTCCTATCCAACTCGCTGGCAAGAAACTGAAGTCTGTTCCCAATATGCATTCGCTACAGGTCAAGCACTGTGCTTACTGCTGGAATACCCAGGAGAAGAACATATAAATCCAGTCCTCGTTAACTCATAGCTTTTCTCCAAGGGGGTGCCTTTGTCATATAGGGCAAGCACATCCTTTATTGTGTAGAACTGCCCTGTGCCTTTGCAGGGTTTGACATCCTTAGTCCCTATTCACTAAATGTTAGTAACAACACTCTGTTACCTTGGCAACCAAAAATACCTCTTTGTATTTATAAAACAACATTGGAGAAATAACAATGGTCCTGTTCGAGCCCCCGGTAGGCTACTTAATGTCTGTTTTTTGATGCCTGGGTACCAGATATTTAACCTGCTTCTGAACAGACTCATTGGCTAAAGTCTATTTTGATCTTTTGGTTCCCAAACTCTTTGCTCCCAGAAGTCCCTGATCTCTGTGGGAACCCTAGGCCCTGCCAGGTCAACATTGCCTCTGGATCTCTTGTCCGCAACTCCCACCTGTGTAGGCACTGCCTAATTCGCTTGGTCTCTTCTTGATGAGCAAGCTGTGGTCCAATAAATCTAGTCCTTCAGGGCAAAATGTCTTATTCAATGCTACAGTGCTATCAGTGATTACCTTAGCGGAGTATCTGATATATAGGGGACTCATTTCCAAGATTTTCTTAAACAGTCAATGATATATTTATCAGATTGGTTTTACTTGGAAAAGCTGGTCCTTTTGCTTTTTTTATTAAATCATTTACTTAAATGTTATTAATTGAGCCGCTACTAAGTGCCAGGTATTGGACTGTTTTTTGGGAATACAGATGTAAGCTAAAAAAATATGATTCCTTCCCTTAAAGATTATATTTTCTATTGGCAAAAGACCCTCATCAAATGATTGCACAAGAAAAGAAAATTGTAATGACGTTAGGTGTAAAAGAGAGAGAGAGAGAGATCATGAGAGAATCATCTTTGTCAGAGAGCACCATGACAGTTATCCAGAGGAACTGTCACTTGAGCTGGGATCTAAACTTTACACTCTAAGGAAGTCATAGGAAATAACTAAATGAAGAAAAGAGAGGAGAGCATTTCAGTCAGAAGAACTAACATGGTCAAAGGCCTCCTCCAATGAGAATATCAAAATTTACACAAATTTAAACCCATGCATGCATACAGACGATGTGAATGGGAAAAGAACTTTCAGTATTTGAAAGAAATTAGCTGAATTCTCCTGCCCTCACAAGTCTAGCTTAAATGTTCTTTTTTATTTTAGGTAAATCACTAGCCCCTTTAGACCTTAGTTTTCTCATATGGAAGTTAAATAATGAAACCTGTAGTATTTTAATGGTCCTTTAAGTTCAGGCCTACAGATCCGTTTAATAAAATAGTCTGGAATTTGAGGCCAAGCATCAGCTCAAAGCCAGTGCTGCTAATTGTGTAACGACAGGGATGGGTAAGACATCGACATCAGCAGAACTATAGTATCATTTAAAGAGACAAAACAATAAATCTACCTTGTAACTGTGTGTGTATGAGTTCTAGCTCAAACCAAATAATCAATAAGAAATAATTGTCACTGCTCTTTAAAATACCAGAATTTGGAAATTCAGATGAAGGGAGTTTTAAGTTATTTTAAATAACCTAGTTAAAAAAAAAATCTTTTTATGACATTATACATTTTATTACAGTTAAAAATGTAAAAATTATTATATTGTGTTAAGAGGATATTTTAATGAGCCTTTGATTTTCTAGAAGCTATAAAAATATTTTAAAAGCCGTAGTAAAATGTAAATGTTAATGAAAAATACCTTATGCTAAATATTTCTTCTCCTCTACTATTTTTTCCAGCCTATAATTGGTCATTATTTATGCATATCTTTTGAGAGTACCTATGGTTATTTCTGGATATGTCAATTCAAAACTGGTGCTACGTTTTTGTTTTCCTTTTCATGTTCTTGGCTCTTTAAATCTCTGTGTGTCACAGAGATTAATGGATACAAATTTAGCTATCAATCTGATTGTTGGACACATTACATGCCACATGCATGTCAAGTTAGTTTGTGTGTTAAATCCTAATAATCTCAATTAGGTGCTCCCTAATTCATTTAATTAGCTCTACTTTAAATATATGGTTTAAATCTATCTGTCTTCCATTCCTAAAACAAATCCAGCAGGAAAGCTCTTGAAAATAACTATTGCTAAGGAGAATTGAATTGAATCGAACTGATTCTTGTCCCAACCAACTCTGTTTGCTTCAGCTCGTTATATCATCTTCTTGCTCCTTATTTCCTTGCTTATCACCATAGTGTTTGAAAAGACATCAATGGTTTTTCTATAACATTTCTTAGTGCCTTAGGGTTTTAAAGAAGCGCTTCCGAAAATGCCTGGAGGAAGGGTAAAAAAAATAGTTTCCAGAGCAGATTGACTTTTACTGATTTATATTTTGTCATTACATGGAAGATTTCATGTAATGAAGAGTTCTATGGCCACACAAACAAAAACCACACAGGTTTGTATCACATAGGGTATTAAATATAGTGGCCAGAAACTTGAATTTTAATTTTTTTTTATAGAAAATCATTGGAAAATCTTGAACAGAGGAGTAACACAGTTCGTATTTTAGAAAAATCACTTGCCTGCTGGGTGAATTGAATTTTGGTGCAAGAGTGGAAGCAAAGAGGAGAGTTAAGAGGTAATTCCAGCCTTCCATATGAGAACATTACAAGAATTGGATGTGGTCATGATGGAAGATTAAGAGGCAGATTGATTCTGGAAATATTTTGAAGGCAGACTCATAAGTCTTGGTAGTGAATATGACTGATCTGTTACTCAAAGAGGAGCATGATTTTAAGCTTGAAAAACAGAGTTGGGTGGACGTCATTTACTGATAATGGAAAAGACCCATTTGATAGAAGCTTGAGAAATCAGGAGATCTGTTTTTCATCTGTTAAGTTTGAAATGCTTACTCAACATTCAAATAGATTTGAAAGCTGAGCAGTTAGATATTACAGCTCAGGGCATGCATAAAGTCAAAAGCATTTATTTGGTCTTTAAAGCCACTGGATGGTCTGATATCACTTAGGGTATGAGTATAAATAGATGAGACGAGAGCTAAGGCTGAGAGACTTTGACACCAGGAGGAGGAAGGACCATCAAAAGACTAAGAGAGAAAAGCCAATGTCATCGTCAAATTGCATTAACAAGAACTTTAGCAGAAAGAATGGCTTGAGGCAGGTGAGGGAAGCCCCAGCAGCAGGGAGACCAATTACGAGGCTATAGACACAACACAGGGGATAGAGGAAAGTCTTAAATCTAGGGAGCACCAATGAGAGGAGGAGAATTAGTGGTTAATTAGTGAGAAAAATAATAGGACTTGGTGGCCTACATGATACGGAAGTACTGCAAAGGTTTTATTTTACTATTTATTTTATTTTTTTCTTTATAGATTAGGGATTCAAAGCTTTGAGGTCTACTAGTACTCTTAATTGAAGACTGAATTATTTGAAAAATTATGGAAATGACATTGAACATGGTTTGAATAGAAACATTGGCTTGCTAGAGCAGTGGCTACTCTTATAATCCAGGACAAGATAAAACTATTAAAATACATCTTCAGCACAGTTTGAGATGACTAAAAACATGGAACTACACCCAGAAATTTCCTGTCACCGGTTGTTTTGTTTTGTTTTGTTTTGTTTTGTTTTGTTTAAAGTCAATGTTTTGTCAAGTCCCTTTTTTTTTTTTTTTGTAGTACGTCCTATTTTGTCTTTTAAAAGACTTCTAAAAGTCTTCTAAAAGACAAGTTCAGAGTGGCATCCGTGGGAAAAAGAAATGTGAATGAGAACTAATCACTACACGCTTTTCACGTTACTCCTAGTATGAGTTGGAACCTTGGAGAATACTTCGGTTTTACTTCAAGTTAAATAGACTGCTGCTGCCTCCTGGTGGCAAATTGTTGGGGAACAAAATCTCTGGGTCTCATGTTTCTTTCGTGGCAGGGGAATGCATAGGTGGTGACACCTATGATAGATGGAAAAAAACTCTAGAAACTAAAGCATTTTATAGACATCAAAATTCTGTACTCATACTTGCATAAAATGTTGTAGTGGCTGCTATCATTGCAATTAATGAAGCTCTTAATCTATAAGATTGTTCAATGATGGCACTACCATGTCATTTGTCAGAATTTAGTCATTTTTTCATGGGTCTAGTAATTTATTCTTTTTAATTATTGAAATTCTGGATCTTTTTATCCACAACCCAGCCACCACCACCACCACCATCACCACCATCATCATCATCATCATGTGAACATCGAAACTTACTGACCTTGAACAGGCATGATACCAAAGGAGAGGGTGTTCTCCTTGCCTTGTAGTTTAAGATTCTACTCCTCAATTTTTATTTCATGATTGCCTGTCATGTCTTTGAACTCTTCCCAGGTTCATAAACTATGAGAAATGCCATTTCCTTCGGGAGACACCCAACTCCCACTCATAGTGTTGAGATATTGCCCTCTGGCCTATAGTCACATAATCACATCAGGACACAATGGTAGCTTCAGTATTTACCCAACTCTTGTTCTTTTTCATCTTTAGATAGTCTTTTCATGGTTGAAATCAATAATGACCATCATCTAACTAAAATCCTTCTAGTACAGCTTCTCATTTACAAATAACTACTCAAAGAAGACTCCATACAAATACACGAGAAAAATCCAAAATTTACAAAGGTAAGAAATGTATTCTAAATCAAAGAGAAAAAATAATATTTCTTCCCAAATGAGCATGAAAACAATTTGCACTTATTTTCTGCTAGAAGATACTTTCAATTTAATTTACCGAACAGAATAATTCATTTGTAAACCTAAGATAGTTGCTAAGGTAAATGATGACTTGGGTATTCAAGGAGCAAAATTGTGAGTGACTGTTTTATACTCATATAGTAAGATTTCTTTTGGTGCTTTTTTTGCAAAACAAAGATGCCTGTTGCTTTCATCCAGATAAATTCACTTGCAAGGAGATAAGAACTGTTAAAACAGTTTAAAGAAGAATGTTTGCTATTTAAATTGTGACTTTTTAGTGTAAGATTTTTCCTCTAGATTTCATACCCTCTAAAATTAAAAAAATATAATAACAATAAAAGTTTTTAATGCGTCTCATTCTTAAGATATGGTCATGTGGGAAGTTGACATAAGTTTGTGTCCCCTGTTTGCCCTCCTCTTAGATCTTTGAAGTTCTTAAGGGCAGAAGAAATAGCAAATCCATCTGTGTGATCCCACCACCTAGGAATAGTCTGGTTTATAGTAGATGATCAGGGAAAGTTTGTTGAATGAAACCAAAAAAAGAATGATATAGCCGGCAATAATAACAAGAGATAAAATCTAAGTTGTAGCCACTGAGAGGATGTCACCTAAGGGGAAACCTATGAGATGATTTAATATTCACTGACAAAGAATTAAAATTCCTCAATTATATTTTGAATTAAGGACTACTGGCCTATTCATAATAAGTCTTTCAATGTGAATTTACATTTAAAAATATTGAATGAACTGTAAAGCTGTAAATTCCAGCTAAATTTGAGACTGGGTCTAAATACAGTGAAGAAGTAGGCAAAGTTTGCTATTGGTGTTTTCTGTTGATCATTACAAAATATTTGATTTTTTTTTTTACTTTGGTTGAAGATATCATGTCAAGAAAGGGAATTATCTATTATATAATCTCCATTGTAAAACGTAAACATTTTAAAAGACCCTAGAGAAGAGGGTGATGCTAAACATACAGTCATATTATTATGATAGAGATATTTTAGTCATGGCAGGAAGCACATTTTGGGAAGGAGATTTTGGGAAATAATGTCTCTCAATTATGAGACATAAGTATCACCTGATATCATTTTCTGAGTCTGTAGGGTAGGCTAGTCATAATTGTTACGCATTATCCCACATCCCTCTGGGGGGTTTAACTCAGAGCCTTGATAGTATCTAACTATGTACATTAAAGTACTAGAAACTCAATATCGTTTTTTGCAGTATGTTTCCTCATGAATCTTATTTTCTATTGTAATCTTCTATTTGTATAAATTTTTAACATTCCCAAAACATATGCTACAGCTTATAAATAAACAAAAACATTTGAATTTACTTGTTGATATTTCAAAAGACATATATTGAAAGATCTTTTAAGTCAGGTGCTGAAGAACTCTTGTGGTTTATTCAAATCTTAGTTTTCATCATAATAATAATCAATGGCATAGCTCCATTTATCCCAACAATTAAGACAGATAATAATAAGAATTAGTAACTCTTTTCCAGTAATTTTAAACTAATCCATCTGTTTCAAACTCTAGGACTGATTTTTTAATCTGAAATGAAATTAATTGCTTTAGTTTTAATTTTAATTAATTTTTAAGCCTTCTTTCATAAGTGGCACTTTGTGTGTCACTTTTTTTTCTCAGAGATTTCTCTAACTGTCATTCCTTCTTGCTATTCATGACTGTAGAGGTAATTTCTCCAGATTATACTTAATTTTAACTGCCTGCCCAAAATGGTAATTCCTGCAGAATAGGGACAGTATAAAATAATACAAAGAATACACATTTTAAGACAGACAAAGTTAAACCAAAATCTCACCTTTGGAATTTCCTAGATGCATGATTAGACAAGTTATTTCACCTCTTTAATTTTCTTCTGCATTTATTCAATTACGTATATCTTTTTCCTAGAGTTCTTTTGAAGATTAAATAAAATAACACCTTATTAAGACCCATATTCAAATAAATACAGAAAAAAATTAGTTATCATTATTTCCTATCCAGGTTGTCTTTAGTTATTGTGTCCAAGTTTTACTAAAATGTTCTATTAAAAACCTAAAGTGAGCATTTGCAGCAAAATAAATTATTTATTTAATATATGAAGAAAAAATATAATTAGACAAGTCTCAAAAATATCTTCATTGTATTTCACATTTAGGTACTTGCTCTCTAATAAAACAGGTGAGAGATAAGAAAAATTTAAGAACATGGGCAGAAGCTGAGCTAGAACAGTATGCTGGATGCTATATAATGCATTAACAGCAGTAAAAAAAAAGAGCTATAATGGATGTAATTAGGTACCTTTCTGTAAATAATGCAAATAATGTAAATATATGTGGTGCTAACCAAATTAACTAATGAAAGACTTTTAGTTATAAGAAAATTATTTCTGTAATACCTTAGGCAGTGTGTCTTTAATATGGTCTTCAGTATACTGTGTATATCAGTTAATTGCTTAAACAGTTGAGGTTCATTTTACTACTTTTTGGGACACAGTTTTCCTACCTGCTAGATGAAGTTAACCAGGAGAAAGTAAGTGTTAACTGAGTGTTTAAAAGGTGGGTAGACATAAAGGAGTGCATTAACCAAACTCCGCTGAGGTAATGTTTTAAAAATGATTTAGGCTGTGTTAACTGAATGGGATAGTATTAGAAATAAGCAAAAGGGCTCATCAACGTTTGAAGTTGGAAAGAATTTCCCTCTCTTACTGAGTTTTCATATATACACATCATATGTTTTAGTGACGTTGTACCATACAGACCAAACACGCAGGCATCTCTTCTTCCTTCCAGGAATTTAAAATAATAAATAGCTTCATCAGATTCCAAACACAGCTGGTTATTTTCTAATAATATTTGTAGAAGCTAATGTCAGGCAATGTCATGTGCATGCTTTCCCAAATATAAATATAGCATCAATAAAGTATAGTTTCACTTATTTGATAGAACCAGAAGCTGGAAGGGTGATGGCAGATGTTTCAATCATTTTATCATTGACTTGCTCTATAATTGTCTGTCAGTCAATACATTTTTGCTGCTTTCTGTTGCTGAAATGGTCAATGGTAATGCAGTTATGCGTGTGCTTTTTTATTTCAGTTATTACCAGGTGAATTGAAAAATAGCATTTATTAAACAAATTTTGCCAAGTACTTACAACACTATCAAAAACTAAGCAAGAGAAGACTTGAAATGCTATCCGTAACAGTTCTCGATGAGAATTATAAGACATCATGTGACAGAAAACTACAAGGGTACTTTTGCTTTAAAAATCATGACATATGGCATTAATCTACTACTCACACAGGTTCTAAATCCAGTCCTTTAATTAGTGCATGCTCCTATGGAAATATTTGAATAAAAGAATCCCAAGGTTGAAAGTTACCTTTAAGAACACTTATCCAAGTATCTATAGGATATTCACATCACCTCTGAAATATCACAGATGAGTGGTCATCCAAGGGAAGCTGAACATTCACTCCTGTGGATGCCACTGATTTCACCTGGGAAAAACTTTGGCAGTGAGAATGAATGTCTTTATATTAATCTCAAATTTGACTGCAACTTCTGTTCGTATCATGTTTCGTGAGGAAATAATAAGATAGCTGAATCATTTTTTTCATATTCAGAAAGCAATTTAAAAAAAAAAAAACAAGAATTATGTACCTGCTATAAACCAGATGTCTCCTATGTGCCTTTGGATACAGGAAATAAAATAATGAATAAAAGGGGGTCCCCAGTCACATGGATGTGTTCCTGTAGGATGGCTGAGATAACAGGCACATTCAAAAGCAAGTGTAGTAGGGTAATATGCACTAGATTAGGTGTTTGCACAGAATGTAATGGAATTGCCCAGGAGGTGGCTGGAATCACAGATGATGCCTAAATGAAGAGCAAAAGTGTGATATATCGTTTTCTGCTCGGAACTAGGTAGCATTTACATTTGTAAGTTCTTCAGCTGATAATAAATATTGTGGCTAAACCATACCAGGTGACTATCATATAGTAGCTACTTAGCCAAACACTTTCCTAGACCATGTCTCCTAAAACTCATAGATGTCACATGAGACAGACACTCATTAGCTCCCTTTTACAGATGAAAGAACTGAGATATGGAGAGGTGAATTTATTTGCACAAAGTCACCCAATGAGCGAGTGGCTAAGTGAAGTTTTGTATCTTAATCCCTGAATGAGCACTTCTCCATGGTAGTGCTGTGAGAATAATTCCACATCAAAGGAAGATGAATTAGATTCTTCTTTGTCAACCTTTTCCCTTTTAGATAACACTAGATAATTTCTAGAATTGCAAAAGAAATTTTTTTGCTGTATAAACTAAATCTTGATAACTTGTAATATTTCACAAGTTAACAGAAAAAGATCTGGTGTAACCTGGATTCCATTCTGGGCAAAGTTCCTTAGTGGCTTCTGCTTCAGGCAGGGCCTCCGTGTGGCCTGACCCTCGCCTCCTGCTTTAAGCTCCTCACCTCTCAACACATCCCCAGCAGCTGAGTAGACTCTACTCCTCAAACAACTCTCCCAGAACCTTCCCACTCTGGGCTTTATTCTAAAACATTATTTCTCCATATTTTCCCAAAAGCCCTTTACTTTCTTATTGTCTCAGATCAAATATAGGCAGTCAGCTTTGCTGCTCTAGAATCCCAGAGCTCTCTATGCTCATAACCAAAAGTTCCCTCCATCTTCTAGCCTGCACTATTACCTTCAGTGTATTTATCATTTGAAATAATAGTGTATATATATTTGCTTAATAATTATTGTGACTATTCATTGGAATGTAAACACCAGGAGGTCAAGAGCTCTGCCCCTTAGAGTTACTGTGTATCCATAGCAACTAGAATAATGCTTAACATCTACTGAGACTGGAAGAGATGAAAAGATGGTGCATTCACTTTTTCAATGAATTTTGATTAAGTGTCTCCTATGTGCTGAACTAAAACAGAATTTTTTAAAAAAGAACACTTGCTAATACCAAAATAATACCAAAATAATACTATGTAGAGAAATCTCATTTTCCCCAGTTTAAAATGAAGAAACAAGGGTTGAGAAGTTAAAAAAAATTGGGCCAAAGCCCATCCAGCCAGTTAGTAGATGGATGAGCTAGAATTAAAATCAGACTCTCTTACGCTAGAGCACTTGTTCTTGCTTCTATATTTAAAAAAAAAAAAAAATGTGGTTAGTGCTAAAATAAAAGTGAGACCAGAGAACTAGTAAAGAATAGAGAGCAACTGATTCGGCCAGACAGAATCAGAGAGATGTCTCAGAAATGATTTTTTCAATAAGTTTGGAAATTTGAGGAGGAATTTGACAGGTGGAGAGGAACAGCAGGGTGAGATTCCTGACAGAAAGCAGTGTGCAGAAAAGCATGGGTGTGCAAATAAAAACAAAGGTCCATTTAACACCTGCCTCCTTGAAAATGAACCCTGCCTTTCCCTAACCCTAGTGGCAGCAGGGCTTTACAAGTTGCTTGTAAGAATATCTACCAAACAAGATTTAGCCACTAAAATTCAGACCAAGACACTGATAGCTATCATTCAGCCCAATGAAAGTGTAACAAATCAGCACCTGGTTCTGTCTACCAAGTGCAGACAGACAAATTGAACGTGGCAGCATGGACATCGAAACCTGACTGCAATGAATGGGACTGGCAGCTGAGCATCAGAGGTCACAGGCTTGCCCTCTTAATATATTAGGTTCTCGTAAGGGATGCAGATCACAGTCTGTCATTTTTATATTTATGTTCATTCGAGACTCGCCATCAGATCTACAAGGTTAACTGCCCATTGAACAGTAGCATGAAGTCTGCAAAAGAGAATATGAGTATTGATTGTCATGCTTCATGAGACAAACAGGAGTCAGAAATTCCTCTGAGGGGGCAACACACATATTTGTATCTAAAGTTATTGAGAAATTGTTCCTGAGACAGATTTAAGTTACGATTCAAGTAATTGTCAAAAATATGACATTATGACATAAATATGAAATAGAGTAGATTACCTATGGGTCTCGTCTGTGTTTTAGCATCGAATCCTGCTCTGCAGAGTAGCCTGTTCCCTATAAGAAGGAACTGTCTAGTGGTACGAAAGTGGTAATGCATCTCAAAAACCAAAGTGTGTATTCCTTCTCTGCCAGTCACTGACCTTACTGGGCTTGGAAGAAGTTAGCTTTACTTAACTCTGTAAATAAATTCTTTGATGTGCATTTGTGTGTCTGCACGTGTATGTCTGTGTGTATTTCTCCAAAGAATATTTTATTTTATTTTTATACTCAGAATGAAAGCAAGTCCCACTTATCAGAAATTAAACAGTACAAAGGAGATTTTTCTGATAAATTCTTATAGTGGTTTCTTTTTTAGAGGTGTCTCCTTGAATTGCTTGAATTTTAAACATCTGTACTCAGTTATGTATCATTTCTAACTGTGTTAGCACTGAATCATTTACTTTTCCAGAAAATAAAACCCTTTTCTCTGTTTCATCACTTTTTAGTTCACGATCATGCACATGTAAATGTCTTAGGTATTTTTTTACCTTCAGGGATTTTGCAAACCTAAGAGGAATAAAAATGAAAAGAGTATTAACCAACCCATCAAACATCTCTCTCTTCAGCGGCCGGTAGGAACATATTTGTGAGCTAAAAAACTGGTGTGGTTTGAACTAGGGGAACTGTTAAATGTACCTTTAGAACTCTATGTAGGATATAAAATTTTAGAGATATAGCTCTGTTTCTACTTCATCTCAACCAGCTTTAATTTCTACAAAGGGAATATTAAATCTTGAAAAGGCTTAGAAAAGGACAAAGAATAGTTCTTTGTGAGCACATTAAATATGCCAGGCTTCTATTTCGTCATAAAACTTGTATGAACAGATATAAGAAGAGGCAAGGAACGAGAGCAATTTCTTTTTTCCAGGCCAAATTCACCAGTTTTCTCCCCAACAAATCATTTATAGATTCTATCAAAATGTGAGTTAATGAATCATAGTACTGAATATCTATTGGCTATACAATTCCATTATGCTTTTACTTTTCTTAAATATTCTGCTGAACCAATTTTAGATGGAAGGAGATAAAGAAATGAGTGTATTAGCAACAAGCTTATTAATAGTTTCAGAATAAAGTTGCAGAAACTCTCATTTTTTACGAAAAATAAAAGGAAATATATATAAGAAATTGTTATTGTATGTAGAGAAATTGTGTTAAATACAAAAATTAACTCTTAGGAACATATTCAAAGAAGTGATATTTATAGAATTAAGTTTGTGACTTGAGCTACTCCTTCACAAGTCTTGATTTATAATAGAGATGATTTCATGAATGTACGATACAGTAATTTTCTTCTTTTAATGTAATTTGTATTCAAGTGTAGATATATGATAAAACCAATTGCTTCTGGGTCCTTTTGCATTTGCTTGGCTGTAGAAGATAGGACAAAACAGAAATGTGAATAAGCTTATTAAGGATGTTATGCAGCTGGAGTCTACATACATCCATTTGTTAATATTAGCTCACCAACGTGATTTCTCTATGGGCTTCCTAGAAATCTAGGGTCAAATCTTTCCTTAAAATGAAGAAATCTCAGAATCGAGGTATACATTAGATTTCAGCGCACAAGAACTTGAAAATGTTTCATTTCCTCTTGGTTTAGTGGGGAAATTTTAGCTGGTTTTGGACTGGTAGTTTAAAACAAGTAAAAGCCCTACCACCTCTAAGAGGAAAGTTGAGGTTAATGGTAAGTGTGCTTTCAAAGGTTTGAACCTGCAAAATAGCACCCCAAAGAGCGACTCACAGCTATACTTGGAACTATAGAAATGAACTTGAAATCTTATGCATGAGAAATTTGCTTTTCTTCCAATATAGATGGTGCTATTGGCTTAGCATCAAATCAGCATCATTTGGAAGATACCTTTGTCACTGGATTTCTTACTTCTTCAACTAGAACTTTACCAAGACTGTCTACCAAGACAGAACTGTACATATACAATCTACAGATGCTCTTCCTGTGGGAAGATAGCACTTCTGTCTAGTGATTCATATAATAGAAGAACTGAGAAGGACCCTTTGTCTCCTTCCGCTCAGTTATTTATAGGATCACATAATGTGTACATTGCACAAAGCAAAAATGACCTATTAAAAGCAACCAGAGCTAGAAGAATCTTACTATATTTTAAAATCATACAAGCACAATTTTCTTGTCATATGGAGTAATGTGTTAAAAAGAGCCTAGTTCTGAGACTATGAGAAAGGTGACCTTTTAATTTTGAAAGCCAATAAAATGAGATTTCCTTAAAAGTTCTTTATGTGGGGAAAATCATGAAATTAGCTGTATTTGATTGTGTTATTATTCCTTTTTTGTCAGCTCCATGAAATAACTTTTTAAAATAACTGCGTGGTAACAGTCAATAATGTAAATGGTTTTAAATCTTTTTATTTTTTTTGGAGCAGAGAGGCTGATGTGCTGTGCAGAGAGGCACCTAAACTGATGTAGTATTTCCTATGTTTAGGAAGCCCTCTACCCTTTGTGTGTATGAGGATGAGAAGAAAATAGGAAGGGAAATTTCATTAGAACAGAACTCAATAGATTGAACATTAAAAACTTCTCATGTGCAGCTGTGGTCAAATCTGGAAAATTTAGTTGTAGTTATACATACGTAATACATTTATAAAGCAATCACTCAAAAATCTTTAGTCTACAGTATATCTTCATTGTTATTACCCGCAGGCATGATTTTTGGTTTGGCAGCAAATAGAATTTTAACTTGGCAGCAAACTTGCACTTAGCAGATATCCAGTGTTCTACCAACCCTCTGCAAAACAACTAAGTATGAAAAGCTAAGGGAGAGACTAGAGAAATGGAAAGAGATCTGTCATTGCTTTACACTAGTCTTGAATCCATATACATCATTTTGCATCCGTTCTTCACTTGCTGGGTGAGCATCGATGTGTTAATCCCAGCTCAATCTCAGGATTTTATAATGGTATAGTTGTTGCTACCTTGTTTCTCTCTTTATCATGTGAATATAAAAATGTGTTCTGATGTCTCTCATATGAAAAGTAAAATACATCATCCTTTAATTCTACTTTTACCATAGTCTATACACCAGCCAGATTCTGTTACTATGGAAGAGTTAAACTCGAAGGAATTATTGCAATTTCCATAGGCTCACATTCTATTCTCACTCCAAACCTACTCCAAGCAAGATGTTGACTCTATGTTTCTCTCTTGTTATCAAATCTCTTGGGTATTTCTGTATACTCATATTATTTGTCAGCATCTGAAATAATAAACCAATCTCTATTTCTTAAAAATATTTCTCCTGGCCTTCTGACACACTTTCTTCCCAATTTTCTGTCTATTATGCTGGCCTTTCTACCTCAGCATTTTTATAAGGTTCTTACTTCTAAATAAATCCATTTCTCAGTTCTGCTGGTGCTCTTTTCATTCCTGTGTTGTATAACTACTATGACATTAATTCCTTTCATGAAGGCTCCATCCTCATAACCTAATCACCTCCAAAAGTCCCATTTCTGAATATCATCATGTTGGGGATTAGCTTTTATTATGTGAATTTTGGAAAGGGACACCTTTAATCTATAGTGATGACTTTGGACAATTTTCTGCACTTATGTCACAGTTTTATCAGTTGTGCTTTAGTCAGTCTGGGTTGCTTTCACAAAATACCATAGACTGGGTGGTTTCAATAACAGAATTTTATTTTGCATAGTTCTGGAAGCAGAAAACGCCAAGATCCAGATGCTAGCAAGGTCAAGTTCTGGTGAAGGTCTTCTTTCTGGTTTGTAGGTGACTGTCATCTTGCTGTGTCCTCACATGTTCGAGACAGAGTTCACTGCTTTCATGTATCTTCTTATAAGGTCACTAATTCCATTCATGAGGGTACCGCGCTCGTGACCAAACTATGTCCCAAAAGCTCCACCTCCAAATACGACCACACTGAGGAACTGGGGAAGAGGGCTCAATATGAATCTGAGGAGGAGACAAACATTCATTCCGCAGCAACTTATAAAATGGAGATGATGCTGGAAATTCCTATACGTTGAGAATATTGTAAGAGTAAAATTAATGACTTTTTTCCAGCAATGCTTTGCACAGTGTTCTACCTAAAGAAAATACACAATAAGTACTACCTGTCATCATCACCATTATCAACAATGGTGCCTTCATCATCACTGCTGCTATCATTGTCATCAGGATCATCATCTTCAGGATCATCATCATCATCAACCTCATCTTTGGTTGTTAACTTTCTATCACCATTCACATTCAACCCATGAGAACTCATGTGAATTTTCAAACATATTTGTAATATTTTAAATCAATCCAGTCTCTCCTCTGCCACCTCTCTAGTTCAAGCTAACATCACTTTTTGCTTGGACCATTGCAATACCCGTCTAGCTGGCCTTGCCAGTTCTTTTCTTATTGCCTTCTAGTTCTCCACTGGGGCTAACATGAATTTCTAACACGTCAATAATTTGTCTTTAGTAACTTCGCATTGATATTTAGAATAAAATTAAAGCTCCTTACCGTGTCTTAAAAGTCTTATACAAACTATTGCTATGTACCAACTCACCATTTTATCTTTTCTACTTGGTTCATCAGGAGAGTAATATAGTTCTGTATTTTTAGAGATTATTATGAGTGTGCCTGCCTACTTATCGCCTCAAGGCTTTTTCCTATCCTTTTCTCTGTCTAATTTCTTCTGTTTATCATAGCATATTTTTTGATTAAATAATTTGAAGTATTTTATAGAAATGAAAATGTATCTGTCTATACACTAACTGACAGATGGAAGTTCTCAAATTACTCTTATAGTGTCCAAGATTCTATCTCGGCATTTTTATAAGGTTCTTACTTCTAAATCATATATTTCTCAGTTCTGGTCATGGCTATCTTTTCTGTGGTTTCCACAGAACAAGTTTTCAAACAGAAATTTTGTAAGTTTTAATAGTCACCCAAGTGAAAGTTCAAAACTTAACAAACTACCAAATAGAAATAAAAATAAAAATTAGAAGGAAGAGGAGAAATGAAATGAAAAAATACAGCAAATGGATAAAGGATATTTCTACTCTACAGTATTATATGGCTTAAATATTAATGCACAGCAAATAAGTTTATATATATTTAAATACATATATTACATATCTATATATTTTAAATATATATATCATTCTTAATATCAAGGAGCAAATTATAAAGTCCATTTTATTTTTAATTGAAAGGTGTTTTCTTTCTTAATTGAGGAGAATATTACTTAGGCTTTCATACAAAAATTATATAATAAGAAAAATATTAAAGAAGAAAAAAAATCTCCAAAGGCCAAAACTTAAATGCAGCTACTGTGATCATTTTGATCCAGAGGCCTCCAATTGTACTTATTTTAATAGGATGAATGCGTATAGACTTATTGAAGATTCCTGCCAAATATTAGAAATTGCCATTAACTCAGCATATAGTAGCCTAACTTCCACTAAAGAAAACAGTATAGTGAAGAAGCTGATTCCAAACTTTGTACACATCAAAAAACAAACAAACAAAAAAACAAAACAAAAAAAAAACCCACACAACCAACAAAAAACAAAACAAGACAAAAAACTAAAACAAAAAACATTTAAGTGAACTTTCTGCAACAAGATATAGAAATTTCAGGAAAAATGTTTTTTTGAAGTTACGCAGAATGATATTTACCTCATCTGTAAAACATGCTTTTCTCTCAGTAGTTTTGTAGCCTACAGTGATATAAAGAGATAACTATTGGGGGGAAAAAAACTAACATTTAAAACAAAATGATGTCTCACTCTGTTTCTTGGATTTTTATAGTTCTTTATTCATTACTCACTTTGGTAGATAATATATGTAATTTAGTGAATTTGTACTGACAGATTTTATGTTTTTTCTCTTAATTTTTTTCTTTAGCAATAAAATTTTATTATCTTTTGATTATATCAACAGAGAAATTTGAAGCTAATTAAAAGTTGCAAACATTTGGTGAGGTTTTTTGAGTTCACTAAAGCACAAAACAATATTTCTTTAGGGGGTCCAGAAATCTAGGCTAGCAAATATGACTTCTCAGATATCTGCACAGCCACTATATAATTTCAGAACCTGCTAAAACACTTGCATTTGTGATAGTTTTGGCACAAAATACTGACATACATACCTAAATATTTATACTAACTTAGAAAAGAATACAGAGGCAAACAATTCATAAACGATGGACTCAAATTAAAACAAAGCTAAGCAAGAGTAAGCACAGTATATGAACAAAGGTTGTGTGCTACTTTATAATGAGAAAAATGGTAGAAACATTGAATCGCCTTGTAGTGCATAGAAGCAGCAGTATACTAAAATAAAGAAAAATAAATTGCATTTTATCAGTCAGAGCCATGTTCGCATTGTAATTGCTGATTTAGCATCAGTAAAAAAAACATTTGTCACAGGAAACTAATGATGTTAGTTTGGATTTTATTGTTTGTTTAGTTTTACTAGCATTTAATTTATAAATTCTCTTGACTTTATAGCTTCATACAGCTATAAGAAGTTTAGACACCTGTTTATATTTGTACTTATTTAACTAACATTATAATAAAAATACCAGTCCACAAGAAAAGCTAACAAATACCATGAATTACCAAAAAATAGGTAAAACTGAAATATTTTTCACAATATTTCATGTGTTATCCACACACATGGAAATCATGTACAACAGAAGGCAAGCAAGAAGTCTCTATGTTTTTTCCCTTCATTCATTTCTTCTTTAAATTAAACTTTTTATTTTGAGATATTTGTAGTTTCACATGCAACAATAAGAAATAATACATTGAGATGCAGATTATTCTTTACTCAATTCTCCTCAATGGCAATTGAAATTTATTATTTTGAGAATGTTACACAAATGAAATCATACAATATATAACCATTTGGATTGGCTTTTTTTCACTGAGCATATCTCTCTGGAGATTCATTCAAATTGTTGTGTATTAATTGTGAATTCCTTTTTATTGCTGAGTAGCATTCTAGAATGTGGATGTACCACAATTAGTTTTACCATTCACACACTGAAAGACATTTAGCTTAGTTCCAGGTTTTGGCAAGTGTGAATAAGGTTGCATAAACATTTGTGTACAGGGTTTTGTGTGAGCCCAAGTTTTCATAAATGCCCAAGTGTGCAACAGTTGAGTTAAATTTTAGTTTTGTGTTTAATTTTTCAAAGAACTGCCAACCTGTTTTTCAGAGTGGCTGTACCATTTTACATTCCCACCAGCAATATAAGTGATAAGTTTCTCCGTATCTTCACCATAATCTGGCATTACTACTGTTTTTTTCCTAACTCATGGTTTATATTTGCATTTTTCTAATAGCTAATGATGTTGAACATCTTTTGATGTGCTCATTTACCGTCTTTATATCCTAGATACTTGTCCTTTGCTGGATTTAGATACTAGTCTTTTGCTGGATTGGTGGTTTGCAAATATTTTCTCCCAGTGTGTACTTTAGATTTTTATATTATTAACAGGATCTTTTGCAATGCAAAATATTTTAATTTCAATAAGCTCCAATTTATCACTTTTTTTATGTAGTATGATTTTGTTGTCCAGTCTAAGAATTTTTTACCTATCTCAAGATCCTGAAGATGTTTTCCTATGTTTTTTTTTTTCCTAAAAGTCTTATGATTTTATGTGGTACTTTTAAATCTGTAATCCATTTCTAGTTAACTTCTGTAATACTGCTACAGTTTAAGTCAGCATTCTTTTTGTTTGTTTGTTTTCAGTTTTGAATATTCAGCTACTCTAGCATCATTCATTGAAAATCTATCATTGAATTACTTTTGTATCTTTGTTAAAAATCAGTCGGACATGTTTTTATACATCTATTTCTGTGTTTTCTCCTGCTCCTTTGATCTGTGTACCCAACATTTCACTAATACCAAACTTTATTACTGTAGTTATACAGTAAAACTTGAAATTGAGTCGACTGATTTCTTCCACTTCTTTATTCTTTAAACAATGATTTTAGCTATTCTACTTTGCCATTCTTAGTGTGTGTGTGTGTGTGTGTGTGTTTGTGTAAACTCTTACCTGAGTTCTGATAAAAAATTACATTAATCCTGTAGAACAACTCAGGGAGAATTGAAATCTTTGCTATCTTGGATCTTTGACTCCTAAACATGGTATATATCTTCATTTATTTAGGACTTTTTTGATTTCTTTAATATTTCCTGTTTTATGTTCACTCACTTCATTCTTAAATCTATACAATTATTTATTTTGCTAAATTTGAGAAGTTTTTAATCATTATTTTTTAGTGTTTTCCCTCCTCACCTCATTATCTCCCTACCCCACTCCACACCCTCAAGGATTGTGATGGCATGTATGTTATACTTTTTATTTGTTTGTTTCATTTTATTATAGTCCCACAGTTCCTCGGGACTCCGTTTGTTTGTTTGCTT
Source organism: Pteropus medius (assembly GCF_902729225.1). Classification (NCBI taxonomy): domain Eukaryota; kingdom Metazoa; phylum Chordata; class Mammalia; order Chiroptera; family Pteropodidae; genus Pteropus; species Pteropus medius. The sequence continues at coordinate 11,839,474 of NW_024349797.1, forward strand.
ATTATTTCATTCTATTTTCTCTCTGTTGTTCAACTGACCAATTTCTATTGTTCCAGCTTCCATTTCACTGATTCTTTACTCTTTCCCCTCTATTCCTCTATGAAATACCTCAAATACTTTTAATTTCAATTTTTGAATATTTTAGTTTTAACATTTCTATTGGTTCTTTTCTATATATTTCATGTCTTTGCTGACACTCTATCTTTTTAATTTGTTTAAGTACATTTGTAATTACTCATTTAAATATTTTTACGACTGCTTTGAAATTAAGTCTAACATCTGTCACCTCATTTTTTAAAATTTTGTTGATTGTCTTTTTTTATTCACTTTGAGCTATTTGTTTCCTCATGTGACTAGTTATTTTCCATTGAAATTTGGACATTTTTGTATTATATTTTGGGGCACTGGGTCTTATTTACACCTTCTTTCTTAGCAGGCTTTCCCTGACAGTGCTCTCCAGGAGAAGAAGACATTGTCTTTTTATTGTCAGATGCAGGTGCCATTCCAGTGTACCCACTCTCATGATGACTGATGAGTAGAGCTAGGAGACCTGCCTCTGTCTAGACCTCTAGCGGGAACTCCTTGGCTAAGAAGAGCTGAAGCATCTCATGGCCGTTTCCCACGTGCCCTGCACTGACACGGGGGGTGGAAGCTTATTACCGCTGATTGGTGGTAAAAATCTCGATTCTTCACTAAGTCTCCTTTGACACCACTGCGGTGAAGAGAGTGAAGAGAGTTTCCCCTCTGTCAGGCAGGGATGAAAATCCAGGCTTCCCAGTTCCTCTCCAATGACACTGCAGCGGGTGGGGACTCATTAATGGCTGGTGCGAGTGAAATCGTGGCTCCCGTCTTGGCCTTTCCCCTGAAATCACCTAGTCAGGGGAGTTGAAGCACCATGTTACAACCGAGGAGGGTGGACATCTGGGCTTTGCTGACGTAGGTGATGAGGGGATCAGGGTTTCCCGCCCCCGCAATGGTGTTTGGCTAGAGCAGAATGTTTATCACCTAAGATTTTTTTTTCTCTTGTTAAGCTGCCCCAATCCTGGTCCTTTGGTTAGAGAGAGTAGACTTTTGGGAAACTGTTTTGTCATCATCCATGAATATTTCCAGGAAATATAAAGCAAAAAGAAAACTCAATATGTCTTTCCTTGATTCCAAGGACCTTAGCTGGTCTGCCTCCCTCTCTCCACCTTTCAGAGTTTTCTTATGTTTGGTTTGTATATAATGTCCATGATTTTTAATCAGAGGCTTAGCAGGAAAATAGAAAATAGTTTATCTACCACATCTTCTCAGAAGTGGGAACTTCCCCTTCATTTAAAAGCAAAGTAATATAGTGACTCATATAAATAAGTCATGCTGGTCTCAACAAAATGTTTATTTTCTAGTATCTCCACTTTCGGCAACATGGTTCACTAGATCTTTGTACTTACATGACTTTTCTTTTTTATATTGTTCACATCAATTCAATGGCTATCCCATTTGAAAGAGACTGACATCTTCCTTCCCAACTCTGTACTCTAAATCTGAACTTAAAATCTGCTGTTATTTTCCCCAGAATTATCTTCAAGTTTTAAACCTGGACACCTCCTAGTCACTATTTGTTAACTTGTCGGATGCTTTTCTGCTACCTCTTGCCTTTCATTCCCGTTTACATTGTATCTAATTGAGCCAAATCTTGCCTAATAGAACAAACTCCAAAGCTATGTAAGACACAGCCTCAATCTTTAGCTTCTGTTCATTACAAATCCCATAATCAACTGCTGCTGAACTTAAGAAACTCGTAGATATAAACCATCTCAAAGAATGATGACTCATAGGATGGAAAAAAAAAAGGGTTATGCCCTGGTATCGAACTCTAAGCTAGATTTCTGGGATTCAGTTAATTCTTGCACTTCCTTATATCACAAATTTAGCTCTTTCTTCTTGACTTCTGGGCTTTTGAATTTTGACTCGCTCTTGACCAAATTGGGTCACTCGAATTAATTCGGTTTTTAATAAACACGTCCGCCCAACCTAGTCTTTGTGATGTTCTTTCCAAAGCACTTTCTCCCACCCTCAGCCAAGCACTGAAATGGTTTTGTTTTGATTATTAAATCTCAGCTCTGGAAACCTTATATTCTGTTAATCCTTGTATAAACTAGTTTTCTTTATGAGGTATGTGTGAATGTACTTAGAAAAGTTAAAGACATCTGTATGGAAATGCAGGGAATTTTTATCATTAGGAGTTTATTTTAAAGTAATTCACTACCCAAATATATTTATGAGATCAAAACTAAAAAATGGCCAGTGCTTCCTGTAGAAGATGGTATATATTCATCCCTTTCAGGATGACAGGAAGGTAGAGAGCATATCTCTCTAGCAGTCTCCTTTATTGACATAATATTCATTTATCACTTATGTACATGTTTATATATAAATGCACATTTTTCTCTGTAGAATGATGTCATTTATTATTATTTTATAAATGGTGAATTTGCATTAACTAAATCTGTATTTCTCAGTTGTTTGGAAGAATCAGAAAAGTCAGCCAAAGAAAGAAAGAAACAAAGAGTAAAATATTTTACACATTGCCTAGATTATGATAAGCAATAGTATTTAAGGTGCTATACTGTTCCAAATATAATCTGTAAATTTCTCATGTTTGATGCGAATGCTCTTTTTACCCTGGTACTACAGGATGACACAGAAGCAGAATATAATTGAAATTACTTCCTTCTTGATTCTCGATTGCATTTTCCTTCTATGGAGAAAGAAGCAAAGAGGAATGGTAGACGTAGTGGAAAACCATTGTGTTCTCTGCTCCAGCATTCATTCCTTTTTCTTTTGGACCCCTGTTTTCTTTTAGAAACCTCTCTCCTTTATTGTTAATATTTTGTAAAGAGACTTACTTCATCTCTGGTTCCCAGGCTGGCCACTCAACTTACTTCTGGCCAGGCAGCACACTCCAGCTATGTAATTAACCTTGACCAGAGTGATTGGCTCAACAATGACCAGGAGGCCCAAACCAGGCAAATAAGTTTTACATTTTACACTTTTCATTGGAAATATTAAGGAAGTCATGGGTAGGCATGTGAGATAGAAGAAGCATAATCCAATGGCTATGAGCACAAACTCTGGAGTCAGATTGTCTACCCCCAAAACTGTGTCATCATGCTAAGTTTCTTAAGCTCTCCATGCCTCAGTTTCCAGTCTGCAAAATAAGAATTAAAATGGTTCCTACTTCATAGATATTTGCAGGGTTAAATGAGTTATTGTGTCTAAAATGCTTAGAATAGCTGTTTATTTTATCATTTTCTTACTGCATTTTTTAAGCTGATAGGACATAAATATGGAGCTGCCAATAGCCATTTTGCCATAAACACGCATTAGAGAATAAATTCAACATAACAGAAGAATCTAGCTAATAGATGAAGGAATAGGTCAGTCAACATCATTTGATACTTGATTATTTGATTTACAAAGCTCATGAGTCAGTATGAGGTAGGTGTCTGTCTCCTATAAGTAAAGGAGCCCTGAGGAATACAGAAAAAGGAGATCTACTGTTTCTGGAGCAGTCTGTCCATGATCCAAAGTGGAACAGCAAAATAAAAATCTCTAAAAAAAATATCTGGGTACCAAATTTAGTCAACACATTTAAAAAGTATTTATTGAGTGTCTACTATGTGTCAGGTACAAGGTGGGCATTTAAGATGCCAAAGAAAAAGAACTGTCCCCGCATCAGAGGAAGTTACTGTCTCATGGGAAGATAAGTATATTTGTCAGCTCAGGCTGCCATAACAGAATACCATAGACTGGATGGCTTAACAGAAATTTATTCTCTCACTGTTCTGGAGGCTGGAAGGCCAAGATTAAGATGCTAGCAAATTTAATTTCTGGTATGGGCCATATTTCTGGGCTACAGATTATCTCCTTACTATGTCCTCACATGGCTTGCTCTTTCTTGTTTCAGCCATGAATAAACTATTGTGCCATAACCAGATGCCTTCCCATTTCCTAGTCTTTTGTAGGAGAAAGAGAGAGCGAGCGAGAGAGAGAGATCTGATATCTCCTCTTCTTCTTATAAAGACATCAGTCTTACAGTATTAGGACACCACCTTTCTGACTACATTTGACCTTAATTACCTCCCTAGTCCTTATCTCCAAACATAGCAACATTGGAAGTTAGAGCTTCAACATGTGAATTTAGTGAGGGACGTAATTCCCTCCATAACAGTAAATCACAATGCCACAGGAGTTTAAGAGATGAAATGGTTGCATAATAAATCATCATTTTCTAAAATGATTTGTCATTCAATGAAATGCAATTCTTGAAGACAAATACCCTCAAAGGCAACCTCTCCTAAGTAAATGACTCATATAAAAATATAGAATGTAAGGATAATTCTTAACAAAATTATTTCTGCCATTCTAAAAAGAATATCATAGGAAAACATTTATTTTACAAGATAAATTGGAATGCATGTTCATTGCATGTGCATGGCTTGAGTTATGGGTACTAAGACAAAATGATTGCAAAACAGTCGATTAGAGCATGTCTGATCTCGCCTTTATGTGTTAACTTGACCAAGTGATTTTGCTATACTAGTCAATGGATGCAATAAAAAAAAAAAAGGAAAAATCAACCAAATCAGGAATTTGACATTTAAAAAATTGATATGAAGAAGCAGAAAACCTATGCACTGATCTGACAACAGATTGTGTTGACAAATGATTGTATCGATTAATTGATTAAAGCCTTTTTAATTCCAAGCACTAAAAAAGAGAAAGCTTCCAAGGTCAAGTTGGCAATAAAAATGCATGAGTTATAGACGGAAGGCCCTGCCTGGTGGGCCGTGCTTGGTTAGCAGAGTGCCAATAAAGAGCCAGCCACTCTCTAGGCAGTTTTCGCATAGAATTGCTTTTGATTTTAACTACAAATATAAGAGGTGGGTATTATTGGCCCCACCTTATAGTCAAGGAAACTGGACAAAATCTTTTGCTTTCCAGGCTTGGCTCAGCCACAGAACACTCATAGCTGCATCAGAACACACGAAACTGAGCTTCAGACCTTGCTCTGCCTCACAGGTACTGTGCTAAGGTCCGGCAAGCTTCAGCTACAACGCCATCTGTTGACGTGTAATTAACAGCGAGGGAGAAAAGCCATGATAGGTCAGAAAAAAGAACTCCAGGACCCCACGCTCAGTGCCCATTATTTTGCTTTTGTTTTCACAATGCACATTGAAATTCATGGTCCTTTAATTGTTTATTTTAATTATTAATTATTTTAAAATTTTTATCATGCTCGGTTTATAAAAGCAAAACATTAAAAAGATCATCATTATATGGTAACAAAAAATCACAATTATCTGCTTCACTTCTTGCCAGTTCTCAGTACTACTCCCCAGAGGCAGGGGCTCTTCACTTTTAGCTTTTCCTCTGGTGTTTAAAAACAATTTCTAAGTAATGTGTTTATGCTACTATTTCTTGATTTAATTATTTAGGGATTATCTGTCAATGCCTTATAATGATATTTGAGGATTTCAGCTCTCTTTGAACCTCCAGTCAATTCCACTTCTTCTACATATAACTAATAAATCCTTATTCGATATGATAACTATGTAATTATGTTTTTTTCTTGAGCCAGGTAGTATACAATTATTACATTTTATTTCTTGTACGGTTCTTGTTTTGCTTTGCTCTGTGTCATTTCACCTTCTGTATTGTTTTCTTTAGCTCTGTAAAAGTTAGCCAGGCACTAACTTCTCCACTTTCTGCAGGGGGCTATCCTGCTAGAGGCCTCCAACAACTGCTTTGGTCAGATTAGTTTATCTCTAGTGAGCTGTCCTGAAATTTCTCTGCCTTTCCTCTGGGTCAAATGCCATCATCCCTAGACCCCAGTGTTCTTCATTTTGCTAAAGTGCACCTTCTTGTAGGTTTTGAGGGAAAAAGAAAAAGGCATAAAAGTAAGAGATACATTTTTTGAGGCTATGCAAGTCTGAAAAACATCTCTACTGTACCCTCATGCTTCATTGCTATTTATCATGTTATAAACTTCCTGATTAAAAAAGCAAAAGCTTTTAGAATTTTGGAAACAATATTCTGTTGCCTTCTTACTTCCAACAATATTTTGTTGCCAATTTTATGCCAGTTTCTTATATATTTGGTATTTTCCCTAAATCTCAGAATTTAGGATGTTTGTTTCTGGTCATTCAAAGTTACATAATTATGCTCTTGGAGTTATTTTTTAATGTCTGGTGATGAGTACTTGATGGACTCTTTAATCTACAAGTACATGTCTGTTAAGAAAATTTTTTTTCTATTATACTGTAACATTTCCCCCCTTTCTGTTGTCATTCTTTTTCCTTTCTGAAACTGTTATTAGTTGGATGAAAACCATTTGAATTAATTCTCTAATTGTTTTATCTTTTCCACTCATATAATTCACCTGTTTGTCTTTTGGTCTCAGATAAGTTAAGGAATTTGCCTTCCAAATCTTCTACTTTTTAAAATTCTATCATGTTTTCACTTCATAAGAACTATTTCTTGTTTTCTGATTTTAATAGTATTCCATTCTCATAGTATAAATGAAATATATTTTCTTATCTCTCAAAGATACTATATTATGGTTTGGAGATTAGAGATTTCCTAGCTTCATTGATGGTGACACTTCTGTGACTATCTCTTGATCTTGTATTAGTTTAGAGATTACTTTCAAGAAACAAATGATTTGAGGTCTTAGCCAGGAATTGCTTTCAACTCCAAGAGGTCATGTGTACCCCTTGACACATGGTCCACTCCAAAGTCAAGCCAGCAACAATGCATAAAATCCGTCTGTCATATTTTGAATCTCTGACCTTTTGTGTAACCAGCCAGAAACAGATCTCTGTTTTTTAAAGGCTCACGTGATTAGCCTGAGTCAACCCAGAAAAATCTCCTCATCTTAAGGGTAGCTGTGCCAAATAACATAACCTAAGTATGGGAGTAAAATCCATCATATTTAGTTTCCTGGATGATGTGGATTCTGGACACCAGGGGGTGGAAAATCTTGGGGCTCATTTAGAATTCTGCCTACCACAATAACACAAAATCCTGTCTTATTCATCTTCTAGTAAGCATATATTTGAACCTACTTTTAAACTTATAGAAAATTCCACCAAATAGTCCATATTTCACATGTCACTCACGCAACCTCTCCCAATGTTACTCTCTTAGAGAACTATAAGAAATTTATTAGAGCCAGGCAATTAGCCTTGGGAAATACCTTAGTTACCTCTTCATCCCACAAAAAAATCTACCATCATCATCTCCATGCTCCACCCTTCCCTCCTTATAAAATTCTCACTCTTCTTCCTGGGAGCTTCATTCTCTATCCTCTGAATACTCCATGTCCCTTTGAGAATACTTGTATTATAGCATTTACACAAATAATTAAAGAATAATATATTTATTAGTTTTAACTATCTATAATGTGCATTTATTCATCACATATTTATTAAGGTTCAATATGCCAGAAAGGGAGCTACTGAAAGGAGAAATCATATATATTCCCCACTCTTTCTAGTGTAAACTCTAGAATATAACATGCCATTTATTAATACTTGGTTAAATAAATGATGTGTAAGATTCACAAAAATTGTGATTAAAAGTCCTGTGGATATCAAAATATACTGAAATAACATCTTTGTATATATTAACACACAGTATATTTTTTAAAAACTTAGGTTTAGGGGTTATTTATTTATTTTTCCTTCAGATTACTATATTAGTGTGTTAATTTTATTTGTCTGACATGGGTAATAAATAGCCATCTATATAATCATGTGCCTTTTTAACCCATATATATTCTCACAGACTCTTTTCTAAAATTAATGGAGCCTTTTTCTTTTTTATTTCTATATGCTAAAAATGAATCTCTCGATAATAGCATTCTTAAATTCATCGACTAGGTCATCAAAAGCCAAGGCTTGGCAGAAATCTCTGGGCAGTAAAAGAAAATGCGCAACTGCGGGGTGTAATTTCATGACATTCCACTCTTCCTTGAACACACAGAAAAATGATGGAATGATGCTGGTCTCTGCCAAGGACAGAACCAAGGAAAGGACGCCCATTGGAACTCCACCCTGTGGGAGCAGAAGCGCTCATCAGGAAAGACGTCAGAGCTGAAGGGCACTTTCCCATGAAGCATATGGAGAGCATCACATAGCCAGCAGGACAAATTAATGGTCCCATAATAAAATGTGTTTCACATGCTATTAAAGTTGTTGTCACACTTCATTGCATAGATGATTGGAAGCTCATGGTGGTGGAAGGTGAGGTCAGCTTCCTAAACCAGCCTGAGTTATAAATGGGCAGTTCTTTCCTGTAAAGTCCCCTGGAGATTGGGGAGTTCTCTGTATTCAGCTGGGTCGCGAAAGAAAGAAAGAAAGAAAGAAAGAAAGAAAGAAAGAAAGAAAGAAAGAAAGAAAGAAAGAAAGAAAGAAAGAAAGAAAGAAAGAAAGAAAGAAGTAATGGTCCATCTACACATAGACTTGGAAACAAAGGTGCAAAATGGTCCTCCTAGGTAAGCACTGCTAACTGGGGTTCCATAGAGATGACAAAAACAGAAAAGTGACTAAATCCCCTGTAGGAAAATTAGTTGCTTACTTTTGGAGTGTCTGGATTTTGGAAGATGGCTTATAGTTTCTGTGAAAGAGAGAAGGGATTGACACTCTAGAAACCAATGGCTTCCAATATGTATTACATTAGCATTCTGTGCAAAAGCAATCTACGGAAATTTGCTTAGACCATCATTATGGACTACTGAAACAATTCAGTAAAAGTCACAACTTGTTCCACTCGATGATTGTTTAGTGACATGGTTAAATATCAGAAAAATATGACACTTTCCACTCCTGATAATGTTTAGTTGTAGACGTTATACATTTTTGAAGAGCTGAAATAATCAAAATAAAATGGTGCCTTATTTAATTTTTCACTACATGATAGTTGCTTGGATGCCAGAAGCAATGTAAACGTACTGATGTGGTAATGACGCCATCTTGGGAATCAGAAATCTTTGTGCCAACACTGGGTCTGAATCTACCTTTCTGTGTCACCCTGGACAATCATCCTTCCTTTCAGAATCATGGTTATCTAATATTTTAAATAGAGAAGACTAAAAGAGATAAACTCTCAGCTTCTTTCTTTCTCAAGAATTTCATAATTTTTCTCGGTCATCAGCCAATAGCAACTTCCTTAGTACAGAAGTTTCAATAAGCTTAAAGTGTCATAAAGAATAAAATGAAAATTATAAATACTGACATTATCATTATAAATATTATTTCATCATTGCTTCATAATCTGTCCTTTATTTCAGGATTCTTTACACGCACTCTGTTTCTGATAAACTGCAGACCAGTTAGTCTCCCAATTTTTCTGGCTCCAGAGCTTGTCTTGTCTTACATGGATCATAACCACTGCAGTTAACCCAGCACATAATTTATCACTGTAAAAGGAGGTGGTGATCTCATAGGAACAGGAGGTAAACTCCTCTTAGGCATTCTAAGCATTAACAGCTTTTGCTTTCTGCATCTTCTCTCAGACTTTAAGCCCTTTCTCTCTTTTACTCATCTAAGACTTCATTTCCTAAACCTAATCTTATAGATGTCTGCATTCACCTGTGACAAGACTGTATAAGTATTGTAAGGTCATGTTATCAGCAGTCAAAGTATAAGCTGACAGGTTGAAAAATCAAAGAGTAGGTTTGCAGACCAATGTGTAGTTAAGTGCACGATTACTGTGAACCCCATGCAGTCATCCAGCACAAGGACATACAAACCAAAGGAACAATGAGAAAACATGTTTGCATTTTATTAGGCTGTTGTAACAGTTTCTCAAACTACAAGTGGAATGCAATATCTACTTCTGTACACACAAATATCATACATTTGAAGGCACAAGATTATGTTCCCCAAACTAGATTTTGCAGAATTCTATAGTTCTCAAACTAAATAAAGAAAACTTCTAGCTATTCTCATTATTTCAAAAAGTTGAATAGTCATGAATATAAAATCCATAAATAAAATTAAACAGATGGCTAAATAACTATATAAAATTTATTCCCACTATGCTGAAAGATCTGTACATTAAAATAAACTAGAAAATATGATTTTGTAGTTTTGCTCAAAAAAAGGCATTTAAAATATTCAATGTTGAGGACATAGCAACATGGGCACATTTCTCTCACTCTAAAACATTATCTCACTAACCAGAGATGGATTTGGGTGCATGTTGATTTCCTTACATAGATCTATAAATCACAAACATGTGTAACAAAGAAACATTCAAGATAAAAATAAGCATAAACAGAAGTTATGTAATTGATAATTTCTCAGTGAAGTACAGTTAATTAGATAAACAGGACATAAATAGAAGTGTTCTTGAGAAGTTCAGGAGTAGGAGGAATCACATCATGAATCTAAAAATACAAGTCAAAAGCAATCCAAGAGGAGTTTAAAATGATGATCACAGGTGAAGTAATCATTTTCTCTGGGTATAGTCTGCCTTCTGCCCCCTCTGCCTTGATGAAATGGGCTAGTGTTTTCTTTGTTACTCTCTGTGCTGTGAACCTCTATCCCAGTTCCAGAAATAATCTATTAAACATATATTTACCTGGCTAGCTCTCTAAACTTGGTGAGGTCTTTCAAGGATTGGATCAAGTCTTATTTGTCTCTGTTTCCCAGAACTTAGGAGGAGTGTATTCCAACTTGTCTAGTAAAAAGATCCTCTGAGTTGCTTGCTATTAATACCTATTCGTAACTGGTGCTGACTGCATCTGAATCTCTGGGAAGAGGTCCAGGGATCTGTATATTAATAAGAATTTCAGGTAATTCTTACATTCAGATTAATTGGGAAAATAATACCATAGTATATAAGAAGTAGACAAATTTAGTGAAATATTATGCAATGTAAATTTGAGACAAATATGTCAACTATAGGGGAATTGATCTTTAAGTGACTCAGCGCTAGTTGACATGGCAACAAGATGGATCAGCTTTTGAGTGAATTGTGTCTTATCCACCTGTCTTCAAGAGAAGTCATTTGGTAGACAAGAGCTGCTCTGATATTCTGTCCATCTGAGATAGTATTCTATGTCTGTTCTCTCAGCAATGATATGCTTGGGCATCTTTGGTGGGTGAGTCTCTCCAAGCTTTATTCCTCTCCTGCTCACCAATTTTTTTGTCAGATGGTGTGAGTACAGAGGCTTATCACAACGTCTGGCTCCCAGCTTCTGAAGTAGCATTATGGATGTGATTGACACTGCAGTGTGTCAGCTTGGTACCATTCAGCAGGCAGCAATAGAAGAGACATCATGTGTGTAGTGATGGTGAGTCTGCATCTGATTATTTAAGTGAGCATTTAAATGAGCTCCAAGGAGTGCACATTTCTCACTCTGCTCCCTAAGAGGAGCAGCTCCAATCCTATCTATTTCATTTTTTTTTTTATTTTTAGACTATTAGGTTACCTTGACTTTGGACACCTTATTCCATTATGAAGTACTTTATAGTTTATAAATTCTCCTACACTTTATAATATTTTAGACTAATATAACTTATTATCACCTTTTTAAAAAACAAAGTATAGAGAAGTTAGCAACTTTCCAAGACCACAAGCCTATGATGTGTCAGTGGAGAAAATGGCAGGACCTATTTGTCTCCACAAACAGCTACTGGCTCTTTGCTAAAATAGTCTGAACAATTGGATTGGTTATTCTGGGAGTAATGCCCCTGTATAATTCCTCATATGTTTTTCTGCATTAAGACTATAACAAATTAAAACTTGTAGATTTTAGTCTTGATTAATTTAACAATTTGAGGCACTGGGAAATAGAGACTTAGGTTAAGTATGAGACTCTGGAGGGAAAAAAAAATAACTAATTTGATAAAAGGTCTGGAAAACATTTAAAGAATTAGTTCTTTAGTCAATAGTATTGTAATAACTATGGTGTCAGCTGGGTACTAGATTTATCAGGGCGATTACTTTATAAGTTATATAAATGTCTAATCACTATGTTGTACACCTGAAAGTAATGAAATAGTGTATGCCAGCTCTAATTGAAAAATAAAAAATATATTTTTAAAAAATACTTACATACACATAAAAAAATTAGTTTTTTAACTCAGGACGTCTAATAAATAGTGCCATGTTTTGTTTTGCTTGTTTCCTACATCAGGATGACTTCATATTTCCTGTGAGTCATGAAAATAATTTTTTTCTTATGACTCTTTCTCTTGTTAAATCTTATAAAAGAAGAAAAAAATTGATTTCTTCAGAAAATACTTTTTCCTATCAGACTTATTATTCAACATTTAAAGTATTAATCTATTATTTTACTTGGATGACTAACATTACATACCAAAGCTCAGTAACTATAAAATTATGTTTCAATTGTTCTTTCTTACTAAAAATTCACATTAGATTAGTGCTTATGTAAGTATATTTTAATTCTCCAATCGATAATTGACTATCTCCAGTACTTAAGATTATGAATTCCAAGGGACATTCTTCACAGCAGAATTTTATGGTACTTCAGCCAGGAATACTACAAGTACATTTGAAAAAAAATGCCTTTCCCGAGTCCATATTCCTGTAATTGTTGTTACTTCCACCGTTCTCATCTCATGATTAAATTAAGCCCAGATTGTGCTTTTCAACCCTCTCCAATGCCATGCATCATTCTGTAGAAAAAACATATTTATAAGTGGAATTAAATCAAATATTTGCACACACCCCAATCATTATGGGTGATTAATTTTCTTTTCTAGACTCCATTAAGGGCCTTCACTGGTATTCTTACCAGAGACTGAGGTCTCTAATTTATTTCTCTCCCCCGCTCCTTGTAATACCCCCCCATTTAATGGTCCAGGGTCGTGCTGGGATGCTCATTAGTTTCCTGCTAGCTGTTCTGCCAAGCAGCCTCCGAGGCCTCAGCGTCACCTCAGAAATCATTAGTGTAACTGGCGCTGCAATCTTCCCTGCCAAGCATAGGGTAATCATTTAGAGACTGAAACCTGCTCCTCCATAAATGAGTATTTGGCGAGAAAGGGTGGAGGGATGGGAGAGGTAGATGTAGGGAGGGAAGTTCACGTGTTGCGATCGTATTCTCTGAATGAATGAAATTTCAATAACTGAGTTGAGAAGCCAGATGTTTGCAAGCATCCTTTCATGTTCGGGGAACAGAAACGGTTGGGTGTGGAGGCAGCGTGATTTACTCTGAGGTAAAGAAGTCAACACAATGATACACTGAAGGTCAAAGGATGCCTAATCACATTTGTGATGTTCTAGAGCCGCCTTTCACTTCCACTGTGTTCATACATGGCGGTAGGATCTATTTACAGACATGTTCCGAAGATGTGATGATGCTATTCTTAGCAAGGATATGAAAAATCCATTCAACTTCCAATCAAAGAAGAATACTTATATATTTATTTGCATGTGGTTTATAGGTTTTATGGTTAAAGACACAGCTGCTGGCATTGTTCCTATGTCATCATTCAGAATTATGTCTCCTGCACTCAGGAGTGCAAGCTCCATATTTAGAATTGCTGATCCTAAAATATAGTTCTTCTAAGAGAAACAAGAACAGCAAAGAAAAACAAAAACACGAAGTGTAAGCCAACACAGTTACTCCCTAATGAATACATAGGGAATATGAATCTTGCATAGAAAAAAATGTAGGGACTCTGCATATAGGTGTTTCTACAGAGAAGAGCTCGGTCTTCCCCTAGCAATCCATCCCCTTTCATGGACATCGGGAGTATTTTATCTGCCTTGTGCATTTGGTCACTTCAGGAGCCTGGTGAGATGGAAGAAGGGGGCTGAGTGTGTGTCAGAGGCCAGGATGGAAGCAGCAAAGCATAGTTGAAAGTGTGGACTGCTGGATCCCGCAGACCAAGGCTGAGGGTTTGCTCCTAGCTGTGTGGTCATAGGCATGTTGTCTTAAGCTCTTCAAACCTGGCTTTCTTTATTCATAAAATGTGGTTAATAACTGTTTCAATAACAAGTTATTATAAAGGTTGAATGCTGTTAATTCATGGAGAATACTAGCATCAGCACTTAGCATATACTAAGCAATCAATGAATAGTAACCAGAGATTGCTACCTAATGTGCCAGGCCCAGTACAAGATGAAAATGTGGAGTCTCTTATTCAAAATGCAGAGGAAAATATGGTGTTTAAACTAAAAAATTAAAAAAAAAATGTTTTTCTTTATTTCTGGGGTCTCTGCAACAACATGTCATGTTATTTGTTATTTGCTATCTAATGTCACACTCTCTCAGTCACAGAGATACTCACCCAACAAATGCAAAACCTCCCAGGTGCCCAAGGGTGCACCCCATGACTCAGAGCAAAGCACCTGCTCATGAACCCCCAGGATTCTGCCTTCTGCCAGCTGACACACAAAATCTCCCCTTCCCCATGGTCTGCTGCCCGGATGCATGGTAAGCCTGTGAACCTCAAGTGGTTGCAGTTTCTGAATTAGAATGAGTCTGGGGACAGGTGAGAATGGGGTGGGCAAGAGGCTTTTCTCTGCCGACTCACCCATTAAATATAACATGGCTCTGCCACCCCAGAAAGAAGAAGACCACCCCCATGCCCTGGATGGAAACACAGTATGGGGTACATGCCTTTCTTTGACCTTCATCTCGTCCCCACCCAGCTCTCTGCCAGGGATGAAGGGCAGGGGCAGCAACTGGGCAGAAGTAGAGAGAAGGAGACTGGCTGGTTCCCAGGGTCCTATGGGGGTGAGCAACTGACAGCTGAGAACAGGTCTTGGAGAAGCAGAGTCAGCAAGACCAAGTACCACCAGCACTCAGAGGCTTCTAGCCCCTAGCACATGCTCTCTTGTCCCCAAGAACTTCACTTACGAAACATCATTCAAAGATAAAATTGTTCAGTATTTTAAGACATTAGTGCAGAATATTAAATCCCATGTGAGCACTAGTCACACACCCATGATGCTGAGTATTACCTATGACTCTACCTCTACTACCAGCTTCTGACCCTGCTTTGCCAATAAGAAGCGAGATCAGTTTGAGTAAGACGTGTCCCTGTTAGGTTATTAGACTCTCATCAGTAAAATAAAGGGTTAGATACTAAGTTCTCATTTTTCCTGAACTTCATTTTTCCTTTGTTAAATTATTTTACTTTTTCTAGCTTTATTGATAGATAATTGACGTAACATTGTGTAAATTTAAGGTATACAAATTGATGAAATGTATATATTATGAAATGATTCCCACAATAAGGTTAGTTAACACATCTATCACCTCACATGGTTACCAATTTTGGGGTGTGATGAAAACTAAAATTTAATCTCTTAGCAAATTTTGAGTCTACAGTACAGTATTATTAACTATAGTCTTCATGCTACACATTAGATCCTCAGAACGTATTTGTCATATAATTGAAAGTTTACATTCTTTGACTGACATGCCCCCCACCCCACAACCCCCAGCCCTCAGCAACCACTCTACTCTCTATTTCTGTGTTCAAGTTTTATAGATTCCACAAATAAGTGATATGACACAGTATTTGTCTTTCTATATCTGACTTATTTCACTTAGAATTATGCCCTCATGGTTCATCTACATTATCTCAAATGGCAGGATTCTTTTTTTTTAATGACTGAATAATATTCTACTATGTATCTACATCTATATATTTTTTTTATGGTAGGTGCACCAATTTACATTCCCATCCACAGTATATGAGGGTTTCATTTTCCACATCTTTACCAGTATTTATTAATTAATTTATCTATTAGCTTTTGTTTTTTGGGTAACAGACATCCTAATGTGTGAGATGGTTTTACATTGTGGTTTTAATTTTAAGAAGCTTACTTGAGGGCAGGGACTACCCTGTAATTATGTTTATAAACCTCATAGTATGTTCCACAGAGGTATGCAGTGAATACATGTTAATTTACATTCAGTTATAGTTCTTATTGCTGTACTAAGATCATAACTTACTTAGGGAGAAGCCATATCTTAAATTCTCAGGGAGGCAGCTCTCTGTAGTAATAAGAAAATGGGCCCTGGAATTCACCAATATGAGATTATGTCCTAGTACTATTTTCTGCCTGCTGTGTTATTTGGAAATAAAAACTCTCTGAGCTTCTAGGCTCTACATCTGTAAAACAAAAATAAAATACCAAGCTGTTTAGGAATTTAATAAGTTAATGCATATTGGGTACTTTATGATACCAGGTGAGTGTTTTATAAATGGCAGTTCTCTTATTAAAACTTAGCTACAATATGCAAATTGGCTTCATCGGAGTTAACAACAATACAAGCCTTAATATTATTGACTCGGCTATTTTATTTGTGTTCCTATTCTAATGACTTAGATGGGGCCTGAATAAAGGGGCTTCATTACTAAATTCACTATGATGTCCTTGGAAACCATGTGGTGTTAAGTTCAGTATCAGGTTCTAAAGCAGTTTTATGTCGCATTCATGTCAAGTGGTGAGTATTTCCAACCCTTCATGTGCAAATAGGATGGAAAATGATATAATTAATGGTTGATTCACTCTCTGCATAATCATTCATCTAGCCTCTTACTTTTTTCTCATACTCCTTGACCAGAGATTCTTTAAGAAATTCTTTCCCATGCAGACCACAGAGAGCCATTATCCTATTACTCCAGGGAATTCTTTAGGTCAAGGAAAAACCCAGCCAATAGGTGATAAACCACTTTCTTTGACTTCTTTTGTTCTCATCTCTGATCAGATGCTGACTACTTAGTAAAACAGTTATTCCCATGGTGACACACTCGACAGCGACAGAATGATCTTGGCCTGTGACGACAGATGTTGAAGCTGGATTATGATTCCCAGTTTTGCAGTCAGTAATGCCTATAAAGTTATTTTGACTATTCAAGTGCTAATGTATTCAGGCCACTAGAGTAGTGTGAAGAATGTGGAACTTTCTCTTAGCCTTATCGTGCCTATTCTTTATAGTCTGACTTGGTTCATAAGAAAATCAGCTTGATAGCACACTTCTCTGCAATTAAATATTGACTTCTCTATCAGTTTCATTAGACAATAAGCTATATGGAAGCCAAGCCCCATCTATATATTTCATTATTATATTCTTATTAATTAATTTAGTCCCTGGCACAGGACATTTAGGAAGGAAAGGATATAAGAATTGTGAAGGGATGGAAAAGAGTTTCATGATTTTTTTTTAACCAATATTTAAAGAGACTCAACTGTGATTTTTATGAAAAAGCTGGATTTTGTCTAAACTCTGGAATAGGTTCGAATACTTTCTCTATTTGGTATAGTAAATGTGACTTGATGCATGTGAAAAGAATATTGTACAAAAAGTGACAATACCATAGATCCAGTTGTCCTTTAAAAATAAATAATAACACAGCCATATGTATAGATAAACATCATTTTGTGCACAATCCAGGTTGAACTGTTGTGTTGATGCCATGTTTGATATATAGAGCATAGTCGAAGACCTCAAGGAACTTCTAGTTTACTGCAGAATACTTGTGAAGAATTAACTATAGCTTAACACTTTTATTTTCCTCTTCTCCGAGTAATTTATTAGTTAGCAAGTAAGAATTCAGCTGGGAGAGGTACAAGGAACTGGTCTGAGCACAAAGGGAAGCAACAAAGTAAAAAAGAAAGACATTTGTTTGTAAAGAGCTTTATATATTATCAGTAAACAGTACTCAATGAAATGGTAAACATTTTTGTTACTAGAAAAGGAGCAATGCCAGCCAGTCTGGTTTCTTATCTCTTGGTTATCAATATGTTCCTTTTGGCCATGTATATGTGATGATGAGGTGTATATGTGCTTGTAACCCATATAAACTAAATAACTCAATTGGATAGCTTTTAAAATTACTGGGTTTTGCTGTGGGCAGGTCATAGGTGACAGGAATCACTTGAAATTGTGAATGAATTTCCCTTAGGCTGAGGGATATTATGCAATAGTAAGAAAAAAATGGTGCATTAAATAATGAAATAATTATTTTCTTAAGAGCACTACATACTCTACCAGCCTCTGTGGCAGGATCCATTGTATAGCTTTTGCATTCTGCTGAGTCTGCAGGTGGCCTGTGGCAGTGCGGTTACACTGAGGTTACTCAGTGAGCAATAACACACTGGGTTGCCAGAGATGCAAATATGCAGAATCAGATCAAAACACTGAGACCGCAAATGAAGTGCCTTGTCTACACATTTGTGAAGACTGTGAAGAGAGTAAAAATCCTCACATGCTTGCTTTTTTCTGAGGATGTTTTCTGCTGTTTTTATTCTTTACCTTTTTTTTTTTTTTTTTTTTTTTTCCTGGAAGGCAATAAATAGAGCTCCAAGAATTCATCTCTCTCTTGTCTCTAGAGTAAAATAGTGGAGACAGCTGATATTCTGGTATTAAGCAATCCCCACCATGGCTAATAGAAGGACATTCAAATTTAGTAAACATTAAAACAGGAAATGCTATGCAACTAAAATGAATTAGAGCTGAAATGCTTTGACAATAGCATTCTGAAAGTAGACAAGAATATGAGATCTGAAAATAAGGGAGTGTTAATACCTGTATGGCAAGTTATGTATATGAAAATGATAAAATCTAAAAACTTTGTAAAAAAAATGTAAAAATAACTGTCCCCTTTAATTTGGAATATGATAATAAACAACCATTTTACCACAGACACTGATAACTTTCTTTTCCTTCCTTTCCTTCCTTCCTTCCTTCCTTCCTTCCTTCTTCCTTCCTTCCTTTCCTTCCTTCCTTCCTTCCTTCCTTCTTCCTTCCTTTTATATCTTTCTTGTATCAGGCAATCCATCATTATTTATCTAATTCTTATTATGGAATAGACACTATATTAGGTCTTTAAAACACAAATATTAATAAATCAATAATCTTTAAACTGAGGATCTCAGACTCTATATGCTAGATATCATGAAATCACTGTTTTTTTTTATTCTCCAGCATTTTTAAACTCATGAATGAATTGTTCAAGAGCAAAATCTTTCCTATAATTTTGCTACCTGTTAATATAATCACCATTGAGTTTGGTGAAGGACCTGGAAAAGCTCAATTAGATTAACCTGAGCTAAAGATAAGGGAATGCTTGTCTGAGAAAACTTCTACTAGATGTGTTTATGCTGAGTATAAAGACATGGGATGTCCTCAGTCCTTGATCATCAATTCTGATCATTAATTCATCTCTAAGACCAGCTGCATGTAAAATTGCACAGGCTTCTAAAGAGACAACTCCAGCATCCTCCAGCAGAGGCACTTGGTTATTTATCTGAGAGGCAGAACGTCATTATAAATCCTTTACTTCGCAGCTATTTAACTTATCTCCTAAGGGCCTCAATCTCCTCATCTGACAAATTGTTACAGTAATATTAATATCTGCCTTGCAGATTATCATGAGGATTATGTGAGTAAACATTTATAAAACCATAGGACAGTGTCTGGCACATGGCAAGCATTATATAGTGTTAAATAGTGTCCACCACAGAAGAGAATAGTCACCTGAATATATTTCAAGAACACTTTATTCTTCTTTGTTGGACTGTATTTTTTTGTTAATGGTGAAATAAATCAATGACTAAATCTAAAGAGTAAATACGAACTGAGCTATTTTAGAAAAAAAGAATGTTTCTCTGATGACTCCAGCTGTGTCATACTTAGGAATGTGCTCCAGAGAAGTGTGATATTCTATCAACAAAAAAGTTCACAACAATAGCATCCTAGTACAGCTGACTGCATTTCATGAAATGCATCCCAATACATTTCTTAGAGGAAACTCTCAGATTCAAATTAAGACTGTAGCATAAAGACAATTCTCAGAAATAGTTTCACACATAAACTCTGGCCCCAGTTTAACTGGTTTGAATATATATATTTGAAGAAGGAGCAGGAAGATGAGGAGGAGGAATAAAGGCTACGTATGTAATGTTAACATTATTTAAAAACTATGTCTTCTTCCCTCGTTTACCTAGTCAGTTATCCGAAGTCTTTATTTTTTCAGATTAGTCTTCTAGATCTAATCTAAAGAGGAAATAGCTAATGAACTAGAATTAGAAACAGCCAAATAAGCACAAATGACTTTTTATATCTGAAGATAATAAATAATAGATACTGTAAGTATCTTATGACATTTTTTCCTGTTTTTAAACTTCTGATTATCTTTCATAATATAAAAGGGTAACATAATGCTTCAAGTCCAATTCCAGACATACGTGTACTCAAGATGATTTTTTTTTGTTATAGTGACATTGGTTAACGAAATCCAGTAAGTTTCAGGTATACAATTTAGCAATAAGGCATATAAATATCTATCTATCTATCTATATATATATAGATATATATATATATATATATATTTCATTGTATGTTTATTGCCCATACTTAGATTTCTTTTTGTCACCACATTTTTGACCCTTTTTACTCTAGCTAACTCCCTACCCTCTGGTAACCACTAGTCTATTGTCCATGTCCATGAGAATATGACATTTTTTGAAATATTTATTTATGTAGGAAGAAGGTAGGTTAATAGTGTGTTGTAGGATTAAGAATTCATACATAATTCTTCATAGAATTCACTTGGAATGAGTGACCCTGCAGACTGGCAGTGAAATAAATCTAATTATTTATTGAACTAATAGAAAAATAATGAATAAAGTCATAATTCAGAAAGAAGATAATAGAATTATGGAAAACAAGTAGCATGAGACTATAGCTAATAAATCATGTTATACCAACTTCATAATACTGCTGAAATTAATAAGATAATAAATACAAAAAGAACAGTGTTAAGATTGAATGTGATTTTTGCATTTAAAAAAGCATTTTGCGTTTTAAGAAAGCAATCGAAATTGCTCAACTATGTTCTAATTTTAACATATTATTTAGAACAAGTGATAAGTTCTTTTTACTAACTAGTTTGTGTGATACATATAGAAATGTAATGAAAGAACAAATATGAAATATCAAGAAAAGTAGTCACACTATAATGTATTCACATATCAACATAGAACCAGAACATAAATTACTTGGGTTCCTTTTGGCTGTACGCTCATGAGATGTGTAAATATGATTATAGATAGCAAAGTTATTTTCTGCATCTAATTGGGCTATATGGTCTATAAAATTTCACCTATCCCTCAAGTTCAAGCATTTGTATCCACTCTTCCATCATCGATCTCGTTTCGCAGTACATATGCATATATAATAATTGGTCCTACATGATGTAAGGTTTGAATCCACTAAGAGCATCAAGATCATATGACCTAGCAATCCCTCTTCTGGGTATCTCCTCGAAATTTTCAAAAACATTTATTTATAAAGCTATATGTAACCCTATGTTCATTGCAACATAATTCACGGTGGCCAAAACATGGAAACAACCTAAACTCCCTTTGGTAGATGATTAGATAAAGATGTGGTGTGTGTGTGTGTGTGTGTGTGTGTAAATTTCATATATATAATGAAATACTACTCAGCCATAAAAGATGAAACACTGCCATTTATGACAACATAGATGGAATTTGAGAATATCATGCTAAGCAAAATAAGTCAGACAGAAAAAAACAAGAACCATATGATTTCATTCATTCATGGGATGTAAAACAGAAAGCGACAAATGAACAAACAAAAAACTCATAGACACAGACAACAGTCTGGTGGTTATCAGAGGGAAAGAGGGGATTGGGGAAGTAGAAGAGGGCATTAAGGGTATTAAGGGTAGAAGAGGGTAAGGGAGTCATTTATATGGTAACATCATGGACTTGACTTTGAGTGGTGCACACACAATGTAATATACAGATGATATATTACAGGATTGTACACTTGAAATATGTAATCTTATTAACCAATATTACCTCAATAAATTTAATAAATTTTAAAAATATTTTCACCTCAATTCACCAATCATCCACAGCTCCTCACTTGTACTCTGGATTCTCCTTTCTTAAAATCTCTTTTTTTTTTGTTTCACAATAAGTCATAGTATTGCTGTTCTTCATTCTAATGAGATTAATTACTAATCTATTTTATATTGACCTTATTGTGGTATAATTTTTATGCCATAAAATATACCCTTTAATGTTTTTTTATATTCACAGATTTGTGAAACCATCACCAGTAGCTAATTTTAAAAATATCTGCCACCCCAAAAGGAAACCGTGTACTCATTAGCAGTCTCTTCCCATTATTATGTATCCCGAATTCCCTGCAAACACTATTCTATTCTCTCTATCGATTTGCCTATTATGAATATTTCATATTAATGAAATCATACAATGTGGCCTTTTCTCAATGGCTTCTTTCATGTAGCCTAATGTTTTCAAGGTTCATCCATATTATAACAGGTATTCTTTATTCTCTTTGTTGAATAATATTCAATTGAATGGATATACCATCTAATATTTGATTTACCCATTCATCAAGTTGATATTCATTTGGATGGTTTTTAATTTCTGATTACTAAAAATAATTTTGCCATGAACATTAGTGTATACTTTTTTTGAAGGCATGTTTTCATTCTTTTTACTATATACTTAGGATTGTAATCTCTGCATCATATGGTAAATCTATGTTCGACAGTTCCAGGAACTGTCAAACTGTTTTCCATAGTTGCTGCAACATTTTACAATTTCACCCGCACCAATGTTCTAATTACTCCACATCCTATGAACTACTCGTTATTGTCTAGCCATACCAGTGGGTTTGATGTGACATCTCATTATGGTTTTAATTTGCATTTCCCTAATGACTAATGCCTATCTTTTCATATGCTTTATTGGTCATGTAAAAATATTCTCTGTGGAAATATCTATTTAAGTCTTTTGCTTTTTTAATCAAATTGTCTTCTACTGTTAAATCATAAGTGTTCTTGTATGTTCTGGCACTAGTCTCCTGATAAGATATATGATTTGCAAAAATTTTCTTTTTTTTATGTCATCATTTCATTTTCTTGATGGTTTCTTTAAAAGCACAATAAAAAAATTTATGGATTCCAATTTATCTAATTTTTTGCTGTTGTTTGCACTTTCATTGTCATAACAATCATTGCCTGTACCAGTGCCATAAAGATTTACTCCTATGATTTCTTCTAAGAGTTTTAGAGTTTTTGTTGTTATATTTATATTTATGATCCATTTTGAGTTAGTTTTTGTATACCATTTTAGGTAGGGGTCCAACTTCATTCTTTTACATGAGAGTATCCAGTTGTTCTGGTAACATTTGCTAAAAAAGACTATTCTTTCCATCATTGAATTATCTCATCAATCTTATCAAAAGTGAATTAACAATAAATATGAAGTTTATATACGTATTGCCAATTCTAGTCCAATGATCGTTTTTCTTATCCTTATGCCAGTCCTGCACTGTTACAATTACTGTAGATTGTAATCAGTTTTGAAATCAGGAAGTTTGAATCCTCCAACTTTGTCTTTTTATTTATTTATTTTGGCTCTTCTGATCCCCTTTTATTTCTGTTTAAATTTCAGAATCAGTTAGTAAATTTCTGAAAAAGCAAGCAACTGTGATTTTGATATATACCATGTTGTATCTGTTGATCAATCTGGGGAGTCTTAAGAATATCCAATCTTCCAAACTATGAACATGGGGTGACTTTTCCATTTATTTCTTTAATTCTTTAATTTCCTTTAATAATGATTTGTGCTTTTCAGTGTACAAAAGCTGCACATCTGTTGTTAAATTTATTCCTAAATATTTTAATATTTTGATGCTATTAGAAGTCAAATCATTTTCTTGATTTCCTTTTTAGAACTGTAAAATTACTTTAATTTGAGAACTGTTCTCAGTTCTAAAAATTTATGAAGTAATTATAAATGTATAAATCACAGTATTCCTTGATTTAAATATAATAGTTAACACATGTATCATTTATTATGTGTCTGTCATTGTTATAAATATGTTATATATATTCATTAATGTTATCCTCATAGCCACACTGTGAGGTACATAAAGAGGTTAAACGATTGTTTCTTATTAAAACAACACCAATAGTATAGTTCTTTATATATTTCAGAATATTAGTCGTAGTTTTATTTAATTTTTCTCTGCTTCCAGGATTCTCTCTGTTTCCCATGAGGTCATTTTTCATGTTAGTTTATGTTAGACTCTGTCTTTTATGTCTTAGAGCCTTGACTGTTGATTGGAACTCTTTGCTCATGTGTAGGACTTACTAACTGGTGGGCCTCAGTGTAGGGAGATGCTGATTTTTTAGAGTGAAGCCCCTTATACCAGACAAAACGATCTATGTTTTTTTCTCCATTGGTTCTTCAGCCTTTTCGAGGACGAATTTGCTACTCTTCCTTTGGAGAGTATGTGAACTGCCTGTAGGAATTGTGGAAATAGATGAAGAGAAAAGGATATGAGCTGTCACTATTTCATGGCTTATAGATTTTTCAGAGAATACTCGTTTTCTGGTTGAAGTCTTACTTCACCTTCTGTTTTGCTTGTATCCCTGAATTAGAAAGCTCTGGTGCTCATTTTTTTGTTTTGTTTTCCCTTCCTTTCCTTTCCTTTCCTTTTCTTTCCTTTCCTTTCCTTCCGTTCCTTTTTGTGGATAAACACATTTCCTCCCAAGAGCGGATGGTTGGCTGGGAGGGAAGGGGGAACAGAGTGAGGGTTGCTTTGTGGAGCATCTATTTCTTATAGATTTTCACATAACTGTTGTTATCATGATGTGTCTTCCACAACTTCTGAAGTGTTCGTACTTTCAAATTATAAGCCACCCTGATCTATTGGCACAGTAGATCTATGACTTAGAGTTCTACTCTGTTCAAGGGCATATGTTTCAGCTTTTTTAGGCATGCTGCTAATTACTATGCCTCTACATGTTTTTCACTGTTCTGTAAATACATTCACCTTTCTCATTTACTGTGTTTTCCTCTATCTATTTTTTATATCCTACTGGGCTTACATACTTTATTCTTATGCACTCTCATTTTGGTAGTGTTTGAAGAAATCTTAGAGGTCAATGCATATAATCCATCCACTGTAATTAACTATAAGTATCTCAAGTATTTTTTTACATACTTCTTTTTCTCCTGAAACCATCATAATGCTTGGCACATAGTAGATAATTAATAAAATATTAGTGAAACCAATTGAATCAAAGGGAATTGAAAGGAACGTAGTTTGGAAAAATGATATTTAACCAATGTAACTAAACATTAAAATTTAGTAAAATTACTATGGCATTGTAAAAAATATATTTTGCTTGAATTAAATAAATTAACTTAATATAGCCAAAATATATGGAGTAAGAAAGCCCCTGGAAATACAGACCCTTAGTCAAAAAATTCTAGAACCCTGTGGCAGTGATGGCTAGATATTCACTGACTTTTCATGTTGCC
This sequence comes from Pteropus medius, assembly GCF_902729225.1. Classification (NCBI taxonomy): domain Eukaryota; kingdom Metazoa; phylum Chordata; class Mammalia; order Chiroptera; family Pteropodidae; genus Pteropus; species Pteropus medius. Next base: position 11,864,851 of record NW_024349797.1, read on the forward strand.
TTCCTTGTGGTAAAATTATTGCTCAAAAGCCACAGCCCAGCTATTGAATAGATTTCAAGTACTTCTTGTATCCCACTTGAGACACTGTGACTCAGTCCTAAACAATGAAGTATAGAGTGAATCAATATCTAGTACAACCAGTCTTGGCCCATTAAAAAAAAAAAAAAAATTCATCCCTCTTTGTAAGTAGATATCAATGTCCAGGAAAAACATATGTTGAAAATTGGAGAGTCTATGTCACACTTGGTCTATAATGACAGCATAAAAGAGAATTCCCTCATCCCCGATTTTCTTGCCAATTAGATGTAATAGAAATAAGAAGTTAATTTATGTTCTATATGACACCGAGAACTTGAGAGTTTATTTGCTACTTGAATTATATTAGTAATAAAGTAACAAACACATGTAAAGTCATCACTATGTTATTAATAGAAAATAAATAAGAAGTTGGTTTAAAAATGTTATTATATAGCACAATCTTTGGACACTTAGCAAAGCCCATATACTTTTCTTAGTAATTACTCCTAGTAAGAAATACCTGAAAGCAAAGTATTTAGATCAGATATTTAAAAATATGTATTTTTGTTTATTATCGTATCTCTGTGTGTGTTGTTTTTCATAATGTAGGCTTTCTTAGTCTAAAAAGACAAGGTCATTACTCAATGATTAAGTCTCCTCGAAGTCAAGGTCACAAGTTATTGGCCCAAAATCTAGATACAGACTCTAATTATTGTTTAATTGAGTAAAATTGAAAAATAATTAACTTCACATAGAAATGGAATTTTCATCTTCTGCTGACAGTCAGATGCTCTGACAAGTGTGTTGCATTCCAACACGGTCATAATCAGCTGGAGCTGACTGGCTTCTCCTCTGATAGGGTTTCTGCTTTCAATTCTCTTTAGTTGCAGCCATTCTTTCACTGTATGCATGCAGCTTTATACCTGGCCTCACTTATGTTACCTGTCTGGTCCCAATAGAAATTGGAATCATAACCATTTTGGCAATAATGATATTAAATAATAATAATGATAAAATAATAATAATAAATATATTGTTTGTTTAGTAGCATTTAAATTTTATAATTTTACAGAGATTTAGCATCACGTAGAGTGCTTGAATCCTTATTTCAGCTAAATGTCAGAGAGGTGGATTGATATGATTATCTTACTTTAACATATTAGTTTACATTTTTTAAAATCTGTTAGTTACATTTGGGCTTATCTACTTATTTGCTGAGGGAAAAGATGAAGCAGTGATTGTGTTTCATCTTGAAATTGAGAGTAAATTTAAGAAATATAAACTGTTATCCATATGTTAGCCTACATGAGTCTAATAGAAAGAATATGTATATTATGAATCAGACTTCCAAAGGTATTTGGAAGAAGTTGTCATCAACTTACACACCATATGCCCAGATTTCCAAATATTCTTAATAACGATTTCAGATGTGAACATGGGAAAATCAGTGTTTGTTTAATTTTATTTAGTGTTTAAAATAGAAATGACTTTTACTTTTTTTTTATTTTATTATTTTATTTTATTTTTTGGCTGCCCAGGACCTACGGAATTCTCCATTGTCCTAGTGAGAATGTGTTCAGTTTCGAGTAATAGAAAACTTCGGTTTGAAGGCCTAAACAAACTGAGGTTTATTTTTCTTACATTACAGAAGTCTGTATCTTGTTTTTGCTGGCATCGATTCAGTGGCTCAATAGTTATCAGTGTTTGCATCTCTGTAATTTTTCTATTCTCATTAGAGTCAAAAATGATTGCTATGACTCCAGATCTCATGCCCACATTCAAAGCAGGGCAAGGGGGCAGGGGGACAGATGACATCAGTTGAAACTATCTTTATTACCAGGAAAACAGAAACATCCTTAGAAATTCAGCAATGTAATTCAACATATGTCTCATTGGCTAGAAAGAATTCAGATGGCCAATTTTAACTCAAAAAGAAACTTAGACTGAAAATATTTAGAGGAGATGGTCAAGGGAAAGAGACAGAAATGAGTGTTCAGTTGCCTAACCATCTGTAGATGCCCATAAACCATATGGATAATGATAGGAAAGCACATCCTAGCCCCTACTATAGAACTGAAAAGTGCCAGATATTAACTTACCCAGTCACTCTTGCTAAGCAGGTGTTCCCACTGCAGGCTTCCGACTGGATGTTTGCTAAGGAGGAGAGATGGTGGAGCAGTAACATTGAAATTCTAGGACCAGTAGTGTAAAAAAAGCAGTAGCAATTTCTGGAGGCAGTGGGGATGATAAGAGCAATGCAAGCGTTGGGAGCCAGTAATCAGCATCATTAGCAGCAGACTGGTTTGTGACATGGTTCTGCTGTGGTCCTGGCTACCCAGTCTACTTTTTCCGTGCCTGTTCCTCATGCCTGATTCTGTCACTTTCCTGGAATACTTGGAATTACCAGTATTCTGTTGGCAAACCCTTATCTATTTCATGTATCCAAGAAGCTAACACAGGAATTGGCAAAGTAGTTGCTGTAAGCCAATGATATTCTGAGATATATGGAGAATCTGGGATATATTTGGAGTTCATTTAGACTAAAGGTAATTAAAAAAAAAAAAACTAATGAGCATTAAGGGACAGAAGACTGGCAACTCAAGGCATGCAATAAAAATAATGTAAAACCTATTATGTTATTATTGATGGTCATCTGGAAGAAGTGCCAATTAATGACAATGTTTAGAGAGCCAATGGGCATGAGAAATAAAATTCAAGATGGCAGAGTGGAATGATTTACTCTGGGCCTGGAAAACTTAAATATATATATTGATAAGGTCAAATTAATATGTTGTTGTTGTTGTTGTTAAATGCAGACAGAAAACCAGAAAATCTCTATACCCTCTCTAAAAGGGTTCTTTTCTCTTAGAGCCACTGAACTAAAGGCCAAACTCCAGACGCAAAGTTTGCTTCTGTGGGTTGTCAAAAATTATATTAATTTTTATTTAAAGCCGCCTCTCATAGGAAATTTAGGGTATGGATAAGGAAAGAATGGGCCTATAATCTTCAGAAATTTGGTTTATATGAGGACTCAGAGCATTGTGAATACTGAAAGTCAATCTACTCTTTTAGTCTTATTTGGCAGCAGAAGTGACTTTACTGAAGTCACTTCCCACTTTACTGAAGCGGTTCTCTGCCTTCCTTGAAGATCTTGAAAGGTTTGAAATATGGCCATTTAGTGATTCTTGGTTTTGGAAGAGTGATCAGGAACTTACAAGGAACCTATTTGAACGGTTGATGACATGAGATTTAGAAAAGAATTATGTAGGTGGTTCTCTCAGAATTGATCAGAGTTTAGGAAAATTTGTGCCAAAAGGAAACTTTACAAAAATGTCCTCACTGCAATGGAAGTAAACAAAATGACTTTTGTAGCATTATCAACTAGTATTCTTTTCAGCCACCTTAGAAATTGCTAACTTGAATCATGAACAAATAAACAAATTAACCATGGTATTAAGAATATATAGACTATATGTAGGCTCAGCTATTTTGATCTTCCATAGCAAAGGTTTATCTAATGCTACTGCTGACTGATGTAGGTTTCAGGAGCAACACCCAAACTGAACACCCCAGAGACCAGACAGCCACCTGGTAAACATTTGGCCTCCTTCCACCATGGTGAAGGTAAAAATTTACCCTTACTGGAATAGTAATAATCTGGATTTGTTTTTGCATGTTTTGGTAAAAATAAACAAACAAATAAATAAATAAATATAACATCTCACATTTATTGGTATAGTCAGACTGCCATAACAAAATACTATAAAGTAGGTGGTTTAAACAACAGAAATGTATTTTTTCACAGTTCTGGAGCCTGGGAAGTCCAAGATCAAAGTTCAGCAGTGTTCACTTTCTGGTGAGAACTATCTTCCTGCCTTGCAGATGCCCACCTTCTTCCTAGGTCCTCACATGGCTAAGAGAAAACTCCAGATCTGGTCTTTCTTCCTCTTTTTATGAGGACACCAATTCTTTCAAATTAAGGCCACACCCTTAAGGCCTCATTTAACCTTAATTCCCTCCTAAAGGTCCAATCTCTAAATATAGCCATGTTGAGGGTTAAGGCTTCAACACATAAATTTGGGGGACACAAAATTCCATTCACAGAACCACACAACATTGTTGTTGGCCTAGGAACTCCCTGTACCAATAAATAAACACATAAACAAAGGAATCAATAAAGTCAATACATGGATGCACATTGCTGTTGTGGGTCTTTTCATGTGCCCATAACTCAGAAGCAGCTACCCATACAGAATGATAGAATGTATTTTAATGTCTCTGTTATGGCATATTATCAGATGCCACCTCGTAATGAAGATGAAATGCTCTGAACCACAACTGAATTATGGTGCTGTTCTTCCTGTGGCCACTATTCATAGACACAGGAACTAAGGGGCAGAATAAGAATGTCGACTTTTTCTATTATATATGATGATCTATTCACAAGATGTATGCTGCCTTTCCTCATGACTCTAAACTTTTGTAGTTCAGAGGTTCTATTACACAAGGGAGAAAAACCTGCCTTCAGCAGGGCCCAATTCTATTACACTGGAATTTAAATCACCACTGATTATTTGGGGCTCATGCCAATAGACAAACAGAACAGAAAGGATTTAACAGTATTGTCTGATATAATTGAAGCTGACGAAGTGAGATAGGATCACTACTATAGAGTGAGGACAGGAAAGAACATAGATGCAACCAGGGTTTACTTTATAAATTTCCAGGACCATCATGTTCAGGGCTAAAAATAATGAAATTTTATAGCAACTCTACACAGATGGGGCCAAGAAGAGTTCTAAAAAAAAGGTTTAGAGCATCTTTCCATAAAGAACAGGAACAAGCGGAGGTCCCGATAGAAAGCAAATTAAAATAAATATAAACTGCTTAGTTGAGAAGGCGAGTTATAAATTCTAAATATGGGGCTTATGAACAGCTCTGGAAATGAAGGCTATAACCCATATCTTTCTGCATGCACACACGTGTGTGTGTGTGTGTGTGTGTGTGTGTGTGTGTGTGCGTGCGTTGGTGTGTTGGACAGTTTGATTTAAATCAGCCTAAAATTAAAATCACAATTGTGTAACAAGATAACCTAATCAATCTAGGTCTCCTCCGGTGTTAGGATTTTCTACCACTACATTCCAAAAGATGCTTAGTTTTACAGAAAAACATGATGCTATTGAATAGCTGTCAGTGGGACATGCACCTTGAGTTGTTGTTATAAGTGAGTCAAAACATTTGCACTAATTCCTCAACTTTTTAATACCTGATTCCGTTTTAGCCAACAACATGAACATAGAAGTTGAGTAGAGATTCAGAGAAACTGGGCTGCTCAGGAACAAACCATTTCTCTAGGGAAATGAAACCAAGTGTTGGCTTCAGTAGTATTAGGCTCTAACCAATAGCAATAACTAATCATAGGTAAACCTAGTAGTAAAAGCATCTTACACTTGTGTGTTAATAGCTTATATGTTTCTGATGTATAGATTACTTGGTTGGTTCTCCCAAGAAGTAGGCCCACATGCATATGACCTTATTTGTCCTTTTGATGACACAAGGCAGAAAGATTATGATTACAATCACAAAGCTTACAAATAGAGAAGCTTAAACTAAAATATGTAGTTCAGATCCTATATCAATTTTTCCTCCATGTGACATTATGCAGTTATAGACATATTAAAAAACAATGCAATTGACCCTTATAAATAAACTCTTAGAATTTTCATGGTTTTGTTACATGAAAGTTCTCCAGAGGTTTATTTGAAATTAAGTATTAGAGTATTCATGATTATGGAACAGCAATGAATAAACAAAATGTTGATAATTTGTTTCATGCCACCTCTCTCTTCCTGGATTAGATGATGATGGAAACCCTAAAAAAGTTTATACATTGGGCACAGAAAAATGTTGCTTTAACTTCTTCATAAGGGCATTACATATCTTTGATTTTCTCTAATTCAAAATAATTCATGTCGTCTTGTTTTAGATGTTATTTTAAAAATGACCTAGCAACTAATGTTTTGGGGGAACTCTTCCTAGAGTTGTCTCTTGGAGTCATTTCATGGGTCAAATGTGATTTTTCTCTCAAAAAACTTGGAATGGTTATTAAGCATCCATTTTAGTTAATATTTGTGGATGCAAAAAGCTCTTTCTCATTTCTCCTTTTTTTGTCTTTCTGTATGAAAAGTTAGGAAATAAACATTTTTCTTATCTCCAAATTCTGGAGCGGACATTGTACTAAGCTCTGGAATCAGATAAGGATATTTATGCAAATATTAATGAAATAAATTAAAATAAAGATATATTTGCACTTAATATTCTATAATTCTTAAAATGAACAATTCTCCAAATAAACAAGCTAAAGATATACTAATAAAGTAAATAACAAGCAAAGTAAAAATTCACAAGCAACAATACTTCATCTTTCTTTGTAAGAACAGTTCATTTTCCATTTCAATTGACACAAATATAAAATGCTCCTTTAACTGAGTATCCATATTGATTTTCCTTTATGATCCATGCATCTTTTCCATGACTCCATCCCCTCACTAAGACCACACGTAAGTCAAAATCCATCTATTCTCTAGAGTAGTTTCAATTTTCATGATGAATCAACACAGTTTTTGACCAGAATACCAACAGCAATTTTCTTCTTTGTCTCTTTTGACAAGTAATTGTATTAGCGCTATAAAAAACAATCCTCATTAATCCACATTGTTCTTTCAAAGCCAGAGCTTAAGATTTTATGTTAGATGTTGACTGACCATGCATCTCAAATACCCTTTTATTGTATTGAAAAGGTTCAGAGGATGTTACTCATAAATGAGCACCATACCTTGGAAAAAAATGTGTTTAAAAAGATAGCATAGATGCCTGGGTGAGACCTGAATTAAGCAGGCATTTTGAGAGTGTGAACATTTACATTTTCAGCACATCTAATTAACCTTGTAGGTATTACATTTCAGTCAATTCAAGGAAACTCATACACATGCATGAAAAAATCATTGCCACAATGAAATGGTGAGTGTTTCACATTTATACCCCTAGAGGCAGTTTTCTTTTTTCAGAATTAAATATGCATCAAGCTGCATGTTAGAATCCACTTGTAACTTTTCCAGTACTTCTTCCTTTTCCTCATATCTTTTCACTTTTAACTCCTTGTGAGAATGGGAAAAGAACCATGGAAGAAAAATTCTGACCATATTCTCAACCACAAACATAAAGAAAATATAGTATTCAGACGTTGCAGAACTTTGTTTTCATCAAATTCAATCCATTACAAATTCATGCCTCCACTTCTGGTCTAGAAAGCAATACTCAACGTTCACAGTAAAAGCTTTTCTCAATATTTCCAACATAGTATACAAATAACATCAACGCATGCTCATAGAAAGCCCTATTTATATGATACTTCCTAAATTGACTCTTGAAGGGGTAAATGACCATTTGGAAAGTTCCTCCCACTTGGCTATGTAAATTTTAAAGTCATCTTGGGGTTCAAAATCAGACTTAATAATATAACACTCATGGTTTCTTGTATCATAAATCCCAGATCACAAGGAAATAATATTTTCTAAATCTGTATATGCAACTATGGAGTTCAGAATGCAAATAATTCAAAATAAATCCATTTCGAATTTTAAAAAAAAAACTGATTTCTTCAAGCGAAATCTCTGGTGCTTTTAATACTTTTAAATGACCAACTAACAAGAATTGCATGAGTACTTGGCTATGCAAATATTTGTCATTCGGATAGTCAAAAAACTGAATCACAGAATGCAACATTTATGGGATAAGCAGTCTGTCTATACTGTCCAAATAAGATATAAGACAACTTCCTCATAAAGAAAATGTAGAAATTGCACATACACACAAGCAGAGGAGACCATTTCTTCACGACTGATTTGTTGGTTTTAACATTTGTTCACTTTATTTGGATTTTGGTGTTGCTAATTCGATTTTGCTTTTTTTCTAGTGATTTTATTTTTACTTAACTGTAAGTAGGGGCTATTAACCTTTTTGATTACCTACATTTTAGTTCCAAAGCTAACATCACTTTTATTTTCTCCAATTGTCCGTTAAAGAAATCCAGGATTAAACATATGGTGTCAACATTTCTCTGAAACAATGAAGCACTCAAATACTTTCAAATATTAAAAAAAAAAAAAAGAATAGAGAAGAGGCTATATAAAACTGAAAGCAAACAAGAATTTCCCCCCGATCATAAAGTGAAAAAATACTTTATCTTTTCAAATTTTAGACAAAAAAAAAAATCTATGAGAGAAATTATGTCTGTTTAATATCTTTGGCAACTGTTCTGTTTTGCTCTTTCCTTCTCTGTTTTTCTAAGATGAATCCAGTGTACACATCATAGAAGTAAACACTATATTCTGCAGCTACCATATTACACAGCCATTTGTATGATAATTTTCCTTGAATGCAATTTACTCTTTAAAAATGCAAATTGTATAATTACAGCAAAAAATGTTCTCTATGTGTAACAACCTAAAAAGTGCATAAGGATGCTATAAATTTTGCAGAATAATGGCTTTACATATGAAAAAGAAAGTATACTATGTTAGACAAGTCCATTATGGAAGAAAAACACACTAAGTTGAAAATCTTTAGAATTAGAAATTTCTCAGTTGTTGTTGATCACTCCCCAGAGCCACACCCTAACTCTTCCAAAAACTGTCATAAAGGATAAAATGTTTTCTCCCTATCTTAGGTTACCCAAACTATATTAATTAGATCAAAAGTGATGTTAGAAAATATGAAATTAAGCAACTACCTGAAACATAGGCAATAAAACATCAAAAACAAAAAAAGCTATATTCACAATTCTACAAATAGTTGAAAATAGGGACTTCAGTAAATACATGCGCATACCTCGTATATATATTCTGTATATGTCTTTTTTCTTGACAATTTTTTATGACTTGAAAGAAGTAAAACAATGAATTCCTCTAAAGCAGAGTGTCCTCATAAACAACAAAGTTAGTAATATAAGAGCTAAATTTTTCCTGAGCACCAGCTATGTGCCAGGCTCTGTGCTCAGAGTGCAATAAAGATCCTTTACAATTTCCAGCTGGAAGGCATGAATAGCATCTCAATATACAAATAAGAACTTGAGACTCAAAGATGGTGATTAAGAGGTAAGTCGCAATGCTCAGATTTAGCTATACATATCTGATGCCGCGGTCTGCACCCATACTGTTCTACCTAATTCCTCCCATAGGGAGGAATTATTTGGCATATGCCTCTGTCACTCACATCTGATAAATAGAAAAGTTAATTCATTTTCTTGCCTAATTGACAGAGGAGCTTGAAACATATAATCTTTGAAAATTAATGTATTATGTAAATGTAAACCAGAAACTTTTACAAATGATTATTTTTGATGCATAAAGCTTAAAGGATTAATTGTCTTTGAAATCAAACACAAATCATTAAATCCTGAATCTATCATTCAATAGCTATGTAATCAGGTGAAGAATCCTTAAATCAGATGAGACTAATTTTCCTCTTCTGTAAAATGGGGATAGAGAGTATTATAGGATTATTGGGAGAACTGAAACAATGCATGGAAAACAAATTGGACTGTAGTAAATTCTAAACATATTGTATCTATTATTACTTTATGAATCAGAAATATATCTGAGTACAAAATCAATACATAGTATCTTGTATGCATCCCTTATTTGTATATTCCTTTGATATGTAATGTCATCTGTTTATTGAGTGAAAGAGAACCCTAAATTTTAATAAACAAGAAAGTAACTAAACATAATCCTTTTTTCCTCCTAATATCAGATCTAATTAAACATGGATTAACTATATTACAGATAGTCATTCTAGCTATGGCAAATTTGTAAAATGCCATCTTGAGTCACATTTATCTCACATGTATAATTATATGTTAAAACATGGTTTGCTTGGTGTCAGTTTCAAGTGAAGGACCAAGAGAATAGGAGGTACCCACATATGTGTTGCCAGACCACCTATGGCGAACTTGCAAAGGAGTTGTGGGGGAAAAAACAGTTCTGTGACACTTAGATGATAATCATACTTCTAGCCTATAGGTGATTACAGAGTTTGAGAAAATAGATTTAAAAAAGAATACTTTGGAGAGAGATGTACTGTGGGTGCCACTCCTTTGCAGCAGAGTGGTTACTCCCACCACATGTCTTATGAGAAGGGCTTCAAAGCAACCATGCAAAAAACTTGATATGTATTCTCTACGATTATAGGGACAGAGGAGTGATGTTTGATAGACAACTACAGAAAATAAGGCCCAGAGACTTGCTTGATGATATACACATCTGGAGTTTGTCAGGTCAAAGGGTGCAAGAGTCCCTTTGGACCAGATGTGGGTCATATGTGCAAAAACCAGTCTGGGCATACCTTAATTTCTGTTCAAGAAGGTCATCTTGTAAGGAAAACTCACAAAACAACTGCAGTCATTTTTCTCCTGGTCTGAGGACAAAGCCAACAGAGGGTCTATAAAATTATAGAGCCAAGAGAATGACCAAGATGTCAAGCTAAGAAGATGCTTCCAATGCCTGACTAACCTCTGGTCTTCAGAGAATAAGTATTATCATTACCTAAACCAGTTTTGGCCAGGAGTTTTGTTTATTATAGTCAAAAGCCTCATAACTACTAAATATCTAATCTACAGGATTGGTGTGAGAATTAGTGGACATTTATGAAATGCCATCAGTTATGTCTTTGAGTATAGTTGACAGGTTAACTAGATAAATAATAACTCTTAATTAAGGTTTATGATAGAAAGGAAGGAGAGAAGAAATGAAGAGAATGTAAGTGAATTGAAATATATTAAGATAGATAAAACACATATGCAGAAGTAAGTAATAAACATTTTAATGTTTTAAATGCTACAACAAAACTATGTTTCCAGAGGAGGGAGAGATGATTTCCAGCTGAAGATATAGTTGATTTTTTTTTTTTTTAGAGATTAGACCTTACACAATCATTGGGGGAAGGAGTGTTTGGAAAGATTTATGCAAGGCTGTTGACTCTGTATCTGAGGTTGAACCTGAATTTGCAATGGATCAGCCAGGAGAGCATTTGAAGAAAGTGAGACCTGAAGTGTGCTAAAATAAGGAAAAACTGGCATCATCGTTGATGAACAGAAACACACAGGACAAACTAAAACTTGTGTCTGTCTCTCTCTTCGCCAACCTTGTTGATGCAGGAAAATTTCCATGGTGTCTGGAACCTTTGACCACAAACTGGCACATACACTTGAGTCTAGACTCAATGAAACTTTAGAAGCTCTAGCATATTTCTGGTATGAGTTGGAGGAGCCAGAGTTCTGGACACTGCCCTATGCCAAGCACATGAGCTCACTGTTCATAGGCATCGTGTCATATCAGCAAAATGTCTAACTTTCAGAAATTAAAAATGACTACTGTTTCACTTTCAACTTTGAAATTGCACACAAAGTTCACTTTTGGCCAACCCTAGTGCAAAGCCACATAGGGAAGGGCATTCTGAGAAATATAATTGTAGCTTAGCTAAATGACAAAGCCACCACAGTTAACATCTTTCTTATTAGAATCATTTAATAGCATTTAAATATTAAAAGATTTTATATAAATGACCAAATATTTGGTCATTAAAAGCAATTGGTCATTAAAATTATGATCACTAAAAGAAAATGATCATGTAGATATAGACAAACTGATTTTAAAGTTTATACGGAGAGGCAAAGACCCAGAATAACCAACACAATACTGAAGAACAAAGTTGGAAGACTGACCCTACCTGACTTCAAGATTTATTATAAATTAAGATTTACTTAATTTATGGTAATTAAAGTAGTGTGTAATGGCAAAAGAATAGACAAGTAGACAAAGGGAGCAAAATAGAGATTCTAGAAATAGTCTCACATAAATATAGTCAACCGATTTTTGACAAAGGAGCAAAGTCAATATAATAAATCAAAGATAGTCTTTTTCAACAAATGATGCTGTAACAACTGGATATATACATGCAAAAAAATGAATCTAGACACATATCACAGACCTAAATATAAAACACAAAAATATAAAACTGCCTGAAGATAACATACAAAAACCTAGATGACTTTGAGTATGGAGGTGGCTCTTTATATACAAAATCAAAGCATAATCTATGAAAGAAATAATTGATAAGCTAGAATTCAGTAAAATTAAAATTGCCTGCTCTGTGAAAGACAGTATCAAAAGAATAAGAAGACAAGCCACAGACTTGAAAAAATGTTTGCAAAAGACACATCTATAAAGAATTGTTATCTAAAATATAGAAAGAAGCCTTAAATGTCAACAATATGAGAATAAACCGCCCAATTTAAAGAATGAGCCAAAAACTTTAACAGACATTCCACTGAAGAAGATCTAGAGATGACAAATAAGCATATGAAAAGACCCCCTAACATCATGTCATCAGGAAAATGCATGTTAAAACAGCAATGAGATAGCACTGTACACCAATTAGAATAACTAATAAGAGCTCTCATTCACTGCTGGTGGGAATGCAAAATGATTATCCAAATGAGTTGGAAACATGTCCACACACATCTACAGTAAGCAGATGTTTATGTCAGCTCTATTCATAATCGTCAAAAAGGGGAAGCAACTAAGGTATCCTCCAGTATGTGAATGAATAAACAAATTGTGGTACATCCATACGATGGAATGGAATACAGTGGAAAAGAGAAATGAGCTAGCTATCAAGCCATGAAAAGACATAGAGAAATCTCAAATGCTTATAAATAAGTGAAAGAAGACAAAGGCTAAATACTGTATGATTCCAACTATATGTATGATGTTCTGGAAAAGGCAAAACCATGGAGACAGTAAAAAGATCGGTGGTAGCTAGAGGTTGTGGCTGAGCAGGAGTAAAGAGGCAGAATACAGAGGATTTTTAGGGCAGATGAAATACTCTTTAAGATACCGTAATGATGGGTGCATATTATTATACATTTGTTCAAGCCAATAGAATATCCAAACCCAAGAGTGAACCGTAATATAAACTATAAACTTTGTGTGATTATGATGTGTTGATGTAGGTTCATCAATTGTAACAAAAAATATACAGCTCTGGTGGGGTATGTTGATAAGGGGAAGTCTATGCATATTTGTGGGAGTGGTGTATGGGAAATCCCCGTACCTTCCTCTCAGTTTTGCTATGAACCTAAAACTGCTCTAAAAAAAATTATGTTTTAATTTTTTAACGAAGAGAGAAAATGATCACCTGAGCTGTCATTTATACATAACAATAGATTACCAGATCTGGGAGCGGCAGCCACCTTATATGAGTCCTGTTCTCTCCCGTTTGCCACCATCTCCATCATTTCCTGTCAACCTCCATCACCAAATCCCTGTCAGTTATCATTTAACATTACTAGGGACTGAATATTTGTGTCCTTCTTCATATGTCGAAGCTCTAATTTCCAATGTGGTCGTACTTGGAGGTGGGGCTTTGAGAGGTGACTAAGTTTCAAGGAGATCATGACTTTGGAGACCCCAGGATGGGATTGGTGCCTTTATAAGAGGAGGAAGAGTCCAGAATGTGCGCTCTCTCTCTCTCTCTCTCTCTCTCTCTCTCTCTCTCTCTCTCTCTCTCTCATATTCTGCAAGAATATGACTGTCTAAAGACCAGAAGAAGCTCCTCTCCAGAACCTGACCATCTGGAACCCTAGAAGCTCTCTTGAACTTCTAGCCTCCAGAACTGTGAAAAATAAATTTATCTTGTTTAAGCTACCCAGTTTGTGCTACTTGTTATCGCAGCTCAAGATAACTAAGATAACCATCACGCTTTTTTCAAGGCGTTAAATCTAGATTCCAAAGGGTTTTGCATTTGGGACCCTGTAATCTGAAGGAGATATCAGATTGAGTGTCTGAAATGAGTTCGCAGTTGACCAAAAAAATGTAACATATTTCAGGAAGAGTTATTGAAACAAATATTTTTAAACTCATAAGCAGTCTAGGTTTGGTGATGTTTGAAGTGTGAAAAAGAATTTGGCAAGATATGGTAGTTAGAAAGTAATTTGGGACCAGATGGCAAAAGATCTGGATTGCTGGTTTTATTTAGTAGACATCGGGAAGCAATTGAAGCATTTTAAAGAGGTGAGGGAAATGACCACGGTTATGGTGTAGGAAAATCAATCTAGAAGTTGTGTAACAGTGAATTAGGTGGGAGCAGAGATAGAGGTGGGGAATATCTGTTGTGTTGCAGCAATTTTTACTTTATTATCAATTTTTGCATGAAGACCAATCTGGTTATTCTTGCTGCCACTGAGCCACTGCCTTTGCCCCACTTTATTTTGTCACAGAATTTGAAGCTCTAGATTTATTTATCTCTGTGGTTGATGTATAGAACTCCAAGTTTTTCTTTGTTTAAAGGAAACACATTTAAGCTGGTATTCAAGTTCATATTCAACTTACCCAGGCAGCTTGGTTGCCAAGACTATTCTGGAAGTCTTGCAAGCACGTTCTGTGGCATTTTAGTATTGCTGCTTTCAGATCTTGGCTGGAAACCATAAAAATAATATTTCATTCATTATGCTGTAGAAGAGGTCCTTGGAGCTTCACAGAGGGGATTTTATGGAGATAGCATCACATTCCTATGCACAGTAAGACACCAGATTGACAAAGAGTTAAATTATGACAGGGGATATCAAAGAAATGATAATATTACACTATCACCAAAGAATCGTGAGGTCTCAGGTACATCCTCTAAGTGACTGATTGAGAGGGAAATTATTCAAACTAATCAGACTGGGAAGACACTTTACTTCCTTTCTGGGAACACTTGTGCTTACTCTGAATAATAAATGGAATTGTGTCTTTCATGAGAAACCCCCAAATCACAATGAACTGAGGGAATATTACTTCATTGATTACATTTCAGAAAATAGAATGAGAATCAGACAACTCAAAAGCAACACTGGTACATATCCCAAAATCTCAAATAAATTCAAAATACCTAACCACTCAAAATAGAGGTTAAGAAACAAACAAACAAACAAACAAACAAACAAAACTTTGACTTACATTAAATATTACTGAGGCCTCATGCTCCTCTGGATCGGAAAGTTTGAGTGATGATTGAGTAAAACAATTGTCTTCTACTATGATATAGACATCATGTCATCTTTCTAATGCATGCATATCTGATTTAATTCTATTGAATTTTAAGTGACAGAACTCCAGCTAAAGGGTCAATAGATGTTATAAAGATGAGAATGCTTTGGTGTTTATAAAATCAATGTCGGGGTAGGCTGTGCACTGAGGCTCTCTGTTGCCATCTCTGGCACTTCCAAGCCCTTAATCCAACTGGGAGAATAGTACCTGTCAGAATTCATCTCCCTACAGAAAAAAAACTATTTCAAGGAGGAACAGAGACCTTATTCTATAACCAATGGCCAATTTCACTTTTGTATAAGCAAACCTACCGATAAGAGTCTATTCTGCAGATTTCCGGTCTTAAGTCTATTTGCTTTTTTTCTATCCTTACACCTGATTTGAACCACAAATCCAGGCCAATTAGTAATGTATAATCAGAGTGTATTAGTCAGCTCAGGCTGCCATAACACCATAACACAATATCTCAGGCTGTATGGCTTAAACAACAGAAATTTATTTCCTCACAGTTCTGGAAGGTGAAAAGTCCAATATCAAGGTAATGGCCAATTTGATTCTTGGTGAGGATCCTCTTCATGATTTGCAGATGGCTACATTCTCACTGTCCTACATGGCAGAGGGAGGGAGGAAGAGAGAGAGAGAGACAGAGAGACAGAGAGACAGAGAGACAGACAGAGAGACAGAGAGACAGAGAGACAGAGACAGAGACAGAGACAGAGACACAGAGTGGGAGAGAGAAAGAAAATTTCTCTTCTTATAGTATCACCAGTCTTATCAGATTAGGGTCATACCCTTATAACCTCATTTAACCTTAATTACCTTCTAAAAGCTCTTTTTCCAAATGCAGTTACATTAGTTTCAAGATATAAATTTTGGGGGCATGCAATTCAGTCCATAACACACAAGAAATTACTTAACTTCTAAGCCTCAATGTCCTCATATTGAACATCAGGATACTGACATCTTCTTCAAATGGTGTTGTCCAGAACAAATGAGAGAGTGCACTTTAACAACTAATAGGTGCATGATAAATCTAAGCTTCCCCAGTTAGATGTCCATACTAAAAATCAAAGCACCCAGTTAGATGTCCCTGCTACCCCTTAACCTGTACTTTGGCTACATCCCTGTCTCTGCCCTTCTGATGGGCTTGCATTCTTGGCCAGCATCTCCAGGCCCATTACTGCCAGAATTAGACCTCTGAATATCTACCCAAGTCCTTTGCTTGTGCCTAGAACTCTTTGCCTGTTTACTAATTGTTAGCTACGCCTTCAAAAGCCCCATTATAGATAAAATATATAGATATAGATCAATATATATACGAAATTCCTATTCTCACCTATGTGCAGTTTGTCCTTTCCCCACCTAGCCAGCGGTCACTTCAAACAAGTCTTGGAGTCAGATCCCAGAAGGGCTAACCCAATATTTTTAAAGGAAGAAAGGAATATATTTAATACCTGTATTCTTTCTATTTGTCTGGTCCTATCTTACTTTTTGTTTTCATCCTATTACCTGCTGCTTTCACCAGACCTCTAGATCAACAGTTCTTTACTGATAACATAATTGTTCCAGAGATGCTTTTGTGCAATTTCAGATATAACGCTTCATTTATGAAGAAACTCAGCTCAGCGTATAAACATAAAACTCCTTTATATTTTCAAGAATTGCTATACACTGTGCACTGTTGATTCTTTAACCTTTCCTACCGAGACACTTGTGATGCCTGATACAGCAACTGCTTTCCGGTTTCTAAGACACACATGGTCTCATCTAATTTTTACAAAAAACCATATGGGCACTGAAGCACAGAGAGGCAAGTGACCTGCCCAAGGTCACACAGGTAGACAATGGGGAAGCCGGAATTTGGACTCAAGCCAAATGTCTTCAGAAGCCACACTTAACCATTATCACCTTGAGTCAGAGGGAAGAGCGGAGTCATGTAACCAGTATCCATTGAATTGTCCATAACCTTGGCCGTCTCTCCCTGGGATGGCATACCACCTGTCACATTTCATGCCAGCCCGTGAGTGAATGTTCATGAAGCAATTTTATATTCTTTCTGGACAGTTTCCATCTGCTAGAAAATGATGCTAAGAATATGGTTACCAACAGTCAGGTTTCTGCCTTATGGATTAAATCTGACTAGAAGCAGCAGATTATAAAATTCTCAACTCAAAGCCTGCAACTTCTTGTTATTTAAAATCTTTTTTTTCAGAGAAATTAATTTCATAAAGATGCCTCCATGATGACATTTTTAGAGAAAAACTTAATCCGTGCATTTTAGCTTTAAACTTACATGGTATAAACAAAATGCAGAATTAGCCTGTTATTTTTGCATTCACGGAGGAGCATAAGAAATTCTCTTTCTCTTAAGTCTCAGACAGATTGGCCACTAAAACAATCTTGGATTCACAAGAGATTCAGCAGAACTGCTTGAGAATTAAGCCTTAGCATACTCACGATGAGAGAAATACTGTTTTGTAGAACTACAGGCATATTGGGAAAGAGGAAAATGAGAGACAAGACACAAATGGCATCTCGATTCAGCTTTTTCAGAGTCTTGTCTTATTCACACAGCATTCCTCAGAGGCTTGATATTTGCTTTCTTATTGAAAGAAATGCACACAACCATAAAAGGAAAAGTCTGCCTTTAAGCGTTATTCAGGGGAAAATATAGCAGAGATCTGAAGTCAGCTTTAAGTACTTAGGTGGCATCTTCAGTCATTAATATAATGTAAATGCCCACCACTATATGAACAGTAAAGAAAATCAGGGTAATATGGTAGAAAACATATGAGGATGCTGGAATCTTTCAGTTTTAGTCCAGTTTTAAGCTGTCTGCATCTGAGTTTTTTATTTCTAATATAGGGATTTATCTCATGTAGTTCTTATGAAAAGCGATGAAAGATCTCACAACCCTCATGGCCTTGGAGAGGTAGCATAGTATAGATTGAAGGCAAGACTTGGGAACTAGAATGTGTTCAAATCTCTCCTTACTCTCTTACTTACTAACTGTGTGAGTTCAGGAAAGTTACTTTACTGCCCTGGACCTATAAAATTGAGTTGATAATAATAGTGCCTACCATATAAGATTATTATGAGGATTTAATGAGAAACCAATTGTAAAGTGATTGGAACAGTGCCCAGATCAGAGTAACTACTATGTAAAATTTTGAAAAATAACTAGTATGTTGGCTATTAACAGTCTGACATTTCTCTCTTTCCTCTAATTCCAGAAACAGCATCCCATTTTTGCTTCTGGAAATGTCACCACCTGTCTTTGAAAGCAATCTTAGTGATGCTGCTAATCCAGGTGCTTCAACCAATTCTGGCTGAGAGGTAAGAATGTGACCTGAGCTAGGCTAATCAAATATTCTCTCCCTGGAACTTGACTCATAAGCAGACACCACACAGGCTGTACTGAAATTTATTCATCTTTACTAGTGTACCCTAAAGATAGTCCTCAAGAATTACTCAGTTAAGATTTCCAAGGTGGCCTTAGTGTCTGCCCAGTCTTTACCTTATTCATCAATTCTACGAGCCAGCCTCTATCCTTTCAATAAATCAGCCCCTCTTTCCTTTAATTTGTTCATGCTACTTTTAATCAAATACTCTCAAATGTACACAATGATTTTTATTCATTATTAGAATCAAAGTAATTATTCTAAATTGTTCTTCCATACTGAGATTAATTTAATTGTGCAAAATTTAGTTATATCAAAGTGACCCACCCAAATCAGTATATGTTTGTGTTCATTTAAGCTCCAATGAAAGTATGTTGTTCTATGTTACACTGATATCCATCCATGGCAAGAGAAAAAACTATATAACTATAATCTGACGAGGATTAGAAGTATGGATTACTGTAGAGAGATGTCTCCATGGTGACCAATCCTAGCCATGGGATCTAAGAGATAAGCCTGGCCAATTAAAGACCCAGGCTTGGCTCTTGATTCCCTGAAAGTCTCAGGGGTTCATAAAACTAGATGAAAATTCAGAGATGGAGAAGAGTGAAGTCATTGATACCTCACACATTCTTGTTTGCTGTTATGCCTCTTTTCTCACTGCTAAAAGACAGAAGAAAACATAGCAGAGAACAAACTATAACATGTTTAAATAATTCGATAATGGATAATTGGACTTTGAAAAATATACATATACAGCATAATAAATTTCTAATTGCTAATATTCCAGATCTTAATAGAAAGTGAATAACTTCATACTGAGAAGTTAGAGATCATGTGGTGAGCAATTTTGAGGAAAAGAAAAAGGGTCTTTTCTGGACTGTTTAAATCATTTGTCAAAAATTATAAGGAAATCTATAAAGATAGAAAATACGTTAGTGATTGCCTAGGGCTTGTGGAAAATGATGGCGAATCAGTATAAGACGCCTTTGGGGGATGATGAAAATGTTCTAAAATTAGATTGTGATGATGGTTACACAACTCTGTAAATATACTGACAACTAATGAATTCTACACTTTAAACAGGTAAACTTTATAGCATTTAAATTATTCCTCGATAAGTTATCTTTTTTTTAATTACTGTCTGAATTTTCATCTTTACAGTGATTGAAAAATTTCAGCAAATGAAAGTAGCAGGCTTAGGTTAGATATGCCCAGAATAGGGTGGAGAACATAAAGATCAGTAAAATGCACTCAGGTCAAAATCCAAGTTTAGTACCAGACGGCTAATGGAAACCAGGTGCTGGATTACAAAAGAAACATGAGGCTGAATTAAGAAGAGGATGAACATCGGACAAAGCAGGAACAAGTTCAACTTAACTTGTTACCCTTATCAACTGAATGTCATGGTCTAGTGGCCATTATCTACCTGTCTGGTATAGAGTCTAAGAGCACCTTTCAGACAAAAAGTACCCAGGATTCTTACAAGCATCCTTCATAGTTTTCTTACTTTCTTATCTCAGTCTTAGTAAGTGCTCTCAGGCTGTTGACAGCAGCTAGCAAATTATCTGACTGTGGCTACATAGACCATACACCATAGACCATATAGAAGAATAGGAGCAGCCAGGTGTTTCAATGTCCAATTGATATATGAGGTTAATTGATAAGGGTCTTCTTTCTTTTATGTTACTAGGTATCCACAGCTACCAGCTCTTAATGTGAAGGACAAAACCCTGCTGATCATTTACAAATTATGTATTTGTCATATACTGAAGGGAATCTAAGAGATAAAACAAATGAGAATTTAGAAAATGATATCCAAGAAGGAAATAGTTGAAATTAGAATGTCTTATTTTTCTTCGTGGTTTAGTAAGTTCTGCTTCCACTCACTAGAATTTTTTTTTCAGAGCTTAAGGAGGATTCAAACACAGTCAAGTTCATAAAGTTCTCAGCTATTTTTTCCCGCTAGTACACTTGCGATCAATGGCACTTAACACAATTCACATTTTATGGGACATGTGCAGAGAAGCTGCAAAGTACAGGCAATTCAGGCCTCTTTTCCTTTCAAGAAATTTGCCAGGTGGGAGGAGAGTGAGAATTATATCGCAGAAATACTCTAAACAAACATATAGTAAATATAAATCATTAACAAAAGTTAACTCCTATCAGTAAAAATTAATTTGAAATATGTCTTATAATTGATTTGTTCAAATACAAATCACACACAAATGTCATGTAAGTGCTTCAGAGAACCTTCAAAATTGTTCCTTCTCATAGGCTTATAGATGAGGAGAAAGACGATTCAGGGATTTTAGGTATTTTGCTCAAGTTTTATCAATCTAAATTAAAGTTGACTATTTGCAAGATTAAAGATGTCTCCCACTGCACAGTTCTCACTGCATTTAGGCCAGTGCATCTCCAAATTGAATGTGTATATGAAATACTAATCAATCTGGGAGTCTTGTTAAAATCCAGAATCTCACTTTGAGTTGTAAGGTTGTGCCTGTATTTGAAAACACCTCTATAATTTGCAAAGCACTTTACATAAGGTAACAGCATTTCATTATCATGACACCTACGGAAACAATAAATTATAAATGCAGTTTCATAAATGAGGATGTAATATATCTTATGTTGTACACTAAATGACAGATCAAGAATTCAAACTAGGAATCTGTGACTCTAAATCTTATGTCTTCCCTCCTACCCCCGACGATTTTTCTTTGGTAGAAACATATGGTAGAAACATATGTTCTAGGAAGGTTTCCTTTTAGAATCTTAGAGGGGACAATAACCATAACTTTTCTAAACATCTTCTTATTTTATTTATTTTTTCAATCTCTGAGATTTTTCTTGACATGTTTTCTATTTTTAAATATGACCCCAGTGTAACTTTTCCTATCAGTATCCATCATGGCCCCTTTCAAGGTAAAGTCATATTATCTCACCTAGGTTATTTACATATTTCTACATTGGTTTTGAATCTCTTCTATAGTCAGTTTTTAAGCCATGGTACATTAAACACATTATCTTCTCATATTTTATTTTTATCTATTTACTTTTAATTATATTTACTGGTTCCCTAAAACTTTCCTGAACTTTTCAGCCCCATCTTGGTATCAGAGTAAATAAAAGGCACACAGATACTCACAGTCCCAAGTTTCCTACGTTTGAATCAATAGAGCAAAACATTTCTTTGCTCTTTTTAAGGTCTTTTTAAAAAATAACAGATATCAAAAGGATCCAAAATAATTTTTTGATTACTTTTCATTTTGAGATAAAGAAGTAACAGAGGAAAAGAGAAAGGAAACACATTTGGAAGGCTAACTTACTATAATTACAACCTGAGATATTTAGTTACATATTATTTTATTAGGACCTTGGAAAAATATAAAAGATATACTACAGCCAATTTTTTCATGTGGCATTCTTAAAAATTCATAGCATCTATATTAACTTAAAAAAGACTTTCCTATTACTTGTAATAAAAATATTTTGCCATCCTATTAATGATAAAACATGACTCTCTACCATGAATATTTTATTTTTACAAGTACAAAAGAACATTGAGTGAAATAATAATCATTCAAGGAAACTCAGGAATGTAAAACAACATTTCTTGATTTGGGGACCATGTTTTCTTTCTGCTTAAATTTTCTGAAATAATGTGAAAGAAAATCTGCACCATCTATTCTGATCTGCGTGACTAGCTGATTCAGACCTATAACTTTGATGTCTCCATCTACAGTGGGAGGAAAGAAAACCTGAAACAGAAGAATTATAAATACCCCAGAAAGATCATCCATTCTGAGATATGCAGGAGGTTATTCACCACATTATTGTTTTTAAATATTTGCCACATCAGAGGCCAGCTCTAACGGTATCACAGTATATAGCGCTAATCGAATCAAGGCACACAGGCCTCTGATTTGGGGAAAGTTTGTATTAAATGCTGATGAGACATCAGATTAGATCAAAGCAGTTCTAGAGCCGATGTACCTTCATTTCACATGTCCATTTTCAGAACTAGGATTTGATGCTGAGGTCACTTATTACTGTTACGATTTGTTCCAGGGTAAGGGTTTGCGTCTGCAAGAGAATTCACATTCATTCCAGTCTTGATGAATCCTTTTACTTTTCTGGAGACATAAGAAGAACCCAAAAAGTTGAACACAGGAACAAATCTACCGAAGAATAAAAAGAATCTAAATTCTAGGACAGTGATTCTCAATGGAAGCTAAATATGAGAATAAATAAAGAAATGTTTAAAAACTGCAAATGCTCAGGTCCCAACCCTGATCAGTTAAATAGGATCATCTGGGAATTTAAAGCTTTAAATCTTCTCAAATGATTTTAACGTGCACCAATTTTGGAGGCTACTTTAGAGACAATCTAGGTGTATAGTTAAAAAATAAAAATAAACCCAAAATAAATTGGCAACAGAGTTAGGAGAACTACCTTCTAATCGGAGGCTCTTTTTGCTCCAATGAGAATTACTGCAAATAAATTTTAAAGAGGATACACATTATATGACTGTTCAGCCAATTGCAACTGAAGAAGGCATGAGTATTAGCATGTGTTTCAGTAAGGTAGGGCAATAGAAATCAAATTTAAAACCCCAAGGGGAGGAAATCACCAGGGTCAGTGAAAGTTTGTAGCCAGGGGAGATTATGTCACATATTTACATTATTATTTAATTGTATGTTAAACAGGATTTGTAAAATGAACTACAAATTCAAATACCCCCACGGAGGCCTAGTGCTAAAAACTTTCATCTTAGGTTGACACGGATTAGAGATTTGAAAGCCCACTTCTCCCTTTACCATGTCAAATTATAAAAGAAAAAGTAAAATGCTGATTTGGGTCTCTAATGAAAGGTAACTGTGCAGTTATTGGAAACATACTTTCACTGCACAAGCGGATCTGATTACAGCACAGAGCTAGGCTTGCTTCTTCCTACCTTAAGGTTTTGATGGTAAGATTGCTGTTTACTTTCATCTGGTTTTCATTTGAAAAATCCCATCTGTGCTGAGCCTGAAAGAATTGTAAAAATACTAAAGTTACAAGCATTTAAGTAAGGTGAACAGAATTTCCTGGGTTTACTTTGCTAAAATGATGTTTAAAGAAGATTTGGGTGATGTAGGCTGTGAGACCACTATAATATACCTGCTATTACTAATTATGTGTCTGAGATGAGATGCAAAGCAGAACTTCAACCCCAGAGGGAAAGGAAAAAATATCCTGGCAGCATTAGGCACTTATACTAAGTATGGACATTTTCAAAAGTGAATGTATTATACTTAAACTAATTATGTAAAACTTTGGACGATAGCATATTTACCTGCCATTTTATATTATAATTTAAATGCTTTTTTGCTACACACATAAAAGATGTAAATAACGGCGTGGAGGAGAGAATGTTTCCATATTTCAAAAGAACTAAAAATCAAATTATATCAAATAAACCAGAAAGTTCTTTTACATATTACTCATAAAGGGTCAGGTTTGCTATGAGAAAACAATGTGTAGCTTAGTTACTCTGGCATCAGCAAATGAAGTGTGTCTCAGAGAAAAGAGGAGACATGAGAGAAATGGAAATGTCAATGTTAGATGTGAATGTTTTAAAAGACATCTCAGGACTAGGTATCACAGAAGTAAGGGAGAATGTGTTATACACGACATCTGGGCAAGCAGGACGCAGTATTATCCACCCACTCCCACCGTAGGTACACCTGTTTCTATTAATAGAAATAATCCAGGCCAGATATTCGAAAAGATCACTTAGATATTTCTAAGGTGCCCATTTCATAGTTCAAAGGAGGCACTAAGTGACCATCTGGGCTTTGCCCAATTTTGGATGATCACTCATGGAGTGTTTAGATAAAAGTTCAGACCAGACATTGGTCCAAGAAACAGTAACTATGTTTAGGTGACTTTAATGCAGCTATTCTAAGTCCTTTGCTAGTTCTGCTTTGATGAATGGTTGTCTCCATATGCCTTTTTATGAGCGTAAGCCCAATTATAACTTCTAAAAGGGACCAAATTTAAGTTCTAGTTCCTGCCCAGTTGTACAGTGTAGAATTTACAAAAGTTCCTCATTTCATTTCTCATTTCTCCCTTAGTCATTGCTTCTGTGAAGAATTACTCTAAAAATTTAAAAAAGAAAGAAAGAAAGAAGAAAGAAAGAAAGAAAGGAAGGAAGGAAGGAAGGAAGGAAGAAAAAGAAAGAAAAGAAAAAGAAAACACTAAAACTGCACTAAAAATATGGAGCCAAATCAAGGGATTCTGCTAGCTGAGTCTTTCCATCAGAAGTCAGATTATCTTTGACATTTTCCTTCTATGGCTGGTACTTCTTACCAGTCACAACTCTGCTGTGTCACAGTCTCCAGATAAACTTCCTTGACTTCCCAATTCTGATAGATTCAGATATGCATATATCCCCATTATGTGTTCGTAATGATGCCACAAGTAGGCATCAATAAACATTTTGTGAATAAATCAGAATGTGAACAAATACTTAAATTGTATTGATTAGGCAGATGTATAGATTATTATATCTATTTGTAAGAGCTTTGAGATCCTTAAATATTCAGTAGAATCTTCAGAATTTTCATGCTTTCTATTGTCTTACATAAATTATTTTAGATTGACACTTAACAATTTTTGCAGTAGACTATTTTTAGAGCTGTTCTAGGCTCATAGAAAAATTGAATGGAAAGTACAGAGATTTCCTACATACCTCTTTCCCCTTACAGGCACAGCTTCTTCCCATTATGAATATCTCATACTAGAGTAGCATTAGTACGTTGTCACAATAGATGAACCTACAATGACACATCATAATCACCCAAAGTCTATAATTCACATTAGATTTCATTCCTGGTGTTGTACATATCACGGGTTTTAAAAACTATAATAGCATGCATCCATCATTGTCGTACCATACAGATTAGTTTTACTGCTCTAAAAATTGTGCATGCCCTGCCAAGTCATCCCTCCATCTCCCCCAACTCCCGGCAAACACTCATCTCTTTATCGTCTCCATAGTTTTGCCTTTTCCAGAATGTCATAGAGTTGAAATCATACAGTGTGTTCCCTTTTCAGAGTGTCTTCTTTCACTAAGTAATATGCATTTATGATTCCTTCATGTCTTTTCATGGCTTGATACTTCTCTTTTTTAGCACTGTATAATATTTTGCTGTCTGTATGTACCATTGTTTATTTATCCATTCACCTACTGAAGGGCATCTTGTTGACTTCCTAGTTATAGAATAAAGCTGTTATAAATAAAGCTGTTTCCCAGCTTTATTTTCAGCATTATAATCTCTCAAAAATATCCAGAAAGAGAAAACTTTGACAATATTTGATATGTATATTTAGCCACATCCTAAAATTTTATAAATGTTATTTTAGGTAATTTTAATAAAGTAAAAAAAGAAAAGGTGAGCTTTCCTCACAACTGGTCACTTCCCATCCTTATGTCTAAGCCTTTTAGATTTCCAAATAATGTTCCTGCAGGGAAAGCAAGGCCTTCTTGCTGTGACTCACTTTCTGGTACAACAGCTTGTTAGAGAACAAAATCGGAATTCCAATCAGAAATATATACATAATGTTTGAGTTATGTCCAGCTCTGCAAATGGAAGGGATAGAAAATAGCAAACATATTCCATTTACATAAAACAAACAGATTTTCCTCTATAAGAATCATCTATTAAAGGACTCTGCTCAACCAATTGGAGCTTCACACAAATCCAAATAAGCTAAATATCAGAGATTTGTAGAACCCAGTCCTCCTGGTTTCTGCAATATAAAATTTAATTTTTTAAGAGAAGAAATAAATCAAATTATATTTTTAATAAGTTTTTTATACTACCTGAAGCTTAGGAAGTTCTTTGAATATCAAATCAAACTTTATTCATTAATACTCAGAATATTAACCCATTGAAGGAAGAGTTTTGAAGATATTGATCGTTCTATCACAATTTGCATATTGTTGCAAATTGACAGTCATCTTTTTTTTGTCTTTCTTTCTAAGGCACGTAATATTAATACTGCAATATTAATCTTGATGACAGGAAATTATTTTATTCCACGAGTAAGACTTGAAGCCCAGCAGCTCAACTCCTCAATGCTGACATGTTTCATGAACTATCTATACATCCAGTTGATTTATTCCGTAATCTTTTTGGAAACATATGTCTACCTTGCCTGCCAATCAATGACTATTTTATTGAGTGCTCAGTGTGTTTGGAGGAGTGTGTAGTACTTGTCCTCAAGGGGCTTATAACACGTGATTGGATGTCTTGATTAATTTAACAGCTATCTAAACTAAGAATTCTCTTGTACTGTGTGCCAGTCCCTAAACTAAGCAGCTCTTAATTTTCTCAATATTCCAATGAGGTGCATGTTTTATTGCCATTTTACCAATGGGGAAATAAAAGCTCTGAGTCCAAGTTCTCATAGTTAGTAATGCTGGAATTCAAGCCCAAAATGTATGCTCTAAAAGCCAATGTGATTAATTTCACATTCTCTCCTATGCCAGCTGCCCTTAAACCTCCAAAGGAGGCTCCTTCTTCACCTTTTTCTTTTTTTATCACATAAAATAGCTCTTTTGCACTTAAAGTCCTTTACATTGGCAACAATAATCTTAGTTTATTTTTAGGCCACCATATCTTTGTGGAAGCTTAGCAGGGGCGGGGGGAGGGGGTTGGGGGAATGAAGCAAATTATCAAATACTTATAAAATGTTCAATATGTAGACAAGAGAAATTTTCGTTTGGTGGATATGCTGGAACCTTGAATTTTTACTATGTCGATAATGGAAATACACTCTATAATGAATAAGTGCCCATAATAGTAACAATAGCAGTAACAGAAGTTTCTCACTCTACAAACAGCATTCTCAACGAAGACATGTATTTGGATGATGTTTTGGTCTCAATTAAAAATAACGCATTGATGAAAATAGCAATATTATACTTCGGTATATTAGATTTCATCAAATCATCAAATATATAAAGGACAACAAGCTGAGTAGAAATGTGTCATAGAAATAAGATGCTAAGTAGGCATTCTAAGTGATCATTGTGGGCTCTTGGAGAAAGCTCTCCTAGCCACACACAGTCAGAGGGGTTCGTGCCTACGTATGTGGCTCAATAAGTTATTCTATAGCAAAGACTGATTGTCCTATAATTTGTTTCTTCCTTTTAAAAGAGTACTTATTGCAAAAGTAAACAACTTAATTGTTCAATAAATATTTGCTAAACACATTATTTAATGATTTGGCAAGAGCTTTTGTAGCACTTACTATGTGCCAGTATTATTCTAAGCTTTTCTACAAATATAAATTATTTATTCCTCTTAACAACCCAGTAGTTTTATTTATTCCTTTAACTTCTTTAGTCCTCGTAACAATAGGTACATAATTATTGTACTTATGATTGAGGAAACTGAGGCACAACAAAGCTAAAAAACTTAGTCGTGGCCATTTAGCAAGTAGCAGAAATCCAGCCCTGGAATTCATGCTGTTAACTATTATACCATGTGCCTCTCACCTTCTAAGGAAACTGTCCAGATTGTTTAGGCTTAAAGAAGTACTGTGGTGGGGAGCCAATTTTTTGTTATGATACAATAAAAGAAAAAGAAAATATTTTATAGCAACATTTAAAAAATTCACAAGAAAAATAATTTATTGGGTCATATATAAAATATGTATGTCTTTAAAAATGTAATGATGTAAGAGTCAGACCCAGTTGGTCAGACAAATAAACATGAAAAATTCTTCACTGCCTCTTAGCCACAGAAATGTTAACATCTAGGTATATTTGGGGAAGAATTAATTTGAAGGCTTATTTTTTATTTTGAAATTAAAATGTGCGCGTTTTGCAAAGCTCGATAGCTACGTGCTACCTACCTCTCCATAACATTTATCACTGCAGATTTCAGAAGGAAAAAAGAGCCTTGGTTGGTTAAACTATCTGCAGATTTGTCTCAGTGCTCCATTTTTCTGGTAACAATGTGGGCTGGAAACTGTAATAAACACTTGCAAAAGACATTCTAGCCAACACTGTGCACCATTTCCCATGTGCGCTCATATTTAATGCAGAGGTGCAGTTAGTGGAAATTGCTTTACAAATCAGGGGAAGAATGCATGGCACAGGGAAAGGAATCATTCTGTATTATACCAGAACGCCACAACAGCGACGTTACAAGTTAGATGAGCCTTGTGAGGCGTTTGGTCATGCTTGACTAAAACCCTATGATTATTTTGAGATTCTTGCATATGAAAAATACATATTTCTTTGTGTTATCAAATTAGCCAAAATTCTTGATTTTCACAGTATCTTTACACTTGAACCTGTCTACATAGATCACATAATTTGCACACAATTCAGATGGGTTATCATTAGCCCACTCTTCTCTTTGGAACTCCCAAATCTGTGGTTAATTTCCTCAGCCATAAAGAGAAGTCAATTTCCGAGAATGACATCTTGTTTTATTTACACAAATAGGCATGTTCCTTATAAGAATTTCCATAATATTCAAAATGGGAAATGACTACTTTCTCACCCAATATTACTGTCAAAAATTATATTCAGAGGGCTATGTTTCTAGGATGAGGGTTTAAATAATGTATAGAACATGTGGGTACCATCAGCAAAACTATATTTGAAGTACATGAATAACATGTTAGTTTTTTTTTTTTTCCTTTTTAAAGAGGAAACAAGTAAAATAGCCACATTTCCATCTGAGAGAATTTTATTTGCAGAAAACAAGCAATTTGGCTGATCATATTTAATCAAATTATTCATGTGTGACAGTGGGCATATTTTCTTTGTGGGAGCAGTAAGCTGTATAGAAATGTGCCATAATAATAAAGACTCTATGTATGAACATACTCTGTGTGGTCATTTTATTGTCTACCGTTTGTTGACTGGGGAAAACAATCAGATGTCCTCAAAGTACTCATTGCCTACTAATTATAGACCTTCCCTAGCTGTTCTCTCCTACTTTCCTCTCCTCGCTTGATAGTAATAGAGGACAGGCCAGATTTTTGACATAAATTTAAAGGAAAAATGTGTTCTTAAACATATTCTTTTAAAGACATTCCAGTGGTAAGTGTAATCACATTGTGGTAAAAATTCCCTTCTCAACCGTTTCTAATTTATTTAATAGCAATTGGCATTCTCACTTTCTCTTTCCTTTCACCCCTCCATCTCACCCCTGGAGTCCTGATTCTTTTCAAACTGGTTTGCCACAGAGAGAGATACAAAAATTTTAGACTCAAATAACAACTGAGAAAGACAGTGGAAAGTGCTCAGCTGTGAAATCTCTGAGTTGTAATGGGAATCAGATGAGCAAGTGACATCACTATGGCTCAGTCACTGTTTTGGCAAAAAATCTGTTCTCAATTTTTGAGTTGCCTAGAAGCAAAAATAATATTTAAGCAAAATGGGTTATAAAATCAGTGTATTAGTTGGGATCATGTAAGTCGGTCATTTTATCACTTTAAATATCTAAAAACACTCGTGTACATTAATGAAGCGTTAGAATTTAGAACAGGAAACAGGACATTGGGACATCAAAATAAATAGAGAAGAGTTAATGTCCCCAATACTCATGTGCTTTGAAGGGTCATGGCCATAGCAAGCTGCTCATGTATCAGTTTATAATGTGCCTTGAACATGGCTAGGGTGTAAGCATGGAACATTTTTATTTTTCTTCAAACTTATCTTCAATGAGTCACAAGGAATCTCCCCTTCTTTTTTTTTTTAAAAAGCAATTTCTTAGGCCAATTTCACACTTTTCTTACATCGTCGAGCTACTAAATGTCTAATCTAGTGGAATTCAGTACTCACATCTCCAGCTTGAGAGTTCATGCTTAATGCCAGCTCTGTTTTGGTGCCTAAGCATGAGTGTTTATAAGAAACTCTTAGGTAGGCCTCCTAATGTCAGAGTCCCCTCATCCCACCAGCTTCAGTTCCTGTCCTTTGGTGTGATCACTCATAGCCTTTCGGTGATGTGGTTTGCTCACCAGGCAGCCCACCTTGCGAGTGAGTTGGCAGCCAGAGAGTGTGGATGCTGAGCTAACTGCTATTGTATCCATTGGATTCCAAGGGATAGTCAATCGTCTTTGCTGAAACAAAACATGAAAGTGTTGTCAGCTTCACTGTTGTCCCCTCTCTGTGCTCAGGTATCTCTGTCTAAGTAGGCTCAGAAAGAATAAACAAAGTCACTACCTAAACTACCTATCCAGTGTGGGAGGGAGATAACATGATTCTCTTCTTGCAGAAGCCCTCTATATTTACAAGTGATTTTCTCGGTGCCTCTTTACTAGATATAGGGGTAGCCAGCCCCACTTTGACTATAGGGATCAGAGAGAAAGCCCTAGCTCTCCTCAATTCAGTGCCTCTCAAAGCTGAACATTCTCTCTATTCTTAACCTTACAAAGTCTGGGAAGGTAGAGGCTGGAGGGAGGGGTAAGGCACAGAGCTTGTTCTTTCTAAACCCTGATAGAGGAGTCTTTCCCTCACTTAGGACATCTCCTTCTTTAGCACATGGGCTACTTTGTGTCCACTTATTCTGGGCTTTAAGCTTTAGTCCTCAATCCCAGGACATGTAGAAAGGTATTTCTAAAAGTGATGTTGTGCTAATTTAACATCACCTGCTATAATTACTTTATAAGAGAAGTAATTTTCAATAATGGAACCAAGTAAAAGTATTGTTAAATATTGTAAGCAAAAAAGCAAAATAAATGTCCATCAACAGACAATTGGATAAAGAAATTATGGTTCATATATACAATGGAATATTACTCAGCCATTAAAAAAATGAAATCCTACAATTTGCAATGACATGGATGGATTAGAGCTTATTATGCTGAGTGAAATAAGTCAGACAGAAAAAAATAAAGATCATATGATTTCACTTATATGCGGAATCTAAGGAACAAAAAGAACAAAATAATCAAAAACAGACTCACAAATATAGTGGACAATTTGGTGACGGACAGAAGGGAGGGGGGTTGGAGGGCTGGGAGAATGGGGTGAAAAGGGTTAAAAGGTACAAATGAGTAGTTAGTTGATGGAATGGTCATAGGGATGGGGAGCATGGCGCAGGGAATGCAGTTAGCATTAATATGTTGGCTAGGTGGAGGGCCAGAGGAGGGAAGGAGCAATGTGGGGGCAGGGGGGGGGTTGTTTTATTAACTATATAGATGTCTAACCAATGTACTGTATAGTTGAAATTAATTTTAAAAAAAATAATTTTTTAAAAAAAGCAAAATACTGTATTCATTTTGCTTTGTTTTATAAATAGGTGAACAAATGCCAGCTTCTTTCTTGCTTTATCGTCCCTATCACTCCGACTTAGTCCCTTCCTTTCCTAGATAGGGTCCAAGTTAAAAAGAAGAAGAATTCATTTTATTATCTGCTTGAAGTAGCCAGGGCAGTTCAAACATGAGGAAAGTCCATTTTATCTACGTGACACCTGGTGTTCTGGAAACTCAATGAACGTTTATCAAATCCCCTGTGTAGAAATAATCAGAAGACTGATGAAGTTGGGCTTATCGATTCATTTGTGTGAATATGATCGATATGACAATAGTAAAAAGTAACACATCAGAATGAAAATAGAGACACCCTTTCCTCCAAAGGATTAAGGGTTTTGTGAAAATTATTATGCTTACTATGGAATATTTCATTTGCGATAAGTATTCCTCCTTTTCACATTTCATAGATTTGAAATTTGACAAACGGATGCACACAGTGGCTTATTTCCATGCTCACAATCTCAGTGGTTAAGAGAGCCAAATACAAGACTTGGGTTTTTGGAATTTTAGGCTGAGGAGGCTGGGCTGTGTGAGCTCTGCTCAAAGAGTGGTATCTTGATACCCTTCTGTGTCCGTTCATGCTTAAGATCAGATTCCTTTACTCTAGAGAAGCTTGGCACAGTTGAGAACCTCAACTTGTATGGAAATAATTGAGGATGGCTTATTGTAATCATTCATATCCTATGCAAACCCTATGAGGGTGGTGAGCTACATGAAATACACTGCTGTGTCCGAGCCACTAAAATTATCTGTATAAATGGTTAGTTGACTGTGTCACTCCAAACCTCAAATATGCATAATGATACTTTCATTCAAGTCATATGTGTTCAGAGTCCCGACTTAGCATAAAGTTACTGGGAAAGCAAAAGCTATATATTAATTCTACACTCAACCCATTATAAGCCATACTCAGGAATTCTTTACCTATTGATGCAGATTCTTCTGAAGATAGCATTTGGCCTTTCCCTGTCCTGTTTGTAAGAAGTGATATTGAAATGAACCATGTCTCAAAACACAGGAGTAAGCTCTGACAGGACACACATTTATCTTCTGCCAGGATCATTTGGAGGATTTCTAAAACTTGGCTTCTGAAAAAGAGCAGTTGCATGTACAACATGTAACAGAGCTATAATGATTTCTGAACAAGAGAAGAAATTGCCTTTAAAGGTATAGAAATTTGTTCACATACACACACATGTTTATACAGACACATTCATGCACATGTTGATAAATATGATGTTTTTTCCTTTCTTTTTTGTGCTGGAGTAGAATTTGACCAATACTTTAAAATCATTAATTTCTCGGTTTTCAAACTTTTTCATATTAAAACACAAAAAGCATAATGATATCTGGTAAGAATAAGTTGAGATACTATTTTTCTCTGTAGCTCATGTTTCTAAATTCTCCACATTCCATCTCCATCTTAGTAAAAATAAATAGATTCTACATGTTTGCATGTACTTCAGAGGCCACGATGTGACAGGCAGCTTTTTGCCACCTGACCAAGAGAACTGTCCTGATTTTTTTGCTATTAGTTCTGGTTCTCCTGGTAACTTAGATTCTGGGAAGAAACTTTCTCTGCACTGACGAAGCCAGTGTTCTATCCAGAGAGAACAAATCATCTTTCTTGCTGGAGCTGACTCCTTCAACAATCTGTGGGACTTGTCAAGGACGAGAAGGGTCAAGAATAGCTTTCCCATTTTAAGCTACATGACAAAATAACATAAAAGTGTCCCGTTTCAGCAAGTCTGCACAAAGTTTATTCCTGTCATTGGTGCAATCAAATCAAATCTGTTCACCAGAAGTCATATGTATTAGCTCGAGTCTCCTTTATAATTCAGGAATTAGAGAGCCATCTACTGGTCTGATCTTCCTATGTGGTTTTCCAAATAGATTGGGGACTATCATGTAAAATTGAATCCTGGGCCAAATCTTTAAGCCAAACAGAAAATATTTACCTTTCTCATTATATTTGGAGGAACAAGTACATGTTTTCCTCTTCTGAAACTAAAGAAGAAGACGAAACTTTTAATGGGCAAATTTGATAAAATGGAGACTATTATATAAGGAAAATGAAATTATACTTTATATGAATTAACCAGTTAATTGGCAAGTAGTTGTGGAAAATGTGCTCCTGCTTAGTTTTGTTTTTTCTAGAATAATTACGAGACATGATTACTCCTGTCGGAGAACTTACATTCTAATTTAAAATAAAAGAAAATAAAAATAAGACAGTGAATGGATAATGCAACATTTTTGCATCGAAGCAAATGGACAGAACTTGAAGTTAAAACACTTGAGTCTAAATGTTGCAGGTACCACTTAGTAGGCTGACAATTTGGGACAGCTCACTTAGCCTCAGTTTTTCTGTGTGAAAATTGAGGAAGATAAATAATTTATCATAATAATATATTATAAATTATAAAAAATTGTATACACACAGGGTATAAAATGTTAAAATCATGAAGTCTAATGAAATGAATGAAATGCTAAAATTTAAACACTGCAGGAAGAACACCTAAGGCCAGAGTACTTATTTATGGGGGGTGTTTTAGAGAAGGCCTGAATAATGGATAATGTGTTCACAGGAGAAAGTGAGTTAGGTGAGCATTTTATAAAACACTTAAGTAATCTAAACATAAGAAATATTAATCTGAAGAGAAAAGAATATATGAACCCACATGATTTTCCCATGGCTGGTAGCAGTTCAATTTATATTGGAGTGTGTAAATGATGGGAGAGAGGATGGATTAAGTTAAAATTTTATCTCTGGCTAAGTGAAATATAGGTTTTAAAAACAATAAGCAAGGAAAAGAATAGAAAACCGGGTATCAAATAAAATGAAAAAGAGAAAAATGATGGAGGTAAAGAGTTTTAGAGGCCATTAAGCTGAAAAGGGAGACTTCACAAAATAGGAGTGAAAACTTCGAAGGAGTTGAATTAACTTGGAGAGCAGAAAAGAAAAATAATGACATCAATTACTAAAATTTGAGGGATCCCTAGAAGTTTTATGTAAGCTTAGAAGCCTACGGTGAGTCTTCTGGAACTGCTGAGTGCTGAAATGACTACTAGAAGAACACTGTTCTCTTCATTCAAAGCCCACTGTACATGAGAAATTTGCAGCCCGTGGAGAGAAGAGGTCTGAGATTCCTGGGGAGAATTTTTTGCAAAGAGAATTCTAAAACCCGCCTGCTCTTCAAGTAGTAAACCAAGGTATGATTGGTTTTTCTTTGCATGTCTTCATTCAAGAAAACTTATCATATTGCTTCAGTATATAATAATAAAAAAGTATATAATAATAAATAAGGATCACATAATGAGAGTGAGTAATACAGCTATTGTTAATTTTTAGACAATGAGGAGAATTAATACCGAGTAAACTTGTGTGTTTTCCAAAGCCTTTCATATTTTTAGTGCCAATTAAAGAGCATATTTTCCCTTTCAATATTTCTATTTTTTAAAAAAGACTCATTAAATGTGATTTATGTTAACATTGATAAAATTAATGGAAAATGCTTAGGATGCTTAAATTCTTAAATTCTATTTTCAGGATAAAACATTTAACCATCCACATTTTCTATATTTGTAATATAGAATTTAAATATGAACTCCTTTCTTTTTCACACACATCATCTTTAAAGACTCAATTTATAGGCTACTTTCTTCCTGAAGCAGTTAATTCCCAGTACTGGAAAAGTCTGAAGGTGAAATTCACAAGTTCTTAAAGCACACGCTGCTTATTCAAAGGGTCATTACCTCCTATAGTGAACTAAACTCAGGAGTATGTGTCTCTTATTTTGCTTCCATTCCTTTCTCAATTGCATTGGAAAACATCTCTTTTGAAGATGAACACTTATTTCATCTCTCAAATGAAAATCACTTCTCTCAAAAGCCCCAGAGGTTTTAATGGATTTCTCACTTATGGTATTTCTGTTTTCCTTGCATTTTAATTATCGTTGTCGTTGTTAATGGATCCTAGCATAAAATGTTGCTCGAAATAGGAGTCAATAGATTGAAGGATTACCCTGCCCCCAACATACACACACACACATCTCTTAGCCCATTTCAGGGATGTGGATGTGATAGGAATGAGTGCAGGGCACATCACCCACTAGGAGTCCTGCTACACTTGTCCTGATTAGGCCACTTGTGCTGGGGATGAAGCCACTGTACCTGATAAAAGACTCTAAGCAGTGGTTCCCAAACCAGCTTGTCACCAAAATTTCTAGGGAGCTTCAAAAAAAGAAAAAGAGCTTATTTATGCCCTATCTCAGAAATTCTGAATTATACTTCCCACCCCCCAGGATTTAGCCCTATAAATTGTGTTTTTAAGAATCCCATTGTGATTCTTATGTAATCACCCTGGAATTAGCATCTGTTACTACTAGCTAGTTCAAAAACACGTACCAAATTAGCTAAATCCTGAGATACACATTTAAATTAGTTTGGAGATATTTATACCTTTACTTTCTGACCTAGCCAACTAGAATTCTTTTTAAAGGTTTAGGGTTCAAGTCCAATATGTTTTTGTTTGCCTTCCTTTGCCTTGTTTTGTATATTTTTACCTCATTGACCATTTGGGGTGGGATACATTTTTGCAAGTAGAATTCTGAATACTGTGTTATAATTCAAGACATCCTGGCAGAAGCTAAATTCACAAGTCCTACTTCAGTACCCCTAGTACTTCTAATATTTACAACTGTATATTGGTTTAATACATTGAATTTAATTAAAAATCACTATAGAATTTGAGGAATAGCCATCAAATTATTAAGATCCACTTTTTAACAGGGATAAATTGATTATGAATCCCCGATTCAATCCATATTTAGTAGTCTTGGAAATCTTTGGAAAGCTATGGCTAAGTGTGTGGATTTCATGTCAAATCTTTGGAGTTCACAACACAGCTTCCACTTGCTCATAATTATGCTGAAGTTGTGTATCTTTCTAAGACTCAGTTTTTTCACCTGTCAAATGGTGATAATTATACTGCATACATCCTATGGTTGTCACGGGGATCACATGACATAATCTATGCAATGAATTTGGCACAGTGTCCAGAAAATAAGTACTAACTATCTGCCAGTTAACACTACTTTTACTTTAATTATCGTCATCCTCTTGCAAGTTCAGTAACAGGTACGCTGAGCAGTTGGAAATATCAAGCTTCTTTCCTTAGTTTTGTTTATCCCTCCCTAGCACCCTGGTCAAGATAATCCTCAGTATTGTAAAGTCTGGGTTGAAATTCAGCACAAGTGGGTGCACTTGCTAATTGGACAATTGCCTCCTACAATGAAATACACTCTTAAGCATGTGCTCCTCATGGGTCTCTTTTTTGCTTCCATTTCTTTCTCAACTGCACTGTAAAATGTCTCCTGCACGTGAATTCTAGAGATACAAAATTCCTATGAGAAGCCTGGAAGTTTCGACTGCAGCATCAAAGACTTGTTTGGGGATTATGGGAAAATTATTTAATTTCTCTTCTTATTATTTCATCTTTAAAACAAAATATCTGTTCAAAACGTCAGTACTCCTATAGAGAAAATATCTATGCAGTATCAGGCAATTACAAACACTGAATAAGATGCCGCTTTGAGATAAATTGGTGAAAAGCCAAACCTGCAAGAAAAAAGGATTAAGAATTTATGTAATGACCCAGATTTTTACCTCTACCACTTGACTAGTTTTAATCTCTGGCCTCTTCATTGTAGTTGATGGAATAAATTGATCTCTTCTCTGTGAGAGCTGCATTCTGCACATCTCATACAGTACTTGGTTTCTGTGTGTTCCGTGGCCACTGCACCATGCTGTGGGGTTTTATCTGTACATATTTATGCCTTTGAAAATGATCTCAGTATGAGCTGTTAAATGTTATTGGATTTGGTCGATATTCCAGGTGAGGTGGTAAGTATAGCTCAGCGGAGTCACCTGACAAGTCCCTGCAGTTAAGGATTTAATTTATAACACCTCCCAGAACAAAGGAATAAAAGTAAAGTACCACTTACACCCACATTGTTTAATATGTCTATGTATCTCAATTCCTCCAGAGGCTGAATCTGTTGAGCCAACTAAAGAGAGCCTTACGTTTTCATAAATGGAGTGTTCTAAAAATTTCCTACCTCGTAGCTGTAGCATAAAAAGACAAGTCTTTTTCTCCATGTAACCCAAGCCTTGCTTTAAAGAGATATTTATGCATTTGTCGTTGTGATAAAATTTTAATCATATATACATCGTTTAGTCAAAAATGCAAAAACATTTTTTTAAACATGAAGTAAACCTCTTAGAATTGAAGAGTAAACATTTTTAGAGATACAATAGTTTATGCATATGAAAGTTCAGTGGTCTGCCCAGAACAATTGGCAGAATATAAGAGAAATTAAAGCGGGAATTCTGGAAGTTGATATTTTAGTGGTTGTTGGTTTGGGAATGTGTCTGATGTGGCTGAAGGAGTTCCAGTTGAAATTATAAAATGTAAGATAAGGATTGCAGATTGGAGACTACCCGAACTGGTTCCCAGAGCCTGCAACCCTGGACAACTTAGTCAAGCTAATTTTCTTATCTTTAAAATGAGATGCATAGAGAGGAAAGATAATCTGAGAAAAGAATTATAATAGTGATGTTGATGATGATGCCAATAACTAGCATATATGGACTGATAATTATATGTAAGCACTATTTTATTACTTCATTTTTATGTTATTTAAACAAGCAAACAAACAAACATGGTCTTTCTTACAATAACAAATACATTAAAGACCTCAGGAATAAGGCCTGTACAAAGAACCTTTAATAATATTACTCCAAAGCATCTGAAATGAAGGCAATCAATGGCTTATTTCTCTCACACCTCACCAAATAAAGCCTTGAGCCTTGGTACTCAGCATGGCATGTAAGACTCTTGGCATTATCTGGCCTTTGTCTCTCCCTCCAGCATCTTCTCAACTATTCTAATTGTTACACTTTAGTGTATAATTCTTTATTTTGATGACAATATTCATAGGGTGTGCAGTGTGTCTTTGCACAATCTGTGTCTGGTGGACTTTCCATTTCCCTTTCGTCTATCTGCCAATCTCTAATTCATCCTTTCTTCCATTACCAGAACAGATATTTGCTTCCTCTGTGAAACTTTTTCAGCAGGAATGGGAGGAGTGTGAGGCAAGTGAGGCTTGACACCAGGCCAACTCAGGATTGGACATCATCTTTTTTTTTTTTCCTGACATCTTTTTATTTTTTCTTCTTTTTTATCGAGATATAATTGACATATAACATTGTGTGAGTTGGAGGCATACAACATGTTGATCTGATATATTTATATATTGTATAATGATTACCACAGTAGCATTATCTAATATTTCTATCATGTCACATGATTATCATTTCTTTTTTGTGGTAAGAACATTTAACATATAGTCTCTTAATAATTTTGAAGTATATAATACTATAAAAATACTATTTATGTATAAAAGTATATAATACCATGTTGTAAACTATAATTACAATGCTGTGCATTAGATCTTCAGAATTTATTCATCTTCTAACTGCAAGTTTGTACCCTTCAACCAA
The DNA here is from genome assembly GCF_902729225.1 of Pteropus medius. NCBI lineage: Eukaryota > Metazoa > Chordata > Mammalia > Chiroptera > Pteropodidae > Pteropus > Pteropus medius. Next base: position 11,904,311 of record NW_024349797.1, read on the forward strand.
CAGCTTCCCCTTCCCCACACCTTGCAGCTCCTGGTAACCGCCACTCTACTCTCTGTTTCTACAAGTTCTGCTTTTATAGATTTCATATTTGAGGTCATGTAGTATTTGTCTTTCTCTGTCTGACTAACCTAACAGCATAATTCCTTCAACATTAATCCATATTGTCACAAAGAGCAGGATTTTCTTCTTTCCATAGCTGGATAATATTCTACTGTGTATATATATATCAATCACATTTTCTTTATTCATTCATCTCTTGTTGGATACTTAGGTTGTTTCCATATCTTGTCTAATGTAAATAATGATACAATAGACATATGAGTACAGTCATGCCTTCGATATCTTCATTTCATTTCCTTTGGATACATACCCAGAAGTAGGATTGCTTGATAATATAGTAGTTTTATTTTTAATAATTTGAGGAACCTCCATATTATTTTCCATAGTAGCTGAACTAATTTGTCATGCCAGGTGATATCTCATGATTTTGATTTACATTTTCCTGATAATTAGTAATGTTGAGCATCTTTTTATATACCGGTTGGTCATTTGTATGTCTTTTGGAAAAAAATGTCTATTCAGTTTCCTCTGACCATTTTTTAATCAGTTGTATGATTTTTTTGTTATTGAAATGTATGAGTTCTTGATATATTTTAGATATTAATCCCTTATCAGATATGATTTGCAAACATTTCCCCCCATTCTATAGGTTGCCTTTCATTTTGTTGATTGTTTCTTCTGCTGTGAAGACGCTTTTTAGTTTGATGTAGTCACACTTGCTGATTTTTGTTTTTGTTGCTTGTACATTGGTGTCACCAAAAAAATCCTTGCCAAGACTAGTGTCACGGCATTTTTTCTGTGTTTTCTTCTAGGAGTTATAGGGTTTTCAAAACTTGTCTTAACTTTTTAATCTATCATGAGTTAATTTTTGTGACTGTTGTAAGATAAATGTCTGATCTTATTTTTTGCATGTGGTTATCCATTTTTTTTTTGACACCATTTTTTGAAGAGACTATTCTCTTTCCATTGAATATTCTTGGTTCCCTTGTCAAATAGTAGTCGACCATATATGAAGGGGTTTATTTCTGGGGTCTCTCTTCTGTTCCATTAGTCAATATGTCTTTTTTTTCTCCAGCACCTTACCATTTTGGTTACTACAGCTTTGTCATATACTTTGAAATTAGGAAGAGTGTACTTCCAAATGTGTTCTTTCTCAGGATTGCTTTGGCTATTTGAGGTCTTGATTCCAAGCACATTTTAAGATTTTTTTTTCTGTTTCTGTTAAAAAAAAAAAAGGTCATTTGAATTTTGATAGTGATTGTAATAATTCTACATGTAGTTTTGAGTAGTTTGGGCATTATAATAACATTAATTCTTCTGATTCATGAACACCATGATATCTTTCTGTTTGTTTGTGTCTTCTTCAATTTCTTTCATCAAAGCCTTATAGTTTTCATTGTACGAATATTTCACTACCTTGGTTAAGTTTATCCCTAAGCATTTTAACTTTTTTGATATTATTGTGAATAAAATTGTTTTTTTTATTTAGATATTTCATGGTTAGTGTACAGGTTTCTGTATATTGATTTTATATCCTGCAACTATACTGAATTTATTGATTAGTTCTAAGTTTTCTGGTTGAGTCTTTAGCCTTTTATAAATATAAGATCAAATTATCTGCAAAGAACATTTTACTTCTATTCTGATCCCAAAGCCTTTTATTTCTAATTTTTGTCTGACTGCTCCAGCTAAAACTCCCAGTACTGTGTATTATTCCTGATCTTAAAGAAAAAGTTTTAATCTTTTACTCTTGAGAACAATGCTAGCTGTGGATTTGTTGTATGTATATGGCTTTTATGATGTCGTGGTATGTTGCTTCTTTACTCAATTTGTTGAGAGTTTTATCATGAAAAGATGTATTTTGTCAAGTGCTTTTTTATCTATTGAGATGATCATATCATTTTTATTTTATTATATTAATGTGGTATATCACATTTCTTGATTTGAGAATGTTGAACCATCCTTGCATCCCAGGGATAAATCCTACTTGATCATGGTGTACAATCCTTTTAATGTACTGTTGATTTAGTTTGCTAATATCTTGTTGAGTACTTTTGCATCTATATTCATCAGGGATATCGGACCTACAGTTTTTCTTTTTTTGTATTTTCTTTATTTGGCTTTAGTATCAGAGTAATGCTGACCTTATAAAGTGAATTTGAGAGTGATTCCTCCCTTTACATTTTAGGAAGAGTTTGAGAAAGATTAGCACTGATCCTTCTTTAAATGCTTAGTAGAATTCACTAGTAAAACCATCTTCTTCTGAGCTTTTATGCATTGAGAGGATTTTGATTCTTTACCCATTGTTGCTCTATTTAGATTTTCTATTCATGATTCAGTGCTAGAAAGTTGTATGTTTCTAAGAATTTATCTATTTCTTCTAAGCTATCCAATTTATTGACATATAACTGTTCATAGTTGTCTGTTATAATATGCTTATCTGTGGTATCAGTAGTGTCTCCTCTTTATTTCTGATTGTATTGAGGCTTCTCCTTTTCAATCTCTCTCTCTCTCTCTCTCTCTCCCTTGCTCATGCCTTCTCTCTTTATCTCTCTCACTCCCCTTAGTCTACCTAAAGTTTTGTCAATTTGTTTTCATCTTTTCAAAAAACCTTCTGTTTCATTGGCATTTTCTATGGCTTTTCTGGTCTCTATTTTTTTTATTTCCACCCTGATCCTTCTTATTTTCTCCCACAAACTTGTGTTTAGTTCTTCTTCTAATTCTTTGAGCTTTATAGTTAGGTTGTTTATTAAAATCTTTCTTTTTTCTTGATATATGCATTTATCTCTATGAACTTTTCTCTAATAAGTACTTCTGCAATATCTCATAGGTTTTGGTAAGTCATGCTTCCATTTTCATTTGTTTCAAGATATTTTTGATTCCCTTTTTGATTTTTTATTTGATTCATTGGTTGTTCAGAATGTATTGCTTTGTTTCCACATGCTTGTAAATTTTCTAGTTTTCTTCTTGTTATTTATTTCTTTTCTATTGCAATTGGAAAAGATATTTGGTATGATTTCAATCTTCTTAAATTTACTAAGATTTATTGTGTGGCCCATTATATGATCTGTCCTAGAGAATGTTTTGTGTACACTTGAGAACATATATTCTACTGCTGTTAGATGGAATATTCTATATACGTCTGTTAGGTTTATTTGATTTAAAGTATGCTTCAAGTTGAATGTTTCATAACTGATTTTCTCTCTGGATGATCTATCCATTGCTGAGCATGGTCTATTGAAGTCCTTTACTATTATTGTATTATTCTCTATTTCTTTCTTCAGATTTATAGGTATTTGATTAAAATATTTATGTATTCCAATGTTGCATGAGTATATATTTTATTTATAATTGTTATATCTTCTTGATGAATTGTCCTCCTTTATCATTATATAATGACTTTCTTTGTCTCATTACCATTTTTGGCTTAAAGAATATTTTTTCTAATATAAATATAGTTATCCTTTCTTTCTTTTGGATTCTACTTGCATAGAATATATACTTCCACCCCTTCACTTTGAGCTTGTGTGTGTATCCTCAAATTAAAGTGAGTTGCTTGCAGGCAGCATACAGTCGAGTCTTGTTTTCTTTTTATTTGTCCAGCTACTCTGTGCCTTTTGATTAGAGAATTCAATCCATTTACATTTAGAAGATTTATTGATAAGTAAGAATTTACTAATGTCATTATATTATTTTCTGGCCATTTTGTAGTTTCATTGTTTCTTTTAGCCTCACTCGTTGCCTGCCTTCGTCAGTCGATATTTCTCTATAGTTATATGCCCTAATTCCTTTCCTTCTCTTCATCTTTTACAAATCTACTATAGGTTTTTGCTTTGTGGTTATCATGAGGCTTACATAAAACATTTTATAAATATAACAGTCCATTTAAGGCTGATAGCAGCATAACTTCAATTGCATACAAAAAATTTCTACTCCTTTACTCCCCCCTTTTATGTTTTAATGTCACATCTCTTTAAGTTCTCTTTTTATATTATCTATTTGTTAAGAAATTATAAGTTATAGTTATTTTACTACTCTTTTTTTCCTTTAAACTTTATAGTAGAGTTAAGCAGTTAATGCATCATATATTACAGAATTAGATTTTCTGAATCTGATTATATATTTGCCTTTACCAATGTGTTGCATATTTTTATATGGTTTTGAGTTACTAATTAGCATTTTTTTAATTTTAGCTTGAAAAACTTCTAGCATTTCTTATAAGGCAGGTCTAGTGGTGAACTCCCTCTGCTTTTGTTTTTTTGGGGAAAGGCTATTTATCCTTTATTTATGAAAGATAACTTTGCCAATAGAGTATTTGTGGTGTGCAATTTTTTTTTCTCTTTCAGCTTTAAATACATCATGCCACTATTTCCTGTTCTGTAAGTTTTCTGCTGAGAAATTTGCTGATAGCTCAGTGAAGGTTCTTTATAGTTTTCAATCCTTTTATCTGTAGCTGCTTTTAGTATTCTCTCTTTGTTTTTGATTTTTTACAATTTCATTATACTGTGTCTTTGAGAAGATTGTCCTGAATGGAAATAATGGAATGACTTATTAGTTCATGGACTTGAATGTTCAAGTCACTCTTCGGGTTTAGGAAGTTCTCAGCCATTATTTTTTTTTAAATAAGCTTTCGGCTCCCTTTTCCCTCTTTTCAACTTCTAGAATTCCAATAAGTCTTATATTGATTATTTTGATGATATCTCATAAATAACATTGGCTTTCTTTGTTCTTCTTCATTATGTTTTCTTAACTCTACTTTGCTGGGATTATTTCAAAGTTCCTATCTTCTAATTCACTGATTCTGTTTTCTGCCCATCTATTCTGATATTTATATTCTCTGTTGCATTTTTTTAATTGTATTAATTGAAATATGCAGTTCTGGAATTTCTATTTGGTTCCTTTTTATGATTCTATGTCTTTGTTAAATTTCTCATTTTGTTCATGTATCATTTTCCTGATTTTTTTGAATTATCTTTCTGTTTTCTTATAGCTATTAAGTTTCCTTAAAGCTGCTTTTTTTGAATTCTTTAAAAAGTCACAGATTTCGCCCACCTTTGGGTTTGAATACTGGGAGATTATTTTCTGTGATGTTGTGTTTTTCTGATTCTTCATGTTTCTTGAAGTTTTTCATTGCTGTTTTCATATTTGACCTAGCAGTCACTTCCTCTAATCTTTACTAGCTGCCTTCAGGTCAGAAGTACTATTTTGGTCCTGATCATATTCTGGGGCTTTTTTGAACCTCGTTTGGATACACCTGTCCCATGCTTCTTGCTCCCTTTATTACAAAATTCTTAAGCTTGTGTGTCTTTTCTCAATTTTGCAATACACCAGGCTAGCTATTGGTAACCTCCTTTTTGTTTTCCCAAAAGTTATCCTCCAGTTTAAGATTATAGTTTCTCCCCTGCCCACAAACCCTGTCTGCATTCTGTACGCACTCCCTTGTCTACCAGCTCTTGCTCTCGCTGATACCCTCAGGAGCATGCGCAAGGAGCCAGCCACAGAGTGGGAGAAGTAAGTTTGGCACTCACGGCATTAAGGGAGCCTACTAGCCTGCTGGGGAGATCTTTTCTTGAGATTATCCCAGTGGTTCATGGGCATGCATTCAGCAGAAACCTTGTCCCTTTAGTGTCCTCTGATATTCTTATCTGTCTTCCTCCTCCCGCCCCTCCCCCATTTCCTCCCTCCTTCCAGTCATGGAACTCTTGCTTTAATGCTCTGGGTGCTGCAGAAAAGAGATAATGTTTTTCATACAGCATCTGTCAATACTCTCCCTTTTCTCCTGAAGGAGGGGTATCCAGTCCCTGCTTTCTTTAAACTGTGATGCCTAGGGGAAGAGATGATGCTGGCAATGTTCCTCTTACCCAATCTAATGTGTTCAAACAGATATATATATATGTATATTTGCATTAATTTTGATTTTTTTAAATATTTCATTAAAATATTTTTATTTTGGTTACTGAATTTGTTGATCCACCTTTAAATTTTGTTCTCTATTTTTTTTTTGCTCTTATTCTCTTTACCCTAGCATCCCCTAACATTCACTATGCAAGATAAAAATATACACCTTCTCCATATTACTTTATACAAAATTATATATTACATATATTACACAACAATGTTTATGTATTATTAAGCATTGCCTATGCCCATTTGATCCTCAAAAAAATGGAAGAAGATACCATATAAGCAAATCTAAGGTAGATGATATTGTTTTCCACATTTCATAGATGTGAACACTGATATTTGGAGGCAATATGTAAGTACCAAAGTTACACACTAGTGAGTGGCAGACCAGGGACATAAAACCCAATCTATCTAATCACAAATCCTCCACTTTTAAACAGACTGTGTTTAACACAGTTTATCCTGTGGAAGCTCCTGAAGGAAGGAGATGATCAAGACTGGTTTTTTCTGTTGCAGTTAGAAAGGCTAACTATGAAGGTTGTAAACCTTCCTCCAACGTAAGGAAACTGAGCGATCTCATTTAAAAAGTTACAAAATCAGTTCTTACAGAGGAACTTAAAAGTCAGCTTCCCCAAACCAATTTATTTCTCCAAAGTTGTGCCCATGGTTTTGGGCTTTTACATTCCAGATTCCCTAGAAGTGCTACCTCCTCTTAGGTATTCAAAAGACTACTAAGAGAAATCAATACGTACTTTTAACTGTCGCTGACAAGAGAAAGTAGATTTTCATTTCCCAATATTTTACAGTAACTTGTTCCTGCAAAATTATTAGGTCTGTGTAATGTGTTGGCCAACCTGAATTTAAATAAAGTTATTTCAATAAATAATGAAAGTCCTCCAAGTTCACAACTAAAGAAAGTCCTTAATTAAATCAATAAAGGAAAAAAAAAATCTGTAAAAACAATTAAGCACCGAAGTTGACTCCTTTTAATTTGGGGTCTGAAGGTCTTCATGGGAAATAACTGAATCACTGGGGTGATTTGATTTAGCTGCCTTGAATTAAGTTTTGATCTACTAGAAATGGTCTCTCAGATATCATATAATGTAAAATCCCAAGAAGCATTACAGAAAGAATAAAGAGAAAACAAAGCATTTAAAGAGCTATCTAGATCAAGGAGTCAGCTGTCCTCTGGAATACATGCTTTCAGTTGAAATATTTTATGGGCTGTTCATTCCAAAAAAAAAAAAAAAGATAGTTTGAGCTATTATCTCTGAGAAATAAATGGAAGTTTTAATAGAAATCTTAACCTAAGAAGGGGCTATGCCTTAGTCTCAGACTTTTTTCTAGAATTCAGCATTTATTGAAATAAATAAGTCAGTGAATAAAACAGAATCATTCTTGTGTGGTTTCTTTGTAAACTATTGTGTAAATTACACAAATGCATGAATGACAGTGGAAATAGTTGTCTTGTTACTCATTTTCATTACCATCTGTTGCTCCTACTGTCCAATATTTTTTGAATTTCCTTTAGTAAACACCTCTTCCTTCTTCTTTTTGTATGGTTTTTATGGGGCTAACTCATCCTTAGCTCCACTGGATACATGTAATTCAAGTCAAAGTTAATTTGCCATTCTATATGCCAAGATCAGGGCTGGCTATGTGATTCAATTCAATTCAAAAATGAATAACAAAATAAAAAGCAAACTTAAGGCTTGATGTTTAAATAATTGGAGAAATATAAGTTTTCTCTCTCTCTCTCTCTCACTCTCTTTCTCTCTCTCTTTGATGGACTTGTATCAAAAGAATATGAGCCTGACTCTGCTAGAGTTATTATGTGAAGAGAGAAAGAAGAAATGCAGAGAAACCAACACCTGGATCAAACTGATTCTGAAGCCTACACCTGAGCTTTTTAGGATTGTTACTCTTTCTACATAATACTGTTTGGATTTGGTTTTCTCTTGTTTGAAAACAGTGACATAAATATTTGTAAGGAAACTTATTTTTTCTCACCTGACATTCAATCAAGTAATATCATTTTATGAATGAAATGTATACCTTTACTTAGGTTACATTAATAGAAAATAATTCTCATTCTTTGAGAAAGCTTTCCTGGTGAGCAATATTTTTTTAACTCCTTAAAGAAAATATTTGATCTCTTTGGAGAGTTTTCTGATTTGCCTCAACTTTGCCTATGTACCACACTGAATAGATTTTTTAAAAATCAGACCTTTAAATTTTATAGGGTTCTCTCTTTTCTGAAAGTATGACTTGAGCAAATAGGATATCATAAAACAAGATGATAATCTGAGATTTCATAATTTATTATATAGAACTGATCTTACTATGGGCAATTAATAGTAGTTATAGGCAGACAAGGAGCAAATAGAGAAAGCTGCAATTCTAAAATAAATTTAAGGTAGCAATGATTGACTAATGGATGAAGATCATTACACTTTAACTATGTAAATTTAAATAATTTAAAACATTATTTAAATCAATATGACCTAGTTTCTTTAATTTCTTAAACCTATGAGCTATTGTCAAGTAAGTCACTATTGTACCACAATCAAATTAGATTGTTTCTGTTAATAAAATCCCTCTCCAAAATGTTTATTTAGGGGTAAAAAAAGAGAGACAGCCAACCTAATGATATCCAGTTGTCTGAATTTTCACCTCCCTGGTTGGGTCAGTCATGGGTGGGACAGTCTTTAGGAAACCCATGCCCAGAGGCTCTGGTTAATGATGAACTTGTTCTGCAATTGTTTAACTCCCTTTGGCTTTTCTTTTCCCATCTATAATGGGTGACACATTCCCCAGTGAGTCACTTTTAACTTTAAATTATGAAATGATGCCAAAGCTCTTTGCAGAAATAAAGTGTTCTGCATGTGATTCATAATCAAAATAATGATGTTAACCTCTACAGAGTCTACTAAAAATAATTATGCTTCATAGACTCTGAATCAGTACAGCTGGCCTGAGTTTCATTTTTAAGCCCACATTAAATTAGAATCATTTGATAAAGTAAACCCAGCTTAAAAGCAATAGATGAACCAGAGAGGAGATGGAGTATCTCATTAAGAAGGGACCAAGGAGGAAGAGTCAGAATGTGGCTTTTGGTAAACACAAGTGTATTCCCTTAAGGAGGAAAATAAATCCTTGTTAAGAAATAGAAAAGAAAGAAAATGAGAGAGAGAGAGAGTTGATAAAGCCAGAATGGGTTAATACCCTTTGAAAGAACAATGGTAATAGTTTCCATTCATTGAGGGTATTGTCTACACAAGAAACTAGCTAAGCTATGCACATGTATTTTCTCAATTATTCCATAGAACAACTTTAAGGGCTATGTATTATTAAATTACACATTTTACAGAAAAGGAAACTGAAGTTTCAAGAGGTTAACTAACTTTACCAGAATTACACTTTGGTGGCAAAATAGTTATTTAGACCAATCTTGGCTAGTTGCCAGAAACTAGGATATCTAACAAAAAACAGCATATTACCGTAATAATTTTGCTCACGCTTGAGATGAGTAATATAATCTAAAACCTTATTTTTAAAGCATTTTATACAGTTTATAGATTAAAGTTTTCTTTTTTCTCTTTTTTGTTTGTTTTGTTCGTTTGTGTTTGTTTGTTTTTCTACTAACCAATCTCAACTATGATGAAGAAAAATGACAACCAGGAAAGGGAAGATTTTTTTCAAAATCCTTCTAATTACACCAAAATGTGGCCAAAGATTGCAACATAATTTCAAGGAAGCCCAAAAATGCTTAGTGGTACTGATTATATTAGTCAGAACTTCTAATTGTCAGTGACATATCCCCAGTGTAATTAGCTTAAGCAACAAAAAGGTTGGGCAGACTTACTGGATGATGTAACTGGTAATTCCAAGGGCAGACAGAGCTTCAGATAGAACCAAAAATGAAAATGATTGTAAAGCCTTTCACATTCTTCCCAACCACACCCACTCATGCTTTAGTTTGGCTTTCCTGTGTGTACGTCTTATTCACTTGATGAGACAATGACTACCAACAGATTCAGGATCACAGACCAAACTTAACAGGCATAGCAGAATGAAGCTCATCTTTCTTCTCAGTAGTAAGGAGTATGAACAACTTGCTTGCATCACATGCCAACTACAGACCAATCAATTTTGCCAACAGGTGAGAACCTGGGGAGATATAGTCCCATAAATGTCTGTTTCTAATCTAATCTTAATTGGAAGAAGGGATTACTGAGAAGACAAAGTGACAAATTTTTATTATAAAGGCTACTGTTTTCCTATGTGCCATATATAATAACCTTATTTAGCCCTCACAAACATCTAATAAGGTAGTATTATTATTCTTATTTTAGAAAAATGAAGTTCAGAAGTCTTAAGTATTTAGTTCACTATAACACAGAAAGTGTCATCTTCAATACATGCACATGCTGTTAGCTACAATACTATAATGACTCTAGGAAAAAGTCATGTCACCTATCAAAGAAGCAGATTTTTTTTTTCTTCCTCTATGCCAAAGATATGAAGATGCCATAAACCATGCTGGATACCTAGAAATTAGGGAAATACTTCAGTTCCTTTTAATTTGGCCTAGGATTTCTGCATAGACTTTTCTGCAAGATAAAATCTAGTTCTGCCTAGAGCTTCACAAGCTATAACAGAAGAAACGTTTATAGGAAAGCAGGAGTTAAAGTAAGGGATGTGATGTTGACTTTTCTTCAACCCTTGAGCCCAGGGATAATGAATTTACCCTGATATAAACTTGCACGCACATGGAACCCTCTGAAGTAGAAATAGTGAATGTATGGAATGAGCCCCCAGGCTCTGCATAGCTTTCCAATTATTTATCTTAAGAAAGCAGATAATTAAAGGGACAAGGCTCTATCCTTTCAGAAGAGTCCATTTTAATAGCCTTTGGCCATTTGACTCAGAGTAGAATTGGGTTTCTCTTAGTGCTTGCTCTGGACATGGAAGACATTATCACCACTGGTCAGTTCTAAGTCTCCTAATGTTTTTGCTATGTTTTATATAAGCTCCTTTTAAATGTTTTGTTCTGTTCTAAGTTTTCTTTGAATTTTTTTTTCTTTAGACTCTAATACTCATCCTCTTTGGCTGAATATAAATGTTGGACATGATTATCAGTACAAGATATTATAGGGAATATGTTAGTCTAGTTTCAATAACACTTCCCCAAGAGATGCTTATATGTAAGCTATCTTGTGAGTTCCCATAACAAAAGACAACTGTGGTAAGTAAATAATAGCATTGTGAGGTTATACCACCAGGGATATAGGCAAAGATAATGTCCCTGATTTCTAAAATTATTTTATCTCAAGAGATGGTGTCAATTCATCCCAACCAACATTTATTAAATACTGGCTAAAATCTAAGCAGTGTTTTTGGAAGTGTGGGGGTTATTGGTGAAAGACATAAGCGATTGTCCATCATGTATTGCATGCCAACTAGCACCAGCAGCGGGGGGAGGAGGGAATTGAATAGTCACTTTTTTTAACTAACTGTGTAGCTAGATCCTGAAATCCTCAAGAGAATTTCTAAAGTCCTATATTTCCAAGCTGAGATATTTAGAAGCACAACCACAAGTTAATTTTGCTAAAGGATTATTTTCCAAAGCAACTCATAGTATAATAATTCTAGAAGGAGACCTTATAGGATAGGGTGAGTACCTATAGGTCTCATTGTGGACCAGTGTGGTAGGTGGTAACACCCAAATATCAGGTGAAGTCTTAGCTATGCCATTAAATGACTGAGTATCTCTGTTCAATGTTGGGTTTGGTTTCCAATGCTTCTGAGGGCTATAAACCATTAAAGTGTTACAGTCAGTACCTGATGATACTTCTTCAAATGGGACCAAGGACCGTTATGTGAGCAATAGAGATGCTGAGAAATCTTTTTTACTAGTCCCCAGATACTAGGAGTTAATTATAAAGGAATGTCATCTTGTTCTTTATCCTTTTATAGTTAATCTCAGAATTAAGGACTGTGTAAAAAAGATTAAATTGCCTACATGAGAATTACACAAGGATTAGATGAGTATTAATGTTCTCAGCTCCTCTTCTCACCAAAATCTTAGTAAGACCTCTTACTATTTACCCTTGAAGGATTCCTTGCACTCAAATAAATTGTTGCCTTTGATAAGCACAATAGTATAGTCAAAAAGTTATTAATACACAGTAACTTTATGCCAACAGAACAATTAAATCTCCAAATTTAATGGTGTATAAAAAAAGGAAACAGTGTTTGGTTAAGATGTCAACATCACTTTCTTCTTGGAATAATTTAGAGAATATAAAGTCTACCTGAAAATAGTTTCTCTTTGTTTTTCTTGTAAGATGTTATTTTTGAGCACATCTTTTCATTTTATTATTTCCCATTTTTGTTTTTTAGTCTGCTAAATTGAATTATGCTTAAAATATAGCAAGTACGAGTTGGTTCTCAGTTGAGAAATAGAATAAAGATGTTATTCAGGAAAATTTTAATATTTATTGTAATTATCTGGCAAATTAACTTGCAAAGTATCTTTTTTTAAAAACTCTTGAATGACATAGATGACTATCTGTTATTTATCATCAATTTATCTATCTATCTATCATCTATCTATCTATCTCTCTATCATCTATTATCTTTCTATCTATCATCTATCATCTCTCCATCAATCATCTATATTCTATCTATATCTTGGAAGCAACTAAGTTTACACCAGTTCTCATTTACCAACTTGGAATATTGTCAACTCTTTTTTTCTGAAAAATATTACAGATACTGAGTCAGGAAATGCAGTGGAAATTAACTGAGTCTTTGTTAGAGTCTTTGTTACATAATTTCTTGTTAAAGTCTTTCCTGGAGACAGTTTCAGTTCCAGTCATTATACTTCAGAAACTGTATAATTGCTGTCAAAGAAGTTTAGCCTTCTGCAACCAAAACAATGTCAGGCTTCAAAGCCATCTTTATGGAAAAGAGATTGAGAGAAGTTAGCTTATTCTCACTTAACAAGAAAAGAATCCACAATGATCTAACCTCAGTTTATAAAGTTGTAGCTGAGTTGATGAAGATTCAAGCAAACATCTTACACATAAAGTAATAGATCCACACAGAAGAAGACAGAACTTTGAAATTAGGAGTTTAGTCAGTTTAAAAAAAAATAGTAAATACTCCTCTCCAAATCCTTCTGAATAAGGACATGAAGAGATATTGAGGTGAGAGCTGTTAAAACAGGGTTTACAGACCAAAAAGGAAGATTAAGGGAAAAATAATTTTCGCAAACTATGGCAGTATTGGGGCTTGTGAATTGTGAAGTTCAGATTACATGTGTGATCAGCTTAATGCTAATTAAAAGATGACCAGTAAATCAATTAAAAAAAAAAAAAAGAAAAGATAGTTGATTGGATGGACTGGTGTTTTGTACACATATTGCTTTAATAGATAGCTTCTAGTTGATAGAAAGTTGAAAGTGTTACTGCTAGTAGTAGTTGAAATTTACAAAGCAAGGTAATGCTACTACAAAAGAGAAAAGAAAACTAATAAGAATTCCATATGTGGGTGTGCGTGTTAATAGTTTTGCTCCCCTAACTGAGATAAATGATCCTGCTGTCGAATTATAATTTTGCCATTAATACACAAAGGAATTTTTCAGCTAGATTCTCCAAAAGTTTTAATTCTGACAGAGATCATATTAAAATATGCAATTTCTGTATCTGGAAGAGAACAAGTCATAGGCAAAGACAAGACTTTGCCTGTCCTCAATGACCTTTACAATTTCTCTGTTGGTATGGTTTATGTTGGGAAAGAAGTAATTTCTCTTAGTGCTTTATAAAACTCATACCACCCTCAACTGTGTGGAAAAACACGTTTCCACTTATAAAAAGAATTTCAGACCATTACTTTCTCTCTAGGCATGAATATAATAATCTGAATTTTTTCATTTGGTCATGTCCTAAACTATACAGCAAGGCAAATGATTCAAAACAAGTTCACTGCACTGTTCTTTAATTCATTCTGGCTATGTGCTAGATATCATCTTCCCACAAAAGATCTATTGACAATAAAATTATTCTGTCTCTCAACTTATCCTACCTAAGAATACATCATTCATGTATCCATCCATTCATCCATCCATCTATCCATCCACTCATTCAACAAATTGTACTGTGAACACTAGGTCTCTGTTGGGCACTAGAGATACGTCCTATGCAAGACCGTCACCATTCCCATTGTCATGAAGATCTTTGAGTATGTTTTAATTCTTTCGAAGGTCTAGGGGAGAATGCTAATTCCATCCTGACTTCTGCTGCACTATATAATAAAATACAGAACTTTGAAGAAATGCCTGATGGCTGAGGGCCAGTGTTGCAATTTGCTTTCCTCTACCAAAAACAATGTTCTTAGGAAAAGTTTGTGAAATATCAGAACACCGAATAAAGGTTGCTTTACAGAATTGTACTTCCACTGCTTTCTTTTTATTCACACCCCAGAACTCAACAGCTTTTATAAGAGTCATTTAGTCACTATCTCTGTCTCAATCCATTTTTCACCAGCTCCTGATGCAGAACTTCATGACATGCCACTTTATGACATCATTCCTCTAAAGAACTACAGCTGACACCTTTCACCTGTTCTTCCCCAATCTTTTCTAATCAGGCAATTTGTCACTCAGCGGTGTCGTCGCTTTGCTCAGCCAGACAAAACTCCTCATGTTCTTGCATCATCCCATGAACATTTTACTTTCTATGAGCTCACTCCAATTCAACCAGAATGATTTCTATTCCTCTTTCTTGATCAAATGCATCCCAGAAAACATACAGTGTGAAATCTCACTTTGTGATCTTGGGAAAACATACAGCCATTTTTTCAAAACTAGTCTTTCCTTCAGATCCAAACTCCATAAAAGGAAATTTCATTTCAAAATGTACTTGAAGCAGTTTAGCTCATCTCACTTTGAAATTGTAATTTATCTGGGAGTTAGGCATGAATGGTGGGCCCTAGTAAAAAAGTAAAGGCTTTCATAAGCACTGGATCAATAGAAAATGCATTTATGAAGGTTTGGATTTGTCCTCAGAAGCTAAGAAGAGTGAAAACCCTGATTTATGAGCTAAAGATTAAGAGAGAGCTATGGGCAGTGGAAAAGACAATGTTAGGCACTCTTTTTAAGATGAGTCATCTCTAAAACCAAAGCAAATAGAAACCTATCATCAGATCAAAATGAAGAGTTGCACTTGAATTAAAAGATTAAAGTTATCTCATATCCTTTCTAATTGTATCACACAATATTTTGATATTTAATGTGAGATTAGAACCATGGATAATGTGAATTGTAGTGCTCCAGAGTGATATATAAATTACAGTTAGCTTCATTAAAACTGAAAGAAACTCTTGCGTGATATGAGAGAGGATTTTGCAAATAGAGATATCATTACTAAAGCCTCGAGAAAATCAATTAAGAAAAGATGTTCCTTGAAGAAGGGGGAATAATATTTAATAATAACAGAAATTCTTGCTTTTGAGAGTTTCTAAAGTCTTAACATGCATAGATAAAGCAATTATTATGTCAGAAAAGCTCTCAAATCAATTAGTCATAAGGATATTTTTTGCCTTTTTTGGCATGCACATGCTGTGAAAATATTAAGGACATATATCCAGCAAAACCGACTATCATTCATCACTTTTTAGGTTTCTAAATACAAAATAAGAAAGAAAAAGGTCATTGATACCCAGGTTTTTAGGTTCTGATTATGCCCTGAAAAAAATAGAATTAAGGAAAACCCTTCCAAATTCTGTTTTCTGACAACTTTATTGGACTATTTGAAGGTAAAGATTTCCCATATGGTTAGGAAGAAGCAAATAAAACTAATTTTGAAGTGCTTTTATCCAGTCTACAGGAAACTTCTGTCACACAGTTCGTCGAATAAGTGGAATTGTGTATATACTGTATAATCAATATTTATGCAAAGTGAATAAAGTCATATAGTTTTGGGAGATAACTATTCATCGGTTTTTGATCCAGTTTCTAACAAAGTCATCATGTGACCCTACAACTAATCCTCCCCCATTTATGATCGGCCATCACGGTGTAATGTCAAGTTGACCATAAAGATGATATACTGCTGATGCACTGTTTCACAAAGCATGTAATATTCAGAGAAAGGAGACAGTGTTTTCCTCACATTATAGGTAGACTGTATGAATATACTCTGCCAGGGATATTAATATTTTTCTGATTATGATGTCTACATGAGAGTGCCAAAATATTGTCTATACTGTTCACACTGTGATTAAATGTGACTCATCTAAGAGGAGAAAGGACAGGAGCTGAGACATCAGAATATCAGCAGGTGACCTGGTATAAGAGGCAGAAAGAATGCAGGATTCGAAGGGCGTGGCTCTGGCTTGTACTGGTTCTGTAACTTCCAAAGGAAGTTACTTCTTAAACCATAGTTTTCTCATCTTTACAGTAAAGAAAATGAGAATCAACACCCTTTTAATTCTTGGGAGCTCCTATAAGGATATAATATAGTTGTGGATATACCATGTGTGTATGTTTAGTTTCTTATTTTTATTTAACAGAGTATTCCAAAATGGAAAAGTTTTTCTGGGGCCCTTGATGTTCCCTAAGTTCCCTTTAAGCAAACCCTGAATTGCATTCGTGATGGCTGCCTGTCTTCTCTCAGAAACTTGTTTATCCTTGTCATGGTCTCTGTTTCATAAAGCTGCCTTTTCTTTCTCTCTGCTTCTTCTAATCACTCCACTCTCTTTGTTCTTCCTCTGTGGCCTCTATTTCTGTTTGATTTAATCATATTGTTTTCTATTCAACCAAATTCTCTCATAAAACACATCAACAGAATTTAAACACTTAAAAAGGATGAAGACGGTGCATTGTCCTCACATAGAATTATTTATCCTAGTTCGAAACTCAGAGTCACCATTCCCCATTTCTGGGGCCTTGGAGCCCCTTTCTTTTCAAACTGAATTCCTTTCACTCTAGGAACTGCATTTTTGCCTGGTGTTCAGCTGATGAATCACAACTCTGTAATGTTTCTCCAACCCTGTGTTCTTCGGTAGGAGTTAAGTGACATCTGTTTAGCGTCTCTTTCAATCTGTTTTAGCTGAAGTAACTCTTCCTTGATTATATTTAAGAAAATAAAAGATGAGACTGAAACAAGCTAAAAACTGTAAGAGTACTTAATTTCGTGTCTCCACTAATTATATACATGTACTATCAGTCTCTGGATCAAAGAATGATTGCAGTACTGACGTGATCTACCTCATAGGGAAACAAAGACCTGTTCACAATCCAGGGTCCTCACAGAATAGTTCTTGTGTTTGTCTGCACTGCTGAGATCCCAATTTAAAACATTAAGTCTATTTGATGTCCCTCTCTTATTAAAACTGTACACTATTTTCAGTTAATACCTTGTAATCTATGATGTGATCTTTGAAAGCCCACAGTCCTGGTGAAAATACTCCAGAGACTACAAGATCAATATTGATGTGTCCAAGTGGTGAGTGTCACTTTTCCAAAACAAATAAGATCTGGGACTTTGAGGTTATCATAGAATTGTGTTAAAACTGTAAAGTATGTAGATACAACCTAGGAACAACATCAGATTTAGCAAACTTAACATAAAATCCAAATGGACAATTGAATAAACGTGCCAAGTGTTAGATTACACTGAATACTGAGAATTATTCTTGCAATGAGCTATTGGTTTCAAGGTTTATTTTTCTTAAAGAGAGTATTTCAGATCATAGTTATGTAAGTAGTAACTCTCACTGGCTGATCAGCCAGGCCTTAGATGGTGTTAATTAGTCTTTAAAACCAGTGCTGAAACAATACAAAATTAAATCATATTCGATCAATCATAACAATTAGTACTGAGCCACATGGCTGAAGACTTAAAAGAAAATGGATGAACTGTAAAATATGAGCAGCCAGGTCAAAAGAAAGTGAACACTTTTAAATACACAAATCTTTTTTAAAAAATGTATCACTTATTACTAGTAGTGGAACCTACTTCAGAGCACAATTAAAACTAACACAATAATAATGTCTTTTTACTCTTTATATAATATTTTGTATATATCCATTTAGTGATACTCAAAAATAGTTTTTAGAGAGCAGAATCTTGCTCTAAAAAAACATAACACAGAAGACCGATCTGTTTTACAACAGATACAACCTGGAGATGTTATGGTAGAGATGAGCCATTTGAGACAAAGACATAGGCACTAACACATACTTTCCAGAGACCTGAAGAGGTCTTGGGGATCCCTCCTTCTGGGGAGTCATTAGGACTCTGTCATTTTCAGACCACTGCATTTGAATATTTGGATCTTAAGAACTGCCCCAAGAAAAAGTGCTATTATCTCAGAGAAAGCGGAGCCTGAGTGACATGGAGATTCGACCAAGTTCCTGTGCCAGCAGCACTGTCTTTTCCAAATCCAAAGTGGTTGTCCTTTTTGATGGCACTACATTTGTCTATAGGAGAAAATTGTAGCTACGTGCTAACAAAATAGAAGTCATGACAGAAAAGAGGTTAGCATAGGTGATTGTTGAACAGCCAAACATGATTAATTTGGTGTAACAATTACAGAAACACCTATGAATGCGTTTGGACCTGAATAATTATGAAATCGAGGGGGAGCAGTGTTTGCCACCTCCAAATATGCTTTTGGGGATATAGATTATTTTAAGCTAGTTATGTTTAAGAAGCAAAGAATCAAAAAGAATCTTTGACTTCCCCCTTAATTGTCTAAAAGAATTCAGATGGAGGACCTGCTCCAGGAAGGAAGCTATTATCATGGATAACTGTAGCTTAATATGAACTAAGTGTGATACTCAGGGAGGAACCTAGAAACGGCCCTTTGGTAAAAGTCCTCTCTGTGTTCCACTGTTGAAGAAGTTCCAGCAAAGATTTATTTACTAAACATTTGCTTTTTCATCTCCATATGAATTGACTCCCTTCCCTTTGAACCACCCCCTTCTCTTTAGCTCCAAATGAAATATTAGCTTCAACTGCTCAGTGTGTTCTCAGGTCCCATATTCTTATGGTATCCCCATATATACATATGTAATAAATTTGATTATTTCCTCCAGTTAATCTGTCTCATGCTAATTTGATTATTAGTCCAGCCAGAAAAATTTAGAAAAGCAAGAGGAAAAATTATTTTTCTTCCCCAATACAATCAAGATTCTACAAGCAAACCAATAAAATAGAAGCCTTCTCTGGATCATTTAAAGTGGGAAATGATGATTTTTCTGAGTTGAAAGATGTCAGAGTATGAATAAAAATAAAAATTTTCTAACTTAAAAATCTGATCTCAAGTGCATGTTCTGGTCAGTTTCATTGGTTTTATGCTAACTGTGAACTTTTCTGCTCATCACTCGCAAGTCTGCCCTTTATTGACTAACCAAGCACCCATATAACTTCCAGTTAATGAGCATTTTAAGGAGCATCAATTTGTGGGAAGAAAAAATCGGTATCTTTAATCGTTGACACTTATATGAAAAATTCAATATAAGGGGTGGGTTTCAAAACTTTATTTTGGTGTCCTTCACTTTTCTTTTAACCCAGTATAGTATTTTGGTTTAAAGAGGTAGAAAAATATCAATCTTCTTGGGAGCTAGATAACCTAAAGATTTCATTATATCATGATTTAGAAACCCTAACATCTTGTTTAGAAGAAAAAAAAAGTGAATCTAGAACTGTTGACACTTCAGTTTTTGTCTCACAAATGCTTTACAACAACACTCACATATAATGTTGTGAGTGAGACTAGCCAAAATATTTAAGATTATTTCAACTCTTCATTTGTAAAGTACTCGTTAAACACCAAATAATTACAGTTAGGTGTCTTCTTTTTGGCAAAATGAGGTTAGTAAAAATGTCTATAGTGGGTTAGAATAAGTTAAATTATTCAACACATATTAATAAAAACCCAATTGTGTACCTGGCACTCTGCCAGCAGTTTGGATATCAAGGAAGGAGACTATTCCCCCAAGGTCTGCCCTCAGCCTGGTGAATGGGACAGACACTGGACAATAAAAATTAAAATGTATGACTAAATTAAAAATAAAAATAAACTAATTGTGTATTTTTCCCTATGTGCGTCTATTTTTTTTTTTTTTTGGTCATATTTCAAGCAGAAGAAGCAGGTGATTATTGAAGCCTTGGAAGGGAACCAAGCCTATCCCTCAAAGTCACACTCTCAGAAAGGGCCCAGGTGGTGATAGGACTTGTGAGGAGAATGACTGCATGGCACTTATGGAGACGTTGGACTCTAATTTCTTCAAATGACCCTATGCCCTTAGCATGGTACAGAAGAAGCAGCAGGGACAAATGAGGCTGGGAAGAGGCATGTCACATGACACAAGAAATCTCCCCAATGCCCTATCCTGTGTATTAATTACTGCAGGAACTGTCCAGAACTCTTGGGGTAGGAAACCTCCAAAATGACTGTGCTTGAATGTCTCATAATCCTACTAGGATGGACATTTAAGATCAGAATTAAATGAATATATATATTTTTAAAGCAGTATATCCTTTGTAACTAAAATTGAACTACATAACTCTATAATGGAAAATTGTTTTTTATTGAAACCTCTTTTATTGAAAAAGAAAAACAAGTAAGTAGGTTGATGAAGAAAGTCTGTCTGTGAAAGTGACAATTAACCTGAGAATTAAGTGCAAGAATAGTTGTATGGAGAACACCATTCAGGCAAATATTAGATTTGTGGGACTAAACTCGTCCCTTCTCCAACATGATTCCCTGTGGTCCCACATAAGTGATGCGATGGCATTATTTGCCACTATATTGCCATTTCTATAAGATAGAAGCCACATTTCTGGGCTGAATGTACAGGACCCTTGAGAATTTGTTCCCCTCATATCTTTCCATGTTCGTGTATATAAGTTCCTCACTCCCACATTATATGCCAGCTACACCAAGATACTGTCAGGTCTCCAAACACACCACAATCTTCCCCCTTTCCACATTTTTGCAGATTATGATTCTCTCCCTCAATTGCCTCATCAAATTCCTACTCACTCTTCAAGCCTATGTAAAATATCCACTCTCCTTTAAACAGTGCCTTGAGTTTCCCAAGGTAAATTAAGCACTCTGCTACCCCACTGTGACATGAAATCCATCTTTTACTCATCCATTATATCACATTGACTTTAGATATCTGTATTCTCCAATAGCTCATAAATGGTTTGGGAGAAAAGACATCGTTGTATTGGCAGAATCCAGCCCAGAGCCTGGCACTTTTCTGAAAATGATTAGATTTAATCGAATCTGTTCTTAAGAGAGCCAGGGACAATGATTCCCACCACCAAATTACCTAGACTCCACCCAGCTTCTTATAAATTGTAGCATTTTCTGATTCTAGGATAGATACACAGCTTCCTCATTGTCTTAAAAGCGAGAAGTGCTCTCTTCTCCCATAGCGTCTAGAGTTATACACCTTTTGTTTGTCATAATGTTGTGAGGGCACCTGCATCCTCTTCTTCCTTCTCCTCCGCATGATCTAACCAATTCTTTCTTGGTCTCTCAGTATGTGTCAGCCATAGGATGGTGTAGTTTATACAGAGTGGTGTCAGCAGCCTGCTCACATCAGCTCCCCTGAGCCAATTGTGCACACAGTGTCCCACATCCACATTCGCTGACTCCACTTTAGTAATCTGAAGTTAATTGTGGTTGAATTATGACAACATGGAAATCAGAAAATGCTGCAAATCATACAGAGGCTGAGGCAGAGATAGAGAGGTAAGTAAGGGGAATGTGTGTGCGTGAGAGAGAGAGATGGACAGAGAAAGAGAGAGGGAGGGAGAGTATTTTAAACTAATACCCAAAGAACTTAGGAAACCAACACAAGGTCGTGACAGCCAGTATTTAACCAGAGGTGTGTCTATTACCTTAACATCACACAGACCTTATCTCAGATCTCAGCCCTTTAAATTTCCTCTTTTCTAGCCCTTTTGGCTTTAAGTAAACAAACCGTCCCAAACTGGAATAATGCTAATTTGCCAGCAGTGTGTCCAGACTCAGGGTTGAAGCCCAAATAGTTTAGTAACCAGACCAAAATAAGATAGAAGGAATGACCAAGAAATACTGCTTTGGTGTGCCTCTGCCCATAGCCACTGACTAGATTGTGAGTCATCTCTCCATGAAAATCTGGTATACTACCTACCCCAGGCAACCCTGCAGCCATTAGACTTCAGCTCAGTATATTGTTCTCCTTCCCCTATGAAGCTGAAAGGCTTCCAGTGGCTAGTAAGTGTTCCCCCTACCCAACACACTCCAAAAAAGGAGGTGGGGTAGAATGGGGCTGAGTTGTTACCTCTAGACACAAAATTGCCTGACTATAAATATATTTAGAAATCATACGTGGACATACAAGTGTGTAGAAACACAAAGTATTCTAGAGTATATAACCTGAGTCTCACTTTTATTTACCTTTTGACAAAAGAGAGTACATGCGTTTGATTGATTGTATTACACAATTCATTTATCTTGAAAATTGACCTGAAACACTACCACTTTGGATGTGCCCCGCGGCCCATGTGGCATTCATCAGAGCAGAATGGCAGAGGAGCCTGAGTGCGTGAAACCTTAAAGCTTGAAGCAGCTTTCCTTTTTAAGGTCTTCTAAACTGCATGTGCTTCTAAATCAAGTCTTAAACAATGACTTAAGACAGGTGTCAGGGAAATGCTTTGCACTTTTAAAGACAGGAAGGTAGAGACTCTGAGGTAAGTGGACTCCTGATGCCCTCATGAGTCAGTAAAATTAGCCAAGAAAACAAATGGATTTCATCTGCTGACCTTAGCTGAAACTTCTTTCTTTCACGGAGAGTGAGAATTGTATCCTGGCCATTCAGAGGGACAGATTTGCAAAAACAGAACATGGATGTCTTCTTCTAAGTTTCCAGTACTTTCCTCAAACCTCATATTTGAAGATTTCCAGGAGGATCTTAAAGTAGGAATAAAGATATCTTTTTATTTGGAGAAGTTAAGTTGGAATCATAATGCTAAAATATTAGCGTGTTGTTCTTTCTCTTCAAAGAACATGATTTAGTAAGGTCCTTCCTTAACGGGGAGATAGTAAGAGAATGTGTCTGTCAGGATCCTCCAGAAAGCTTGAGCTTGGCTCTCTCCTTCTCCGTGGAAACTTATAAAATATCTTCATGTATTTTAAATGAGAAAAAATACAAATAATCTGTCGGCAAATCCTTTCTCCTTTCTTGTCAATATCCACCCCTCCCATCATCCTGTGTTGACAGGACCAATTTGCAAAAGGAAAGTTTAACATTACAAACACCCTTTCATCAGCTTGAAAATTGAGGCGAGTCAATATTTACATCATATTGCTGATCTTTAAAGTACATACCTTGTTTTCTGTCCTAATAAATAGCTGTCACTCTTGCCTCCATCAGAGCTGAGCGGAGAGTGGGTTGGCAGGCTCAGTGGTCCCTGCATTCCCGGAACAATTTAACATTTCAGGTCTCTCCTGTGGCAGCAGATCGATTTCTTTCTTTCGCTCCTTCATATTGGTTTCCAATGACAGGCCTTATAAAACCATGTAGGTCTGTTTAAAGAAAAAAAATCCATAAGCATACTGGGTTAATCTTTCTTCATAAATGTGTGATATCTAATACTTAATGAGAGAAGATAGGCAGGATATTTATTATCTATTTTGCTTTGCAATTTTCGGGACATATTTTTAGCCTAAAATGCTGAATGAATTTACTGTGTTCCTAGTACTGACCAGTGGAAGAGAATAACACCAACTGGGACAATGGGAAGCCTGGAAGCCTTCGTCCTTTAGCCAGAGAGTTTATAACCCTGGCACATCTGCCCATCCATGATCCTTCTGCACTCCGGGAAGTGCTATCACCAGCTCCTGAATAAGTTTAATTGGGGTTTATTCAGCGCATAGTTATCCCAGTGAAGCCACACTGACCACAGACAAATCTCAAGCTTTCCTATGTGTTTTCTTTCTTTGTTTGTTATTGTTGTTGATTCTTGCCTTCCAGCCTCGCTGGTGTGGTTCAGGAACACAGATGAGTCTAGACCAATATCTTGCCTTTAGGCCATTGACTCCTCAGACTACAGAAAATTGACCTCAGAAAAGCTTGGTAGGTATACTTTTTTAAAAATTAAGCCAAAAGGACAGAGAGAGTAGAGATATCTTGAAATACTGGAAGGAATGTTTATTTTATAAATGTGGATTAAGAACTCTGTGATAATTAAGAACAAATGAACTTGTAAGAACTCTGTCCCCAAATTCACATAGCATTTCTGGAGAGAAAATAAGAAAGTATGACACCAAAGCAGATGTTCCTTTCCTGTATTCCCCTGTCTCCCTCGGGCTATGCAATAAAGATGTGAGCTATGAGCACTCCATGGACAAGATCCAGCAGAGGCTGGAAGGAAATCTAGCCAGACTGCTGTGGATAGAGATGTACCCCACTGCTCCAAGTGTGTGTGTGTGTGTGTGTGTGTGTGTGTGTGTGTGTGTGTGTGTGTAAGGGAGAGAGCCAGACTAAATTCCAGCTCGATTTCTTCTATTTCAAAAATTCAATTCTAAGAAATTTCCCTACTTCACTGACAAATCCTAATGATATTATTTGCCTGGGCTATTTGGCTAAAATTAACTTAAATCTCAATCTGTAATTATTAAGACCAGATAAGTGCAAGAGTTTCAGATTCTGCAGGTTCAAATGAAACAGAGCTAGAGAGTACGAGTAATAGTAGGCCCCCGATGTCCTCTGAAATCCATCTCCAGCTCAGTACCCCCAGCTGAAGTGTGACCAAGGAACATTTCCATGTAGCTGATGACTCAGCTCTTGCTATGGATTTGATGTCAGCAGGTATTTTTGAGTTACAAATGACACCTAAAGTCACTTCTGCCCTATCAATAGCAGTGCTCAAACAACCAAGATGAAAAGAAAAATCCTACAAATAGATTTTCAGAAGTTAAAAAACCCTCAAATGTAAGTGGAAAAATGTCTAAATCATTGATTATAAAGGACACATTAGTAGTTATGTAGATATATAGTCAATAATTAATTAGGCTATTGACTGATCAGCACCCAGGTTAATTTCAGTCCTCAACCCCAGACTCTTCTAAGTAATTTCTCTTGTAAAAAATACAATGTTTTTTGTTTGGTTTGTTGGTCTTTTTTTTCCATGACTCCCGGGAGCTGGGGATAATTTTTTTTTGAGACTTTTCTACTGTTAATGACTGCTTTGTTTTGTTTTTAGCTTGGCTCAATGTATTATCCATTATGTGATGAGTTTTTATTATTATAGTTTCTAAAATATGAAAGGAAATGAGGTAAATGATTAATGGCAGAGTAACTTAAAGCAAGATAGAATTATATAAAGCTATTGAAAAATAGATGGGAAATGCAGCCTCCAAAATGGAATTTGGTCCAGTTCCAAAGGTAACAGTCTTATCAAAGATGCCACAGGGTTTTATTCATGATCCCAAGTAGAGGGGCTCTTGGTATTCAATCTTAGCTACTGCATGCACAATATCTTGCAGCAATAGGAAGCTTCTGGCCCTGGCGCGTGATCCATCCTGTCTCAGAGGGAAGCCCTTTTTGCTCCAGGGCTAGCATCCTTTTTATACATCAATCCTCTTTCTTTTGACTTTCTAAAGTTGGAGTTCAGTTCACTTCTACTTTGGAGACTTTCTTAGAATCCATCTGTATACACTGCAAATGATGGTTTTTTTTCTGCTTTTAACACAACATAAAGTTTGGTGGATTGATGTTGGTCACAGGACCAAGAGATCTAAATCCTCCTTCTGTTCTGGGTTAGATTCATAGCATAAACAGAGGCCGTTTCTCCATTTACTATGCAACCCACATTACCCTCAGGAGGTCATCGTGTTGTTATGAAGATCAGTTGGAAAATGTATGTGAGGGATTTCAGAAGAAAGAGAGGTGATCCAATCAGCTTGATAAATAGAGCTCATAGCATACTGTCCCACATTTTAAAATATCTGAAATTTAAAAATATCAAACACCTACAAGATTTTTTTTAAGAGTACAAGTGAATATTATCTTCTTTGACATGGTAGCCTAACCCACACTAGCTCACACACAGCCAATATATAAATATCGTATTTTTTTTTTCTCCAGAGCTCACTGGTCCTCATCTTATAACAATAATGAATACCATCATTTTAAACTAATGGTACTACTACTAATAAGGGGGAAACTGTTCAACATTCTATACACACATTTTCTTAAATCTTCACGAGCAAGGTAAGGTAAACTTTATTATTACCATCATTTTTACAAATGTTGAAACTGAAATCCTACTTTAGTGCCTTATCTAAGGGGCTCGCCTGGGTCTTAAATCCCACATTTACTTTAATGTTATATCACTTTTAGGAAAAGATTTTGGACGTCCTCAATAGAAATACGTTTCTAAGAGCCTCGAGAATTTCTTTAGCTAAGAATTTCCAAGGCAGCTCAAAGAATGTTATAAGAACTGAGCTGCTGATTCTCTTACCTCAGCTTGCCACCAAGATGATCACTTTCAGAGGAAAAGCTAAAGATAGAACTGTATTTTCTATTCTGCCCTTCCTACCTGCCTTTACTCCACCCTGCGTCATCCACGTTGATACTTGGGCAGCAAAATGAGGGAGATCAAGCTGGATATCCTTTCCTAGGAGAAATTTTTCAGGCCAGAGAGAAAAATAATATAGATTAGCCATGTGCTATGGAGGCGAGTTTAATCACAAGGAAGATTAAATAAAAGCCTAACAAGGAAATAAACACTACGCTCACCAAGAAGCACACACAGATAAGCAAGGAAACACAAAAGAACCATGTGATAGGCTAACATCTCCAAAATGAAACCAGAATGTTCTAATCACCTCTATGATAAGAGATTATATTTTCTATTAGCTTTTTTCATTCTTACATATTTTTGAAGAAATAACTTTGTAGCATTGAGTCTGTTTTTATTGCACAAAAATTTGACATATATTCTTTTCATAATCTAAACTCTTGTCAGTTCGTGGGCAGTTTATCCAGTATTGCCTTTAGTCTCCCTTCACGGTATGTTGCCTGAACCTTCTCATGAGGAAAAACTCCAGCTCAAAATCAGATGCCCTCTAGAGAAAGGCTGACTAGACTTTGTTGTGTGCATGTACCAAATGACTTATTTTTTCAATAAAACCCTCGGTGTGGCTTAGTAGCTATACATTACCTTCTCTCTCAAGAGCCCACGGGGCCACAGAGATCATTTTCAAGTGAGCCATCAAATATTGCAGTGCTGTGCACAGGGAAACAAGACTTGGATTGTAGGGGAAGAACGCTTACAAGAGACCAGGGAGAGAAGTGGAGACCAGCAGACAGTTGTCACTCTCTTTTCCCTTAAGGATACACCATCTGGATGTGAATATGACTACTTGACAAAGAGGAAATTGGACACTGGAGGCAGGACCCATCACTGTTGTAACTCACTGTTTCCTGCCCATTTATATAACTCCGTTATGGTGCAGGTTGTTAAATTGATACCCTAATTACACGGGTTGTGTCCAGGTTATGGCCGTCATGAGAGGCACAGGTCTGGTCTTTTTGACATGCTCTCAACTAGAGTGTTTTGTTAGGATAGTCTCGAGTACAATTTTGATGTTAAAAACAAAATATGCAATACAAAGGTTTACTTCACCAGTAAATAAGGACAACTGTTCTCTACCCTGTTGCTGATGGATGTATTTTATAAAAAAGGTGAAGTATAAGCTAACATTAGATTCTAAAGGTAATATGTATTGCGGAATTTTTAAAGGAGGCTCTTTCTCAGCTAATTTAATAAGCAGTTCATATTTATAGTCAATATAGCAGATAGATTAAATTAGGACTTCTGAAAATTTGTTAAAATATTGGCTTTGGGATTAAATATATATGTGTGTGTATACATATAAAGTCTAACAAATAAGCAAGCTGTTAGTCTTTGGGGTAAACAGTTCTCTTATTGTTTTTCTACCAAATAATTGTAATAACTGATTTTGTTTGAGTTAAACCACAACTGATTTGTTCTACAATTTTATTCTCAACATTGGCCTTACCTGTTATAAATCTTCTCTGTCTGTTTTGCAATATTCAAGCATATACACAAGGCTATATGCATCTAGTGTATGATATAATTGATCTTTTGATAAATTACTTTGGATTATTAAAAAATAAGTCAAGCACTTATGGTGCATATTACTGTTAGTTTGCAGTTCTAAAATTATTTTATAATCTCGGAGCTCTATTATAGGGAAGCAAGAGCTTAAATATAGAAACCCAGAGAAAACTAAACTTAAACTTTTCAAATAAATAAATATTTAAGACGCTTTCATTAAAATCTAAATGGAAATGTTCTAAATATACATACATATATATATGTGTATATATATATATATATATATATATATATATATATATATATTCTATATATATAAACTGGTTCTACATCTCCTATCAGGACTGAAAACATAACAAAGTATTCTTTACCTGAGGCTTGACACTACTAAAATAAATAAATAAAAATAATTTGGGAAGGATAAACCAGAAAATTAAATCAGTATGAGACAAACTAAATGACTGGATCTGTGTGGCAAAGTTATTTTTTTTCTCTGTTATACCTACAAATTTTTAACCATCTGAACACATCATCTAGTTATAAACTAAGCATTTTCAATTGTTATTGGCAACATTTACAATATTTTTAGTTTTTAAACTATATCTTGATAGGATAAGATTTACCAAAGTTGAAGTTATTCATTATATTCCAAAATATTTGTTTTTCGTTTCCTGCTTAGCAGAAGTATAGTAGGAATATTACTTATTTGGAAAAGAAATAGCACCCTGAGTAAGTGGAAAGAATAGACATATGTCCAATTTGATAGCCACTAGCTATATGTAGTTAAGCATTTGAAATGTGGCTAGTTTGAATTGAGATATACTGAAAGTATAAAATACACACTGGAATCCAAAGACCTAGTACAAAATAAATAATGCAAAATATCATATTAATAAAATTATTAATTTTAAAGCATCATTTTAAAGTGACCATGCTTTAATATATTAGATTAAATAAAGTATATCACTAAAATGGATTTCACATTCCTTTTTTCATGTAGCTGCTAGAAAATTAAAACTTACATATATAGTTCCCATTCATGACTCATTTTAATTTTTTTTAATTGCTGTTCTAGACAAGGGGTTAGGGAATGATGGTCTGTATGGGACAAATACAACCTACAGCCTGTTTTTATAAATTGTTGTTTTGGAGCACAGCCATATCCATTCATTTACATATTATATGTGATTGTGTTTGCATTACGATGAAAGAGTTGAGTAGTTGAGATATATGGCCTGCAAAGTCTAAAATATTTACTCTCTGGCCTTTTTAGAAAATGCTTGTGGATTGTCAACTATAAGCTTCTAACGGCAACAGTTTTTTCAAATAGTCTAATGTGCATGCTAATTTTTTTTAAAAAACTACTTGAAAATGCAAAACATATAGAGAAGCCATATTTGGGGTAAGATTATGTTATACAATAAATATTCTCTTCTAAAATTACTTTTATTTTCTAATATTGAAATAGGAATCTGATAGAGATGAGCCATAAAATATTAGATGGATAAGTAAATCTTCAATAACTTTTATTTTAAAGTTCTTTAAAGAGTCAAGTTTAATGAAACTTACACCTTGGGTTATGTAGTCTAAAAATAGCATCTCTGCCACATTCCATAAGAATACTTAACAGTGTATTATAGAATATTAGTCCCAACCATTGTTAATAAGTTTCACTTTAAGAGTGTTACATAATTTTCAAAGTTTGTTTTTCAAGCCTGTTTAGCAAAGTTTTGTGGATTTATTGTAAAATTTTTTGGAGAAATTAATATGTATTATAAATATCAAAGAAGAGAAACTTGTATAGGATATATTCCAAAAATTATTTGACAACAGACTCTTTTTTTTTTTTTTTTAATTTGCACTAACAGTCATGAGATGTGGATACATACTCACAATGGTATCGTGAAGGTTACTTTCATATGTTAACTTGGCTGGGCCACAGGACCCAGATATTTGGTCAAACATTACTCTGGGTGTTTCTGTGAGGGTGTTTTTTGGGTGATATTAACATTAAATCAGTAGCCTTTAAGTAAAGCAAGTTTCTCTCCAAAATATAGGAGGGGTTTATCTAATCAGTTGAAGGCCTTAATAGATCTAACACTGACTTCCTCTAAGCAAGAGGGAATTTTAACAGAAAATGGACTTCAGACATGAACTACAACACTGGCTCTTCCTTGAGTCTTCAGACTGATAGCCTACCCTGCAGATTGTGGACACTCAGAGAAAGCAACATCTAGATAAGCCTTTGTAAGCTGGAATTCCATGCTACTGGGCTTTCAAATCTTTTATCATGTTCCTTTTTCCTCATGTGCTCGTTATTCCAGATCAGGAGAGGCTGATGACAGAGGCTAGTTGACATCAACTGGCCAGTCATATTTTACACTTGATTTTTAGCATCTCTCCCATGGTTTATGCTCTCTGGTAAACATCAGTACGTGATACAAAGATTGGCATACTTTGTACCCACTCCCATATGTCCATCCACATGTCTTAATTCCAGACTGTTTTGTCTCCAATCTTGCAAACTTTGTCCGTACATGGAAGTTTTTTGCCACCATTTTTTTTTTACAACATCATAGAGTTTGCCAGATTGTGTGTTTTAAGCAGGACTGCTTGCACCATAGCCTAGACCTGCAATAGCTCTGTCCTAGTCTGGGCCCTATGAAGACTCACATAGCGTATGAGCTAGACTGCTATCCTTAGGTGTGACGTATGCTTCCTTCAGAACCCCAAAAGATCCCCTAAAGTGTTTTGCTTCCTTTTTCATGGTAGGATGTGCAAATACAAAGGTAGGTTTGTTACTTTGGAGGGGCAGTCCTAGCATGCTTTTGACAACTGAGCCCCTAAAATTTTTAATAATGTGGCAGGCCCCGGGATCTCTTTTTCCTCCAAGGAATCTGTAAAGTCAAAATATTTGGGTGTATCCATGCAAAAGTCCTCAAGTGTCAGAGTACCAGGTATTTTGATTTGTGTTTTCAAAGAGAGCCCTAATCTTGACATAATACATATGTCTTATTTGGGCATTTAACTCTCTTTGAAGTTCAGCCACTTTGATTAATAAATGTTAGGTTTGGTCCTTTACTTCTATACCCTCCCGCTAAGGGAAATGAAGGCTCTTTTGTATACACACAAAGATGCCCTCTGTTTCATACCAGACATTCAGTTCTATGCTATTCCATCAGCCTTTCAGTTATTTTTATGTAGAAGAACAATGTGTTTAGCAATAACAACTTAAAGTCTTATCCTTACAGCTACTCTTTTCTTCATATATCTCAATTG
Source organism: Pteropus medius (assembly GCF_902729225.1). Lineage (NCBI taxonomy): Eukaryota > Metazoa > Chordata > Mammalia > Chiroptera > Pteropodidae > Pteropus > Pteropus medius. Next base: position 11,935,714 of record NW_024349797.1, read on the forward strand.
CCTGATATTTCATGGCCAGAAGCATATTCCCTTCTTTTTTTTTTTATTTTAATTTTTTTTAGGCAAGGCAACTCTTGGTTGACCTCACAGATTACAAGGACCTTGTCAGTTTACAATCCCTTATTTTTTTTATTTTTTATACCTACAGCACCTGGTCTTCCTAGGCGGTCTCCCATCCAAGCACTAACCAGGCCCAACCCTGCTTAGCTTCCGAGATCAGACAGGATCGGGCTTGTTCAGGGTGGCATGGCCGTATGCTCTCTCAATTTGCCACAAGTGAATTTTACCAATTGGAAGGCCACCTTGTGCCAGAGGCTGTCTGTGCTCCATCTGCCACCAATAATTGATTCCTTATTGCCAGGTGAGCTGTAAGTGATCTAGGTCAAAATCCCATTTGTTTCCTGCAAAAATGGACCATCCTCTATGTTGTAGGTTGAGTTATCCAGGTGCAGATGAAGAAGGGGAGTCTAAGGTGTATGATGTTGATTAGGAACCAGCACCTATGAAAGAAATAGGGTGGAAGAAAGATGGGACAAAGGCCTGACAAAGCCTGGAGAAACTTCAACCAGCCCAGTAGGCAGCTCTAGAATAAGACTCTTAACTCTGCCTGGTTCAGCCACAGATTGTCATTATCCTCGAAAGCTGTGAGCTTAAGAAAGGCAGCTCTCAGAAGCCGAGGCAGACCTTGAAATTGCTGAGAGCTGGATGATGTCTACTGATCATACACACTCTACTGCTGGGGAGCAAGTCTTTCCTTGAATGGGGCACTAGGAAGACATTTCCGTGCCTGCTACAGCAAGCACACATCACTCATCTAGAACACACACACATACCCACACCACGGGTGGGGGGCAGGGGGAAGGGGAGACAGAGAGAGAGAGAAGAGAGAGTAAACCTCAAGAATGACAACTTAATTCATAGTGAACCTAGAGTGTTTGACTAGTCCCCACAGTCTCTCTTTGAGCTCTAGTACATTGACTTACAAAGTTGAAGGTTTTAAATGACTGTCATTTGCTACCTGTTAGACTGAGAAAGAATCAACAGAGTGATTAAGTTTTTGGCTGGAGACATGAATAAAGTTGTCCATGTGGATCGATGTCACCCTGCCACTAATAGTCAACGACAGTGATAGCTAAATGCCTCCGGGGCATCTGCTTGATTGAAGCTATTACCATAGGAACAGGCCTGGCTAGAACACCTCTCATGCCTTCCTGTAGTAGGCACAAAATGCCTCCTGATTTTTTTTATAATAAGCAGATTTTTTTCTAGCAGAGAAGTCTAGCCAGCTTATTAACTATTATAAATTTCAAAAATTCTAAAGGTGTATTTCATGGTTCTATCGAAATTCAGAATCATATATATTGATACTTCTGAATGCCAGAAAACAATTTCAAACATTGGAGAGAAACTGGGGATAAGTAAAATGGTAATTTTACTCTGCCTTGCATGTAACTGAGAGGTTAAGACTGATATAACTATTTTGTGACTTTCCTCTTGGGTCTACTAAAAATAATTTTAATATCTATAATTTCTTAAATGTACTATGTACCAGGCACTTCATTCATATGCTGTATTTTTATTTCAAAAAATAACCCAGTGACATGTATGTGGACATTGAGGCTCAAACTCTATATGGACGTTGCCTAGGATTCCATGAGAGGCTCATGGTTTTGGAGCTAGCCACTCTGTGAGACAGCTAACCAGATGAAACTTTGGCATTCAAAGCAGAAAGAGAAGCACATTATGATTAAATAGCATATCCGCATTCATTTTAAAATGTTAACCTTACAATGATTTTTTACTTTGGGCGGGGAAGCATCTTGTCCCCTTCCTAAAGATGAGAAATTTAAAGGATCATGGGATCAAAATGATTCACAGAAGATAACGTGGTTAGTCATCTGAAGATACGGAAATTGAATCCAAATGTGTGTGTTGCTCTTTTTTTCCCTGGAAAGGCAGTCACAAATGATGCATAAAAAATATTATATGTAAGCTTTTAATAAAAACAGTAAGTTCAAGTTGCATATTGCCAAACTATCCAAACAATCTTCCACAAATAATGAGTTTTGTTTGAGGAAATTAAAACATGGTTTATTGGAAAGGGTACTCAGCTGAGCATTCACGCCTGAATTTCAGGCACCGTTTCTCCCCTAAATTCTACTACAAGAGAACTGTTGCTGCTAAAGCTCCAAGTACTGCTGCAAACCTCAGCTTACGGAGCTGCCTCCCTGCTTCCCTGCCTCCCTGTGGCCTAGGCCCTCAGCTCCATGTGTCACATACATGTCATATGCTTCTCATTAATGCATGTGAGTGGGGTGTTACCATCCTCATTTTCTAGGTAATAAAATGGAATCCTAGAGAAGTTAATTGCTCAAAGCCAAAGAATGTATCTAGTCATTAAAGAAAGTGTGCTTTAAAATTATAATCATGAATTTGCCTACTGGCTCAGTCATCTACCATCTTTGTAAGCTTGGAAAAGTTACTTAACTTTCCTGGTCTCGGTTCTAAACGATGGAATTTGGAACAGGTAGCTCCTCAGGATTCATCCAAGTCTAAGTCTTCGTGTGTTGTTATCCTTCTTTCTTTCTTTCTCTTCCTTCCTTCCTTCCTTCCTTCCTTCCTTTCCTTCCTTCCTTCCTTCCTTCCTTCTTCTTCCTTCCTTCCTTCCTTCCTTCAAACTATTTCATCCTTCCTTTCCTTCCTTTCTTTCCTTTCTTTCTTGCTCTCTTGCTCTCTTGCTCTCGCTCTCACTCTCGCTCTCGCTCTCTTTCTTTCTTTCTTTCTTCCCTTTTAAATTTAGGTGGGCCTTTTGTCCTGCTAAGCTCCCATGAAACTCCAGCAATTTAATTGCAACTCATAGCATCAGGATGTTGCCTTAGAAATTAATCGCAATGCCAGCAAATTCCATGCTTCATGAATGGAACCCCTATTCTTAGAATCACACATAATAAGCCTACAGCCAATTGGAACTAACTACCTGGAGCAAAGGTAAAGGTTGATGATGTAAGGGTGATAAGGTTTTCTGAGGGGCCGGGGGAGGCAGTGTGGAGTATTACTAACTCTCATACATATTTGGTCATTGTCTCCCAAGCTCCATTTGCCACTTGCATCCATTCTTACATCTCCATGAGCCCAACAATTTTTTCTCCTTTTTTTTATTGGCTTTAAACTTCATTTTCATTTTGTTTTATTTTTGTTAAATGGACTGCAGGAAGCTAGCTCTGAAGTTGTCCAAGACACCCAGGAAAATACAAAAAAAAAAAAAATTTCCATTTGAGATTGGTGATCATTGTATGAATTATTTTCTTTCAGCTTTGGATAAGACTAGTAAAATCATTTAGAAATTACAAGGCTTAAATACTTCTTCAACTTTTGTTTATTAACATGCAGAGCCTTGAGTTCGGCAAACTTGGTTGAAATGGAATTTGAGCTATTGCAGTCTCTCATAGTGAAAGGAAATTACATAGATATTTTAGGAATAAACTAAAAAATAAGAATACCTTTCAAAAATACATTATATTCCAAAAATTTAAAGCAATTTACAAAGCAAATTCTTGGTATACTGAGAGGGTTTGGGATTTCATGTCAGAGTTAGGTTTGAATCTCAGCTCTAACACTCTTTGATGTGTAACCTTGGGTAAGTTCCTTCATCTCTCTGAGCCCCTGCAGTGACATAAGAATAATAATATTTACATCAAAAGGGTTTCATGAGGATTAAGTGGGAAAACATTTATAAACTGTCTCATACAGAAAATGACAAAATGAGGCCCCTAATAATTGTTGATTATCTTCATTAAAGAGACAGGTAAAATCTAATTTCTGGTACCTCATTTCCTAGTGAATGAGAACTGAAGAGTAATATTTATGTTGGAGAGAATAATATTCTTGGGTGACCTTGAGGAAAAAGGGAGCTTTGCATCCCTTCCATTTAGAATTGTCGTGCCAGGAATTACTGGACAGATTCATTTGAAATAAGAACTTTCATACCTGAGCCACTGCCCAGAAATTATGGCACCATTTCTGGGAAGTTTTGAAACCACTTTGAACTTACTTTCTAAAGTTGCTTTGCATTTCATACTGCTGGGCCCCTCTCCATATCCATGACTTGGCTGGAGCTGATGCTGGCTGTGCCAGCATATTTTCAACTTGATCAAGGCATGGAGGCCTGAAAATTTCATGAGATTCTGTTTCTGTGAGATTTCCAGATTTATACCAAGCTTTACAGTTCCCAAGGGGATGCATAATTCAGGGAAAAAAGAGAGAGAAAGAGAGAGAGAGAGAGAGAGAGAGAGAGAGAGAGAGAATCTACCAACTATAGGATATAATGTTGGCATGCTTAATTTGGGAATTACAGGTTGATTGGGAATGTGAATACTTAGTTCACCTTTAGTGGAAAAAAAGCTCTTATTGTTTTATAGGATTGCCTTTCAAGTCAAACAATAGCAGAAAGTTCATAGAAATGAACAGAATAATGCCTGGCAACATTAATAAAAAAATAGAATCAACTCTTGGACTGAATCAAACTAAGTATGTGTTCTCCTGGACTTAACCATAAATTTACTGACTTTTATGCCTTTTTAATAGAGTACTATCCAAAGCATATAAACTCAGTAGTTTCTTAGGCATTATCAGACATATCTGTTAAATGAAGCACTGGTCCTTATTTTCTTAATTATTTATTGTTTTAATGCAGTTGCTATTCAACCACCAATAATAATACAGTTTACTGCCTCCTTTTATAAAGTGCCCCTGGAAAAGTATTGTCTATTAAACTACATTGATTATGTAATGGCTAATCAATTTCCTCCTTTTAATCAGACAGATAAGTGTCAATCAGTTTTTGGACAGCATGAGGCATCCAACATGGCACATTGATTTTATCCCATCCAGGCAAAGGGAAAAAAAACATGGTGGTTTAGTTAATCTAGAGCAACAGTGTTGTGGAGAAATATTCACTTTCTTTCAAATTTATAAAACTATTGAAAACAAAAATCTCACTTGACTCTCTCTGCTGACTGAGAAACATTATTTTATTCATTCATTCATCCATTCATTCACTCAGCAAACAATTTTGAACATGCATTATGCACTATGTTCCAGATGGAGATACAATATATCCTTTATTTGATGTCCTTGTCAACAGATTCAGATAGAATTATTAAAGAATGGATTTTAACATAAATATTCAAAGAAATGAATTTAATTTTCAAAAAAGTAAATTTGATATATATATGTATGTATATATATATATGTGTGTGTATGTATATATGAACATATATACTGCTAAATTTGACAGTGATTGTTCCAAGTTTTGTATTCTTATCCAATGTAAAAAAAAAAAAAAGAAAAGCTTGTTTACCAGTGTTTTATGCAAAATTAAAATTTGAAACTATCTGAAAATAGATAAGGAAGATTAATATGGGTCAGGTTAGTTTCACATAAAATCAAAACAGGAATAACTTGATATGAGACATCTTTTCTGCTGCTCTTGTGTTTTCCATGATCATTTTATTCATTTCTTATAATCAATATGTTGTCGTCTAACTTTCTTCTCATTAGATTAAAAGAGATACAAATGGACCATGTGTTCAGAAGGTTAAAATGCAAAGCAGTTGTTTTTTCAGTGGATAGTGGATGATAATGACTCTCTTCCATTGGCATTAATTAGTTGATCACATCCAGCCTTGAAGTCTGAGATACAAGATTTTTACAACACAGCTTTCATAATTAATATAATGAACTAGGTGCAGAAGGCCAAGATTTGGATCCAACAGACCTGGATTGGGGTTCCACTTATATCAATTATTAGCTTCATGACTTTGATCAAAATCATTTAATCTATTGAAGCCCTAGATCTCTTGCCTGTAAAATGGAGATGATACAAAGATCTGTCCTTTCACAGTTTCAGACTCAGAACATCAGAAATATTATCACATGAATGCTGGTGGAGTCAAGGGTTGATTTTAAAATGTGGGTTTTCTTTCACACCCTTGAGGAAAGCAGAATGAGTAAAAAAATGACAGAAGCTCCATTAATCAAGGTGAGTAACATTAAGTGCTGACACGAGTAAATCTTGAATGCTCAGGAAATTAATACAATATAATTATATGACATACTCCTCACACATCCAAAGCAGTCTAGAGATTGTTGTCCCTTGGAACCACAAAGTTTTGTGATGAATCTCTACATTTGGCTAACAGAGAGTAACATGGCAAATGAAGAAAAAAATCTCATGGAGAATTTAGGACCAGTTCAAAATGTGGTATGTAACCGCTTTACCCACTTTATACAAACTAGAACTAATTCTGTGTATTCACCAAGATATAAGTCTCTTTGAAATGTAGTGTTTCATCGTGGCCATCAGAAAATAGGAAAACATAATCATGAGTACATAGAATCAAATGAACCATAGCCTTCTTAGAGGATAAAACTTACCAAAGTTATCAAAAAGTATTTCTGAGAATAAAAGAGTTATATACAAAGTTTGATGTCTAAATTATGAATCACAGAAATTCTTCTCATTCTATGGTCTTCAAGTTATTATCTAAGGAAAGCACTACTTATTTTTAAAAAATGACAAAAAAGCACAGAATAAATATCAAGTCCAGTTGACCCTTGAACAGCATGAATGTTAGGGGCACTGACCCCCCAGCACCGCTGAAAATTGTATATAACTTTTGAATCCCCCAAAACTTAACTACTAAGAAACTACTGTTGACTGGAAGCCTTACCAATAACATAAACAGTTGATTAACACATATTTTGTAAGTATACAACATTATACACTGTATTCTTACAACAGAGTGAGCTAGAGAAAAGAAAATGTTATTAAGAAAATCATAAGAAAGAGTATATGCATTCACAGTATTTATTGAAAAAATTAAGCATATAAGTGGACCCACACAATTCAAACCCAAGGGTCAACTATACCTAATTAAACAAGAAAATTTAATATAACTTGAGAATTACTACTTTTATAGCATACTAAGTTATATCTGTCTTTGATAGATGCAAAATTAGTTACTTGTATTTTTTTTACACACATTTGTTTGGTTGAATAATCTTTCAAATACAGAATCCCTTGAAGAAAGAACTAAAGAACTTGTAAAGTGATAGTACATGATCGTCCTAGATATAATCATTAGACTTAATATGTATTTAAGGAACTCTAATTTGAAATAAGCAAGAGATCCTTTGTGGTTGGCTCTTCACCACTGACTCTAGCTGTGGTCCTCAAAGTTTGATTAAAATTATTGGATGGATCTTCAGTATTGACGAAATCAATCAGAGAATCAACAGAAACAGGCATGTTCTTAATTGTCATGACCTAACCACTGACCACAGGACCCTTTCTTCAATGCCAGCCAAGTAAATGAACTTAAATGGTGAGTTGTGAAAATGGGGCTTTGGAATTGCTAAGCATTCTCATCTGTCTTTTTATTTGCCCGTAAAGAATCCCAAGTCTTCATTATACACACAAAAGAACAGAAGTTCATACAAGAAAAGTACCTTCCTAATTAAAAGAAAAAATGATTTCTGATATTCTAGTCTTAGTTCTTCCTATACTACATAAAACATCTCTAAGCCCCAGGAATCTGTTCTGACCTATCTAAATTCTGACCTAGACAAGTTACAGTTCTTTTCACTCATTCAGAACTATAAGTAAATAAGAAAAGAAAAATAAATCAAAGAAAGAAATAAAAAGTTGAAAAAAATTACCAAAGGAGAGTTACTGGTTTTTGTTTGTTTGTTTGTTTGCTTGCTTGTTTTTATCTCAATATAGACTTCTTTTACTTTTTCTCCTTAAACTTCTCTCTTTGGTCAAGTCAGCCAATTGTATTCATGCTTTTTTGTTTTTTCATATTAGTATTCTTTTACTTTGGAAATGGAAGTGAGTCAGAACCTCCCTCTAAAGCAGAAGTTTTCATTTCTTTTTATTTAATTTTTTGGCCACATTCAAATTAATTGCTAAAAATTAAAAATCGGGCAATGTGGCAGAAAAGAAAATCCCAACTCCAGGTCAACATTCTAGAGCCAAGTGACAAGGACTGTTTTAATCTGAGACCCCTCTGTTCCAATTCACATAAGGCTTCACCATTCCTTGATTAATTACCCCAAACTGGAGTTCAGCACCACCAAACACTTTCCTCCACCTGGTTTAATCTGTAACATGCAGATTCTTCATTCCTGGAGGCTTCTGAGTTGGCGACCTCTCTCCAATGCCCTGTAGTATGCCATCAAGACAGATCTGGGGATTGAACACTTGATGTTTTACTTTCCATCTCTGTGGCTTTATAAAAGTAAACTTAACTCTCAGTGACTTCATCTGTAAACTACATGTGATTAATTCTATTTTATAAAGTTGTTTCTCTGACTATGTAACAACATGTGAAAAACCTTACATATACCCTGATTCATAAGAGATGCTCCATAAGTAAACTTCTTTCAATCAATAAATATTCCAAGAGAATTTATTAAGTTGCTACAATTTTCAAAGTGCTTACAGTATTTTAGCAATGATGCTATATTTTTAATTGGCTATATCCAACAGATTTACAAAAAATAATAATAATAGCCATTATTTATCAACTACATTTAGTGTACCAGAAGCTTTTTTAAACACAGAAACATTAAGTATTAAATTGTGTTCTACTTTTGTGTACCGGAAAATATATATATATATTATATCTATTCTGTGATTGCCCTGATATCCTTGCATTGAATAAGACATGAGGGCAATGGGTGGTTGAGTCAATTTAAAGTTCACTTAAAGAAAAAGTCTCATAAATAAAAGAATGACAGATCTGCCCTTGGATATAATAAAAGTATGATAATTATCATCCAATAGTATATCATTCAGGAATACCAGTTTAGGAGGTTGATACCTGACTAGTCTAACATCACATTTAGAGCTCAAATTCTTAGCCTCAACAGGTGCTAAAAACAAAGAGGGATCATATAACCCATAGTCACGTGCTAATGGCCAAGCTGTCATTTTTTTAGCTTCTCTGTTGTAAGCATATTTCTCTCTTGGCTTTTCTTTGGTCAGTGCTTCTTTACTCTGAGAACATTACTTGTGCATACCACACCTGTTTCTGCCAGGAGACAGGTGGCTTAAAAAGGCAAATAGGCCTAGATCCCGTGACATTTTGTTAAACAATGAATGATGCAAAACAAAATCCTTTATGGCTCATGAAGTCTTGCTAATAAGGCAGATGTCCTCTGTGCATTTCCTTGGGGCCTAAAATGCAAATATTGATGTGTTGGTAATCACTGGACCTTAGTTTCAGTAATTGTTTTTATCTTCATTATCTCCTATTATTCCCCATAAGAAATCCATTCTCTGCTAAGAAATTCGAGGCACAGAATACAACTGATATCCAAGGTTTAATGGCCTTGCCATCAATAAATTGAACTAAATCTCTCTTTAGCAGTAATGATTCTTTAGACGGGGCATCAGATAATAGGACCATGGTCCTAGAATGCTCAGTGATGATTCTTACATACTAAAACTTAACATTATGGCTAATTTGTCATTGCTACCTATTCTTTTAGGCATTTTGGTTATATTTCCTGATAAACATCTTATTTTAGCTCACAAAGGCTTTATTGACATCATTAAACTATACAATAGGACACCATCTCTCAGTTTTGACAATGCTAAAGAACATATTATGCCAAATGGCCTAATAAAAAAGTACCCAAGTTTCCACTTAGTGACATTAAATACAAAAAGCAAGTTTCGACTATAATACCAATTTTCTTGTCTTTTGCCAATCTTAATTCCAAGTATTTTTCTTTTCATTTTGTTTTGATTTTTCCTTAATTTTCTAATGGTTTCTTAAATATGTCCTAGTAAAGCTATGGCTTTCTCTTCATTATATTATATAATAATAATATATCACTTGTTTGTATAATGAAAAAAACCAACAGGAAAGAGTAATCAGAAGTAGGAACTGAAAGGTTACACTCTGGCAATGATGTGTAAGTTTGCTGCCATCTGTAGGCTGGCAGCAACAGTCATGGCCAAAATGAACTTGAAGACTAGTCTCGCCCACATTATTAATATAGAAATTAGGTGTTTCTTAACAATTAAGAATCCTGAGAATTTTAGAAGGATGTCTGGTCGATATCACTCTGCTTAATTTCTCCCTACATAAAATTTGAGATTTTTACTTGGAGTGAAGACATATGAGTCCAAAGTGAAAGAAGCATGAGTCAAAGTTGCAAATTTAAAGTAATATTAGGATAGGAAATTCTTTAAATAAAATATATATGTTTCTGTTTGTTGACAATTAGTAAATTTTTTAAAAAGCAAAAATAGAAATTAAATACTAGGATATATTTTTGTCTGTCAATTGAGATCACTGTCGAAGCCTTGTATAATTTACCCTTTGCCATTCTATATTCTTTAGCCAGTAATAAAATTTTCTTCTTTACCATTCTATACCATCTTTTTTTCCCCCTAAAAATCTGAGTCAGGCTTAGTATTTACAACCACTAAATAAGAGACAAATTTCAAAACAGTCTTTATTTATTCATAGATTTTTCTTTTTGCCATAAATAGCCAAGGCTTTATGAATTCATATTTCAATGGGAGCTCTGACCTATACAGTTTTTTTTTTTTCAAAATATTCTTCTTTCATCACTCTTCTGCCTCTAGATTTAGGAGCCAGTGTGGACCCCTGTACAGAGCTCCTCAGGGCCAATGCCAGGATGAAAGAACGCCAACTTAGTCATGGCCCAGATAACGTTTCTTCAAATAGGCCAAATTCAATGTACTTAAACAGGGCAGTGCTGCAGGCTCTGCTAAAAGCTGGCCAGGGGACCAGTAGCAATTGTCACCACAGGTGACTTCCAATGACATCCCAGAGGAAAAGCACAAATCAGTTGCTAATCATTCCATCTCACTCCTGCTGTTCACACATGTCTGAAAGGCACCCTCAGCACTGTCTTGCTGCCTTAGATTGGAAATCCATGTGTTCATGACTTAACTCCTTAGTCTGATCGTCAACCACAACTTAAAGATAGTGACTTTGTGCCCCTCACAGTCAGATTTACAATGATTTTAGCTTATTAGAAACAATAAATGGTTATCGGATAGTTGAAAAGACTGAGAAGCTGAAAACTGCCGCTATGAATTAAAATCTAGACTATCCACATTTAGTCATGTTAAAGAACTAAAAATGGATTTTCCCCATTTCCCCTAGCCTGTGCAAAAGTAGAAAATGTGCCAGTTCTTCTTAATTAGAAGATTATATTTGCCCAATCTTTCTCATTTTTATCTTTATGCATCTTCTTTAGGTTATTTTACCCAGGCATTTAGAACATGCCTTAGACCTATGGAATGATAGCAACAAAAATTACTAATGTTAACTGAGTGTTTATTATATTCCCAGGACTGTGGCAAGTTCTAGAAACACTAGAGTGGATACCTTGGAGCACGCTTTACTCCATCCAGTACAGTCTACACATATTTTGCTGAATGAGAATTGCCAAATCCCATATACAAGACATGCCTTTGACTCTTGTACCTAATTCTTTCCTATACGATTATGTTATAGAAAGTTTACTGTCCTAGAAGTTCACTGCCCTTGTTCTAGTGCTGGTCCTTCCATTTACTGAATGTAAAATTAGCAAGTCATTTGATTTAATTAAGCCTCGGTTTCCCTGTGTATATCAAGAAACTAATGTTTTTAAAATGTTCTTTAAAATGTGTTCGTGTGTGTGAAAGCGATGTGTAAACTATAAATTCCTATGTAAGCATATGAAGATCAGTTGTTATTATTCCCAGACGAACACTGGAAACCGGCAGAGTGAGTGAGAAGTGTGACTCATCGTCTCAGGGCCAGCTGCGTGTCCCGTTTCCACGAGTGTTCCCTAGACCGCTTTAGCTTCCATCAGTTCTTCTGGCACTAAAACTCACAGTCTGCGTTGTCTTTAATACTCCCCAATTTGCTTCAAATATACTAGTTTTCCCTGACTTGCTCTCTGAGGTCAAGGAATATTTCTAAGAAAGCGCTTCTATGTCATGTCCACATAACCATGCTTAATGGGAAACCTGGTACAGAATAAGGGTACAACCTTGCAGGAAGTCCTGCTGCTGCACCACTTCGTCTGACTTCCTTTTACTCCAGCCATGGCTATGGGGACACATTTCTGTCAGGCTTCCAGTGGCTTCTCCCTGGCAGGTACAGCTCCTGCCTGAAGCTAGTGAAGCAGCTCCTACTTACTGTCCTGGGGCTTCTTTTTTCATACCTTAGCAGGTAAAGTGTGCATGTGTGTTTGTGTGTGTGTGTGCTTGTGTGTGTGTGTGTGTGTGTGTGTGTTTGTGTGTGTGTGTGTTTGCATGTGTGTGTGTATGTGTGTGAAGTAAATGCCCAGGGGGTCTTTTTTAACCAATGAAGTAAGAGCAAGCGAATAAGAGTTTCCTCCTTTTATTACTGGGGGAATGTTCTGAGCTGCATTTCCTAAGGTTTCTCAGCAGGTCCAGGCAGAACCAGGCCCCACTCAGTAGCTCAGAGAAGCAGTCTGACGGATGGATAACACCTTCCTTTGTCCTTTGTTCTGTCTGTTTTACTGACTCTGTTTGTAGGGAATCCTAGTTAAGACACCACCTCTAACACATTCCGAAGTAAGTATTTGGCATCAGAACGTCTTAGACCTTTAAGTAAAAATACTCTGTAGGATACTGTAATGAAAGATACATGTCATTGTACATTGGTCCAAACCCTCAGAATATGCAACACCAAGAGTGAAACCTAACAAAAACTTTGGATTTATGGTGATAAGGACGTGTCACTGTAGGCTCATCAATTGTAACGACTGCAACAACTGTGGGGAGATGTTGATAAGAAGGGAGTCTGTGCCCGTGTCGGTGTAGGGGGCACATGGGAAATCTGTACTTTCCATTTTACTGTGAATCAAAAACTGCTCTAAAATAATTATCTTTATTAAAAATAAAATTAACAGGAAAAAGATAAACATCTAAGCCAACCATCATTCACCTCCACCCTGCACTACCACTAATAACAATGAGGCGCTACCTCTCAGAAAACATGACTAACCCAAAGTCATCAAGATGGGAAGTAACAAGTCAGGATTTGAACTCAAGTATTTTTTTTTTATATTAATGACATCAAATCAGACTATATAGCAGACTTCCTATAGGTAGGGTATACAAAGATTCCTTCCTTAATATTGCTGTTTATACCAATCCCTAGACACTTGAGAAGGGGACGAATTGGAGACAAGCCCAAAGGCACCTCATGCACAGCCGATCAGTCTTCCAAACAACCAGATACCACTTTCCTTAAGTTGCTCAAGTTCTGAAAATCAAGAATTGGCTAAGCCTGCTTGTTATTGAGTGATTGGTGGAAATTGGGGGAGGGTGATGTTCTGATTTCCCTCTAATCACTTCTTTCCCTTGCATGGTGATATGTTATTTTCCAGAAAACATTCTTGTCACCTCGGGCGTAGAGTTCTGCTAAGACTGAATCCGACCTGTTAGCAGACCATGCAGTCTCCTTGGGTGGCAACCAGCACAGGCCCCACTCAGAGCTTCTCTATACTCAGCCCAGCTTGCAGGTCTCTCTGGGTTACCATAGCAACAGCACACAGGCAATGGCCTCATCCCCCAAAAGTTATCAATTACAACGAGAAAGAGAGGATTGAGTTTGAGTGACAGAGTATGGTCATCACGGTCATATTTAGACATGAGTAACTAACTCAATACCAAAAGACTCATTTAACCTTTACCCTGCCCACCCCCAACCTTTGTTTAGACCATAAAGAAAAATCTCATGGTTTATAGTGGTTGTTTTCTAACTTAAATAATGTACATAAGAATCACAACCGATATTTTTTAAATGACGTTTCCCCAGCCATATCCTGAGTTATTTTCATTCACAACATTTAGAATAGACTCTTCAGAATTTGCATATTAAAATATAATTCTGATATAGATGATTTAAAAACTACCTATGGGAAACACTGACTTATAATATGTTCATTGGACACCCTCAGGCTTAAGATATTTGTTGTGTGTTGATTTGTGTCCACCAAAATTCATGTGTTGAAGCCCTAACCCTCAGAACCTCAGAATGTGACTGAATTTGGAGACAGAACCTTTAAAGAAGTGGTTAAGGTAAAATGAAGCCCTTAGAGTGGGCCCTAATCCAACCTGACTGGTGTCCTTATGAGAAAATGAGTTTAGGACACACAAAGAGATCCCAGGATGCAAGCAGAAGAAAGATCATGTGAGGACACAGCCAGAAGGTGACCATCTGCAAGCCAAAGAGAGAGAACTCAGAAGAAAGCAAACCTGCTGACACCTTAATCTTAGACTTCTAGCCTTGAACTGTGAGAAAATAAATCTGTCCTTTGAGCCACCCAGTTTGTGGTAGTTTGTCATGGTAGCCCAAGCAAACTACAACACTGTTAGATGTACAAAGCAAGCTTCAAAAACAGCAAATATAACAAAATATTTATTACCAGAAGCTAGAACAGCAGTCAGCAATTAAGTTCTGTGTATTTTTAAATGTCCAGTAAAGTGCAATTGACCTAAAGTTTAAGAATAATCTCAGAAAAACATGGCCCAAGTTACACAATTCTTCAACACACACAAAAAAGAGGCTGAATGCCAGAGAAATTATGTTTATTGATGAATTAGTTGGCAAATGTCATTTGTGGGAGCTACGAAGAGATAAAGATTCATAAATCCTCTGGAACATTCACAAAAAGGGCCCTGAAAATGGTGGATCACAGGCAAAATTTTAGATGGAGATAGATACACCTGCCCAATGGTATAGCAATGTGTGGAACTGATGGGTTGATCGGGGTCAAGTTTGTGGAAATTCTCTTATATCGCACTACATAATTCTTTCTTCAGCCCTTTTCTAGCCTATTTAACATTTTATTCAATGCCTCAGGAAGGACTTAGATAAGGTGAGCTAACCAAGAGGACAAAGTAATTATGATGCAGAAAGGCTGGAAAATGGGCTGAATTTCATTAAACGAATGTGAATTCTTGCTTTAGGGACCAAGAAATTGTACTGAAAAATTGTTCACTTTGTAAGATTTTTCTCTTTGTAAGAAATTTTAGCCAGTAATTCTTTTGTCCCCTTAACAATGATTAGTTTAAGATAAGTAAAATTTGTGAGTCTTGCTTTGGGATCAAAACTTTAATTAATTTTGTTAATTTGGTACCCAAAACTAACATTATTGGATTTAAAACTGCATGAGCATTAGAAGCCCACAACCTAAAAATGGCACAGGAGAACAATAGTCATTCATTGGTTTTGGCCATCTACCAGGTACAATAAAACCTGTTTGTTTTTAATAGACAAATGTATGCAACTATGACTAATATTTCCTAATGCATTTAATGAATTTTTGGATCAATTACCTAGTGAGATATCATACGATAGGTAGTGTTGCAATACCTGCTACTATAAAATTTGCATTAGAATTTCAGTGGCTTGAGCCAACAGAGATTTATTTTTCTCTAATGTAACACACCTGTGCAGGTGTTCTTGGTCAGTGGGGACTGTCCTCCAGGAGATGCTTTGAAGATGCAAGTTCGTTTCATTCTGTGCCTCTCTCCCAATCTCCAGAAGCCTCAATGTTCTTTGCAACATGGGGGAAGCATATCTAGCTCACAAATACATTGGCATGAAAATAAAACACATCATCCTCTCTCATATCTCACATGTGAGAATAAAACACCTGGTCTCACCTCAATGCAAGGTAGACTGGGAAACATTCCTGATAATGAGGCCACTTCCCAGCAAAACTTATGGAAACAAGAGCACAAAGTTTGATTTACAATTAACTGTCTCTGTCGCAAATCTCAAGTTAATTCTTCAGCCAGGATGGTAAATTTTGATCTCAGTGATTCATATCCCATAAGAATAAAAAACAACAAAGAAGAAAATATGAAAAATGCAAATTATAATCATTTTAGGATAGAAAAGCTATTTTCATCTTGGATAAATAATTTGAATGTACATAGAGGATCATGTCCTTTTTGATGATAGACAATTATTTCCCTACCACAACATTTCTGTTGAATAATTAATAGAGACTAGGGGTTAATAGTTGTGTAAGAGTAGAGTACCGGGAAAAAATTGTTGCCATGACAATATAATTCACATTATTAATAACTTTTATTTATTTCCTCTCTTTTCAAAGAGGTGAAATTTAAGAAAAGCTTAAAATAACTTCTAAAATGCCAGAAAACTAGAAGACTTTCATTAGGATTATAAAAGTCATATTTCCACCACTTAAAAATAATTAGAAATAAAGGAAATAAAATTTTCCTGTAGTCAGTTTAGATGCACACTGATTTTGTTTTAGACAAAATACCTGTCCATACATGTATGTGGAATAGTAGTTAATGTTTAGGTCACTCTAATATCTCAAATATATTAAGTGTGCATATTTTATGTGTCATTTTGAATAAGGAAAGATAAAATAGAATTGCAATAATGACAGTGTGCAAAATGCCAAAATTGGGTATAATTAAACTGTGAATATTGGAGGAAGTGTTATTAATTTCAGGTTGCTTAACTTAATAAAATATTCCTATCTATGCGTGGTTCCTATGTGCTAAATTGCAGTATTTCTGTCCCAATTTGTGACTCTAGAATGTTAAGAGGATTACAAATCTTACTACTTACAGCAAAAAAAAAAGTTACATTTCTCAACAGTACAGTAAATGCTCCCAGACCATGAAATTTCATTTTGCTGCCTACCATCTCCCTTTACATTTAATCTCCAGCTTTCTTTTCCACAGGATATTAAAATCTGTACCCTTTCTTTTTTACTGCCAAGGAGTAGGAATAGAGAAAGGACCATACCTTACCAGTGACTCATTTCCAATTTTGATTTCTTTACTGTGTGGAGCTGTTGGACAGAACTCGTGAGATAGAATGACATTCTCTAACCTTTATGGAACTCTAGCTCCTCACAACGTTAATAGGTAGTATATAAATATTTTCTTCCTTCAAATGTCTAAAATTTTGTAGGTTATGAAATGTTAAATAGTTTTGTGTTTCTCTTTGTTTTCTTACCAGCAAGACTCCCCAAAGCTTGCCATTGGCCAGCATGCCTTTGGCTGTCCAAGAAATGGAATATGTGGAAATTTCCCAAACTTATTTGTAATGAAACCCTTTCTTTCCAGACATCTTACAAGATTTAAGCACAGTCGAACATTCTCTGAGAAATGCTAAATCAAACTCTCTGACTCTCAGGGACCCATGAAGTCTTTTTTCTGTTATTGCCCAATTTGAGCCTTATTTTTAACATTAAGCTGTTCTCTGCCCCACTCCATTTAATCTATGATTCCAATATTTATTTCAGTGTCTTTTCTTCATAAAACCCTGTTGACTAACATGCATATTGCCCCATGTAGAAAGCCATGAACTTGACCCACGTAGCTTTGGGTTTCAACATGGCTCTTTTGCTTCAATGACTGTAAGTAAGTCTGAAGGACATGACATTATCCTCCCCAAAAGCAGTTGTACAGCAGTAAGACTATGAGTCTCTGATATTCAGTCCAATAACAGGGAAAAAGGCACATTACATAAACAGAAAATAGTTCCTCTCAGAAATCTTTTATTTTAACGGTTAATTTTTTAGATCATTTTAGACTTACGGGAGAGTTTCAAAAATAAAATCCTGTATACCCTGCACTAAGGTCCTCTTATGTTAACATCTATGTAACCATAGAACTTTTATCAAAAGTAAGAATTAACTTAGGGCAATACTACTAACTAAAGTACAGAACTCATTCAGATTTTACCAGTTTTTCCACTTAAGTCCTCTTTTGTTCCAGCATATAATCCAAGATCCCACATCGTATTGAGTTGTCACATTCTCTGTATCTGTGATAGGTCCTTGGTCCTTCCTTGTTTTTCCCCTTGACATTTTTGAGGAACATTGATCAGCTCTTTTGTAGAATGTCCCTTGATTTGGGTTTATTTGATGTTTTCTCATAATTTGGTTGAAGTTATGCATTATTGAAAAGGATACTACAGAGGTGACGTGCCCTTCTCAGTGCATTATAACAGGTTAACAATGTTGATATGTAGTAGCAATGATGTTAACCTTGGTTATTTAGGTAAGATGGTGTCTGCTGGATTTTCCATTATAGATGGATTTTTTTCCCTTATAATTACTAAATATGTTGCAGGAAACGCTTTGAGATTATGCAAATATTCCTGTTTTGCTTAAACTTCGTGTACTCATTTCAGTGTTCATTGGTGGTTTCTTGTCTATGGAAATTATTACTGTGGCGTTCTAATGGCGATACTCTAATTTCTTCAATTTTTCCATAGTTATTCATTGAAATTCTCCTGTAAGGCAGAGCTATTGCTTCTCTTTTATTTACTTATTCAGTCATAAATTTATATAATAAATTAATTAATTTATGTATTTATTTATATCAATATGAATTCACAGGTATTTAATTACTTGAGTTATCATCAAAATTATAGTTATTTCATGTATTTCTCTAGTTGTTCCAAGCAGAAGCTTCTAATAAGCACTAATTAAAAGCAATTGTGTCATCCTTTATAGAGTGTTTTAGAGCTCTGTGTGTGTAATGAATCAAGTTCAGTGAGGTAGGTGGTGGGGATGGAAGTGACATGTTTGAATTGCATACATACTACAGAGACGATTATGTGCATGTTGGCATTGTGTTCTGTGTTTTCTCCTGTACCTGTTGATCTACAGAGCCAGTGAAAGTCAATCCCAACAGTTGCTGATCTATGCTCATAATTAGCACCTGCCCTAGACCTTGGTCATTGTTGAATGCTGGTCATCTAGTAGACTCATGAAAGATTCTCTTTCCTGGATGCAGTAGTTGTCCCTCTTTCTGCACTTATGTGCTCTATTAAACGAACATGGTTATAATGAAAAAAAAATGGCCTTTACGTAGTTATTCAAAATGTTTTCTCCTATCCATCAAAGAGAAGTAGAGTCACTCTTAAACCTGAAAGACTCTCCCTGGGCCATCAAGTAATTTTGTATCTCAAAACATGCATTTCCATTTAATGTTATGTCTGGGAGTCATCAATGCAATCACAAGTTTAGCTAATCCTAGCCTTATGAGAAAGGATGATTTTGAATAATGTTTTAATTCCAGAGTTCAAGAATCAGTTTCCTTCTTCTTCTTCTTATTATTATTATTACTTATAGGTTCATATAATTGTTTATCCTTTTAGATAGAAAAAATTCAAAGCGGCAACTTCTCAGGAACTCTGAGCAACTTCAAAAATTTGAGTAGTGGTGCCTTGCTCTACTGGAGTAGGAAGAAACCTAACATGCAGGGTTCTATTCCTAGCACTTTATATGTATTAATTCTTAAAATGCCCTAACAATCCATGACGCCTCACTTATTCTTATACCCATTTTACAGATGAGACAACAGAGATTGAAAAGTTAAGCAAATTGCCGTGGATCACACAGCCATGGGTGGTGGGCACAGATTGGAACTCAGGGTTCTGGCTCCAGAGACTACATCTTAACCAGTGACTACATAATAAATCTTGGCTCAAAATTTTGCCAGCTATATACAATCTTAGATAAATGTCTTCCCTGACTGAACCTGTTCTGTGATTTGTGAAATAATAATGTCTATTTTTCAGGGTTCTACCAAAGAGTGGATAATGTATGTGATGGGCTTAGTCCAGTAACCACCACATTGTAGATACCCAATAAATAGTATATCTTTCACATTCTTTACTCTTAACCGCTAACATACTTCCTAATCATTGACATATGACATTTCTTCTATTTTTTTCCATTTCCTTGGCTTTTCCCTTCTCCCACTAATGCTACTTTTTAAGCTTAGTAATAGATTTTATTATATTAAGAAAGAAAAGGGGGAAAGGGAAAAGGAGAAGAAAAACTCATTTTTATGTAGCACTTGCCAAATCTTTGTTCTAAATACATATATGTATGTATGTAAGTACATATGTATGTATGTATACACATTTAATCTTTATAAAATCTCTGTGAGTTCAATATTATTATTATTGTCAATTTACAGAAAAGGCAACTGAGACCCAGAAATGATAAGTAACCTGTGAACTATCACACACTAGCCAGCAAGTAGCACAGCTGAGCTTTAGACAAAGGAAGTTTGGTTCCAAAGTCTTCGCTGCTAACCACTAAAAGGATACCAAAAGGTATTAATTGGTCATATTAGCCTGAACTTTGTATAATCAGTTGCTCAGGCCACAAGGACTGCTTCTACAATCATTATGAGATATAGGTTATAAAAGCGTCTTAGTCCATGACACTCCTTTTTTGTCAATTTAGAGTCCAGTGAGTTTGTTAATTCATTTCTTCATTTAGCATTTACAGAGATTCGATCCTGTGTCAGGGCCTGTGCCAAATGCTGGGGGAGGAAAGAATTGGAGAGAGAATGAAAAAATAAGTGAGAAAAGACCTTAATCTTTAAAGAGGGAGACTAAAAATTTTTTTTAATTTGTTCCAAATGTTGCTACTGAATAGATGCTTTGATATGTGTATCGAGAATGCTAGATGAAGTAACTAGCATGAAGTGGAAAACAGCTAAGGCTTTGTGGAGGAGGGAAGATGTCATTTGAGTATTAAAACAAAACAAAAAAATTCAGCATGAATTGCAGGTAAGAGCAAGAACTTGTTCTTGGCATTATAAGAACTGTGGGAAGGTGAAAGTGGCTGTAGTTAAATGTACTTTGTGAAAGAAGATGATGGGGGTGAGAAGGTGGAACAAAGGGATATAAGTTAGAGAAGGAGGCAAATTTTAACAGTTCTTGAAAAGTCATGTACCAGAATCCAAACTTTTTTTTCTTTGGTGAATAGAAACCATTACTCAATAGAAACAGCCCTGGACTAGGTGTCAGTTCACATATGCTTTGTCCTTGGCTGGGCCCTAGAGGCTCTGTGATGATACTGGATGGAGCAGTACTCTTTACTGAACTTCAGTTACTATCTGCAAATTGAAGACCGAGGCTCATATTATTTTTAGGATCCCTTCCAGCTCTAAAACAGTATCTATTTCCATGATTATCCCATTTGTGGTCTTTGTATAGGAAGTGGTCTGGAATACATTAGGAAATAAAAAGCACCACTGATTCCAACGGAGATACCAGGAACTTCCCAAGGTAGTTGGGAGCATCCATCAGAGCAACAGAGCCCCAGTAATGACTGCTCCGGGGGTGGGGGTTCTGCTACTGATATCTCAGCCCTTCCCAAGATTTATCTCTTGCATTTCTGTAAATTGTTATTCTAATGCCAATGGAGGTCAAGTTTCAAAACTGCAACCTACTCTATCAGAGGGCTATTTGGCCCTTTACCTTCATTCCTGGAGCGAGACGTTTGATTTAGCCCTTAAGTTTCTCATGGGAAAAAGGAAAGACAGAGTCGCTACGTATATAGATGACTAACACAGTTTTTAAAACTGGAGAGGAAACAAACCGTCACACTTTATTTGTGTATCTATTTATTTAGCAGCTATGTCGTTTCTTTTCTGAAATACCCTTATGCAATATACACGGTCACCAAATTTTTGTTATAGTCAGCAGTATGAAGGTCCCCCACTTATAATGTTTCAACTTACAATTTTTTGACTTTATGAAGGTGTGAAAGCAATATGTGTTCAGAAGAAACTATACTTTAAATTTTGAATTTTGATCTTTTCCCAGGCTAGCAATATTTGGTATGATAGTCTCTCATGCTGCTGGGCTGTGACAGTGGCAAAGAGCCATAGCACCCAGCAACCATGCCATCATGAGGGTAAAAAATTCATACTATACAGTCTATTTATTGTGTTAGATGATTTTTGCCCAACTGGAGGCTAATGTAAGTGTTCTGAGCACATTCAGTGTAAGCTAGGATAAGCTATGATGCTTGGCAGGTTAGGTGTATTGTATGAATTTTCGACTTATGATATTTTAAATTTAAGATGGGATTATCATGATGTAACCCTATCGTAAGTTGAAGAGCATCTGTGTTTAATAAACCATTTTAGAGAACATGCATGATTACACACAGACACACACACAGACACACACACAGACACACACACATACACAGGGGTTGGGGGCCAGATATAAAGCTTCTCCTTTCCCAGGGAAAATAACTGAAATATATCCCCTACCTATTAGCTCCCGTGCTGGATGCTATTTTCTCCGAGGTCTTGTATAAGTAGGCATCTGTGAAATCAAAATGCATGTGAGATTTCCTCTGCTCCCTTCGCTCTCTGCTCTTCTAGTGAAAAAATCTGCCAGAAAGTGAGAAAGTATTAGAGAATGCCAAGAAAAATTTCTTCCTGTTCAAGTCCCGTGAATTTGAGAGCAAGCATTAAGAAGGCTTCCCTCCTTGGGACATCAGATTCACAGAGCAGAGGTCAAAGGTGAGCTTACATGTGCAGTCTGTTCAGAGTATCTAGGCCCCAGCATCCTGGCTGGCCTGGCTTAGCTATTCTCATCACCTCTTTGGGGAAACACAAGGACTCTGAAAACTACCTCTCCTATTTCACTCAGAAAGCACTTTAGAACGCTTTGCTGGTTGTTCTACTGTTTCCATAAATTTGGTAATTTTTCTTATGGCTTAGTTTTCCCTTTAGCCCTCTGTGTGACTTTATACCCACTCTGCGATGGAGACATATATCCACAAAGTGCTTCAGCCAATCGCCGTTCACTTTCTTTATTGCTTTGTATCCTGTTGTGGAGTCCTTTCCATTTGTACTTAATGTATTCAGCCTGCTCTCACTTCTATAGCCCTTTCAAGGTGATAGATGCTTCATAAATTCATTGCCAATGTCTCAAATTATTTTGGTTTGCTGGCTGGAAGGCAAATACAGATACCCAAGTTTACTTTCTGCTGGTTGTTAGGTAAAAAAAAGACCAATTTTTGTTTGTTTTGCTTCTTCTCAATCTTGCTCTTCTTTGATAAGTTCAAGTAAAAAGAAGACATAATAGCAATAAAATGCCAAACTTTCACAAAAACCATCCTCGCACAAATAGCACAGATATATTACCTGAACCATGTTTCTGCTTGCATATTCCCTTTGTTTTCTGAACAGCATAGAACACCTAGTCAACATGAGCTTGTTTTCAGGTCCCAGCTAGGGGCCTCGGCACTCTGTATGTACCATGATGACTGCTGGCACACACCATAATGGTCAGCAGGCATTTCCCCATCTCCTTCCAAGATGGAACTATGACTGCTTCCAGGGCAAGAGTTGTATTTTATGCCAGTTTTTGTCCAAAGGACAAAGCCTGTTACTTGGCATCTCAAAAGCATCCAACAGTTACTAATTGGCTGCATGAATAAATGTCTG
Organism: Pteropus medius; assembly: GCF_902729225.1. Taxonomy (NCBI): domain Eukaryota; kingdom Metazoa; phylum Chordata; class Mammalia; order Chiroptera; family Pteropodidae; genus Pteropus; species Pteropus medius. Next base: position 11,959,049 of record NW_024349797.1, read on the forward strand.
AAGAGTTAGATGGATCAATGATCAACACTGAGCAATTCCATTTTCTCCAGTTTTGAAGAAAAAATTCAGCTATATTCAATTTGATAACTTGTGCTACGTGTTTCACTTTTCTTTTGAAAAGCGACAGTGATGAGTTCCAAAGCATGTGATTAAATGAGTCTCTGGACAACCGTTAATCCCTCAGAATGCTGATTGGAAGATAATTCGATTATCGCTTATTTCATTTCTTTGTGTGTGTGTGTGTGTGTGTGTGTGTGTGCGCGCATGTGTGATTTTTTTTGGAGGGGGTGGTACATCTAAATCAGGCTTTTCTCCTGGACAATTTTAGAAAACAAGGAAAATATTTTGCTTAGATCTAACTCTGAAATTTACTCTTCTCTTTTTAGTAGGAACCCATTCTCATCATTCATGAGCGTTTGTGTGTGGTCAAAGTACACGCATCTATTCCTGACAACTAGATCTATGGATAAACAGAAGGTGAATCACAGTCAAAGTTCTACTGGGACCATCTATCTTATCCCCTTTCTCTTCAAACACTTGCCCAGACCATGACCATGATCTCTAACGGGCATTTTTCCATGTCAGTGTCTAAGAATCTCCTTAGAGCTTCCTGGCCAGGCAAATTGCCAGGCCTTCTCTCTGACTAACCTCTACATTTTAATGAGCATTCAAGTCATTCTGATACGGGTAGTACCAATCCTGCTTGGGACAACTCTTGTTCTTTAACTTACCAAGAGAAAAAGCATTAGTTTTCTTTGGCCTCGATATCTTCATTCAGTCCTTCGATCACTTTCCTCAGAGGCAAATCTCTTCAGAGGTTTCTGAAGAATGGATGCCCTTTCATTATTCCTCCTCCTTCACCTTTGAAGACGTTTTTCGTCTTATTCTCCATTCCCAAACCCCTATCTTATATCCCTCTGGTCCCAGATTCTGAAAATATAGGATGTCTAACTTCTATGGCATCAAATGCTTTTTTTTTTTTTTTTTTTGGTCATATTTTCCCCAGTGAGGCTTTTCCAGATACCCCTACCTTTCCTCAGTTCTCCATTGGTCCTTTTCACCAGAACTTGAGCATAACCCTGTTATCTCCAAGAACATACATTTCATGAAGTTTAAAACTCCTCACTTTCCTTTCCTTCCCCTCCAACACCAATCACATGCATTTGGGAAACCTTGACTACTCTCTCATCATCTTAGATATTCATTTCTATACGAGCTTTGAACTATCTTGGAATAAGAGTTGCCTTTTTTTTATTTAAAAGCTGATTTCTTGACCTAGAGTTTAAATAAGCATCACTTTAGAAACTTACTCTACAAATTTTAATCCCTTTCCTGCATTTAACTTTTCCATTTCCACTTTATCTTCCCTCTCATCCTTATAGATATGCTCATTCCACCCTCAAAAAAAAAAACAAAACATATTTTTCTTTTGACTCTTCAAAGCTATACCCCCATTGATTTCCCTCCATTCAATACCAATTTTTAAAAATCCATACTTGCTCTCTCCACTTCTTCTCCTATTCATTCCTTAATGCCCTGACCCCCCCTCTCAGCTACTATAATGAAACTCCTTTTACTGAAGTCATGCTAGACTTCAGTAAAAGGAGTTTCATTGAATGCTAGAGCCTCATCGAAAAACTTATGTTTTTGAACATAATAAAATGAAACTTAGGTAATTTCAAACTCTCACCTCTCCTTGGCTTCCCTGACAAGACTGGCTCTCTTTCTTCCTCCCTGACTATTTGTGTGTGTGTGTGTGTGTGTGTGTGTGTGTGTGTGTGTGTGTGTGGCAAGGTGCTTAGAACTTTGTAGAATCTGCATGCCTCTCTTCTTCCTGGACACACATGTAGCACAATTGTCAGCCTCCCTACAATTACACATGGCCATGTAACTGAGTTTTGGCACTAGAATGTGAGTGGAAATTATGCGAGCCTCTTCTAGATCTTATCAATAAAAATTTCCCAAATGCAATTCTTACTCTCTTCTTTATCGAAAGTCACATAGAGAGATCTCTGATGATGTAAAGGAGGGTGAGGTCACAGAAAAAAATGATAACTGTCTGAATGACCGTGTCAAACAGAGTCTCTCTGTTGGTCTGTACTGGATTGTGCCATGAGCAAGAATTTGATACCTATTGTGTTAAGCCACTAATATTTTATTAGTAGAATTCAGCCTGACCTGATTAATGCATTTTTAAATCTTTCCTCTGTACTAACACTGCAAACTTGGATTTTTCTTATGGTCTGCTCCCAACTATCTCCTCAGTATCGTCATATATTATCCTTGTGAAATTTCCTCCTCTTTTTTCTATTCCTATGTAACCTTATCACTTTCTTATCTATATGTCCCTTTTGACTGATTTTCAACAGAGTAATTAATTAGCATCTCAAATTTAACATAACCAAACAGGAATACATTATCATCTCTGCCTACCCTAGCCACCTCCTCCTCCCCCCAAAAAGAAAATAAAAATAAAAAGTTATAAAAATTGATTGAAGAATAGACACATGCACATCTATAAGATAAGCAAGTAAAGAAAAGCATTATTTATAGAATCCAGGTGGTTGAAAACATGGATAATATGGGTTACAACATTTTTGTCTTTTTTAAAATAATAATTTCAAATATTTGAAATTTTCATATTAAAATGCTAGAAAAAATAAAAAACAAAAATAGTTTATTTTTATTATTCAGGGGAAATTGATTATAATAAGGTGATCAAACAATGCCCCACTTTCCCTGACCCACCAGGGTCATTAAATAGCAGATTGGCCTGCATCGTCTCTCTGTGCCCTGCAGCACCTCTTCCTGAAGTGTGCCTAGGGAATCACTAGTGCTTAGTGGTTAAACAGATTTCTGGAACACCGCATACTTTATATTTTAGAGACTCAGACATGCATTAGAATTCTCACAGGGGTCTTAAACTTTTTAAAAAGATAAATTTAATCCCCCTTTCCCCCATTTTCCAAATTTATATGAACGTGAAATCCAGCTATCATGCAATACCCATTAATACCTAGCCTGTACTGTAGAATGTGCCAATCTAAAGTTAAAACAAAACTTCACCATTCCCTGGACTCTCATCACTGGCCCTGGACAATGCTGCTTTCTTTCCTCGGAACGCTTTTGCCTTCATCTCTACCTGGTCAGTATACTCAACCGTAATCACACCTTTAGATCCTGGTTCTGCAACCTCTTAGCTCTGCAAATCTGGAAGAATTATTTAAATTGCCTGAGCCTCCTTCCTTATCTCTGAAAGTGAGAATAATACTGTCTTTCTGACTGGGAAAAAAATGAGGTTTAATGAGATAATATCCTTCAAAATGGTAAACACATAGTTAACAATAAAGATACTTCCATTTCCTTTTATTTCTAGGCAGGTAAGGTAATGAAGTATAAATGAGATTGACAAAGCACACAGTGATACTGCTAATGTGTGAAACACTTTAAAAGTGCATCTCCTTGCATTCCTGGTAATATATCTTTCTATAACTATATTTACCTGTAGTCATAGTCTTCTGCTACAAAATTTCAGTCTAAATTAATTATAAAGTTCGAAGATTAAAACCCTTTGATGAATCTGCAACTTCCTCCTACTATAATGCAAATCATTCAACATGGCTTACAAGGTCCTTTGTGATGTGACAGGAGGATTACAGATGTGCTGAAATGCAGATTCTCTCATAACCCACGGTGATTTAATAACCTGGGTAGTGGCTTGGGCTACAAACAACTTCTTTTACTGGCTCCAAGGTGCCTATGATGATTAATTATTTATGTCAGCTTAGCTGGGCTAGAGGGTATTAAAATACTTGGTAAAATATTATTCTAGTTCTTCCTGTGAAGGAGTTTTTGAATGAGATTATCATTTAAATCAGTCGACTTTGAGTAAAGCAGATTAATGTGGGTGGGCTTCATCCAATCAGTTGAAGGTATGAATAGACCAAAAAGACTGGCTTCTTCCTAGCAAGAGAGAATTCTCCAGCAGACTTCCTTTGGCCTTTCTGCAATATTGGCTCTTTCTGTTTCTATAGAAAACAGACTCAAGCTGGAATATCAGTTCTCCTAGGTCTTCCTCTTGTCAGCTTTCAGACTTGAGCTGCAGCATATCAGCTCTCTTAGGTTTCCAGCCTGCTGGCCCACCCTGCACATTTTGGACTTGCTAGACTCCCTAATCACATGAGCCAATTCCTCATAATAATCCTTTTATTTATATATACACATCCTGTTGGTTCTGAGTCTCTGAAGAACCCTGACTTAGACAATGGCACACAAATGCTGTTTTCTGTGGGTTCCATCAAGTAAAAAGTTTGGGAAACATGGCTCGTTATAGTTCTTGAATTCAGATTTTTGAGCTTTTTGTTTACTCTGCCTGAAAATAACTTTTTTTTTCCTAATTCCCTCATGGCTGCCTAACCCCGCTACTCAGCCATCGGTTCTCATCTTTGACACTGCTTCTTCTGGTAGACCTTCCCACATGCCCTCCATGCAACCCTTGCATTTGATGCCTCTTTCATCAGCTCGCTCACATCCTCTGCTTGACTCTGCTCTGGTTTCTGTAACCGCCTGCTTACTGATCTACCCTCCCCTTGATCTCAAGAGACATGAGTGAGCAAGTCGCACGATCCACTTTATGTTATATTCTTATCATGTTATATTCATAACATTTAACGTAGTACCTGCCTTGTGACAGGTCTTCAAACCGTATTTGTTAAATGAACAAATAAATAACAAATATATATTCGCAGTTTCTAAAAGAAAAAAAGAGTTGCAACTCAAAGCAATCCAGAAATTCTGCAACCCAAGAAAAATCGAGTGAAACAGATTCTAGGACAGAAGTAGCAGCAAGACTCTGTTTCTCAGCAAAGCAATGCAATTAAAATGGAATAGTTTTGTTTTGTTTTGTTTTTTCCCCCTTATTTTATTGTCTGGAAGAAGAACCATTCATACAATGTGCTTCCTGTGTATTTAACATAGTAATTGGGAGCCCTTTTAAATCAGGTATCATAAACATTTTCTCTGTAAGGCTAGATAGTAAAAATTTAGGCCATATGGTTTTTGTTGCAACTACTCAATCTTGCCATTGTAGTACTAAAGAATCCATAGACAACACATAAACAAGTTAGCGTGTGTGTGTGCCAATAAAACTTTATTTAAATATACCGGTGGTGGGTCAGATTGGCTAACTGCTCTGTATGAAAAGTGAAGTTTGCCTAACTGCTCTGTATGAAAAGATTCTCAGCCTACGAACAGGAGAGACTGCTTCTATTGTTCCTCCGTAGACTGCATCATCAAGCCCCAGTTTTTATAATCGCTATTTTCAGAGGACATAAAAAACTAATTGATATTACTCTCCATTGTCACACTTGAGCATGTTGCATGCAATAAAAGTTATTTGGGTAATTTTTCCTTGTAGATATACAAGGCCAAACTGTTCACTGCACACGCAGGAACTCTGAGAGGAAGCAAACCAGGGAACAGCGAGCTCTGCTTTGGTTCTACAGCTGGGATCTTAGATCTGGGCCTTCTGCTTCAGTTTGTCCGAAAACACAAAATGAAGCTCTCCATTATAAGAAAATGAGTGTGAGGTAGAATCTGTCCTACCACAGCTGGAACCCTCAGAGTGATAAAGACATAAAAAGGATTTGGCAGTTAGCAGAGAGATTTCTTTAGAGAACGCTATTGATGTATTGTGACTGCTTTTCCTTTGTAATGAAGGAGAGCCTTGGCTCTTTGGAACCCCACACCCAGTAAGTGTGTATGTGTGTTCATGAAAGAGTGTGTGTGTGGGCGGGGGCTGGAGGAAGAGAGATTTCAAAAGGAACACTCAGAAAGCTCCAAAATGTATTTCCTGCACTAAAGACACAGAAGTCATAGTGCAGATCTTATCAGAAAGCTAAAACACACTGTGAACACAGTTCTGACTCCTGCTTAGAAAATCAAGATTAACCCCAAAACAAGGATTTGCAAGAAAAATCCAGATTCATAATTTAAGAGGTTATCCCAGGAGAATGCTATGGTCCTGGGACTCCATCTCCTAGGGATTCTGTTGAAAGGGAACAGAACATACAACCCCAAAATATGCCATTTTGACAAATTGATTGTTTTGAGTTGAAGGCAATTGAAAAACAGCAGATATGGGAAGGTTCTCTGCCCCTGCCCTACACTGTCAAGGCAGATGAGTCAAAGTGTTTCTTGTTCGTTTGAACACAAATGAAGGCTCCATGACTGAAGAAAATGGTCCATGAACCCCTTGAGAAGGCAAAGGAGAGGCAGCAGAAAGCAGCTGGAGGTGTACCACAGAAGGTCAAGACTGAGAAAGGAGAGCTGCAGTAGAAGTGGGCTTTGCAGGGAACTGTCAAAGATCCCATCCCATACACTGCCATGAGAGACAGTGACAGGCACACTCTGTGACATAAAGTGTTGATAGGATCTGAAAATAATGAGGCAAACTCATGGGATCTGTAGCATTTTTATTCTAGAGCCAGGAAGACATTTAAAAAACTGGCTTTCGATCACAATCTCTGTCTTATTACTGTACTGTTATATATTTCTTGGAAGAAAGAGGCAATTGTCAAATAAACTAATTTCTTTAACACTGTCCTAATGAACATGAATTGAGCATCTGCTGTTTGCAAGCACTATATTAGGTATCAATGAGAAAACAAGGAATTTCTATTAACTTACCTTCAATGAATTAATGATGTAGCAGAGAATGTTAAATATTTAAGTAAAAAGTATAATAAGAAATGGTTCTTTCTCTTCAGTCTCTCAGCTCTTTGAGGGTTAGAAACATGTGTTTCTCCAACTTCAACTAGGACATTGACTAAAAGTATGTAATAGGCAGTCAAGGCATTTTTGAAGGATGAATAAATAAGTGTTATGTCATACAAGAGATTTTAAGATTGTTTAAAATACAAAGCAATAGATATCTTGGAGTTTTACAGTGCAGCTCTCTAAAAACAGATGTTTGGTTTCAATGACATGTGATTTTTATTTCCAACTTGTAGATAATGGACCAAAGGAACCTTGGGATTTTGCATGATAAAAGCTCATATTAACAGATATTTACACAAAATTGGCCTTTTAACAAAGAGATCTTTCTAAAGCAGTCCTAAAATATTCTTTCTTGTTTTGCTTTTTAAAGAAAACGGGGTGATTACGAGTTGCTTTTCATTAAGGAATTACCATTCATCTTATCACAATATTTACCCTCTTGCCATGTGTTTTCTATTTCCCTATTGCTGAAGAAAAATCTCGGAAATTCGACTGCATGAAATTAACTGTTGATTTTTACATTCGAATGACGGTATACTTCTGCTACAATTCTGACGGTTTCCCCTAGCTTGATGTTAGAAAAATGCTAATGTCAACGCTCATGGTGAATTTGATTGGCTGATGATATTGTTCTCTAGGTAAGGCATCACCAAAACTCAATGTCCCATCTTAGAAGAGGTTCTGGGAAGAGAGCTTATTGGAAAAAAAAAAGAGAGAGAGAAAGAGAGAGAGAAAGAAGAAAGAAAGAAACAGATCCAGTAAAGAGCAAAACAAACACAATTCTTCGCCAAACACCCCTTTGCAAGACAGAGTGAAGAATGTGAGCTCTGGCCTGACCGTGACTTCAAGGAAAGGGAGGAAGGTCTGAGGATAAACACACACGCACACACCCTTTCAGATGAAGCTGGAAAAATGAAGTCAAGTTTAGAAGGCCTGACTCCAAAGAAAATAGGTTTTTTAAACTTCTCTGGGGAATCTCTCATCTGCAGTCAACACAGAGCTATGATCTCATAACGTCTGCCTCCCTCTCAATTAACAGATGTCGGGCACAGAGCAACAGGGAAAATGCCCGCTTCTGTCTCTTGAGAACCCAAGTCGACATGAACTTCAGATCGCGGCTGACCCAGGCCACTGCCACCAGTTGCTCTTCTAGTAAAAGAACAAGTTTATCCAGTGGTGTAGGCCTCTCTCATTAAGCAGGAATGCATTCTCAACTGGCCAGTGCTTCTCTGTTGATGACAGATTTAAAGGCACATTAATGTACAATGGCAATTCCAAGACGTAATTACACTTTAAAAATATATGTTTTGTTTATGAAAGATACACATACATAGTAATATGAACAGTTATGAGGGACACTCAGTGCACAGGTCTAAGTATTTTTTATTACCTTGTTTAGTTCTCGCAACAATTCTATAAAATACAGACTATTATTTCTTCACATGGTTTGGATGAGAGAACAGAGAGACAGGAGATTTATTATATGACAAAGATCATGAAACTAGTAAATGGTAGCACTATATTCGAACTCAGGTATTTTGGCTCCAGAATCCATCCTTTTATTCTCTATATTTAATATAATTAGTCACAAAATTAATGTCAGGCTCTTACGCTTCATGGCAACAAGGTTTAAAGACCTAATGATCAGCAACATAATTAGCATGTCCCACTTTACTGGTCTGGGGTGTGAATTAAATCACATATCTTTTCATTACCAACTAATATAACTCAACACTCCTGTCGAGACACAGCAATAATATCCTATTTTTTTTCCCAAGTCAATTTTATTCCCCAAGATGCATAATCATACAACTCAGTCTTGATCAGGCTTCTTCTTTAAACAGAAATCAAGGAGGTCAATGCCACTACAACTGCCACCAAGAGCTAGTTCCTTCAGAACATGACCCATGGCTTGTCCTATCACTACTGTGAAAGAACCGGTGTGTTAAAAACAAATAATTTTGACCAGAGATGAGGAGTAACTGTGGTGGTACCAAGTGAGAACCAACTGGGACCAAGTGCAGGTAGAAGTGGAAAGCCTTCTGTCATGGCCACAAGCATTGATGATGAAGCAGACTGGCCTCAGGCACAGAAATGCCGTGCTCTGCTGGAGTGACTGTCTCGGGGAATGATGAGGAGGCCCTGTCCTTTGATTATACCATTCAGACTCCTTCCCACTTTACTATGATACTTTATTTAAAATGTATGTGTACTGACAGCAATGACAGAGAATACCCATAATACTAAATGGCTGGATTAGGAGAATCATCAATTCCTCATGATGATCAGGCCTGGATGTAGAGCTTGGGTCAACAATTCAAATGACTCAATCATTTGCTATTGAGTTCTCTTATGAGAAAGTGCTGTGGAGATCAGTGTCTTTTATTGCTGACCGAATTCACTTCAGACTATGTCAATCTTGAGATAGGTTCTATTAATCATAAGGCTAAAAAAGAATGGAATGGTGGTCTGGAGACTTTTTGGTTCAAGAGTTTCCTCATTCCCATGTAGTGGGTCCTGCCTTTCCTAGCGTCCTTGGATTTCTGCATACCGAGGCATTAGAGGGGAGGGGTCGTTAAAGCACAGACATACCCTTTTTTATTTCAATCTTCTCTAAAACCATAGATAAAACTAAGGTAGAAAACTACCTTAGGGAACACTGATCATTTTCTTAGGAAATAGGGTGAGTTTCGAGTTTTTGCTTTAAGAAGCACATAATAAATATCGGCTATTGTTAATGGGGTAAAATGCTTTAGGATAGATGAAGAAAAACCAGGTGACTATACCGATTAGCTAGATTTTGACGTAATACATAGTAAACCTTAATAATTAATGCCTTGACTTTCCTTGGTTTTCTTAATGAATAGAGAAGATTTCAAAATGTACATTGTCCTACAAAGTTCACCTCAAGCCATCCTCTGTCTTCCCTATCTTTTTCAAGCTGTATATTTTTGTTTCAGATCAATACTTAGAATCATCTACTGAAAAAGAATTTGAGAAATTGTATGCTATTTCCTCAGTGTGAAATTCAAGACCTAGATGAGTTATCTGACCTTCGTTCTGTGCCCAGGTCGTAAGTGAAAGAGCAGGGAGAGAATCCAGGTTTTCAGAATCAGCATGCAGGGTTTTCCTATATGGAGACCACTGCTGATTCAGTCGCACTGACTTAATCTGTGCTGCCGATGTGATTTTAGATGGACTATAATAAAATCTCCAGTTGCTAGCTATGCACATGAAGAATCCTTCATATTTTTTCTCTAGGTGGACTGTGGCTCGGGAAGCATATGTTGCCAAGATGTCAGAATGTTCAGCTTGGTGGCTCATGGGAGACAACTCCTGTGGAGACAGAAACAGAAATGCTCAATGGCGCATTTGATCCATTCCTGTTATGCATGAGCCTTACATGCATGTTATTACATTCTGAGCTCTTATCCTTGTGGAGTCAGGAGACTTACCCTGATTCTCTTAAATAGAGGCAAGAGACAAACCTTTTTGGGAAAGCAATTTCTTGTTTTCTCTAGACAATATGGGAAGCTACTGGGAAGCAAAGTAGTAACCTGATTAGGTATGTTTTCAGAGAGCCACATTTGCTCTTTTGTTGAGAACAGACCAAGGATAAAAACTGAACACACTGGCTAGATAGGTTTGCAGTAAGGCATGTAAGAGATGATGGAGTCTTGGACCAAGGTAAGGTGGTTGCAGTAGAAGTGTTGAGACATTGATGGGTTTTGCATTTACCCTTAAAGACATTAGCAGGATGTGCTGCTAAATTAAGTGTGGAGAAAGAGTGAAGAGAAAGAGCCAAAGAAGCCAAGATATTTTATCTGAGTAGTTGGGGAGCTAGAGTTCTCATTTACTGAGGTGGAAAGTACTGCAGGAAAAGCAAGTTTAAGGGGTGAAATTAGTTTCAACATGTTAACTTGATATGCCTATTAGTTATCCAAGTGCTGACGTTGAGTAGGCAGTTGGATATATGCATCTGAAGTTCAAGGAAAAGGTCTAGGCTAGAGATATTAATTTGAGAGTTGTCATCAAATAGATGCCATTTAAAGCCATGAAGCTGGATGACATCATCAGGAAGTGAGTGTAGATGCAAAGAGAAGAGGTTCAGGCACGCACGAGCCCTGTCTCTCCTCCCACATCAAGTTGTTTTATGTTAATTTTTATGCTACAATATAATGGCAATAAATAAGCATTTTATACTCTTGAGTCTTTTGTGAGTCTAAAGAGAATATTTTAATATTTTAAAATGTAAGCAATTTGGTGACACAGAGTTCTTTATTCTAAAGCAAATGTTACAAGACTAAGGCATATGGAGAAAAGATGAAAGTAAGTTTGCTTATTTTAGAATAAATTTATTTTTCTGTCTCCTTTGACACAAATGGAGAACTGGGAGTAATATTTTTCCTAACCATTCTTAATCTCTGAAACTCTAAGCCATTAACATTGTACTTGAATATAAAGTGGATGCTTTCTGAGTTATGGTGGTGTTTTAAAAACTAAGGAGAAAATTGTGGCAGCTTTCCATGTCTTTAATTTTTCATGTCACAAAGTTATGTTAGACCTGGATCTTGAATATGATAGCTCTCAAACAGAAAAATTAAATCTCACCATCGGTAAGTTGAAAGGTAGTTTCTTATTTTCTGTTAATTTTAATCTAATTTTTAGCATAATAGCAAAGTAGTCTGAATTAACTTTCTTCCATCTAGTTTCATTTCTCTGTATGACTGTAGAGGAAATAATTAAATTTCTTATGGAAATTAGCAATATTCCATAGCATACAAAAGGACGGAGTCCTTCTAGTCAATAAGTCAGCACTCTTGATGTTCTGTCCAGCCCTTTTCTAATTTTTATTTACAATAAGAGCGAGAGATTTTAATTAATATTCACAAAGCAGCAACTATAAGGAATGTGAAATAAAAAATACGATGTTAACTAAACTATAGAAACTATTCTTAGCACATTAAAAATCCAAAACAGTTCTGAATTCTAAAATTTAACATGGAAGATTTTTATGTGATTTGATCAAAACTAACTTAGCAGTATCTCATTGCTATGTAATATTCAGAACAAGGAGTAAGAGAGAGCAAAATCTATGGCTCCAGCCACCCTCCCCCTTCAATCACTCTTGTGGAATAAATGTGATTCCTGATCCATTTGACAAAATTCCCTAGATAGAAAATGGTGTTGATCAGAAATGCTCCCTAAGTTATATATGGAGTTAAAATATACTACGGGCAGGCAATGAGAGAGGAGATGAAGGCTTAACGAGATGAGGTTTTATAGGTACTACAATGTGGATCATTTGAAATATGGTGACTAAGTCTATTTTAAAGTTAGAAATACATTAATTCCTAGCCCCAGGAACTCACGGGAACCAGAGTGTTTACACTGGGTGTACACACCATCCCTCGTTTCCTTCTTGCACCAGCCACTGTGGAGGTGGGGGAGGACGTTGGCATGTCAACAAAGCCATCTTTTCATTTCTGAGCGTTCAGTAGGGAGAGAGAGCAGGACTGAAGTTGGGATTTGGGTTTGTCAATCCCACCTTGCTTCCCTTAAACAGAACAAAAACAGTTACTTTGTTTATATTTCATTAGCGTTGTACTCCCTTCTACTCACACTTAATCAAGGTCCTTTATAGACCGAGGGATATAGAAGGGCTTAAAAATTGCCCTTCTCCTGTGTGATGTGCTCTGAATTCTGAGTTAACACAGCCTGCTGATTTATGTGAACTGTGTTAAGTCAACCTTGGTGTGTCGGAGGCCTCCTGGTTCTCCCGTTGACCTATACTCTGATTTGTGGCATTATTACCATTTCTGTGTGCATCAGGAACTTATTTCTTTTAGCACTTTCTTTTCAAATACAGGCATTTAAAAAAAAAATTCATAAAAATGTGATTCGAATCTTCTTCTGTAACTTCTGTTATAAGAGTTTTTTGTTGTTTTTCACCGATGTGATTCCAGAGTAAAAAATAGAATAATAATCCTTTCCTTAGGGCAGTCCATCTGTATTGCCAGAAGGCTCCTTGCAATGACCAAATAAAATTGCTTTATTTTCTTACTAGGATGATAAGAGCACAGGCTTCGAGCTTGGGCTAATCTGGGTGAAAATTCTGCCCCTACTACATTTTTGTCTGGCCTGTTATTTTATTTCTCTGGGGCTCAGTATCGTCATTATAAAATAGGAAAAAGTAAATCTCTTGGAAAGAGTTGTGACAAGAGCTAGATTTGATGGCATGTGTAAAGCAAGTTTTACAAGTATTTGCACATAATAGTTGCTTTCTTCAAGAATCTTGGCCTACTTTCTTATCATCATTTTTCATTTATCATAAAACATCATGCTCCTGAACGCACGCTTAGAGGTAAATGCACTAGGCCAAAATAGAGGAAGGCTGCGCTGAGGACTATACTAAAGGTTTTATGTGGATCATGTCTTTTACTGCTAACGAATCCCTCCAAAGAAGATAAAAACAGCGTCACTTGCAGAACAGGAAACTGAGGCTGAGAATGTTTAAATAATTTGTCGAATTCATAAAGCTGGCTAGTAGGTATGTCTTTGAAGATCTTATAATTGGATACAGAATAACTGCCAAGATGCCTGTAGTAGAGCGATATCAGCTGCAATCCTGGGGGGCTGGGCATTTGGGAAGGTTGAGTACTAGTCCTCACTGTTCTGAAACATGACCCCGACTCCACTGTGCTTGTCTTTTGTCCATTCTGCCAGTATCTATAATGAAGGTGCACTTGAACTATGAGTTTATAAAAACTGAGAGTATCCAGTGATTCCCAGTTCCAAGACCGAATGGTATTATGTTAAGTTTGAGGTGTGAATAAATTGGACTTCCTAATAATAGTAAATAGTTCTGTTTAATATTCACTTATGCTGATAATAATAATAAAATTTTAGCAGCATCTCACTTCGTGTGTTCCCATATGCATTCTTGAGTGAGATAAGAATGGGGAAGATGACAGCTTGCGTACTTCCTCGGGACCCTCAATCCTCAAGGGCAATCTACAATCCAGGCCTCCCGTGGAGGAAATCAGCCCTCATTCACTGAAGAAAACAAGTTTGAGAACAACTAGTCTGTAGTGTAAATGTAAAGAGAAGGTTTCTTCTGTTCTCCTATTGATCTCCTCTGCCATTTATTGAGTTTGCTACTGCGTCTCGGAAGAAATCTAAGATTAACTTGAAAATAAAATTTAGAATTCCTTCTAAATCATCTATGATGGTTAATTTTACATGTCAATTTGACTGCATCGAGGGATGCCTATATCTGCTTCAACATTATTTCTGAGTGTATCTGCGAGGGTGTTCCAGAAGAGATTGGCATTTGAATTGGTGGACTGAATAAAGCAGGTGGCCAGCCTCAATGTAGAAAGGCCTGAATACAAAAAGCTAAATTAAAAGAGAGGAAAAGATTAAATGCTCTCTCTGCCTCACTACTTGAGCTGCACACAGATCGTCCCTGCCTTGAGACTTTGTGATGAATTTGTCAAAGTAACACTTGTTAAGTGGAGCACAGAGTGCTGAACGGTGCACCTCAGTTCAACAACAGCCCACGAGAAAAACCAAAATAGAGAAGTTTATTTCTCATGGGTCCTGTAGGAAGCCTGCATGCCTCGAAGGACCAATGGAGTGGTTAAGGCAGAGGGCAGACAGAGACAGATGCAGGGAGGACCTGGGGCTCATGCCTTTACTAGGGTTCTGGGGTGGGAGTGATTTGGAAGTCCCAGGCTAAGGCTGATTTGTTAATTCAAACAAAAGCACGGAGTTTTTGGTCAGGAATCTTAACTGAGGGGCATATAGGCATACAAGCACTGGGAAGCAGGAGAGACTGTTTAACACAAGTGCCATTAGAGAAGTCATATTAGGCACTTACATTTGCCTGTGACTCTCTAGGTTGCTATCCAAGGCATGCACTTGCACAGGGGGCTAGCATCATTTAAAGGTCAATGCAGGCCGCTTGGCCAAGCAAAATGGGTGCTAATGCAATAACACTGTGGAGTAGCTTAGTTAAACTTTTGATGGACTTACGCTGTAGGTGCAGCTCGTTCTCAGGCCTCTGACCTCAGGCTGGAATTTATACTACTGGCTTTCCTGGGTCTCCAGCTTGCAGATCATGGAACTTCTCTGTCTCCATAATTCCATGAGCCAATTCCTATAAAATGATCATATATATATATATATATATGTATATATATATATATATATGTATATGATATATCATATATCATATATCATATATCATATATCATATATCATATATATTATCATATATCATATATCATATATATATGATATATGATATATATCATATATATGATATATGATATATGTATATATGTATATATCATATATCATATATATATATATGATATATATATATATGATATATGATATATACATATATACATATATATGATATATGATATATGATATACAAATATCCCATTGGTTCTGGTTCTCTGGAGAACTGTGCTGAATATACCTTCAATACATTATAATAAAACTGAATGAGAGGACATTAAAAGAAAGGAAGAAAAAAATATATGCTGATACTCTTCTATTACAATTATTTTATCAACATATGTTTCCCCAAAAAAAAACATTTCTTGGTTTTCTGTGTAAGAATAAATAAAATAGCTATCCAACGATGATCAACTGGGGTAAAATTCCCACTGAAAATGTCTTTGGAAGGCTTTAAGGAGTGGACGGCATATACTAAATTGGGTTTCTGGTCTTCTCTAAGCACATGCCCTGAGTAGTTTCTAAGCAGAACCATTCCAGTCTATCACCAAATAAGTGGCTTTCCCTTCGCATGGCACTGGCCAGCTGGTTTCCCGACTCTGGCAGTGAGTGTTTGCCTGGCGTGCTGTAGGGAGGCAAACACAGAGTAACAGCACAAGCAGAACTGGCACAGGTCAGGTTCCATAAATTCCTTATTGGCTTTTTAAAAATTTAATCATCATCACCTAATTTTCTATAACAACATTTTTAAAATGAGTTTTAATGCTAGCACGATGTTAGTAAACATATTTGTAAGCACTCAGAACAAGACCAAGATTAAACCCGCAAGTCAGCAAAAGTTCGCCTTAAAAAAAAAAAAAAAAGCAGTTTCTAATCCTCCTTCTCTGCAGAGGTCAAGATTCAAAATTTTGAATCTCAGAGCAGAACAGACGCATAATCACACTGATGATTTTAATGAGGAAAATCACCAGCTGAATAATGACATAGGGAACAGGTAACAAGATCAGACTTTCCTTGACGTTCTGCCACCTTTCCTAAATAAAATTATTATGCCATGTCCAATTCATCTCTCATTCCTCATGTTTTTAAATACTTGAGACAGGATCACATTGTTTTTCTCTTGCCAAGTCAGTTTTTGAACTGACCTGTTCCAATCCGCATTCAGAGCCATCTGATTTTAAATGAAATCATGGCTTCGGATCCCTGGCGTTATAATCATGCCTGATGCAATCCCAAAATTTTATTCCTGCTTTATGATCTTTCTAGATATCTTGCCCTTCAAGTGTGAAGACATTGGCATCTTGAAATTCTTCTAGGTAATATCATGGGAGCTGAGCATCTTAGTTTTTCTCAGTAGGAGCAGAGAAAAATTATTCAAAAATGCACATGAGGTTGACTTAAATTCTGGCCACAGACTATGAGTGAGAGTTAAAACCTGAGTTCTGTGGTTGGAAAGGCAATTCAGTAGAGCAGTTCGCTCCAGGTGTACTAGGTGGCATGCTTGCAGAGAGGAGACCAGACTCACTCTGCACTAATCCCGGATCCACACGGCATGCTAAGCACTCTTGAGGCTGCTGGGTAATATAAATGCCTTATTCTTTTTTGTGTCAGAAATGTCAACTTTACTTGAGCCAAAAATTGTTTTCTTCATTTATTTTATTTTATGTGAAAGATGTGGCCCCAGGAGATCTTTGCTCAGTGTCCATATTATGGCATCTATTAGAGTCTTAAAAGACACTACAAAAGATTCATCAGGAAGAAAACAGACCTTAATTTTGAGTTATGAATTACTTCTCATTGTATTTAATTCTGAATTCCATCTATGTTCTCTTTCTTCTTTCTCTGTCTTTTTCTCAATTTTCTTCTCCCCTGACTCCATTCATTTTTTGATCTCTCCAGTGATGTGACCACTGTGTCATGGAAGGGGGTGATCAGGGAAAAGAGAAGTAGATAAAACTTCCATCGTTTCCTGTCACATCTATAAATATGGGGTCTTCTCTTTCTCCTCCTCCTCTTATTCATCCTATTTTTTCATTTAAAAGTGAGGAGAGGTGAAGCTCAGAAGTGGAAGGAGGGTACATAAAGTAGTGTCTACAAATTTCCAAACTTGCATCATCCACCAAGTATATAGTCCAATAAGGAAAAAAGAAAGAAGCAAACAAACATCAAAACTAGCTTAAGAATCAGACAAATCGGTATGTGAATCTTCTCTCCTTTTCTGGCTGGATAAATCATGTAATCTCCTGAGCTTCAGTTACTTCATCTACAGAATTCAAAAATGCATTCTTTACTTGAGTATTTTTTTTAATGGAAATTAAATAAAATAATGTATGCGAAAATTCTGACATTGTACAAAATAAGGTATACCCATTATAATTACTTCAGACATTGAAAGTTTTTGGTATCTTATAAATTAGTTATCATTTATTAATGTAAGAATAATTCCTTCTCATATATATAACTTTTCATTATAGTATTTAAGAATCTAAACTTAACTTATATTCCTAACTTTAATATAAATTCTCTGAATGAAATCTATATATCTGGCTCATGGGGGAAAATTACATTATGACACACTCAAATTCTAGCAATGCCCTGTCTACTACTCTAAGTGAAAATTCAGATTAGCTTAGTAATAATAGGGACATGTGTAATTGAATATATTTTAATCAGTAAAAAACCTAATTGTTTTCTATAGTATCATCTTGGCTTTATCACATTGCTCCAATAGGCAGTATAAATTGTACCTGCTTCTATAAAAAGTAAATCGATATTTAAGAATTAAAATACAAGCATATGTTCAAATTATCCATTCATGGGCTCTCTTAAAAATAAGCTGTATTCTCAGTGCAAGTGCAATTAATAATTTAATAAATTTCCAATAAAAATAAATAGCAAGAATCTTGCTTTAAGAAAGTAAAAATATCATTAAAAAGTTGAACATCATACCAACTCTAAGCCAACTGGCAAAAATTCAATGTTAAGTTACATTCATTGTACATTGGAACGCCTACCATAAGGTAATATGCAGTTCTGCACCATTAAAAAAAGAAGTAATGCAGATACTTGGTGCTGAGCATCCCTTTGTCATGTTACACTCCCATGAGTAGAGCCACATTTCATCTCACTGCTTCAAAATATTTGAGTTAAGATCATTGTTATATTGCCTTGGTTTTACATAAAATTATCAGCAGGTCACTGTCAAAACAACTCTGTAAGAATGGAAATGGCTCACCTAATATCAATGTTGAATTTGTTTTTACGTTAAATATAAGTTGAATATTAACTCATCATCTCAGAGTTTTGCATATATTTAATACATGTCAAAGTCAAATGCTTATAAGAAAGCCTAGCATGTGTTCATTCATTCATTCTAAATATTAGTTCCTACGGTGCTAGATACTTTTCAAAGTCTGATAATCCAAAAATGGAAACACCTCAATCTCTGCCTTCCATAGGTTCGAGGAACACATATTATGGCATAGACATAATTACATGTATGCATGTAATCACATACATACAAACATACATAATCATGACACATACATGAGAATGTTCATTTGACAAGTCCTAGAATGTCAGAATGAAGACAATATTGGTAGATAAGAGTCTGTTTAACTGCTGAGAGAGCTCCTGGAATGCTTTCTTGTGGTGTATGCCCAACGTATGCATTACCATGGTTTCCTTAAGAAATATTATTTCTCTTCTGCCAGTGCATCTAATGTTATTCTAGTGTACTATTTTTATGACCTTTGATCAATTATTTTATTATGTATTCATAAAAATTTTTAATGTAGTTAAAATCTGTAATATCAATAGTTATAATTAACTGGGTTTTTATAATGAACCAGACATTGCTAACATCTTTCCGTCATCTTGTTTAATTCTTTAGCAATCAATGAGATTATGATTATGGGTCTATTTTATGTGAGAAATTTTAGATTCAGATGGGTTAAGTAATACTCTCATTATTGACTATATTCTTGGGTCCAGTCCCATCCTGAAGCTATCCTGGAGCCCACCAAGAATAGTCACAGTAGAATAAAAGATGCTCCAGGAAATTCAAAGAGATGTAGATGCTCCAATCACACACCCATCACTCAGAAAATTACAAAGGATTTGGGAGCTCTGTGCCAGAAACTGGGGCCAAAGTCCAAATATTTATTTATTATATCACAGTATTACAATGTGAAAACAAGAAAAAGTTAAAAAAAATAATTTTATATTTAAAGTGTATATTGTAAACAGAGAATCTTTAATAATGGAGTAGGTACTAATACTGATCTGCTCTGTGTTCCCTAACTCAAGGATGACGTCAGCTGTGTCATCTACAGTTTTCTCGAATGTAAAATGGGTATAATCATTTTAGCCCCTTCAGACTCACAGGTGGCTATAAAAATTAAACGAGAACCTTATTTTAAAGTGCTCGGAAGCAATAAGAAATGATATAAAATTCCAAGCTATTAGTACTTTGTTGTTGTCTTAGCAACTCTGTTTATTCAACTTTAAAGAGAAATATTTTCATAAATTGAACTTTACTTGAAACTTTTTAAGTAGCGCTGTGATAAATATAAATCTTGCCTTCATCTTTCTCTACATCAAACATCCACCTCTCTCCTTTTTGTCCTATACTGAATCAAAATCTAAATGTCCCTTCTACTTACCACTAGTCCCTTTTCTATCTACTTTTTCAATAGCTCTTCCAGAATTTAAATATGTATATATTTATATTAAAACATTAAATTTATATATCCACATAAACTTTGTTTTTAAAAACAAATAAATAACAATACTAATAAAAACAGTTGTTTCTCCATCTTACTTCCTCAAATCTATTTCTTGCTTCTTGAAAATAATCTCTTTCAATTCTGTTTTGATTCTTTGGTATTTACTTCCATATATTTTCATAACATGGTTATAATGGTACTTCCTGGGTTTTGGTTTCAGTCATTATCTAGTGACTTTCACTAAGAAACATGAAATTTAGGTAGCTTCCCTGCACATCATGGCCATCACCACCAGCACTACATATACCCTTCTCATTCCACCAGGCTCTCAGTAAACTTAAGCTATAACTTGCTTGAATGAATACTGTTCACATTATTTATACATGCTACTCAAAGTGAAGCAAGGCAGATAATAAAATTATTTTCCTTTCCTACACGGTGTTTTTATCTTCCCTGGAACTATGAAGTGCTTTATGCTTAATTTTTATGTACTTACAGTTAAACTGTCGCCTATTCACATGATTCTCTCCTCTCGATACATTCAAACACACATTCTACTAGACCTTCTGGAAGATTTACCTGGAGTTTTCTGACTTCCTCCAATCAGAACTAGTTAAATAGCCATTCTCAGGAGATCTCGCCTAATACCACCCTCTCTAAGGTCCCCTTTGCGTCCATATCTCTCTTTCATTATTTACCTTCCCTCATATCTTTCTTTTTCTTAATTTACTTCCTTGTTTTGGTGAACAAATTCCTCCTGTAGTTTCTTAAGAAAAGACACATAAAAGGTGACTGTGAAGTCTTAAATAATAAAAATGGTTTTAATTCTATTCTTAGATCACATTGCTTCCTTGGCTGGGTAAAGAATTCTAGTTAGGAAATCAGTTTCCCTCAGAACTCTGACCATACTCCTTCATTGTCTTCTAGTTGGCAAAGTTGCTATGAAAATTTCGATTGGAATGTGATTCTTGATTCCTTATATATGACATTTTTCTTTTCTTTTTTTCTCCCTGCAAACATGCAACATTTTATTTCTGAATTTTTGCAATGATGTGACTTGGTATGTGCCTTGTGCTAGACAACATGTAGGCCTTTTTATTTTAAAAAAAACCTGTGTTTCAGGTTTTGTTGTTGTTGTTTGCTTTTCAATTAGTTTCAAATATACAGTACATTGGTTAGACATTCACAAACGATCCCCCTAATTGCTTCTTCTCTCCTCTGGTTTTCCATCTAGACAATACATTAATGCTGACTACATTCCCTATGCTGTGCTCCCCATCCCTGTGACCATCTAACTACTAAATTGCACTTCTTTAATTTCTATATCATTTCTTTAATGATTCTCTCTCCTCTTTTTTTTCTTCTCTTCTCTTATTTCAGAATTCCTATTATTTATATGTTGAACTTCCTGGGCTGATCTAATGTTCTTTTATTTCTTCAATTATTTTCATTATTGGGTCTACTTGCCATACTTCTTGAGAGATTCCTTCAGTTTTATTATCCAACCCTACCAATCTTTGCTGATTAGGGAGACTATTATTATTTAAATCTTGCAATTCATTATTTCAATTTTCATATATTTAATTCTAATGGATTTTATCTGTTCTCTGAATATTCCTTACTTCAATATCATTTCTTCTTTATGAATATTGCAGATAGTTATTTTTTATTTTTATTTTTACCATCTTTCATAGACACCTTTTTTTACTTGCTTACTTAGTTTTTTTTTTTACTTTTGACTGAATTTCTTTTATTTGAAGCTGTGTTAGCTAAGATAAAGAACCGGATCCTAAAACACAAAAACTCCAAAATACTGTGGCTAAAAGAACATGGAACACAAAAAAAATAGTACTAGAGTGAGAAATTTGGGTTAGGAGCATAGCTTTCTTCCAAGGAGTCACTCAGGGACCCCAGTTCCTTTCATCGTTTTGCTCTGCTGTCACCTGGATCTTGTCCTTGTCTGCACACTTGAAGCTGAGTCATTTTCACCAAGGAAGTCTGAGCTCCATCTTGCAGAAAGAGGCAGCAAGAGGAATTCCAGGGGTACAAGTTTCTTTGAAGAGAGTGAGGTAGATGCTGCATGCATCATCTTTATGCACATTCAATTAATACCTGCTGACTCTTACCTGCCAAGGAAGTCATTTATGAATTGAGGTTCTGTTTTTATGGGAGAAGGAAAGAGTAGAATTCAAGGACACCCAGGCATCTGCACAGAAGCTTTCCTAAAATGTCGGGAGACATTGGCTTCCTGTTCAACTTTGAGAGTTGGCCAGTATACAGCTCTTGGTAGCTCTGTGCACATGGTGGCATTTTTCAGTTTCTGTTTTGGGTATAGAACAGACTGTTAGATTATTGGACTTTTGTGTGTTTGTTTGTTTTGTTTTGTGTTAATTGGGACTCAGCTCTTTCTCTTAGGTTGGCCATATATGCAATAACTTATTTTCCTGTCTGGATGTTGTAATCTTGCTGACTGTCTTCTAGAATTCTAGTATGGAGGCCTTTAAGTCATCAAGTCTGTATGAACTTTTCACTTAAATTCCCTTTATTTAGTATTATGTCCTACTCACAACTGTATTTGATGTACCCCAGTCCATAGACCAGCTACTTCATAGAATTAAAAATGCATTAAAAAATAAAATCTATATACTTTAGCACTGAAAGTAAGGTTCTTCAAAATCGGGATATAGTTTCCCTCTCTGCCTGTCTTCAATAAGGCTGACTTCTAGACACAAGGTACGTTCTGCCATTTCTTGAATCTAATTGTTGACTTTTCCTCTTCCTCTTTACTCTATTGTCCCTCCTTTAATGCAGCAAAATATGTGGTATTAATTTCTTATATTTTTTATGATTCCTTGATATCATAGTATATTAAAATTAGCTACAAATGTGTCTATCACCATCTCTTTTGCATCCTATTTCTTATCCTTTGTGAAGCTACTAAAAGTTAGGTTCTTGGCTTTTTAATTATTTTGTCAGTCTTACCCAGCATAGCGACTAGTACAGAGTGTGTAATTTGTGTATATTTGTGTAATTAATTAAATATTCTGTAGGTGTAGGCAGTGTAGAAATGTGGGTACATTTTTGGGCTTGAGCGGTATATTTTGTTTGTAAATGTTATATTTTATATAGTTATAGACACATAATTAAGACACTACATGTTTACTGAGTCCCTCCTGTGTAAGTGCTAAACCCCTCATACCAATTTACCTTCTTATGATATATCTTTCCCTAAGAAAAGTAGAAATGGCAGCCAATATTACAAGTGCTATAAAAAAATGACTGAATGGCTTCTTCCCTTTTTTAAATCTCACATACACACTCACACACACTTACACTGCATTGTTTCTATTACTCTCAGTCAGCATGGCCTCATGGAAACAGAATGAGAACTTAACTTGAAGCCAAATAAACTAGGGACAGAATCTTGGTTTGTCACTTCTAGCTCACCACAGCCAAGTTTTCTACATCTGTAAAACTTTAATAATTATGATACCAACTTTAATAATAGGTGATTGTGAGAATTAAATAAGTTAAGCCTTTGTCTGATGATGCTCCTCTTTACTGTAAATTCTATGATGATAAGGATTAAGTCCGTTTTATGCACTTCTATATTCCTAGTTTCTAGCGAACTCTTAATAAATGTCTACGAATAAATTGCCAGATGAGTTAATTAGCACATTATATACGTTACTTGATTCCAAGCATGATAAAGAGGCAGTAAAACTATGCGTTTCTTGTCTCTGTTTTTGTAACTTTTCTTTCTATCTAAACTTTTCCATTCTTTCTATTAAAAGTTTTTGTCTTTTTCCTCCCTATTTCTCTTCTTCATATTTTATTTTTCTCTTTTCTTTTCACCTTTCTTTCTCCCTCCCTATCTCTCTTCTTCTTTTATTTAAAACCTTCCTTCCTTCTTCCCTCCCTCCTCCTTTACTCCCTCTCTCTCTTTCTTCCTTCGACCCATCTTCCTTCCTTCCATCTTTCTTTCCTTCCTTTATTTCTTCCTTCCTTAATTATATCCTGTACAAAAATTCCCATCTTCCAATTATTTTTATTACATTCTGTAAATTAATTAGTCTATAAAAAGGCAGTAAAATTATGAAACATTATATATACTATCTTAGTAGGGAAAACAGAAGAAATGTTAGATGTGGAAGTCATTTTTGCCATCTATATATTAGCCCAACTTTGATTATTACTTCTAAGTTGTAGTTATCATTTCCATCTATCCTGTGACAAGTTTTATTCCATTGGAAGTGTGCTATCTGATTATATTTTTGATCAATAAAAACTATTTTCATTTTATGATAGAAAAGAAATACTCTTTAAAAATGAGATTAGTAACTTAATTTCTACCTTTTTTCTGGTCTTTCTTGTGTATATATAGCATTTACTAAGCATCTACTTCAGTACAAAGCACTATATTTATAAACTCACTTATTCCATGTAGCAATCCTACAAGCTAGATGTGATTTACCTGTGCTCAACAAATGACAAAAATGAGATTCATGAAGTTTGAAAGTTCTTTGTACAATATCTCAGAACAACTATGTGGTGGAATCAGTATGTACATTGAGCATCTCCTACAAAGCTTAGGATTGTTCCACCACGCCAGGCTCTCTCTTCTGACAGACTGGACAAAAAACAATCTGGTTTCCTTGACTAAACTTCTCATATATTTTTGCTTTGGCATAATTATGATCTGAGTTTTTCAAACACCTGGACAAAAATATGTTGCCAAGTAATGTAAAAAAATTACATCCCACATAATTTTCATAATACAACAATGTTGATGCAGCCAGCAGCTGCTGCTTTATATGGGGCATGCAGAATAAAGCCAAGAGTGGGTAAGATGGGCCAAGCATGAGCAGCATTCTGAGATTTTAAAGACTTTTATGAATCAATGTCAGAGAGGTCTCTATGCCCAGCTCCTCTCGCAACGTATTGTGTCATATTAGGTCAGTCCATAAAGAGATTTCAGAGAAGAAGCATTTCCTTAGGAGAAAAGTCTTAAGGACTTGTCCATCTTTTCGTCTAAATCCTGCCTTTTGATTTCATTTCCATTGCTTCTGATTTTCTTATATCCAATATCTATTCTTTTCTTTCCATTGCCTCTGCCACTGTTAAGTTCAGAACACTTGCACCTCTTATTTTTTATCAACATTACCTGTAACACATTTTCCCACTTTTTGTCTAGTTGCCTTTTGTAATAGTTTCCTACTGCTGCTGTAACAAATTATGCCAAACTTAATGACTTAAAACGACGCAAATTTATTATCTCATAAGTCTGGAGGTCAAAATTCACAAGTGGATCTTATGGGTGAAAATCAAGGTGTGAACAGGGCTGTGTTCCCTTGGAGGCTTTGGGAAAGGATACATTTCCTTGCCTTTTCCATATTCTAGAGGCTTCCCACATCCTTGCCTTGTGGCCCCATTTACAACGTGGAAATGAGTCTTTCTCTTGTTTTCATCTCTTTAATTCACTCTCTTCTCCCTCTTTCTTTCTTCTTATAAGATCTTGTGATTATATCGGGCCACCTGGATAATCTCTCCATCTCTAAATCCTTAACTCAGTCTGTAAAGTCTCTTTTACCATGTAAGGTGATATTCACAGATTCTGGGCATTATGACAGAGTGGAGAAGTGGGGGCCATTACTCTGTCTATTAGGACTTTCAAGTCATTAGACAAATCATCACTACAGTGATCTCTCTCAAAAGTCCAGATGAAGACATATCGCCAGTCAAGTAATTCACAATTGTTCCTTGCTTTGTCTCCAATGACTTGACCCCTGCTGACCTAAATCCAAATATCTCTCTACCCCTCCGCAAATGTGGATGAACCAGAGCAAATGGCAAATTGCCTCTCTGTCTCAATTTCCTCATCTGTAAAATAGGAACATTAGTAGTTTTTTTACAACGTTTCTATAGGAAAAATATAACTCTATTCATTGTTCTGACTAAACTTTCTAATCCGTATCAATATAGTTAGTTCTCCGATTTAGATCTCTAAACTTTGCTGTCTCATAAGGTAAATACTAGCCACATGTAACTATGTAAATTTTAATTAATTGAAATAAAATAGAATTACAAATTCAGCCCTTCCTTTACCCTAGCCATAGTTCACTGCTGGGCGGTGGCCACCATATTGAACAGTACGGATAAAGAACATTCTCAAAACTGTAGAAGTTAAACTGACTTTCCTTTTTAAACATTAACATATGATATTAGGTTGAACTACATAAAATTGCTCTTTTTGTAAATCTAAAACAATGAAACACCAGCAATACTGTATCGTTTAACCACATACCTCTTAATGACGAGTAGTAATTTCAAACTCAGTTTTCAAGAGAAATTATCTCTTCCCTTCCCCTAGAAACAGCCAGGTAAGATTTAAAATGGACTCAAACCTGGGTTTATGCCTTTATTTCATACTCAAAAATCATATGAGCGATTTCCAAATCAGGTTTAGAAATTCATCTTTATAAAAACCCACAGATTATTTTTCCTCTATAACAATAAATGTGTCCTGAAGTTGAAACATGGCTTTTTACAAACTGGCCTGCATTTTGAATGTTTGCACCTGGAGTTCTCTGTTTTTTGATTTAATGCACGTATTTAGCATTTCTAAAGAGTTCTTGGCAAGCGTAAACTTGGCTTTTCTGGTTTAAGAGTTATGGAGGTGGTAGCCACCGTAGCAAAAAAAAAAAAAAAAAGAAAGAAAGAGAGTGAGACAGAGAATTTTTTAGCAATTTAGTGGGACACCTAAGACTCCAAATTTTGCATTGGGGATTTATATAAAACTTCATTAAGCCTCATATTAAATTACCCTCAAATAACTTAAACATACTGCTAGAATCAGGGTCCTAGTTCCTAGCTCCATATTTTCTTATTGAGTACCTGGCCAAGGAGTTGACACAGTTGCAGACCACGTTAAAAAATACTAGGATGAAACTGCCACAAATACAAGTTTATCTGTTTTTTGATTGCTGAATCTCCAGCATCCAGTATAATGACTGACATATAATAGGTGCTCGATAAATATATATGACTGATGGAAATACTTGATATGTCTTATATTAAGTAATAAAATTGATGGTTATGTATGTTATAATGTTATATAAACACTTCGAAACGGTTAAAGTATAAAAACATACATATGCATATTTCTGCATCTTAAAATGACAGAGCTGGGATGTTAGTTTTATATGATAAAACAACCTCATTTTAGAGATGAGGAATCAGATTCCAAAAACTAGTATGATCTCATTTAGTGGCAGCAAATGAGTGCAAATGTAGCAACAATAAAACCATTTGTCAGAATTAATTATAATGAGTTACCACATGTATAACACTGATCAAGTACCAGGCAATCTCCTAGTTGCTTTAAATATGTTAACAGTTTTAATCCTCACAACTCTTTGAGGTGAGAGCTTTACTATACTCATTTGGCAGATGAGGAAACTAAAGTACAGAGAGATAAAAAGACCCCCTCATGATTACCCAGTTGTAGCAAAACCAGAATTCAAACTCAAGAAGGAGGGTTCCAGAAACTTCATTCTTAATCACTAGCCATACTAACTAAACAAAAAATCAGCTGCATGTAAAACATTGTTAGGGAGGGGTATAACTTGTCTCAGAAATACCTGACTTCTCTTGTTTAGGTAACCAAGTCAAGGAGGCCATTAATACATGCAAATGCAGGCTGAGCATCTAAGTCAGGTGTCAGGAGAGAAGCTGCTCTCCACAGTCAAGTATCCAGAGTTTTGGAGTAGCCCCTTCTGGCTCCAGGGAGCTGGGCTTGCAGCTGCTTACATTTTCACCCTATCCTTGATCTTGAGGATTACAGGACAGCATGGCAACATTCATTCCAGGGTTCTGAGCTGAGTCACATTCTCTGTCTTCAGTCAGTAGTTTGAATCTCATCCGCATGCCTTTCAACCTGTGACAGGAAAAGGAATCATCATTTTCAGATTTGCTTCCATTTGGCTGAAGAGAAGGATGAGGCAGGGCAGATGACAGGCTCACTGAACCGAGGTCTCCTTGAAGAATGAAACTAGATTCCCTTTAGAACACAGAAAATTCTCAACTTCAAAAGCCTAGAGTGTGCAGAATATCAGACCCTTTCGAGGCAAAACTCTGGAAGGTTGTAAAAACAAAATCATATAATCTTTCTATTTCCATGAGGAAGGAAATTGCCAACAAATGCCAAGAATTACCATGTATCCAAATGAAAGAATAATTTTGTTACTATTTACTTAAAATTTTTATTCTCACTTCCTTCTACAGCTATCAAAGTATTTGCTCCTATTTTGCACAGGCCAGGACTAAGCATGATGTAAGGTGTTCTGTATAAAACTGAAATTCCATATTTAAGAGTAATCTTACCATGCTTTCAAAAATGGCACGTGAACAAAAATCCATTTACAACACCGATGGAAAACTTCTTTAAATACAGAAACACCCTCCAGTCCTTAGCTTCTTTGGTATTTATAGTTTAGTTTGAACATAATTGTATTTTTTTCTCCTCTTATTTTATACCTAAGACGTAATTCCCTATTCAGTTATTAACAATGTGTGGGCAATATCCTTTATATTTTGTTCCAGACACCAAACTTAAAACATACTTAACAATTAAGTACCGTAGCTCCTAAAGATATGAGGCTTTTTATACAGATTCATGCCTTAGGGACCCTTTCATTCTCATCTCTGAGCTTGAGGTCGCGCCCTAGAGGACAGAGGCTGTACACTTTAGAATAATAAATTATTACACTGTATTCAATTAGGACAGATATATTCAAGAAATATAGAGGCAACTCCAGCATCTATAACAAAAACAAGAACTCTTTTTTTTAAGGTTTACAAAATACCAAGGTTTTTTGGGGACACTATACTTCAGTATGCTTTAGGAATGAATTGTATAAACAGTAAACATCTGCTTTGCATAGTTCATGGTGGCAGGTGTCTATTAGCAAGATACCACTGCATTAAACCAACCATGAAATCTCTGGGGTCTAGAACAATATGACTTTACTGTCCACATGTCTGAGTGGCCATTGAAGCAGCTCTGCTGATCTTGGCTGGCCTCACTTAGATGATCAGCTGGTAGTTGACTGAGCAAGGTTAGTCTTGACTGGAATGACTGGTCAACACGGCTTCACTCTACATGTTGCACATCTTTCGGGGTGTTAGCCCAGGTATGCACTCATGATAAAGGCACAATGGAGAGCATGTAAGCCCAATCACATACGAGTTATTCAAGCCTTTGCTAATATTGCACATTGGTTAATATTCTTTTGGCCAAAGGAAGTCACATGGCTGAGCACAGAGCCAAAGGGACAGGCATTTTGCCCTGCCAAAGTGGAAAACCACTGCAAAGTCACATGGCCTAATCATGTGTCTAAAGAGGGGTGATAAGTTAGAGTCAAGTTTAAAATCTACTACATCCATCATTTAGAGGGAAAAAAGTAAAATTCTAATCATTAGTGAAACTAAGGAATCTCTGAAAAAGGTCAAAGACTATGTCTAGGCTAGCAAGTGATCATCCTTAGAGACAATGTTCAAAGCTAATGCAGATGACAGAGAACAGAGAATAAATGCAAGTGAGGTTCAGGGGGTAAACAATGTGCTGATTAGACTCTCCTTATAGACTGATTTGGCACCTTTTTAGGCTCTGTCCTCTCTCTGCTCCAGAAAGAGGATCCATATGGACTTCATCAAAGGACTCCCTTGCCCTCTGGCTTATGGCTCAGTTATGCAATGGGAGACACATAGAAGATGGGAAGCATGAGTTTGGAATGGAGAGGGGAGTGAAGTCCTAGTAAAGAGTTGATAGTGTTTTTGCAGAGAATCTTTTCAGATCTCTCTCTCTCTCTCTCTCTGTCTCTCTCCCCCACTCTCTCTCTTTCCCTCTCTCTCTCCCTCTCTCTCTCCCTCTTTCTCTCTAATAACCACTTCTTCCCTTTGCCTTTTCAGCTAAAACTTGAAATGTCTCTAGGCTTTCTATCCACCAGAGTTAACTTTCTCCTCCTGGATTGCCCTAAGCCTGACTAGACCTTTTAAAAGTCTCTTTATCAAGTGCTTCTCAATTCATAGAGTATGTGGACCATCTCTTTCTTACTGGGACTCTGATTAAAAGGGAAGAAGCCAGAATTTAAGCTCAAGTCTGTCTGATAAAAGGTCTACTCTCTTTATCACCATTCTAATTTCTATCCAGGCTTAAGATATTGGTATGCTGGTAAACTCTGAGTTTCTATTTCTTATGTGAATGATGATAGCAACCACAAAAAAATAATAATAATAATTATAATAATTAACAACAAAAATAATTATAATAATAATTAACATTATTATAATTATAATTATAATTATATTACTGCATACCAAAGATTGTTCTAAGTCTTTTACAAATAGTAAGTCTCACCATTGATGTTACTATTAATTATCTTTTCTAAGTGAAAGTTCAGTTGAGTTATTGCTCAATATCACAGGGCCAGTAGAGGGGATATAAACCCGGGCAGTCTGGACCTAGAGACTGAATTTCTGAATGATAATGTCACATACCATTCTCAGCACAATGATAATTTATACCAATATCAAGTTGTTAGTATGCACATTTTGTACCATAATATCTTTTTTCTCCAAGGTCCACTGTGTCAATGTCTAAAGTTAATAAACATTTTTAGTCACTGCTATGAACCTTTCACCATGAGACCCAAATAAAGAACAGACTACATAGTTTCCTTAGTCCATTAGAAAGTGCAAACCACTTGAGAAGAAATGATAAATATATAAGCACAATTGGAGTATAAGATAAAATATGCTCATATTAACCTATGTTAGTTTAAAATTTCATAAAATGCATTAAAAAGAATTTTAGTCCTAAGTAAAAATGTAAAAAAGAACTCATTACCAAATGACATTTAGGCACTTGAATATGTTTGCCACCTGTCATCTTGCTTCCTCTCACCTGTGTAAATGGCATTTATCTCTGTTGATGTCCTGATTATAATGTTATCACTGCCTTTCAGTTATTTCTACTAACCCATGACAGGTTTCTTTATTCACATGCCATTCATCTGACATTTATTGGCTTTCCTTAATTTATGTTTAAATATGAATTCCTAAAATCTGTCTTGATTATATGTTGTTGCTTAGATGATATCACTCATTACCTTTAAGTTTAATCTCCATAAGAAGTTGTTAGTGATACTCATTTTAATAGTTCTTATGGAAGTTTCAACAATATAGTAATTTCCTAGGCAGTGGTTTTCAAATTCGAAGTTCTGTAGTGGCTAAACATTTTTTTCCTCCAAGTGTACAGTATCATCATCATTGCATGACTTCTGGAATTCTGGAATTCATGTTGGAGAAATGAGACATCAATTCTTTTGACAAAAGCATTCCGCAGGATGTTTCATTTTGTTGTTGTTGTTGTTGTGGCAAGTTTCAGCTGCACATTTTAACAGTAAGGCATATATATGTATTTACATTGTGTGTTCACCTCCGATAGTTAGATTTCTTTCTGTCACCACATTTTTGACCCCTTTTACCCATCCACCTTTCCTCTCCCCTTTCTCTTCTCCCCTCTGGTAACCGCTAGTCTATTGTCCATGTCCATGAGTCTCTGTTTGTCCTGTTCATTTGTTGCTATTAGGTTTATATCTCACATATAAGTAATATCATGTGATTTTCAACTTTTTCTGTCTGGATTATTTCGCTTAGCATGATTATCTCGAGGTCCTTCTATGTTGTCACACATGGCAGTATCTCATCTCTTCTTATGGCTGAGTAATATTCCATTGTATATATGTACCACAGCTTCTTTAGCCAATCACCTATTGTAGGTTACAGGATGGTTTTTACGGCAGGGGAATAATGTGGCTATGTGAAAAAGAAAGGAGAAGGCGGAACAAAGCAATGCCTAAACCAAGATTGAACTTGAACATGGAATTACTGTATGGAAAAAAGATGTCAAGCTTGGGACCTGAATAGGATCAATACCAAGCTGGTGAGTACATCAGGTCTCCTCTTGAATAGATTCGATGAACTGTTGTAAAGAACAAATGAGAAAGTATGTTGAGCAGTGTGTCTAGCCCAGAGGACATGCCCAATGAATCTAGTTATTAGCACTATTAATATTCTGCAATAGCAGTGTAAACCTTAGAAAATACCATAGAGATGTGAGCTTAAACCATGTGAAATTGCCGTTCTCTAGGTGAAAATGATCAAATATAGGCAATTCACTGCAATAGCAGTGTAAACCTTAGAAAATACCATAGAGATGTGAGCTTAAACCATGTGAAATTGCCGTACTCTAGGTGAAAATGATCAAATATAGGCAATTCATGGGGTTCAACCTAGTATTATTTGTTACAATTAATATGTAGATTGTTATCACCATAACCTATGGTGATAACAATCTACATATTAATTGTAACAAATTAATTAAGACAATAATTATAAAGGGTGAACACCCTTTCTTAGTAATAAAAAATGATAAGTTCTTTTCTGTGTATTCAGTTCCCCTTGTTATAATATTCAGCCTTACAAAGAATCAAAAACCTATAATTGATAGGATTAAAGAGAAAATGTTACTGGAGTTCATTGCTGGAGGGAATGTAAAAATCTACCACATGTTTTGGGAAGCAACTTAACAATATTTATTTATAATTTTTAAATGTAAATATCTTTCATCCTAGAAATCTATTCATAGGAATAGAAGCACTAAGTGTATATGTTTATCACAGCATCGTTGATAGTGGCAAAAAACATCTGGAAATGAAATACATGCTCATTACTAGGGGGATGCACAAATAAATTACGGTGCAATCATGTTATGGAATATTTTTATACATCTATTAAAAGTAAAGAATTATAAATATGTACTTTAAATTGAAGGGATTTTCAAATATATTAAGCAAAAGGTAAAATATAATAAATTTGTTGTATCATGATATTTTATAAAATAATGAGAAGATCTTCATACGCATGTTTAACGTTATTATCAGGACATGGAAAAAATATACAAGGATACATTCAGGATAATTACATGATGGCTAGGTAACAAGTAGAGAAAAGGGTGAAACCAAGAAATTAAAGAAAGAATTTTTAAAGATTGCATCAAAACTTAACAGAATGCTTGGTATGACCCCAATTAAATACTTATGTAAAATTGAGGAAGA
Source organism: Pteropus medius (assembly GCF_902729225.1). Taxonomy (NCBI): domain Eukaryota; kingdom Metazoa; phylum Chordata; class Mammalia; order Chiroptera; family Pteropodidae; genus Pteropus; species Pteropus medius. The sequence goes on from NW_024349797.1 coordinate 11,991,981, forward strand.
TCATTTTTTAAATTAAAAATACAAAATTTAGGTCCTTAAAGTGCATCATCTCTGATGAACTGAAGTATGCTAAGATCTATGCTCCCATATTAGAAGATAATGTCATTTCTCTGTCCATTCTAAAGTACCACTAGAAAAGAAGTATCTTGAAAAGAAATTTATATCTATTCACGACCAGCCACAGTTTTGGTTAAATGAATCATTCATATTCGGTTTTGACAGACAAATAGTTATTTCCCAAACTAGCCTCTAAAGACTTTGTTGAATATTGAAGAAAGTAAACTCACATAAAACATGTTATGTTAATTACATTTCCTCCAATTTAGCCACTCTGTATTTCGTTTACCGAGTGATTTCTGTTTTCAAAAATAGATTCTACTTTTGCCCGAAAAAGCAGACTTAAAACTAATGACTCGTGTATTGTGAAACAGGATTTCAGCTTATAATAAAGATATTTAAGATTGTGAAATTTATCAATAAAAATTTTCTGAGATTTTACCACTAATCAAAGAGAAACAGACTTTCCAGACACATGTGCCATATGCAATATATATTTAAAGGAAAAAAACTACCAGGGGTAATTAGCAGAATCTTTCTATACTCTCTTGGCTGCAGATTTCTTCACATTGTATGATTTTATCATAGTTGCAAAACCCCCACTCTTATTATGGACTCCGTCAGTGCACAATAAGTGTTATTATAGCATATAATAGAACCCTAATATACCATATTCATGTGTGTAGTATTTTATGCAGAAATCCATCTGAGTTATGATTATGTTTTTTTCCAAGTAAATAGTAAGAAATAGGCAAGTCTTAATGTGAATAAGTTACTTTAGTGGGTAGCCAATGGGTGCATGGGCTTCTAATACTTCTGGTTATTGAAGTTATGCTCTTTTTTGTTTTGTTTTGTTTTGTTTTGTTTTGTCTTTTGTTTTTTTACTTTTTAGGTGAGGCAACCCTTTGTTGACCTCACAGATTGCAAGGACCTTGTCAGTTTACAATCTCTTTTTTTATTTTTTATTTTTATTTTATTTTTTACTCCTACAGCACCTGGTCTTCCTAGATGGTCTCCCATCTAAGTACTAACCAGGCCCGACCCTACTTAGCTTCCAGGATCAGATGGGATCGGGCTTGTTCAGGGTTGTGTGGCCATAGACAAGTTATGCTCATTTTAATGAAAGAACTCATCTCAAGTCTAATTACCAACTGGTGTCTATAAATATAAGTGTCCCTGCTCTGAAAGGAAAGAGTTGCTGAATGGCTTTCAGCGCATGAACTAATGTGTCAGTAATTTTTAATATGACATATATCACAATGATCGAAATGGCTTTTTATGTGATATTTTTTCTCACATATTAAGACATTGATTGTTGCAAGACAACTCTCCATAGGGCTGTCACATTGCTGTGTGTCTTGTGAAACAAGACACTCGCTGCCCTATCTCTCCATAAACATTTGTTTAGTGAGGACAGAGACATGGTGTCTCCCTCTGGAGCAAACGGCAGGCATGCTTAAATCCAGTATGATAAAGATGATGTGTCACTCAAAAACATAGGGAAGCATGCTTTCTATCCATTACCAAAGATTAAGTCTCCCTGAGGGTAAGGCTCGGCTCCCTTTCGGGAATGCAACCCACTGCATGTGGAGGTATCACCTGGTTCCTCTCCACGTCTCCCAGAAAGAAATGGGGTTTGGGGAACCAGGACAAAAGTACTCATGCTCTTACTACTGCTATTGCTATTGAATAATCAACTATCTTCTACACGACCATGAAACTGTTCACTTGCAAGTGGGATAAAATCTCGTTTCACGGTTCTTGACTATAAAAGCATATGACTGAAATCATTTAGATGCATCCTCTGTCTGTGCATATCGGGAGAATTTAGTCTATGCCATGAAGACTCGTTGATACTGATGATATTCTTTTATCTTTCTCTAATTCAGCGACTTCCAAACTTTAGACATTAGTAAGTCTATTAACTTACACAGGCCATAGCCTGAAAGTGCTGGAGTGTATCACCAGCCAAGCTGAGCTCAGGAACGTCTGAGAAATGAGAATTACCTTCTATCCTCCCAGGTAACTTCCCAAATAGAAACAGAATCCTTTCTGAGGTAGGAAGAGTAAAGTTTGTTCCTTTTACAAACACTAGGTTGGAGTTGGTAAGAACAGGCAATTTTGCCTAACGCTATCTCTGGTAAAGCAACATCCGTTTCTTAAAGAAAAAGGAGGGACCTTTTCATTCCTGTATTCCCAGGTCCGGGCGCTGGGAAGTAGAAGCAGAATAAATATAAAGTTAACGGATAAGTCAATTGAAAGAACCAAATCACCAAAATTATGTGCAAAACAAGCAAGGGAAAAAGCGACAGAGCTGTCCCTTTTTTCAATGAATGTAACAGTTGGACCAGAACAGAAGATGACTGAGATGATGCTAGGCAATGACTTGGGGCAGAGAGGAGAAGAAAAGCTGATAGAGCGAGAAGCGTCAGGACTCGCCGGTGCACTGCCCCTCACTCCATCCCCTCCAGCTCCCTCTCCAGAAGCAACGACAGACTATTTCTCTGCCTCTCCAAAAGTCATTTAACTCAGTTTCTGTTATTACATTTTTTTGATTCTTACGTTTCTGTCTTCTTGTGTCTCTTTTGGGTTGGCTCCATTTTCTGTCCCTGTCTAAATGCTGGCAAACCAGAGTTTCTCAATTCTCACTGTGCATTTCTCCCTCTAAACTTTCTCTTATGGAGAACTCATCCACACCCTCGACACCCATGTCTTCCCTGAAAAGAACCCCTCTTGTCCGAGCTCCCTCTAGACATGTTCATCTGTTTTCTAGGTCTCTTGATGGCATCTCAAACTCGGCATGAACACAATTGAACTTTCGATCTCCAATTTCTCCCTTCCTCAAAATCACTCCAACCTCCCTTTTTCTACAAAATGATAACATTATTCTCTGGGTACCAGATTCAACATCATTTCTGACAAATCCATTTTATTTTTCTTATCTTAATGGCTGGTGAGTCTTAGTCAAACTAACTATATTCTCTCTGCTTCTGTCCATTGATTTCTCACAACAAATCTTCCTCTAGACTCTCATCATCTGACACCATAGCCACGTGTGACTGCTCAGCACTTAAAATGTGGTGAGTTTGGCTGAGGAAAAAATAAAAATATTTCATTAGTAACTTTATATCGATTACTTATTAAAATGATAATATTGAAGATTTGTGTTAATATGTTATTGACATTAATTTTATCTGTTTCTTTTTTAATGTTGCTATGAGAAAATTTTAAATTATATATGTGTTTTATATTATATTTGTATTAGGCAACCTTGGTTTAGACTAGAGCAAGGGTAAGCAGAGCGGGATTAACTAATTCTGAACATCTAATGTGTACCAAACTGCATGATAGACATTTTAAAATTTGGCTTACATAATCTTCAAATTATTTCTGGCAAATAAATAATGATATTCTCCAATTTTACGATAAAATACTGAACAGGACAAGGAGAGAAAGAACATTGTGTAAGGCCACCAGGTTCAAAAGCGTAGCACAAGAATGGTCTCCTAACACAAATCCAATGCCTTTCTACTTAGCCTAGCTGCATGTTATTGAAAAAGCACTGGGAAGGGCAAAAGATCGTACAGGCTCTAGGGGAGACTGTCACCGCTGTGTTTCATGGAGTCCCAGGGTGGTGTGATGTCGTTTGGCGTGCTCAGCTGCAGCAGCTGCTTTGGCATCTGTGTGCATGATCCATCCCATGATAGTCTCCATCTTCGTGATACTCCCATGCCTATGTGATGTGATCCAGCTGTACAAACCCAGAGCTGTCTACCACCTGGGCTAGGGAAAGTGACTCAAACTGGATCGTGGATGCATGCCGGGTGTTCTGGCTGGGACCATACTTGCCGACTGCTTTTTAATGAAGTCAGGCTCAGCTTTCCGGCTTCATCCATCTTCCACTTTGGCAGACAGAGGCTGGAGTGGAGTGGAGCTGACAGGATTTGCTTAACATAGGGCCTGCAACCTTTGTACCTTCAGCTAAGAAGAAAATCAGGTAAAAAATCCTTTATGACTCCCTCCAAGGAGAATGCAACCTGTTTGTGCTTGTGATGTTCAGTCTACAAGCCAAGACCAGTGTGACAAATAGATAATGTCCTATGTCACATGGTTTGTGGAGTTTCACAGGAGGACTGGCTTCTGGAAACAGCTCTTCACCAGGTTCTCATAGGTTAGGTTAAAGTATTCCATTTAAGTTGCATGCTTTCCGGACTTTTCCATCTGCAAATACAAATTAAAATTCAAGGAGCTCTCGTAATCATTTTCAGGCTGATTTAGCAAGATTACTGTGAAAGTAAAGTCTGGTAGAAATGAGACATTGAATATTCTTTTGTGACAATAAATAAAAAGAAATATACCAATAACGACTAATATTTACATTTCTCATGATCATTTATAAAGCACTTTATACTCTGAATTTCCTTTGATCTGTACAATGGTCCTACATTATGCATATGATTATTATCCCGATTTTAAAGAAAACCGACATTAAGCAATTTGCCCAAAGTCACACCTTTCAAATGACACAAGCGGAAACCAAACCATGTTATTACAATTCCCATAGCCTTTCATATATTGCAGTAAAATTAGTAGACATGTTATTCTTATAGATCATCTGAAAATATTGGCAAATACATTGTATACTATCTTATTTTCTGTTTGGTACTTTATCAGTTAATTATTTTGCTTCTGATATGTCTTTTCTTTTTCTAATTCAAGAGAAAAAATACCTACATTTTCATTTTTGTTCTATTTTAAATAAATATACAATGAAAATCTGAATACAAGGCTAAGTGCAGACATATGTTTTTATTTCTCTTGAATAAATATCTAGGACTGGAAATGCTGGGTCACATGGTAAGTGTACATTTCACTCTCTAAGAAATTGCCAAATCGTTTTTTAACATGGTGCGCCTCATCGACAGTTTGTAAGAATTCCATTTGTTCCACATCCTCTCCAGACGTTTGGTGTTGCTGGTCTTTAATTTTAGCCATTCGAAGTGGTTAAGTAGAGTGGTATCTCACTGTAGTTTTAATTTGCAATTGTCTAATGACTGAAAAGTATTGAACATCTTTTCATGTACTTACTGGTCACCTGTATGTTTTCTTGTCAGAAGTGTCCATTCAAATCTTTTGCTATTTATTGCTTTTATTATTAATTTATAGGAATTCTGTATGTATTCTGTGTTCAGGTCCTTTGTCAGATATATTTATTGACAAAGTCTGTACTTCTCCCAATATATTCTCCTACTTGGTTCTCTTGTCTTTCAATGAACTGAGGTTTTTAAATTAGATGAAGTCCAATTTTTCTTCTTTTCATTGTTAGTACTTTTTGTGTATTTTCCAAGAACTCATTGCCAACCTCAAGGTCATAAAGATAATCTTTTATGTTTCCTTCTAAAAGTTTATAGTACTGGCTGTTATGTTTTAGTTTATAATCTGAATTGAATTATCTTCATGTGTATAAAATTAGACAGGGATTGAAGATAATTTTTTCTCCAAACAGATATTTAGTTTTCTCACCCTTTCTAATGTAGGGAGGAGGTAAGAGAATTAAAAATGTTAATCAAGCAACATTCAGAGACTGTGATGTGCTGATCAGCCCTGTACCCAGGCCAGGAGGACATCTTCAGAACAAAGGAAGATTTCTGCTGGATTACTAACAACCCATTCCCCACAGGAAGGTGAAACAAGAACCAAGGGTCATTACCTATAGCTAAAACCATGGGAACCTATGGATTAAAGGCTGGGAACTGCCACTCTACATATTTTTACCTTTTCACTCTATATATGCTTCCCCTTCCTCATTGTATGTCCATATTAAAGGAAATGGGAACTAAAGAATGATATATAAACTAAATTCCCTAATACTCAGGATTCCTCTCAGTGTCTTTACACGCTCACTGTCCCTCTCACTCTCTGCCTCTGAGAGGAGACCACACTCTGTCTGTGGAGTGTTACTCCTTTTCTAATAAATTTTCTTTTTGACTCTAACTTTGGCATGCGTGTTGAGTTCTTTCTACACTCTCTACCAAAGGACCCTCTTCTTCTCTCAGTGCAGGCTTGGTCTCCCCACCACTTGGAGAATTTTGCCCCATCCTTTATCATTTCTACTCTCCCCTTGAGATATCCAGTCTTGGAAAAAAAAGTTTCCTTTCATCATTGACTTGACTTGAAATCTTGATTAAAAATCAATTGACCAAATATAAGTAGAGCTGCCTTTGCATTCTCTAGCCTGCCCCACTGATTTGTTTATTTATATGCCAATATCACACTGTCCTGATTACAATAGCTTTATCATTAGTTCTAAAATCAGGTATTGTGAATTCACCAACTCTATCCTTTATTTTCAGAATGCTTTGCCTATATAATCCTTTGCATTTCCATGTAAAACTCAGAATTAACTTTCTAAAACCTATTATTAAAAAAAACTGTTGAATTTTGATTGAAATTTTGTAAATATATACATCAATTTTGTTGAAAATGGACATCTACCAATTCATAAAGTTTATTTAGCTCTTTATTTGTTTAGTTCTTCATTAATCTTCTTTACTAATGTTTACTGTTTTCATTGTAGAGGTTTTGCATATTGTTAACTTTATTCCTAAGGATTTCATGCTTTTTGATGTGATTGAAAGTGAAATTTTTAAAATTTCATTTTCCAATTCTTTGCTGCTACCGTACAGAGATTAAAAACAATTTTTATATAATAATTACTTTGTATACTGTGACCTTGATAAAATCTTATATGAGTTCTAGCTGTTATTTGGTACCTTCTTAATATTTTCTATGTAAACCATCATTAATCTCTAAGCAATAAATTTTACCTTTTCCTTTTCTAAATCTTCTTATTTTTTTTTTCTGACATTATTGCACTAGGTAGGATCTCAAGTACAGAGTTGAATAAATGTGGTAAAATCAGACATTCTTGTATTATTCCCAATCCCCACTATTATCACTAAGAAAACTTCAGTATTTCACCCTCTGGTGTGATATGAAATTTGTGTTGTGATGATGACCTTTTTCAGATTAAAGGGTTGAGGTTGGCAATGAGTTCCCTTCTGTTCTGTTTGCTGGATTATTTTTAAACCCACCAAGAGCTTTAAATTTTGTTAAATGCTTTTTCTGCATCAGTTGAGATTATATAATTTTTTCTCCTGTATTCAATTTAAATAGTGAACTAAATTGATACTTTACAAATGTTAAAGAAAACTTATATTCCTTATAATCTTGGATTAAACCACTTGGTTTGTATATTCATTTTGAATATTGCTGAATTTAATTTGCTAAGATTGATAAAGGCTATCTTGGATCTAGGCTCAAAGAGGTGGTCTGTAATTTCTTTTTCTTATAATTTTTTTGTCAGGGGTTGGCATGAATTCTGCTGATTTTATAAAACAAATCGGGAAGTTTTCTTTAATTTGTGAAAGGATTCGTGTGAGATAGGCATTGTTTCTTTCTTAAATGTTTGATAGAATTCACAGATAGAAACTACCTGTGCCTGAATTTTTTTAATAAGGCTTTTGTAGAAATTTTTCTACCTTATCTAATATTTCAAATTTATTGGGATAAATTTTTCATAATATTTTTTATTATAGCCTTGGTATCTATATAATTAGTAATGATGTCGTGCTTTAAATTCCTGATATGGGTGAATATGTCTTTTGTCTCTTATTTTCCAGAGCACTCTTGTTAGAAATTTAGATACATTATCTTTTCAAAGACCTATCTTTTGTGTAGTTAACTTTTTTCCCATAATTTTCTCTTTTCTATTTCATTTATTTCTGCTCTTATTTTAATTACTTTTATCTATATACTTTGAGGAGATTTTTATATCCAGCTTTATAAGATGAAAACATAGACAATTGATTTGAGACATTTATTCTTTTCTAATATAAGTATAAATTTTTCGATTTATTAAGACATTTAGTGGCTCACTATATGGTCTGTCTTGAATGTTCCACATGCACATGAAAAGAATGTGTTTTTGGCAGTTTGAGGTGTAAGATGCCTATTAGATCAAGGTAATCGGTTGCGTTAATTAGATCTTCTATGCCTTTACTGACTTTTTGTCTACTAGTTGTTATATCAATTACTAAGAGAAATGTGTTAAAATCTTCAACTATGATTGTGAATTTGTCGAATACTTTCTATAGTTTTATCTGTATAATGGGGGGATTCTATTCCTAAAACAAATATCCAGGTCATACTAAAGCATCACTTTTTTGCACAAGTCTTTTATAGGATTCTTATCCTGCTTTTATTCTTATATGTGTGAGAATCAAATGCATCTCTCAAAGATGTTTTTCTAGCTTCATAAATAAAATGAGGAGCAGTGAGTTCAAATTCTCATCAATTCCATCTTTTAAATACGAGGAAGTTCTTTGTTACGTCAATGTAAAAGTCACTTCTCTGTAATGTTCATCCATCGGTGCTAGCTCTACTATCTGAAGCAACACAGATGGCATCTCTTCATGTACATGATCATTTTTCAGTTATATGGAGCCAACAAACCTGTCCATTCTTAGTTCTCTTCCCCCACAATCACTTTGACAAGATCTTTCAAGAAATCCAAATGGCATGTGAATTCTGGACCCTTCACCTTCCTGGTTGCTCTCTTTCTAGATGCTTTCAATGTGATGACTGATTCCGAAAATGTGACCCCAATGAAATTCCACATGGAATCTGACTAAAAGCAGAACATATACTTACTCCAATTCATCACTGAGGCTATAATGAGAGAAAGGTAGATTTTCTTTACATTAATTCCAAAAAAGTCTCAGGAACCATACGTGTCTTTTTTTAACTCATGATCTCTCACTGCGCCCTGCAAGCTGACTTGTTTTTTAGTTTATAATCTTTCAGAAAGCAAATATGCTAAGACAGAATGCAAACAACCCAAGGAAAACATCTCTCTGGTTACACTGATAGGCCATGTGAACCCTGATGTCTAATGATGCATAGGTAAAGCAGAGAATATAAATAAAGCACCAAGGTTCTGAAACTGACTGGCTGCATTGGTAGGAAAAATGTAGCCACTCCTTAAAGGTCTTTTACCGTGTATTTATTTTACTATTTTTTTAATGAGGACAAGGGGACAAATCGATGTTTCCATCAGAGAGAAACTGCCTTTTAAGTGCAAAACATTTTTCAAAAGCAACTATCAACGCCAGCATAAATGACATCACCAGAAGAGGAATTGTTTAACTAAAGGGGATCATTATCTGTTGTGGGGATTTCTTCTCAGTGAACAAGCAATTAGTCTGTCAAAGATGGACTGAGTTGCTAAAATAAATGTCTGAAAGATGCTTACAACTTCTCTCTGTGTTCCTGACAAATGGGAAGATTGGTTTTCATGTAGAAGTGAGATTTGGGCTGTTTTTTTCTTTTCATGAGGAAAAAATAAAAAGACTTTAGAAAGTCTTTCATATCTGACTGATTTGTCTCAGTCTCATTTGCATATTTTAAGCTAATTCTATTCACGTAAATATCCTTCAATTGTTTGCAAGTTTTATTGCAAGATTGTAACGGTTTCACTAATATTTATCTTTGTCCAATGTATGGCAGGTAAGATGCACTGATGAACAGTGAAACGATTATTATATAAAGGAATGTGACCTGTTCTACAACAGAGGCTCAGGCTATTCTTGCCATAAATTTTTAAGTTGATTGCATTAAAGTGATTAAGTTTACCCCTGAACCTATACAGAATGATTGACAGAAGTTAAATGTAGAAAGAGAGTAATTCTGCCTACTCAATTAGAAGTAATGGTTGTCTCCGCTAAATTGAATCTAACCCTGAATGAACTAATCAGATTTCTCTCAGATTAGCAGTTCACTGAGTAAACAGACAAAAGGCTACTTTTAAGATAAATGTTCTTAATATGAACTCTATGACATGGTAAACTTGATCTGTTGCATTCATCCTCACTAAAAACATCACAAATCATCTATGGGCCTTTTAAAAAGAAAAATGAGGAGTTACAGGTTTATTACATCAGAAATAAATTTTTAAATGAGTTTTGTAAAAAAACTTTGGATTAATTTTTCACTATAATGATGTATATATTGAAAAATGGTGTTCTGATATTACAAAGAGGTATGGCAAACGTTTATTTACCTGACACTACAAAATTTTATAACATCGTAAGACTGTTTTCTTAAACTTTAGACTAGTAATAAATGTGCAGCTCCTATAGGCAAATTGACAGGTATTTTTTTTTTCCTCCTTTGAAATTTTTAAGAAAAAATGATATTTTTTCATGAAAATTTAGATTAGCCTTTGTTTTATCTTCTCCAATTATTTCTTCTCTCCCAACCTGGAAAACAAACGTGTGTGTGTGTGTGTGTGTGTGTGTGGACATGCCATATGTATTATTTGGTCTGATTTAAAATTTTTATGTAAAAAGCAGCATATTATAGATCCTGTCTCAGTTCATTTGGGCTGCTATACCAGAATACCATCGAATGAGTGCCTCATAAAACATAAAAATTTATTTCTCACACTTCTGGATACTAGGAAGTCCAAGATCAAGGAGCCAGTAGATGCCATGTCTGATGAGAGATCAATTCCTGGGTCAAAGACAGTAACTTCTTGCTGTGTCCTGACAAGACAGAAGAGACAAAAGAGCTCTCTGGGATTACTTATATAAGACCTTAATTTCATTCACCCTCACGATCTAATCAGTGCTTAAAGCCCCACCTCCTAACACCATCACATACGGGGTTAGGATTCCAACATTCAATTTTGAAGGGACACAAACATTCATTCAGTCTAAACAATATTCTTCTGCAATCTACATTTTTATTTTAATATTATAGTCTTGAAACTCTTAAATTCTCTATACTGATACATTGAGCTGCAATGTACACATTTTAAGTGCTGCACAGGGTTCTAATTTAGAATATGCCATCATTTATTTATCCAGTTCCATATTGATGAACGTTTTAGAGTTTTTTTTTCTCTTTTTAAAAATTTCCCCCTCTCCAAAAAATGTTCCAATAATATCCCCGTACATTCAATCTGATACACGTGTGAGATGTTTTCTCTAGGCCATTGGATGTCAAAATGCAGTCTACACATACCTAGGGACACTGAGATCTTTTGAGGAGTCCACAAGGTCAAAACCTTTCCTTAATCGTACTAAGGCATTATTTATTTTTTTTACTTTCATGCTCTTAGCAGAGTGTAATGGAGTTTTCCAGAGGCTATAGATATATGATAATATCATTATTTTGATGGCTAATAAGTTGTGTGTTCATTTTTTTAAAGATCCTCAGTTTTAATTTCTAATGTGGAAAAATATCAATAGATGAGATTTTAAGACCATATAAGAGGATTTTCATAAACTCAATAATTTTTTAGTGTAAAGTGGTCTTAGGAACAAAACCTTTGAGAATTATTGAGAGGTACATATACTTAGAAATATCAAGGTACAAAAATTTTACAATATCAACAAAGGGTTTGCAAAAGTATTTGTACTATATTTAAATTTATATAACGAATACCCTTTCCCTCCCTCTACATTTGGTGTTATAAGACTGATTAATTTCTGTAGAAACAATAGAAGAAAATAACACCTCAAAATTATTTCTGTCATTTTTTTATTTTTAATTATTAAATATTTCAAAGAAAAACTTAAAATATTGTAACATATATATATCCACTGCTATATTTGATGAAGGTTAACATTTTGTCACATCTTATTTCTTTTGTTAAGAAATTAAAAACTTTTAAAGTGAATAAAAGCACTTTTCTGGAAAAGATGTGCTATCTTCCTCACCTTGTTTTGAAACAATTTAGTAACTTACAAACTGTATATATTCTTGGTTTCATGTTATTTTTTAATTTATATCAATGACACTATATGACACATATTCTTCAGCAACTTGGATTTTTTCCACTTATTGTTTTTATGATACATTCCTATTGATGTAACATTCCTATTGATATTTATTCATTAAAACCAACTCTATAGGTTTCTGTATTTAAAGTATACAGCAGTTTTATTTTTATTTTCTTCTGTTGATGGCTACATTTATTATTACTACCCTTCTCAATATTCTACAATTCAAACCCTCCTAGAATTATAAACAGAATAGTGATATGAGCATAGATACAATTTAACAAGCCGCGTTGTCTCTTAAGTGCAGAACAGATGGAGTAGACCAAGAAAGGATAAAAGGAGGTTACCGCAGTCATTCCCATGAGGTAAGCTTGGATTAGAGTTGTGTGGTGGAGACAACAACAACAACAAGATGAGATCTAGAGGTGGTTAGGAGGTAAAAATCAACGAAATTTGGCATAACGATTTAGGTGTGGTTAGTCAGAAAGAAGGAAATATAATTTAGTAAGTAGGAATTACATGTGTAACAAAATGTAGAAAAAAGCACCTGAAAGACATACAGAACCATAAATTCAATATCTCCCTCAAAATCCATTCCTTTACCAATCAGTTATCTTTCAGAAGCCCATGTTTTATTAGAGCTTCCTACTGTCTTCCAATTCTTTACCACATACATAGTACATATCTCTGTTCCTTCCTATCCTTAAGCTTATCCTTGAATTCAAGCCACTGAGTTCTACTTATTTTTCTCCATCAATGCTTCTGGTCCTTTTTTTTCTTTCCACTTTGTTAGAGATGTGTTGGTTCCCATATGTCTACTCTCCCTTTGAGGTCCAGTTCAAAAGTCTGTTCACTGACTCTTCAGCAAAATGTATTGCATTAATATCTATATTCATATAGCACTCTATTACAGAGCTTACATTTCATTGTGTTCCTTTGTTTTTGTTTTTGCTTTTTTATCTTTTTATTGTTTTCATTAGTTGGAAAATTTCTGTTGATCTATCTTTAACTCTACTGGCATTATAGCTATTCAATAAACATTAACCTACTATTATTATAAGCACAGACTATGTGAGAAACCACTGTTTCAGGCACTTGAGTTACGCTTACACAATACATGAAATATATCTACAATGGAATAAATTCTGGATTCAGAATTGTAGGTCTCCTCTACTCCAGCTTTCTTTTCTCAGACATTTTCTCTCCTTACTTTTTAGTGGCTATGGTTGTCTTGAACTCTGTCTTTTGTTTTTCAAGCCAAAATATGAGTTTTCTAAAGAAGATTTAGCTGTCCTACAAGGCAGAAATCATGAAAAATGTGAAACTCACCAAGGCAATCCCCTCCTCTACACTCAGTCTTTCTCCTTCATCTTTCTGCTCTCTGAAGCCAAGTTTTTGGTTATGTTTTTTAATGTTTATCAGAATTTACAATTGCCTACAGAAGAAACAGTTCAACAGCAGTTACTTGGTTAGTACTTGTATCATGTATATTTTTTTTGTTTTCCCATCTTGAAATAAGAGAAAATATACACATTGGTCTGTGTCCCCATTTCCTGGCACTGGACACTGGAACCATTGTAAATAGGAGTTTTAGGAGAACTTTGCGTTCTAATATTTATTGTCTGACCCTGATTTCTGACAAGAGCTCTTAAAATTCTTGTAAATTTTCTAAGTGACAGGAACAGGAGGAATGTCTTCTATTCTAATATTTGGTCTTTGACACAGGGTAAATGCCTTGGAATTTCCTGGATGATAGGAGTGTCTTTTGCTCTAATGAAGAGACTCTGGGTGAGTTCCTGGATGGCTCCTGGATGGAAGCTGGTCACCAAAAAGACCAAGCCATGATTATTAACATCTTGACATTTTCAGCCCCACTTCCCATTCTCTAGACAAGGGAGAGAGTTAGAAATGGGTTGATAATTGATCATGCCTATGGGATGGAGCCTCCATCAAATTCCAATATCATGGGGTTTGAGGAGCTTCCACGTTGGTGATCACATCCGTATACTGGGAGGATGATGTATCCCAACTCCTGCAGTCAGGACCTTCCCAGACCTCGCCCTATGTATCTCTCCATCTGATGGTTTATCTGTATTCTTCATTATATCTTTTAATAAACTGATAAACATAGTGTTTCCCTGAGTTCTGTGAGCTATTCTAGGAAATAATCGAGTCCAAATGGGAGGAGGTAATGGGAATCTCCAATTTGTAGCCAAGTCAGACAGAAGTTGTGGGTAACCTGGGCACTTACTACTTGCGATTGGCGTCTGAATTGGTGGGTAGTTTCTGGGGACTGAGCCATTAACCTGCAGGAATCTGACTCTGTCTCCAGGTAGTGAGTGTCAGAATTGAGTTAAATTGTAAGACACCCAGCTGGTGTTGCATAATTGCTTGGTGAGGGGGAAAAAAATTAAAACCCACACATCATCTCTATCTCAAATTATAATCTTCTCGAAGGAAAATATTCTGGTATTATTTATTTTTGTTCCCTCTAATAGTATCTGAAAAAAAATATAAACAGTAGAAAATTCCTTATAAAATTATATCCACATGATAGAGACTTAACAAATCCTTTCAATTCTTCAAGGATGAGAAAGTTGTAGTGCTATTTTTTCCACTAGTTAAAAATATGAATTTTATATCATTACAATATACTTCACCCTCTCCACTAACCCTTTGAAAAATATAGCTGTTAGATTATTTCCAGTAGCTTTTAAACTAAAATATTAGCAATTAAACACTCATTTAGAAAGTTATATGTGTAGAAACATATATACAACAATGGGCTAAAAAATATAGAATAATATCTGGAAAAAATATTGCTGCAAAGCAGGAACAATAAAGATATTACATTAAACACTTAAAATAGAAATGTTGAGAACTTGATAAAAGTTTTAGAATAAATAGGAATTGATTCCCACTGATCTCCCTTCACTATCAGGGCCAAATTGTCCTCAAACACCCTGAAATGTTCCTGAAGTCTCCATACTGTTCATACTTGAATTAAAAATAGACAATGTGAATTTCTTAGAACATCTCCTTTTACATAAACTCTCAATAGATAAACATGGTATTTTGAATTCCCATACCGTTTCTTCAAAGAATTTCCTTGAAAAGACTTCCAGATGTGGGCAGGAAGAGGATTGTTTGCAAACAACAGTAGGCAGCTGGATCTCCTAGACACTTATCTCAAGGATAGCATACATAATAAATGCTCTTAAAAGAAATTACATGCTACAGAAAGTGCGTTTCTTATGTTTTCTGAGACTCCAAAATCTGTTATTTCTGCTACAACTTAAAGCATAATGATGGTACCCTTGAAAGATGAGTTTGGCATTATTAAAATCTATTAACAAAGATTAAAAATCAGAGGTGAATCAAAAAAAATCTTCTATTCCACAAGCATTTATTGAGCACCAATTATGGTTCAGAAAAAAATAGTCATTTGAATTATTATATACTCATAACAAAAGTATAGCTGATGGGTTATGAACACACCTAAAAAGGACATATTCTAGTCTACCTTATTCACAATCTTATGAATTCTCTTTTTCCAAACATATAAATACCACTTTTTCTAATTTATTATTTCTACTTACCTATTTCTAATTTATTTCTAATTTACTATTTCTACTTTGGGCATTAGCCCATCTTTCTCAACACTAACCCACTTTTTGAGTCATTTCTCTTCCTCTTTCCCCAAATGTGTGAAACAATTTCTTATTAGTAATATGATTTTTTCTCAGATTTTCTCCTTCATTTTTAAATTAATTTCTACTTATCACATTATTTTTTTCTCCAAGTAGCCCATTTTTTTTCTAAATTCTATCTTACACTTCTCTCTGAGGCCCCAAAACAAGTGTATGCAGCAAAAATTACATAGCGTTAGAACTCCATCAGATTAAACTCCATTTTTATTCTATTACTAAGGTCTTTAGTCTACACAACAAATATTAAATTCAAAGGAAAGAGTTCTAAAGTGCAAATCTAGCATGATAAAATAGTCACAGTTAAATGCAAACTAAACTGTGTAATCACATTTCTATAAATGGTGGGATAAATTCCTCTCTGCCATATCCTATCCCACTCACTTCTTTCAGAGAGAAAATATAAATCAAAATAATTTAATTGAGGCCAGATCCATTTCCTGGGTAAAAGAGAGAGAAGGCATTAAAAATTATGCGGCAGAGTAATTTATAGAAGTACTAATTTCTATTGTTATAGAAAACTTAATGAATTTTTTTTAATTATCTCTTTTCCCTTCCTTAGCTGAAAGAACAGCCAACCCTTTGTGTTTAAAGATCAAGTTTCTTCATAACAGCTTCTCTTTTAAGGCATTAGGCTGCAACACCTTTTTTTAGGTCAGAAGTGAGACTTCTGCTCAATTTAGAACAGAGAAGCGACTCCGTATGGAGAACGATGGTTTCCCAAAGACAGGAAGGATCATACCTTTGGGTGGAGAGGTCCTTCAACCAGTGCCGATTTATATACTATTTGAGAAGCGAGCTCCAGGAGATTAAATTTTTAGTGCTACAAGTTGGGAGCCTTTATCAAAACCTTTATATCCAAAGTTGGCAGCCTTCCCCATTCCTCCCCGCCAAAAATGAAGCCAAATGATTTTAACAGACAATGATGTCTATGGGTCAGGTGCACTAAGCGAAGCAGCCACAGGTGTTAGAAGACCAAAGACCCTTCTCAAAATCGTTGGACTCGTTTGCCTAAACTAAAGATGGTACCCAAATTAATTTGATTTAGTTTTGTCTGTTTTTTAACATGACATTTTCTTTTCCTATGTCTTATAGAGAGAAAGTGTAAAGAAAATTTGGAGTGTGATGCTATCAGCTACAAGTGAAATAGTAAAGAACCACAGGCACACAAGACATCTATGGGGAGCCACTCTTTCTAATGACATGGCCAAAGCCCTGCTCTTGGGGCAACTATGATTTTTTTTCCTCAAAATGAGGTTAGACTGTAGAAGATATGATTAGTGGTTATCTACTGATTGTTTATGGCTTCAAAGCAAATTTTTTCAAAGCCTCTGATGCTCATCTGAGGATTCACCTTGACCAAGATGCTTCTCTCAGCTTGACTAAATGTTAGCCACATTTCTTTCTAACTACAGAACTTTGATCTCCATTTTCTGAGATCATTTACGTTAGAATACTTTCTACTGTAAATTCTTATTTGCCCCTTTAAGATATAAATCTTTTGCCTACCTCCTGCCAGTTTTACAACCCAGGAATGTTTTTCCAAAGGCCTTGGGAACCATCTTTTTGAATTATAATCATTTCAGTTGTCAAGAATGGTAGAACCCCTGTCTCCCACTCTGAGGTAGGGCAGGAGTCTACCTATCTAATTGGCTCATTTATAAATGCCAATTAGCAAACACAGATGGCCTAATCATGACCAACCTCCCTCTTAACGCCCCCCAGTACTTTTCCATTAGCTCACCCCAGTGCTTAAAAACCCTCCTGCCCTTAGTTTTAGTGGGATTGAATTCAATCTCTCTCTTCTATTGCAACAGTCTTGAATAAAGTCTCCCTTGTCTGTTTAACTCTGTTTGGTAATTTTTTTTTTTTCTTTGACAACTCCTTTCACTTTCAGTTCACATGGCCTGGGGTGAACCAATTCAAAGGGGGCTGAGAAATAGAGAAAAAGACAGCAGGTCCTGGTAATATTATTGAAGCCCTTTCATCAAGCCGGAAATGAGCAGCCGAAGCAAGAACTACTCCTGGACTTTTCTAGTGAAAGCCAATCTATTTCCTTTTTTTTTGAATCCAGTTAGGACTGAGAGGCTTTGTGTTGGCTTCATTTCGTTTTGTTTTTTACTTTACATTTGCCACACAAAGCATCCAAGTTGTCATAATTGGTCAACTAGTGAAATAACCTGCAGAGGTATAGTTTTTACCTGTAGGGAGATTGAATAAAACCTTGCACCAAAACTTCAACGTGATCCATGTTTATGTGACCATAGCCTGTCCTCTGCCATCACCCCATCTAACCTCTCTAGTTCCTATAAGATCAGACAGAAGAAACATTAATTCCATCTGGCTGATGCCCAGTCCACTTCTCAAGACCAAATGACCCTAGAGGCAACCAGAGTGAAATCTCTTCCTGAGGTAGGGCAAGGAGTTTTCCTACAAAGGAGAATTAAGCGTCAGTCTATCAGTCTTGAAGAACAGGGTGCTTGAAGTGGGCGTGTTAATGAGAGGGCAGGAGGATCTTTCAAATGTCTTTCTCATAGGACCCTCAGATTTTAATGTCTTCTCATGTGACATTCAAAAAAAAAAATAGAAAAAGAAAAAAAGCAAAGGCTATGCTCTTCTTGTGTGATTGCACTAACTCTGTAGTAAGAAAATTTACGTAACTCGTGCAGCTTCCACAATCTGGCATGTTCATTTCTAGAACTCAGAGGGAGGTGGGGTGGCTATTTTTCTTCATTGTTCCTGGGTGGAGAAGGGAGGGTGAGACCATGAACATGTCTAAAGGCTATGGTCTCTACTATTAAAATTGTTTATGGCAATCAGCCAATAAGAATTTGGAGAACGTCGAAAGATTTGTGATCTTATGCAGTGTCCTGGAGAGGCCACAGACAAGCGTAATAATAAAACAAAACCTCCTGGTTTCCCCCTATGGGGTAAGAAATGGGAGATGTGGAGAGGGGCTCCACCTCAGTCCTGAATGACACATAAAGGACAGTTTGGAGGAGATTCAAGTGAATAAACACAGGGGAAAAAAAATCTCGCTGTTTATAACTTTCTTGATAAGATGGATAATTTTGTTCTATATTGTCCTCATGCAACTAACAGATGTCTTCTAAACACAAAGAAAATGGAGAATTTAGTTAGTCATCTGATTTTGCCTGAGGTTTCATAGTATCCTATTTAAATGGTAATTTATAAGTCAAGCAATACCCTACTTTCTTGCATCCTATAAAAACAAGTTTAACACACTCTAATTTAATTACCCCTATTTCTGGTGATGTTCTCTAGGTCTTTAAATGCACTGTAAAAAATTTTTTTCAGATTAAAAAAAAACAATAAATGGTATATGAAAAAATAAAAACCCTGCCCCACTCCGCCCCCCTTCAAAAAAGTACCTCCTTCGGTTCCTTTAAAGATAGATTTAAATTAGGAAATAGCAAAACATATCACTGAAATTTAAAATTAAAAAAGCAGGCCTAAGAATGCTCATATTTAATTATGTCTCCACATAATTAAGTGTGGCAATCTGGTGATAAAACCTTTAAGTAATGACTCATAAAGAGATAAAAATGGAGCATGTGTTTAATCAGTTCACAGCCTTCCTCAGAAGCTGGCATCGCTCAGGTGCTAATGAGACACCTGTTGCTGGGGACACCAGAGAGAGTGTGTGAATCAGTCAGTAAAGAAAGACAGGGACTCTGTTGCTGAACGCAGGTGGCTTTGCCAAGATGACTGTCAGGAGGCTTAATCTCTGAGAAGTCATTTAAATAAAAGCATACACTCAATTCTGCATATTTTTAAATAGGAAAAAAAAGAAAAGAAGAAATAAAAAGCATTCTTTTTTCCATTTCAACGATAAATTGTGGAACAATCTTTTAATTTTTAGATCATAATGCATTTAAGTCTTCAATGGCTAATAGTATAAAATTTCACTGCTTTTCATGCAGTTGTACTATGTGCATTAGGAAAATTATATTGTGTATTCATGTTTAACTTCCGTCTGCAATTTTAAGGAGTTATTCATTTTATCATCAAGAATGAATAGGGAGTTATTTGCACGTGGTATAATAGAAAAATAAACTCGCATTCTGGTCTTTGTGCATGGATTGGGCTTTTTTTCTGGCGAGGATGTCTGTCATCTCACACGTTAAGAGATATGACTATGGACATTTCTTCCATCCCAGCAAGGAGAAATGGGGCATTAATATCTGGGTTCCTATGGAACCTTAACAGTGTATTAGAATTTGACAAGCCTAATGGCCCAATGATGAAAAATGAAGACAAGACTCACTCCTGAAAGGTGAAGGGTACAATTGCCAGTACTTTAGTCCCTATGGGGCTTTACAGTTGTCACAGAACAACCTCTTTCACTCTAACAATTATTCTCCATGGTCTATTCAACCTTTGGCTATAAGCAAAAACCACCACCAAGGAGCTATTGGCACTGAGTTTAAATAAACACATGCTATATTAAAACCAGCTTTAACAACATCCCAGAAGGATGCCTTGCTATTTCTGGAAATGGAAATTGCTCACGGGTTCATAGAGTATCAGAACTTTTGGAAGATTGAAGTTAGAGTAAAAGATATAGGCATTTATTAAATATATGCAGAGGAAAAAAAAGAAATTCAAGAGTGGTTAATAATCTATTTTGAGACAAGACAAATATGGGGAAATATTTAAAAGGAAGCGTAGTGGTTGAAAGATTACACAGGCTAGATACAAATCAGAGCAGTGATGATACCAGTGAGAATTCCACTTGGAGCATGAGAATTTGGTAAGCACAATCTGGCATGTGTCACATCTCAGCATGAGGAGCTCAAGTAACTTCAACAAAGAAACTCCACTCTCACCCCCACCCCCCAAAAATGCAAGGAGAAATCTCTTTCAGGTTGGAAAATGAATTATTATTTGATAGATTAACTACAATCAATAAATCTACCAATTACTCAACCTACTATTTAATTTTGATTCTCTAGGTGTACATTGCTTTATGAAAATATTTTAAATGTCATTAAGCAGTTTACATAAATTTTTTTTAGAAAGACATTATTTGTGCAAAGTAACATCCATCTAGATAGAAATCTTAAGTGTTATTTATATTTATATTGTTTTATTACTCATAAGTTTACAATAACATTATAGTTTTGCATTACTTGTATTTTTATGACAATAGATTTGATTTCTACAATGGAATTCCATGAATTGCCCTTAGCAACTGACTGCTTTTTGCCAATGACATCTTAAGTGAAGCAGTAATATGTATGTAAAATAGTAATATCTGAAACAGGAAATCGTAGCAGAGCTTCATTGTGGAAAGCCTGGAGAAAAAGGTAAAACAAACAAACAAACAAACAAATATATTAAGGGTAGAGGAAGCAGAAAAGGATGGAGTACCTGGTGCGTTAGTTTATAAATAAATCCTGCCTCTTTTCAGGAGGTTTACTCTAAATTTTAACTCTGAAATTGCATAGAATTGAGAATTCTGGAATCAAGAAAATAAATAGAATCAATAATTTGATTTTAAAAGAATAGTTATATTTGCGAGTGACTGTCAAATTTGAGTAACTTCATCAGGGTCGTTTTCGGCTGGCAGCTGGGCTTTGGTTGCTGAATGCTGACCTGCCTTTGCCAGAAGTTAGTTGGCTCTCATGAGAAGCCATCACATGCCATGTGCCAGTGCCACTCATTGCAAATGCTGTTTATTGGTAGAATGCCGCTTCTGGTATAAAGGGCATCTGTGGAAAGAGGGGTCCTTTAAAGATGGAATGCTCTTCTTTGGGATGTTTTGGGAGCAGAGGAGGGTGGTTGTTGAAAATAACTGCTTCTGCCACATTTATTTTTTCACTGCATCTCAGATTTTCACTTTACGGGTTATAATTTATACTTTTTCAAAGATTGGTTGCATAAGCTGACATTGTTGTTTCAGTTGCAGATTCTTTCTCTTGAGAGGTAAAATGTATATTTTAATGGTCCTTTTGGCTACAGTCAAAAAAATAAGGTTTTGTCCCCTTTCACATTAAAAATTTGCACTTTTACTTTACTGTTATATTTTCTTCACATTAGCTGTATTGTATACTCTTAGCTCAAGTAGTTGCCATAAACTATTGAGTTTCTAAACATAACTAATTGTTTCTATTAGATATATTTGTGACAGATTTTCTACTGTCCCATCTCTTCTCACTTTTTTCCATTGATCACTCATGATTTATATAGATGTAGTAAGAATTTTGTCTTTTCAAAACCAGCACACCAGAAAAACCCAATAACCCCATTTATATTGTACTGAAAACACTATTATGAAAGTCCAAAAACTCTTTCTTCAAGTTTTGTAAAAAGTTTTGAATCTCGCTTCTGACAAATATTGCTATGAAACAAAAAAGGCATGTACCGATATCTCTTGTTATTCCATTATTTTTAAATAAATAATTGATTTATGAACTGTGAATTTCTTGTAGCCAATTAATTCCAAAGTAGTTAATTAAATCTATTATTTACAAGGACTGCAAGCTACACTGTTTATAATTCTGAATTCATCTATTTCAATTGATGTAAATAATTATAAAATAGCCCTCATTTGGATCCTCTAGTAATTATTCTGGAGTCACCTGTAGATAGTTGGCTCCTACTCAGATTTTAGATTTATTTGTGAATTCTTAGGGAAATAGAGCCAAGGAAAGGGACACATCATTATTATTTTTATTATTTGTGTCTTTCGAGTTCCTTTTTTTGTCTTTAATCTATTAAAGACGAAAATGCTAATATTGTCACTGATCAATAATTGAGACTATATCTCCATCATTTTATGTAATTCTTTTATAATTCAAAGCACTTTTTAATCACGCTTACTTTTTGAATGGCTTGGCCTTTTTTTTTTGGTAAGTTATAGATGAAAATCATTGTTCAGTATTATAGCTTTGATAAAATAAGTTCCTCTTCTTTAAGAAGCCTCCTTCATAAAATTAAGTGCTTAATCATATTTTGGCTATTTTACATTTAAACAGCAAACTGAAGAACTGATTTAGAATTTCATTTGGTATGTGAATGGATTTCTTCTCTCTAAACACTACAAGACAATCACTCAGCTATCATTACCCTGAGCCTTGTGACCAGGCTTCCATTTGTAGTCAACCTACCACATGGTTAGAGTTCTCTATGAGAGTGTTTGATTAACCATATTAAAGCATTGCCTACATGTTAGACCAAGTTAGTTAATGCATTTTAGTCATGCTTACAATCATTGCTATTCAACTGAAAAGGTTGTCTTCTATTCTTTATTAATAACTATAATAATGTGTGTTACAAACTTTAAATTCTACTATTATTTAAGGTATAAAATAAGGATGTATTTGAGACTGTATATGTATTATGTATGTATATATATATATATATATATAAATGTTATGTGTAGATTTACTAGCATTTTGAAATTAGAAGATGGCTAATTCATTTTTACTAATGAAGTAACCTTTAATGTTGTAAATTTTCTGGGAATGCAGCTGCTCACTGGCCAAGAGATGACTGAGATACATTTTTATGACTCTAGATAATGATTTAATATGCAGAGATTTCTTACCCTTAGTATCTATGTGAGGTTGAGGAAAGAATAGAAAATTGTGTTTTATAGGTGTTTGCCTGGTGTGTGACTTCATACATGATACATATAAAGATGGGAGGATTAAGAAAATCACCACAGAATTGAATGTTGACAGAGGTTCTTGCTTAAGGTATTATATTTTACTTAAAATTTTTTATATATTTTCAAAAGTAATTTTGGAAAATAGAAGATTCGATTCATTATTGGTTCTCAATTAGCATGAGTATGTACAAGCATTAACATTGAATTTGAAATATCAACCACTATTTAAAAAATTAATGAAAAGAGGAAGAGGCATTCCTGGCTGAGAAAAAAAACCATGAAGGTAAGAAAGGGTTTGTGTGTTGAGGAATAGTGAATAATTGCCTATTACTATGTATGAAGAATGGGGAAAGTTGTGAAGGAAGATAAAATTGGAAAAGCAGGTAAATTTAGTTCAAATCCCTGAGCACTTTTTATTTTCATACTATGAGCATTCTTGTGTCTCGTTTCCATACTCAGTATCACTGAGAAAGAAAATAGCTTCTTTCAGGTATTAGAGAAAGAACAGTGTGTACAGTAAAAAAGTTTGAAAGGGTAAGAGACAAAAACCCTTAACTGTACTTGTGACTGTTTTGCTCCCTTATTTTAATCACCTTTCCTCCATTGTCACTCTCTCCTTATTTTTCCCTTTTACATTTCTTCTTACCAAGTGAAAAAAAAAAAAAAGATTACTTATATTTGTACCCATTGAAACTCCTTATCTACGCAATCAAGTATTTGTATAAAACTGGGTCTGAAGAAAAATTGGAAGATGAGAAAGAGAGAGAGGGCATTGATCAAATTTATCACTTCAGGGACGCTTCTCTTAAATCTTCTCTCCTTCCCAGCTCTCTCACTCTCCACCAGGCCCTCTCATTCTTCATCACAGTCTCCTCAGTTTGCTCCCTCAAACCTAGCTAACAAATCTTTTATCTACCCTCCCTTCTCCTAGCTTGCTGCCACTTAGGCCAACTTAACTTATATCTTGATAACCCTCAACTTCCCCTCCATCAGCCCTGCTCCTTTATATGCCTATTCTCCATTTCTCTATCATAAAAGTCCAGAAACTTCTCTAGCCAGAATCAGACTATCATTAAAGGGCTGGGAAGTTGAGGAGAAAAAATATTCTATAGCTATAGGCTTCAGGAGGAGGAGCACTGAGAACATTTATACTCGAATTAGGTTTAATATTATGGTTGTTTAGTTAAAAGAAATCTCTTATTTCCCCCAAGACTTATTTCTTCCATTATGACTCTCCTTTTTCTGCTTGAAATAACATGAGTCTGGCAAAATCTGATATTTGCCTTTTGCCAAGACACTGAAGGGTTAGGATAGACTTAATGAAAAAAGACAAAAAAAAAAAATACGCTGAGTTACAAAACTGTCTGTGTTGTTGTATTTGTTATGTTTAATGTGTGGAGGGATTCTTGGTGAGTTTAAAAAAAAAAACAGAATTACTCAAACTGGTGTTAATATGAGCATCTGTATCCATGATTTTGATATTTCTCGTAAGCTGAGAAAAGTTGGGCCTTATGAGTAATTGAATGAGCGTCTAGAGACTTATATAGATGATGGCTTCATAAAGTGGTTTGGATGATGACTCAGGTGGAATGCTGCCTCCAATTTGGGGCCCATTATGGCTTAGGGGCAATGATAATGTGCACATAAAAGCTACAGATTGGTCCAGAATGGGTACTATAAAGAGGGCTTTTCCTAATCATGTCACCGTTTTGTGTCTGCTGGCTTGGATTAGAGCCTAGATGTTCAAAGGCAAGACTATAAATGGAAAATATTGAAAAGTATGTCATCATAAGTCAGAGTGATCTTTAAAAAATGATAATGAGACCATCCCAATTTCCCAATGTAGTAATTTTCAATGGCTTCCTAGGTATTTAAGAAAATATCCTTCAACTTCTGTCTCCCTCTTCAGGACCATCTCCTCTGGGTCTCTCTTCACCTACCAGATCCTCGCAGCCTTCTTTTTTGGTCCTGATAGCTGCCAGCTTATTGCTATTTTATGAGCCTGCACTGCATTCCCTGTATCTGGAATGTTCTCTCAAATGAACTTCCCACGGGGGATTGGTTTTCTCATTAGGATCTCAGCTATTTTTATCATCGGCTTAGCACTGAACATTGTCAAGCAGCCTATTTCTTTTTTCATTTTTAACATCGAGCAGTTTTTTATTTGTTGGTTTCTCTCCCTCCCTCTCTCATACACACATCACACACATACACACATCCCCACACACACCACACACACACACACACACACACACACACATGAATCTATCTCTTTTTCCCATCCCTGAATCTATCTTATTCATGATCTAAAAGTAGAAACAGTCTTCCAGGAATACATGTCCTTTCCTTCATTTTTGAATGAGTCTGGGAGTACGAAAACTGATCAAACACGACATTTTAATATTTTTTTTTAACGTGCTTTAAACTTGAGGACTCCTGAGCAACATAGTTTGCTCTCGTTCTCTCTGGAACACTGCAACAAAGCTGTGCCAACAAATAAATTCCCTGGACAGGCCCTGACATTTCTTCCTAAACCACTGTTGTCTCAGCGTGTCAAAAGCACACTGCACAGATGCCCTGACTTAAAATAGGCAGAGTGAGGGGCGGATTCAGCCCTGGGAACTTCATCCAGAGGTGGTTTAGTCCTTACATGTGCCTGCAGGTGTTTTGTTAGGTGTTTTGTTAGGTGTTTCTTCTAATCTCTGTGATAACTAGGACAGCTCATTTTCCCCCACTGAGGGAGCATCTGGCTATTTGTCTAAGAGAAGATGCTAAGGAAATTAGTGTCTGATTCCATTTTAAATCTTCTTTCATCTAAGTTTTCAGGAAAGGCAGGTATATGAGCAGAGTGAAACAGAGTTGAGAATCAAATTTAGAATAAAAATCATGAACATAGCAGGATAAAACGCAGTTTGATATTATGACTAATTTTTATTTTGTTCCATTAATAAATATGTGCTATATAATATGCTATAGATTTGGTAAAAATTTAGTATGAAATACACACATAATATGTATTTAAATTTTAATTGATAAAATTACTACCCAAAAATTTTAGTAAAAGATAAAAAGATCATTTTAATTTTACCCGCTGACTCATCATTTCTTAACAGTTTGGTATTTTTTTCCTACCAGTATCTTTAATTCAGCTACTTAAAAAATAACTATATATTCCAAATATCTTTTTGTATTTTACTCTTTTCATTTAGTATTAAATATGCTTTACCTTCTCATACTTATCTCCCATCCAAGTACTAACTAGGCCTGACTCTGCTTAGCTTCTGATATCAGGCACGTTCAGAGTGGTATGGCTGTAGACTAATTTTTGTAAAAGAGATTTACTGTCACTTTTGAAAACTTTAATATTTTGTCAAGTAAGTTAATTTGTTCAATCATTTCCTTATTGACGTTATTGCCTGATATCTAAGTTGTTTTCAACTTTTCATTGATCAATTTCTTTATTAAACTTTATGATTACCATTTAAATTTAGATGTGTAAGAAATAGTAACCCTAAGAGGATATATTCATATATTGCTATTCATTTATTTGGTTTCAAATTCTGTGAAAGTGATAGTCCTTAAAATTTGAGTAGTGGCCACTTTACTATCAAAACATATATAAAAATGAACTGATGTTAAAATGTCATTATACAGAAGTATATATACAGGGAAAAAAGGCAATTTTGAAATATTACTATTCTCACTCCTTCAGAAATATAAAAAGATTTGCTTTGTAAGTCTCTCCTTATGTTTAAGAGATCTTGAGAAATCTGATAAATCATACCTTCAAATATGTTTTTGGTTAAAGAAGACAAAATGATCCATGGATCAAAGTATTTCTAAGTGTTTACCTCACCCTAAGAACAAAAAGTGTTACAGTGTGGTGACTTTCAGTTGACAGTGTTTTCTTAATTGAGCTCATTTTGAACATTTTATGAGTTTCACTGAAGAAAAATCTAGAATTTCAGGGTCTCCAGAAATACTGGAATCTGAAGCAATATTAGATATATGTTTTCCCTTTGTAATAGTATCCTGGAGCTAAGTGGAGGCATTCCTTTAGGATGCTGGGTTGCCATGGTCTCCATCATCACATGTTTCCGTTCTGCTCTCCATTAAGTTGAAGACCAGTGATAACCTCCAGGGTCCCAATATTACAAAGGATGAAACTGAGGCACAGGGAAGTTAATGACCTGACTGGTCAAATGATCAGTCCTTGGCTGAACCAAGAGATTTCAAATTTAAAAATCTCCCAATTTCAATATTTATCGATTTAAAACTTGATTACTCATGCATACAATTCATTATTCCAAATGTGTGTTTGTTGGGCTTTCACTATGTGTCAGGCCTTGTTCTAGGTGTTACAGGGGCAACAGTAAACAAGACAGGACTCCCTGATCTCTTGAAGCTTATATTTTAGGGTCCAATGAGTGGACACCAAAGAGGAAACAAATGCACAAGTAACCATTTCTGAAGAGGGTGACGTGCTCCAGGGAGGTGACGAACTATCACCTCCCTCCTCCCAGGAAAGGTTAGCCAAATGTAGTAGAAAGGAGGGCAGGACATGTCTAGAAGGTAAGGCTGAGAAGAAGGAAAGCTGATGATGGTGTTTTGAGATAAAGGATTCATCTCAGTCCTTTGGTTCAAAGAAAAGGGGTAGTTTGGTATCAAAGAGAAAGGAAGATGGAAGCAGGATGGCTAGAAGCCTTGTTAGTAAGACAGGTTTGCACAGTTCTTTTGTTTGCTTTCTTGCTGCCCTGATTGGTAGTAAGTTATACGATTGTCCATCTCTTTCCCAATTTGCAGTCTCTAAGAGTGTGGCTTCTTTTAGAAGTTTGCCAATCACAGTGTTATTAGAAATGGTATTTCAACAGTTTGACATTGTTATGAGAAGTGATATTCAGAAATCCAATGAAATAGTCAATAAAATGAGGCTCTACAACCAAACAACTTGGTCAGATGAAAGGAAAACAAATTGAACAATTATAGATAAGAGCTGCCAAAACTAATACATGCTGTTAGAAATAAAGATAGTTGGTACTTTTACTTTGAGCTTCTGGGTGCTGGTAATGATTTATTTTTTGATATGGGTGCTACTTCTATAGGTGTATTCAGTTTGCAAAAAAAAATAAATTCTCAAGCTATGCAGGTAAAATATTGGCTTTTTTTAATATGTGGCCTATTCTTTGATAAAAAATTTTAAGCAATAAATGAAAGAAAAACTGGCAAATAAGCAATGTAAACATTACTGGTATAAAAACTTTTTAAGAAACAGAATCTTTTCAATACTTTACAGAAGCCCTAAAAGAATAGGTAGACTTTATAAGTGGAGGCATAGAGAGTGCATACCCAGAGGAAGGTGACAGCATGACCACAGAGGTAAAGCACAGACCAAATACATAGATCAAGAAAGACTGATTGTGCTTACCTCTAGCTCTCCTAGCCCAGAGCCTACAGAGGTACCTCATCTGGGATTTGTGTGGCAGGTGAGTTGCGAGCAATCTCAAATCCGTTATGGTTGGCCTTTAATTTTGCTGCAACTGCTGTTTTCTTCTTCTTCTTCTTCTTCTTCTTCTTCTTCTTCTTCTTCTTCTTCTTCTTCTTCTTCTTCTTCTTCTTCTTCTTCTTCTTCTTCTTCTTCTTCTTCTCCTCCTCCTTCTCCCTCCTCCTCCTCCTCCTCCTCCTCCTCTCCCTCCTCCTCCCCTCCCCTCCTCCTCCCTCCTTCCTCCTCCCTCCTCCCTTCTTCTCCCT
This sequence comes from Pteropus medius, assembly GCF_902729225.1. Classification (NCBI taxonomy): domain Eukaryota; kingdom Metazoa; phylum Chordata; class Mammalia; order Chiroptera; family Pteropodidae; genus Pteropus; species Pteropus medius. The sequence goes on from NW_024349797.1 coordinate 12,020,975, forward strand.
CCTCCTCCTCCTTCTTCTTCTTCTCCTCCTTCTTCTTCTTCTCCCTTCTTCTTCTTCTTCTCCTCCTTCTCCCTCCTCCTCCTCCCTCCCTCCTCCTCCCTCCCTCCTCCTCCTCCTCACCCTCCTCCTCCCTCCCTCCTCACTCCTCCTCCTCCCTCCTCCTCCTTCTTTCTTCTTCTTCTTCTTCTTCTTCTTCTTCCTTCTTCTTCTTCTTCTAACTTCCTCCTATTCTTTGCATCCTTGTGCCTTAGAACAGCAGTACTCAAGCCTCAAGCTTGAGCATGCCTCAAAGTCACCAGGAAGACTCATTAAAACATAGGAGGACTCGTTAAAACATAGACTTACACAGAACTTCTCATTTAGCCTGGAGTGGGATCTGAGAATATGCATTTCTAACAAATCGTAGGTGGTATTGAAGCTGCAGATTTGGGGACCACATTTTGAGAACCACTGCCTAGAAAAATATTCTTGACCTTTTTATCTAGCTGAACCTTATCTTTGTGACCCAAAAGAGAATTGAATTTCCAGATTGCAAGGTACCTCAGAGATTAGTTATTCTAGCCTCAACAAAGTTTTGATCATCTGGTCTATAGCGACATAGCTTCCTTCTTGTTTCCTTTTATTTAATTCTTACTTATCCCTCAAAGCCTATTTCAAATTGCATAAGGCTTCTACAGTTAAAAAAGATGTTAGTGATCTTCTCCCTCTGAATGTATGGAGCACTTAGCATAGATGATACACAAATAACATCGATCATCTGGCCTTTTTATTATTTGTATACCCTTCTTCTGTCCAGCTAATTGGAGATCCGATTCACACACAAACACAACCCCCTACTTTCAAACACACACATGCAAGTTTTGATGATTTTTATTTGTATGTCTACCAGGTGCCAGTTACATGGTTAATCACATAGTTTATGATGCTTTATTTTGCACAGTAATCCTTGATAACATTTTGCCTTTACGTTGCTCCCACTGCTGGCAGATTGAGTTTTATATAATAGGTGTTAAATACCAGAGGACAGAGACTGTTTTCTGTTTATGTTAAATTTCCAGAACCTAACACAGAGCCTGATGTATATTTTATGCTTGAAATAAATTATTTATTGAACAAATGAGTGATGTAGGGACCATTTTTGCCATAAAAATACTGAATATATAATATACCTCTAAATGTAAAATTTGTAGGTGATATTGGACTAGTGCTAATATAAATAAGAATTTAGTTAAATAATTTTTCTATTCAAATCAAATCATATAATGCTACTGAGAATACATACACCTACAGCTCAGCCAAAAATCATTGTTCTTTTTTTCCAAAATCCAACTACCACTTTATGTTAAGACCAGATTTAATCCTTATGTAAGTTTCTGGTTTGAATCACATAATTCTCCCACCTATCCTCCCTCAGACATTTTATCTTTTAGAACTGTATTTTTTGAGTGCTTTACACGAGAAATAAAATCAAAAATAACTCTCTTGCTTTGGTGCATAAATGCATCACTTCCAGTGGATGTGACAGCGGTTTGTTGACAGTATGAAGATAGAACTAGTAAGAGCAGCTTCCAGATGCCACATAGGATAAAATAACACACAAAGCAATAGGATGGCCTTTACTTTTAGTTTGTGTCCTGAGTGCTCTTCTCGTTTTCTCTTTTTATTATCTGTAACACCTGCCCTATGATTTAGTGCTAACATCAGATAACCTAGCTATCAAACTGCTTTAGCAGATTAGCATTAATTAATTTGATGAGCAAAATATTTATTGAATGTCTAATATGTGCTAGGCACTATCCTATGTGCTGAGATACAGTACTGAAAAAAAAACAAACAAACAGACAGAGCCTTGCCATCATGAAGCTTGTATTCCAGTGAAGGAGCGAACAGACCGTTTAACACACATATATAAATAAATACATCGATGAGTTAATGTCAGGTAATGGCATATACTATGGAGAAAAAAATAATCTTGTGACAGAGAATGTTGGCTCGAGCTACATTTGATCCTAGAAGTAAATGTAGAGAAAAACTCTACCATGCAAGATACAGGAAAGACCATTCTAGGCAAAGGAAAAGCACAAACATAAAATTACCAATGAAACCCATGAGAGTTCACAGGTTTTCTACTCTAACATTGTTGAATTTCTAAGAAATCGCTTTAACACCAAAAGAGAAAAAAAGATAAAAAATAATTGCTTCATGGAGAAAATAATGGAGGTGCTAAAATAGTTCAGACCTGTAACAAGTTATTTTTCTTGAAAGAATTCCAATAATGAAGGTGTTTCTTAATATTTAAGCATAGTCGTCATTCAAAATATTTACCAGTAGATCAGAATGGACTTGATCAGGGATGCTGCTTGGAAGTTAGCTCTAGGAACATTATTATACAACATAAACATCAGTAAGTAAATACAGCACGGACTGGGAATAGCTCTGCAAAAGAATAATAGCCTTTCTTACCTTATAGCATCAGAGCTATATTATCAGCATCATAATGTTTATATTTCCCTGTCATTTGTATCATTCTTTGCTATAGAGCAGGTGTCCTCAACCCCTGGACTGTGGCCTGTTAGGAACCAGTCCACATAGCAGGAAGTGAGCAGCGAGTGAACAAAGTTTCCCCTGTATTTGCAGCTGCTCCCCAGAGCTAGCATCACCACCTCAGCTCCATCAGCAAACATGAGGTTTGTCTTGACTTCTGGTGAAGACGCCTTCACTATTACAGACAACTGAGAATCAACAGAGGTTGCTTCTGTGGTTACAATCATTCCTATTTTCTTAAAACTAGAAGCAATTTTCCATAACTTTCACCTCCCTGGATGTTGTAAGCATCTAATTAATCTATAATATACCATCATTTGTAAACACTTCATAATTTCAGCGATGATAAAAGTGCATTCTAGAAATGATGAACTGCAATGTCAAGAGGAATTTCTGTTTTGTATGAAATCCTGACTGACACTATGTCCTAACATTATGTATAGCTCTGAGTTTCAAGATGAGCCTTTTACTTCTTCATGTCCTTAGGATCAGCCCTGCTTCAGAATAATTGTTTCCACAGTGATTATTGAGTGAATACATAAATGAATTCTCTCCCTCATGCCACACAAAATAGACTCCCCCATATGCAAACACACAGAGAGAATCACAAAAATCCCATGATTGCTCACATCATTACATCATCTACTGTGTTTCTGTTGTTAGTTTTCCTGGAACGTTATATAAGCAAAATAAAGTAAATGGACATCTCAGAAAAAAAAAGAAAATGAAAGATGGCTCATAATATTTAATTATCCCACCGTGGCCTACTTTGTCGATAAATTAACAACCTACTTAGCAAGTGTATCGTGTGTATTTTGTTTGGGTAAGTTCCCAGTAGTATAACTTCTCTTGTGTTAAAACTCTATTCTCAATTACATAAATGGTGAACTTTTTTTAACTACCATTTTCAAATATATTAGCCTATGTCAATCTATGACATTTACCTTCTCTGCATTTGATAATGACATTCTTGGCTTCCTTGAACTTGCTCCTCCTTCATTCCCCTAAGGCTATGACACTGAACTTCTTCCAACTTCTCTCATGATAACTTCCCAATTAGTTCCCCAAGTTTCTTTCTCTTCTTTTTTTTTTTTTAAGGTATCATATACATTTCAGCTTTCTTAGTCCCCTAGCAAAAGAGGAACAGTTCTCGACTTGAATTTCTGCCAAGTCTAGTGAAGTCTCCCAACTCGCTGATTTTAAGCAATTAAAGAGAGATGTAAATATCCACAGCTGCCAATCAATTGATTTTTCTACATTCTGGTATATTTTGCAGATTTGATGGGTGCAGTTTTCTTTTCCCCACAGACCACAGCTGCAAATTTGCAACTTTTGAATTTCTGTTCATTTGCCATTTGAAAATTTTGTATGGAAAAATTACAACTTTTTGTGCTGAAAAAAATGTCAGCATTCCCGATAAGTACCATATAACACAAGTATAGTACAGGAATAAGACCAATGATTTAGTTGATAAGAGCAGATTCCAAAGGACTTTAAAACATCTCCCCCACCCCCAATTGTTTCTCACCTCTGATACCTGCATAAATCAGTTTGGCTATAAAACTGGGAGTGCCCAAAGCGATAAAATTTTAGTGTCATAGAAAAAGCCTTCTTTCAACATCTATATTCCCTTATGCTTATTCTATATTGCAACTTTATACCCATGCCTACATGTGACTACTTCTACCTATTAATATTTTATAAGTGTTTTTTTTTTTTTCAAACCCTGTGGCCTGAAAAACAAACTTCTATTAATTCTTGCTTGGATAAGGTCATTTATAAACCTTTCCTACTGTGAAAGTATTGTTTTATTAAATAATTTTTGTTCAGCACCCCCAATGTGCCAACGTTTAGAGCAAGATACAGTTCCTGACTCTAATTACTGGTATTTGACTCTGTAATTTGTTTATCTCACAAATACTTTCTTTATTCACCTTTGCATGGTTCACAATCACTCTCTGCTTTCAAATAACATGATTTGGGGTTGCAGTGATTGCCTTTAGAAGGAGAAAGGGGTTAAAGGATCTTTGATAGTTCTTTAACATTCTTTAGCTAGCAAGGAAGACGAAAGAGAAGCGGTCCCTGGGGGAAAAGGAAAAAGGCAAGGTTATTAGCAATGTTTAGTTTATTCAAATATTGTTGAACAGCTAAGACATGCAGCTAAAAAAGAGGTTTCAAGCTGTAAAACACATCAGAGATCCGTAATTAAATCTAATCCACTAGCAGAAACTCAAACAACAAATTCTGTCTATTCCTAAAAAGCAGCCACTGTCCTCCCATTCCATTCAGTCATAATGCCTTAATGCGGAAAATACCATTCCGACAGAAAAAGATAGAAGTCTTATTAAAAGAAGCAATGTAGTTAATGAGACTTTCAGCACCCTCTTTACTGCGTATGAGGGAGGCAGATGCCTAGGGATTGGTGGTAGATGTGTCCTCATTTGCCTACTTCTAGGTCCATAATCAAAACCCTGTAGGAAAGAGGTGCCTGTGACTAGAAAATACCTTTGGGTAGAGAACCAAGGGAAGAGATAAGTGGCCTTATCAGCAAAACAACCACATAAGCAGTCATCCTGACGGAGCAACTGGCAATAATCAGGCAAAACAACACATTTCCAAGAAACAGAAGACGTCAGAATAATGAGCATCAGGACAGAAAATGAGGCCAGCCCTGATAACACCACCCAGAGCAGAAGCAATAACAGAGCACGGAAGCAGTCATTAACCTTGATGATTGTGGAGAGAAAGTGATGGGCTTGGAAGTGTGGACAGAGAGCTAGACTTCTGAGCCACAGGAAGAATAAATTCTCTCCAACACAAGATTGCCTATTTGATTTGTTTTTGTAGTCTGCAAATAAAACATTCCATATGTTTCCGATTGTGAGTGAAATGGAGGGGAAAATAAAACATCCTACTTTCGAAGTGAGGTCCAAATGTTCTCGAACGTCTCTTTCCGTAGACGGGGATTCTATTATGGTGTCCAGACATATTTTGACAGACAGGGCGTGCAATTCATAAAGCATTTGTACAGGTGTCTGAGCACCGTGATTCCTTTCTGAAACGTACTTAAGTTCTTCCATTTCTTGTATGGGGAAGTATAAATTTAAAATATTATTTGGACATGATCGATTACACATAATGTTAAATTTAAAAATTGTGATGACTAAAACTTCTAATTATTAGGTACAAAAGCAAATTTCAGGTAACATCAACAAGCTTATGTTTGGGATAAGCTTATGTTTGTAGCCATTTCCTTTTGACTATTTTTTTCTTATTTGATTAAAAAACATTCATTACACGTAATTTTGGTGAGGGACTTATTGTATTTTAATGTGTGTCTATTTTTTTTAATTTATTTTTTAGCTAAAGACATCACAAGCCATTTTTTCACTCCAAGATTGTCTAAGTAACAACCCATGATTTCCTCTCATTTTTATGGACTGTAATCTTATACTTAAATAACTCACTTAAAAATTACTTTGGTGCATGGCACGTGGGGAGACCCTAACTCACTTTTTTTCCAATTAGCAAACTTTTTCAATATAATTTAATGAATAACCTATCCCTTTACTAATGGTTTTCAATCTTCTATAATGATATTAGATGTTAGTTAATATATTTCAGGCAGTGGGAGTGTTTCCAGGCTTCTGCTGTTACACCAGTCTGGCTGTTGATTCTTGGAGTCTCGCTATATATTCTACTCACTGTCATTTTATAATGCTTTTTAATAGCTCATTGGGGAAGTCTCACTACATTGTCCTTTTAATTTTCCTTCTCAGGTATATATGCCTTCAGAGGTCTGTAGAAATATTTTGTCCAATTTAAAAACATTACATAGAAATAAATTTAAATTAAAATAAAATGTATAAGTTGACTAGGGAATTTTAGTAAAATTAAATTCCATATCCATTCTGGTCTCCTGCTGCAATTCCAATATACCCAGGAATGTCCCACCTTAGATTTCTCCCTGCCTCAGACAAACCTCCCCAGATATTGACAAAGCTTGTCCCCTCATAATGCTCAGGTTTCTGATCAAACATCATCTTTTCAGAAAGGGCTTCCCTGACTACCCATTAACAAATAGGACCACCCCTCTCACACCCCATCCTCCCGACCTACTTTATTTTTCCTCATAGCAATTATTATTACCTGACATTTATGTTATATACTTATTTCATTTTGAATAAACAAATAAAAATATATATTCATTTCAAGTAAACAAATAAGTATATAACATAAATGTCCATGCAAAGTAGAATTTTGTGTGTCAACTGATAATTTCCCAGCTCCTAGAACAGTGTCTGAGACATCAAAAATTCTTCACAAATACCTTTTTAAGAAATAAACGATTATAGTTCAATGCTGCCTACATTCAGTAGCTTGTGAGTCCTCCATGAGGTCACTCTAATGGATAGCTTCTCAGTCTCCACCTTTCCAATAGCAGCTCTCCAAGTGTTTTTCTGAATTCTTTCTTTGTGGGGGTATGTGAAGTGGGACGTTGTTTCACATTTAACTATTCACTACCTGCATCAAACATCCTTCCATGCCCGTAACTCCCTTATAGTTCTGTAGAGCCTCTCTCTGAAATTAGTACACTCAGCCAATAGGCGTCTCCCTCCAATTGCTTCCCAAAGCTTATCCTAAATTTTGAATAATAAACTGATGTTTAGAAAGATCCTACTAGAGGCCAGACATCACACTGGGAACATCTTGTAAACAAGCTTCTTTGAGCCTCATAGTGATCCTGCCAGGTATGTTGTATCAACTCCCATATTATTAGATGGAAAACCATAGAGCTGAAAAAAGTTGTCTAGGTGGCATAACTAGGATAGAGTAGATCCAAGATTTGGACATAATTAAAAACTTCACAGCCTGATATGTATTTTTTTTTTCTCTCTCTCTCAGGAGCTGGGTATCTACCCACAATTAGCTAAACTGCAAAGTGTGAGGTCATGGTCACTGAGACAACCCTCATTTCTGACATCAATTACAAGTGTAGAGAGTTCCCAAAATGAACTTTAATTTCAATAACTCACTAGAAGGACTTAAAGAACACACTAAAAGTTATTATACTCAGAGTTATGGTTTATTACAGAGAAAAGACACAGATTAAAACAGCCAAAGATGCACATAGGACAGAGTCTGGGAGGGTTCCAAACACAAATGTTCAGGACATATTCTCCTCACAGCATTGATGTGTGACAATTCTCATAGAGTATTGCCATCCGAAGAATTTCATTCGAGCCTTAACATCCATAATTCTTACTGGGCTTCATTACGTAGGTATCACTGACTGATTAATTGCCTCTTTAGTTAAACTCAGTCTCAAAGTCAACTGATTCTGTATGACCTAAATCACACGATCGTACTTTTGATTGTGATCAGCCCCTATCCTAAGACTATGCTGTATGGTTGGCTGCACCCTAAGAATCAGTGCAAGCCTTCACCTTAAACAAATGCACCCCAAAGAGTAAGGCATAGATTGCCTCCTAGAAGCTGAGAACAATAGCTGGATGTTTCTTTGGGCAAGGTCAATTCTTTACTACCAAGACCTGAATTACCCATGCAGCCTTCAACATCATCTCGTAAAGAAAATATGGCCCATTATCATGGCCAGGGTTCTTTGCCAAGTTACACAAAGGAAACTTAGACTTGTGGACCCAGGGAAGTCACTGAATCAGACTGGAGACAGGCTGACACACACACAGACCAGACTTGATCGTCATGTCAGCTGTTTCCCCAAGTGCTATGCTCCATCTCTCAAAGCTTGTTATAGTCTTGGCAGGTTTTTACGGTACTAAGTTGAGAAAAAGCTCAGATGACAGCGAAAGTAAAACATCAGGACTGTAAACTGCTAATTGCCAATTCCATATGTTTGCAAGGCAAACAACAGTGAGGACTATCAGTGGTGAGAAATCACTGAAGTTTGTACTTACACAGCTAGCAGAAAAATGGAATTATGTAAAATCATATCTATCAGGAATCTGTCCTCATTCCCAAATCAAGAATCCTGAATGTAAGGATCTCAGCACTTCCAAGCAATTGTTCTATATTTCTATGCATTCTATTTAAACTTTTCTCTATGTTTTTGGAATATAGGACTGATGAGCAAGGTAATACTATACATCTTAAAATAATTAACTTAGACCTTGAACTTAGATTGCCTGGGTTCAAATCTAACTTATGATTTTCACCAGTGGAGTAATTCTCAATATATTATTCAATCTTTCTGAACTTCAATTTCCTCATCTTTACCATACCTAATCCATAATGCCTTTTTCACAGCAGAAATGCTCAATGTATGCTATCTAGTATTATTATCACTAAAGCATTAGGCTGAAGCAAAATGCTTTGGCTGTTAAATATGCCTAATCCAAAATGGCTTATTGTTAACTGAGTTTAAAATCAGATCAGCTACTGCTGTAGATTTTTGAGAAATAAAAATCTCTGACTAAGGGATCAAAACGTCGTTATCACCAGTTGGTGTAAAAGAAAAGGATGGAAGGTTGAGAACCCTGGTGTGGCTCTTACTAAATAAATGAATGTCAATTTTGAAAAGAATAAATAACTGTAGAAATGCAAAATGTAATGGTTAGTTGTGTCTAGTAGTCCCTTCTCCAGCCTCTCCAGGGACTTCCATGGAGGTGCATCTCCACTGAGAAGAGAGAGGAATGTTATGTTTCTGTTCTCTTATTAACAATTGAATAGAGGACCATGAGGATTTTTTTTTAATCCACAGAGGAAAAGGAGTTGAGAATAGTACTCAGTTAAAGAGGAAGGTAAACTCCTTAGGAAGTCCTTTCCTTGTTTTCTTTTTCGGTTAGAGGTTGATGCTCATTAATCACTGGCTTTTAAAATCTCTACTCTTTACTCCTCTTTGGTAAAGATGGGCTGCTATAATCACCTTGCTAATTGCTCTGTTGTTTAAAATAAGAGTAGAAATAGTTCATTGACAAAAATACATGGTTAAATTGTATTCATTCATAAATATGAATAACAATAAGAATAACAACAGTAAATAACATTTATGATACACATATTTAATTTGCTATTATAGCACATAGGGTACACATAATATGTCGGATTATTTCTATTTACAAATTATATATTTATAACTATGCATGTTATATAATAGATATAACTTCCATTTTCACTGAATTTTTAAATGTGATTCAGACTGCACTTACACTTGTTCTTTAATATCGCTCCTAGACAATTCTGGTAGCCTCAATTTTTAGTGAAAGTACAGAGATTCTGTGAGGATACATGATTTTTTTAGTGTCACACACAGTAATTGCAGAGCTTGTATTGAATCCTGATCTCACAAAAAGGCCCATGACTGCCAATATCTCATTTTAGAATAACTTAGAGAAATTGCTATCACATTTAGAATGCTTGACATATACCAAAATCTTAACATGTGTCAAACACTGTGTTCAATGTTTCATTTTTGTTAACTGAGGAAATAGTCTCAGCAAATCAAATGAGTTGATCAGCTTCGTAGTAAGAATCTTTCCAGAATATGCCATCCCCTAAAACCTTCCTTCACTTTAATGATGCCTATGTTATTGTGAAGACATTTGGAATAGTCTCAGCATACTGACGTCAGATGTGTCAAAACTCCAGCCACTATGAAAGACCAAAATTTTAAAAAGACCTAAATTCTATAATTCATGAGCCATAATTTTATTACCAATCAGACACATTTTGTGGTTCTCTTTGAAGCTGAGTCGTCATTTGATTCCTCTTTACTTGGAATGTGTTGTCAATAAAGAAGTAAATTAAATATGTGTTACAGTATGTCTGTAAATGACATTAACTTAGGCATACTTGCGCAATGGATGCTATTATTGTTCAGCTGTCTTACTTTCTAAAAAGGACATTATCACACAGAATAAAAGCAGTTTATCACCTAAGAGGAACCAGAGAGAGTCAGAACCTGAAATCTGCCCTGATTTCATTTCTTACAAAATTTCATTTGTTCTCATCTTAGTGTGTAATCTGGACCTCCGTAAAGGCCTTATTAACATTGATTTTTTATTGATCTGTCATATGCCAATGCTCACTTGCAATGTACTTGACACTTGGCTGTCATAAAAAATGGGAATGGCAGATTTGCATCAACTTAACTTTTAACCAAATGCTATATAATTGAATGGGAAAGCAATGTTAACAGAATGCATTTGATTCTAGTCCGTGTTCTCAATGAGCTAACATTTTAGTGTGTTCACTCTTAAAATTCTAATGCATGTCAAATCAGTATGTAAATATCAGCAATTCTGCAGAGATTTTCAATGTAGAGCCCTATGATAATGAGCATTATCCCAAGGAACTAGAGGTTTTCTTTTCCCTCTAAAACGTGAATCAGGGGATACTATTGGAAAGCAGATCAACTTATGAAGTCGTTTGGAGACTGAGCTGTTCAGAGATATAAAGTTCTAGGCCAGGACCTAAGACCAGTGATAATAAATAATAAATGAATTAGTTCCTTTTATAGACACTTACTTATCTCAAATGATAACAAAACCACTTTAAACAAAATCCCCAACAACAATAAAATCCAGATACAGAGTGTCGACTAAGGGAAATACAAAACCAATATGTTTTACAATCAATGCAGAAAAAGTGTTCTTATTCAACTTATTCTGGAAACATGTTTAAAGATAAAAATGTCCTCCTCATCAGGCATTTCAAAAGCATGACTGAATATTTGTTGTTGACCTTTATTTGTCAAGAAGTAAGGGAATGGTGGTAATCTGATTAGAGTATCATTTAAAGTTTGGGTTCATATTCACTGTCCTACATCAAAAATATATGCAAGAATAGTTCATAGTTAGTCCTACTAAAATATTGAGTAGACGATGTGGAGTAACAGAACTATATCTTGGTCTAGCCCCAGCACTATTATTTATTTACTATGTAAACTTTCTTAAACTTGATGTACTATAACATGGAATAAGACAGAATTCATTCTTCTAAGTGGTATTGCAAGAACACAAGATAACATGATTTAGCAAATAAAAAGTACTGTATAGGTATAAGTAATTCTATTGACAGCATCTTGAATTTGTTGTTGGCAACAGAATGAACAGTGCCGTGCTCCAAAGTTTGAGAGACATCTTGTCTTCGGTCAATATAAATATACTGTAAAGGGGTTCCTCTACATTTAAATTATATTTTAAAAGCAGTCTATTAAAGTGCTTTTGAAAAGTTTACCCTGCAGTTTCTCTTGCATCTATGGACATTTTCCTCTTGTAAAATCCCAGGGCATTTCAAATAAAGAAAGGTCATTTAGCTCATCTGGTGGATTATAGCTGTGATCCATTTCCCCAATGAGAAGCAGGGAAAGCGTTTCTCAATGTGTATCAGGGAAAAAACTCTTAGACCATTAGGACTAAAACATTGCATATGCCACAAGCACTAGGCATCTAATTTCATCACAGACGATTGATGATTCTGCCATCCGGGCTGAATCGGGCCCAGGACACTGAGAGTCGGTGCTGCAGTAAGGAGGCAGGCTCACTGCAACCTTCATCCAGTTTAAAAAATATTTTATTGACACATAGAGTATTCAGAGTCATAAAAATATATCATGTTTATCACTGCTTTTATGGCATGAATAGATATGACACAGGGGCATTGAGCCATACAGTATTAGACAAGCATTTATTTCACCCTAAGCTACTACGAATAATGCAGAGTTCAGCTTCTATCCTCTGAGCAGACAGGACAGATTTCATCACAAATAAGCGTTTAAGAAAAATCAATGCAGATGCATATGTTAGTGAAATGTCTTGATTGGGTTTTGTACATGCTAAACAAGCCTGTTAGTAACCCACTAGTGTGCATTTCTGCCAAAGGCATTAAATTGCTAAAACTGGAGATTTTGGAAAATGATCATCTTCCATAGATGTGGGAACAAAGCCAGGAAATTTACCTTTAAGGACTTTGACTAACACCCATAGTTTATTATTATGTTATCACCCAGGCTCTGATATACATTTTTATGGAGAGCTATTTCCTGAAGAATTATAATCTAAGATATTTGGTTTTGTGTTACTGAGTGGACAAACAGTTAAATACAGATCTAGATTTTAAGAAATGAACACAGCTTTCAGGATCTATATCCAGGTTAGGGCAAAAGTTGGGGGGGTAAAGCGTTATACTGAGGCCAGAAAAAAGACTTAGATTTGCATATAAATGGCAAGTGTAAGTAAGTGGAAAGGAAGCATTAAGAAATTTGCATCTGATTTAAGCCCTGTCCTTATTCAGCAGAATGCACTTGTCACAACTTTTTGGGCTGCCTTAGAATGGGAGCCAGGGGCAAAGACAAAGTTGAATGAGATGATGAGAAATGAAGTATTTATAAACATAGATTGCATAGCTGTCAGGTGCTCAGAGTTCTCAAGCCCTGCTCATGGAGTGATATATATCCACCTGGCTAAGTGTTTAGCTTACCCAGAGGCATGGAAAATCTGTCGTTACTGCACCTCCACTCCTATAGCCTCCCAAAAGGTTGTTATTTTTCTTTTGAGACACAGATTTTTTTTTTCCGTCTGTGAAAGCACAAGTATACAGCTTTTCTGTCTAGGTGACTTAAAGTCCTTCCAGGCAGGAACCATCTCATTATTATGTATATCTCCCATAAGTCCAACCATCTCATGATGGTGCAGCAAATGGCATATGTGAGACCCCAAAGAAGTAGTGAGTGAACAAATAAAGAAAGGAAAGCTGCGAAGCAGAGTAGCATTATTATAATGCTCTGCTTCCTGAGTGCTTCCTTCATGAATTAAGATGCATCACCATCAATAAGAACTGTTGAAAATAGAAAATTTAGAGTAGACATAATTTCCTTAAGAAAAAAATAAATATTACCTTTGTTGCAAAACTATCTACCTATTCCTTGTTCCTAATCTTTCTTGATTTTCTTTGGGTCTCAGACAAGCATACATGGTCTCAAAATCAGACAACAAGCAGTAGAAGACATACCTACAGCCTAATAGCAAAGAATAAAGCAAGAGAGGGTTTTCTTGTTGCTAAAAATAAAGGTATACATTATTTTGGTTTATTGTGTGTAAAATCCGGTGTCAGCTGCCATATAATGAGCTAGGCAATAGGAGGTTTCTTTTGTAATAACCTAGTAAGACATATTGAATTCTCTTCTGTATTCTAGAATGAACACCACACGGAAGAAGTAGTTCGCCTCCTTTGCACTATGGAGTCATTTACTTGTTCAGGATGGCTTGCTGGAGGATTGTAAAGAATTGCAGGCAGGCACTTTTCCCTTGGTGGAACAATTGCTCATACAGAGTTTAACTTGTCTTTATGGCTTCCAAGATACTTCTTAGGTGTGCTATTTAAAGGAGGGGATGGGAGAGTTCTTTTCAACCAAGATGTATAAAAAAACACAAAAGGGAAAATGATGTATGTTTCATTTCGTTTCTTATTTTAAAGTAGCAGTATTTAAAGAGGCATGCCCTGGCGGCTCACTACTTAACGTCTTGGGTGGCAGAATGCTAAGTTGTATCACCGAGCAGTCTTTCGAGAATCACCTGCTGTGTAACCTTGGCAAGCTACTTGACTTCTCTGATGTCTCAGCTTCTTCATCTGTAAAACAGGGGACAATAAAATACTTATTTCTAAGGCATCGATAAGTTGGCCCATATAAAGCACTTAGAACTACGCCTACCATATAGTAAGTATTCTGTGTTAAATGCTATTTTGAGGTCAAAAGGTTATTTTTGAGAGCAATGGACAAATTTTGCTTTTCTTTCTTCTTTTGCATTCTGGTTCACAGCACAACAAAATAGCTCTCCATTACGAACTCTTCTTTTCAACACAACTACTGCCGGTGTCTCCCAATTCAGAATTCTTTTAGTTTCATCTTTCAATGCAACAAAGTTCCTGTTAAAAATGTGAGCATTCTGCATTTACTTAGATACTTATCATACACAGATAATCGGAGGAATCGCCTGCAGGAGTCAATGAGATTCCATTGCCCACTGAATGGAGTTCTAACTCCTTAGGCTATGCTTCTAGTATGCATATACCTAAGAAAGTGGTCCTTACTGTTTCCATCCATTATCTCCTGCAGCCCTCATCCGCCATCCTTATGCTATACCCAATGCAGACTGTTTATCATTCTTCATACATATCTGAGCCTTTTGACCTCTGTTCCTTCTACATGGAATGACTTCCTCCTCCAAATCTTTTCTTTTCTCCAAAGCTAAACCTATATGTTATTTCCCATGAAAGATTGTACTTGATTCACCCAGGCAGAAGAAATTACTTTCCCCTCCAGGTAACGATGTCATTTTTTCATGCCTTCCTAATGGAAGTTTTACTCTAAGCCTCACTTATTAGTATATCTGTTCCACTTCCACCCATAAACCGTTTGCCTCCCCAAAACTGAAACAGAAGCATTGACACCATCCTTGCTCCTAATAGACCTTTCCGTAAATGCGTCATGAATCAGAAAGTCTACCTATCTCACACATAGAAACAATGGATTTGACAAAAGCCTCTATTCCTAATGCAAGAAGTATTTAAATCTCCTAAAATTTATTCAGGGAATGTTTATTCGGAAACAAATATTTCCGGGATTTTGAGCCTGGTGTTAGATATATAAAGATTAATGTCTCTGACCTTGAAGGGTTCAAGACATTTGCAGCCTCTTCTGGAAGACTGTATTTAAATAGATACGTTATAGGTTGGCAAGTAATAATGTGTGTCATAGATAAAAATAACTGTGCCCGAGGGCCATCTACACAGGCTTCACAGGAAGGGTAGCATTTGGAATAAATCCTGGAGGAGTTATCCAGGTAAAGCGATTGAGAATGGCAAACAAGTGAAGAGAAAAGCATAATCAAAGTATTAAGTTATGAAAAGAACAGGTAAGTAATAATTAGAAGAATAATCAGTATTTGTTAGGCACTTGTTATATGTCAAGCACTATGCTAATCTCCTTAATTGTCATCATAAACCTAGAAGTTAGGCACAATTATTATTACTCTCATTTTACCAAAGAAGACAAAACCGTGAACTGTGGTATTTTAGGGTTCTCTAGAGAAACAGAACCAACAGGATCTCTCTCTCTCTCTCTCTCTCTCTCTCCCTCCTCTCTTTTAGCTAGATGAATAGATAAATAGATAGAAAGAGAGCGATTTATTTTAAGAAATTGGCTCATGAGATTTTGGAAGTTGGCAAGCCCACAGCACTCAGGGCAGCCTGGCAGGCTGAAGGCCCAGGGAAGATTTGCAATTTGAGTGTGAAGGCTGTCTGCTGGCAGAATTCCATTTTTGGGGGAAAGGTCAGTTTTTTTTTCTCTTGAAGTCTTTGACTGATTGGATAAGGCCCATTCACATTATAAAGAGTAATTTGCTTTACTCAAATTCTACAAATTTAAATGTTAATCCTACCTAAAAAAAAAATACTTTCACAGAAATATTTAGAATCGATGTTTTACCAAATATCTGGGTACCTTGGCTTAATCAAGTTGACACATAAAATTAACCATCACATATGGCCTATAGTGTTAAGGTCATTTGGTGAAATTCATGTAGCAAATAAGTGTTAGAGTTACTTAAGTTACTTAGTTCTCAGATTCAGGAACAAGTTAAATTTCTGGAAAAAGCTAAGTCATATTCAAGCCAGAACTTTTAAGGCAAAGCTGAGCATCAGAAGTGGAAAAACTAGTTACAACTGCCAAATCCAAATGGTTAGGCCAAGAGTTGGAAACTGAGTAGAAACAGAATCAATGTGGGAACAGGTGCTGAACAGGAAGAGGCTTAGCAATGCCTAATCACCTTCTTGGGCAGTCAAGTGCATGGGTGCACTGGTGTATTAGTCTGAATTACGGGAAAAGTGGGCTTTAAGGCAGATTGACAAGAGTCTGGCCAACCAACAAAAAGATTGTTGTAAAAAGCCAGACCACAAACTATGAGAATTCAAACTAAGTATAATAACAAAATGGCTAATACAGATGTGAAACAAGACAAGTTCAAGTTTACATAGCCAGCAAATGGCAGAACTCTTGCCCCTATTCTGCAATTACATTTAATTAGTTAACACTGGCCAGGTTCTCAGGATTTCTAGGCATGTGAAGATAAGGAGAGAGATAAAGAAGACATTAAATCCAACCAGAGAAAATTCAAGGAAGATATTCAATGAGAAATGCTAGACAATAGCTATGATATCATGCTAACGAATTTACAGATTTACAAAGCCCTGAAAAGATATATGAGGAAAAAAATTAGCTACATTAAGAAATTACCCTGTCTTGCACTAGAAAAATAGTATTTTAAATAAATGAAATATAAAGAATGAATAAAAGAAAGATGAATGTAACTTTACTGATTAACAAGGCACTGTGCTGTGCCCTTAAAAATATGTAGTATAATAGATTAGATATTATCGAAAACAAGAGTTTGTATTATTTTATTTCAAGAAGATTAAGTAGATTGCCCAGGGCCCTATGGCTGCTGATGGCAGATCTGGTGAATGAGTCCAGGAATGGCCGTTTTCAAATCCCATGTGATTTTCATTTCAATCAGGCCACCCTCTGAGGGAAGAACAAGCCAGGTACCTGCTGAGTATCAGAAAGGCGTCAATTCATTAACATTTTCTTTTTTTATAATAAGCTTTGTTGAGAACAATAAAAAAAAAAACATTTGTCGCCTATTTCCAGAACTTTAGTCTTGCAGATATATTTCACAAATGATTCCAGAACCTAGAACACATAGCTATCATCTACTCTGCACCATAGAAAACCTGAAATAATTCTACCATTGGGGAAATTCAGCCTGTCGCAGGAATCTCTCCTTACTCTGCCCTCATAATTTTCTGTCACAGATGATTCTATTGGCAAAAGCCCAATTGGATGTCCTCTGGTTGTAGCGCAGATATCTCTGTGTGGGGGATGCACATGGCAGTGTTGTGTTCAATGAGTTATTGCTCTCCTTCCAGCTCCTGATGAATGACGTAGGATCAGAGGGCAACTTCCCATTGCATTTTAGTGAATCAGAGCACAAAATACCAGCATGCTGTGTGTATCATTCATATCCAAAGTAAGCTTTAAAAACGCAGATAACGAGTTCAATAAATTTAAGGAAATTGTAATTGCTCATAAATTATAAACACTTCAGCTGTCCCTATATTTTTCTATCAGCATATAAACCACATGATAAAAGCCATAAAACTGATTATTTTATAAACTATAATACGGTAATGTAGTTAGAGAATTTACATAAAGTATTTAAACTTCCAAGTTAACTGATAGGGAACTGTTACTAAAAAATCATCCTAAATTCACACTCTTAAAAATTTTAAGTAAAGACTTAAAAATTGCATTTTACTTTAAAAACTTCTCAATTTTCATGTCTACATTGCCTGATTTTGTCATAAAATATTCTATGGTATCTATAGATACCATAGTAAAGTGAAAGAATCTTCACGATATAAAGATTCTTTTTAAATCTAGAGAATAATAGAAAAATACACATAATATTGACACAATCACATGCCCAAAGACCAGCGTCTGAACCATTACTTAGCAAAAACTTTTGGTGCATCCATTATCTGCTAGTCTCTGGGGATTCAAAGTAAAACACTTACTGACAGAGGCAAACTTAGAAGGGAGAAAAAGACAATTAAGCAAGTAGTTTTATGCAAAATAACCAATGCATTAAACATACATAGATACCTAGATAGATGGATGGGTAGTTGGACTGGCAGACAGGTAATAAATGGTGTTATGGACTGAATTTTATGCCTCCAAAATTTACATATTGAAACTTCAACCCCCAATTGTGACTATATTTTGAGATGGGGCTTTTAAAGAGGTAATTAAGGTTAAATGAAGTCATAAGAGTGGGGCTCTAATCTGATAGGACTGGTGTTTTCGTAACACCAGAGCTCACTCTCTCTCTCTCCACACACAGAGGAAAAGCCATGTGAGGACACAGTGAAAGGTGGCTGTCTGCACTCACCAGAAACCAGTCCTGCAGACATCTTGATCTTAGACTTCTGCCCTCCATAACTGTAAAAGAACAAGTGTCTTGTTTAAGCCACCCAGTCTGGGATATCTTATTATGGCAGCCCAAGCACATGAAGATAGATTGGTATATGGATAGGTAGATAGCAATGTGGAATCAAAGGGTAGATTATCAAAATCTCTGATTAGGTGATAAGGAAGACTTCAAAGGGGACTCAGTAGTTTTTCTTCTTTGATTTGCTTATTTTGTTATAAATGTAATGCATACTTATTTTAAGCTTACAACAATGTAGAAGGCATATAAAATTTAAAAACATAAAGATGTTCTACTTGAGTCCAACTCTTCAATGGCAGGCACTCTTAAAGGGCTCAATGTTGTACTTCCAGACCATTTTATGGCAGCCAATTGGCAAGAGCGAAAGGGCATTGCCTACGGGATACCTGGAAGGTAGAGCAGATGGAGCAAAGCGAAGGATATGCACAAAAGCAGAGAGATAGAAGCAGAGAGGAATGAAGCAGAATCTCTCATTCAGGGAACTGCAAGGCAGATTTGTTATGCAAAAGTTAGCATAAATCAGGCCATTAGGTTATATGTAAAATGGCAGGCATCACATTATGAGCATATTATATGAAGAATTGGGCTAGATATAGGAACACATCGTTTGTAAGGGAAGAGAAACAGTTGGTAAACATAGGGAAAGATCTTCAAGTTCACGAGAGGCACGTCAATTAAAACTTTACTGAGATACTGTTTCTCATCTTTCTGATTGGCAAAAATCCAAAAATTTTGCAGAATATTCTCTTGATGAGGTGGTGTTAATCCATCACTCTTACATATTGCTGCTGGGAATAAAAAATGGTACAACTTTATAAAGGGGAATTTGACAATATCTAGCAGTTACATAGACAATTACCCTTTGCCCTAACATTTCTTCTGGAAATATATCACAAAGAAACGCTGGTAAAATATAAAAATACATGTAAACAAGGAATTCAATGTGGTATTTTTTGTAATGGAAATATACTAGAAATAACCTAAATTTCTGCCAATAAAGAACTAGTTGACTAAACTGGTACTTTCACAAAATGGAGCATTATACTCCATTTTGGAATGAGGAATGATTCTATACAATACTGTGAAGTGATCATTAGGATACATGAAAGAATAAGAAGAAAAGCAAAATGAAAAAAGAATATATACTGAACTATCATTTATCCTTCAAGGGAATTTACCATATAGAGAAAATATATGGATATCTACTTATTTCAAAAAAATTAAAAACTATAAAAAAATTTTAATGGCTATCAATTGGTGAGACTGGGAAAAAATTTGAAGGAGACTGGAATAGAAGGTAGGCTTTTTTGAATATATTTTTGTAAACTTGACTTTGGCACTGTGCAAATATTTTATACTTATAAAAAATAAATTAATAAATTTACAACAAACAAATTATAAATTGAGAAGAAAATGAAAGAACTTAACTATATATAAAGGTAGTTGTCATAATGGCACAAAATGGAATTATTTCAAAATACTTTAAACCCAATAATTTGACTAAACATTATAATGGCATATACCCAAAGAAAAAAAGAAGTGCAAAATGAAACAAAACAAATAAAGAACCCTCACACTTTTTTAATAATCATCTAATCAGCGTGTTGATGGTGGAGCTGATAGTCATTCTGGGCCTGTGACATGTAAAATTGTGGAATGAAGTAAATGAATAATTTCGTTGATGCCTTGGATGACTGTGATTTGCAACATGAGAGAAAGAACATATGGAAAGACTGATGAGGTTAAGTAAAAACCATATTGAATTGGAAATAATTGTATGAAATTACTACTGTATAAATGTTCCCTTTAAAACATATGCACTTTATAGAACTGTTCACTAAAAAAGGAATAATGGCATTTAATAACCCAACAGCAATAAGCCCTTTTCTTAACTGTATTATAATCTTTAAAGAGTACTAAAGTGAACCAAGGCTCCTTGGAGAAACACCTAAATCCAGGTCTGAGATAGAAAGAGGCAAACTGTTCTCATAGCAAAGAAGCTAATAAAGACTAAATTGGTCATACCTAATGACTCAGGAGCCAACTGAAAAAAAGTCCCACTAGCCCCATACGGGATAATTTGAATATCAATAAAGATAATCGCAGTAGATTGAAACACATCAAATAATCTTATCTGTTAAATCTGTGAGTTCATAATTTTACAAAAATAAATCTTATTGATTATCTTTATAAACAAATTCTCATTGTTTACATTTAGAGAATTTTAGGGCACAAACTCATCAGTTGGAAAACTGCTAAATAAAAGTACGTATTGAAAAGTTTATAAATATTAAAGCATTTATGTTGCCTCCCTTTACAATATCTACCTCAGTCACCAAGTAACTGATGGTTACTAATTTCTCTATTTAAGGTAGTCATGAAAATAGAAGACTAGTATAGTTAGAGCAAATTAGAATTTTATTCATAAATAGAGAATTAAGAAGATTAATCTGTTAACACTAAATTGTACATTCGCGTTCTCATCTCTCTCCCACATTTATCAATTCTTCAGGTCATTACCACTTAGATTTTATTCTTATTCTTCATTTATCAGGTTCCTAAAGCAAACCCATGTTTCCTCCTTGCATGTCCCTTCTCCTAACTTTCTGTTTTTATTTTTAGGTAACACACTTCTCCCCGTTTCAAAGTCTTGAAACCATTGCTACCCTTGATTCACTCACTTTCCTGTGATTCCTGTACCAAATTAGCAACCGAGTCCTGTCAATTTTACCAGAGCAATATCTTAAGAACACGGCTCCTCATCCTCATTCCCTTTCTCAACCCCACATTTAGGCCAAGGAATCGGAGCCCCACTCTTTGGTCCCCACATTACAGGGATTTCTACTCTGGGGTCCATCTGGACACATGCTTAGCCAAGAGATAAAAAGACTAAGGGATTTTGCCCACCTGAAGCTCACACATCCCAATTTTAGATTATGGAGAAGATACCCAGGACCCTAATGATCAGTGTCTAAAATTAATAAACTCTTCTTTCGCATATGCAGAGATTATTTAAAAAGAGAATGTAATATTTAATCCAATTATTCAACATTTACTTCAAATCATTCCAAAACCTTAAGAATTTGAAAAAATGGAAGAAAAGCAAGAGATGGCATTTTATAACTCATTTCAGAGGCCCGCAATATGTTACCTTTCTCTTTCATAACAAGGTATCTTGGGTGAAAATTATTCAGCAATACTCTTAAAGTTCTGCTGTGACACTTGTTTTAAGCTTAAAAAAAAAAAAAAGCAGAGAAGAGAAGGAAGAAAGCCAAAATCTCCAGTGAATAGAATATAGGCAGTGGGACAAAATGCCTGTAAACAGAGGAGAGCAGTTGCTTCTGGTCTCTGAGCCACAGATTACATAGAACAAAACTTCTTTTTAAAATTTTGTTTTCAGCCAGATGAAAAGTGAGGTTTGTTCTTTCACTTCAGAATTCTTTGAATCTAAAAATCGGTCTCATCATTAACATCACTGATGAAATGGAAGAGTTAATATCAGCCTGACCTGAGACAATAAGACTAGTTAAAAAGTTATTTATTAACATAAATGACCTTGCAAATCTGAGACATTTTTATGCAGAAAAGGATAGAGGAATAGACCCATGCTTTTATAATGCCCTGCAACTAATAATTTTAAAAAAATAATTTTGCATTTCTAACAATTTTATGAGAAAGCTAATGATTTAAAATGATGAACAGTTATTAAAAAAAAAAAAAAAGACTGTGTGGTTAATGGTTTCCCAAAGCTAATGAGAGAATACCACTCCTACAATTTTAGGGAGTTTTGCTTTCTGAGTGATGATAGATTCTAAAGATTTTTATAGCTTTACCCAATGATTTGTATGTGAATCTTCTAAAATAAATTTCTAAGCACATTTCCTTACTTTGTCGCATATGTACACATTGTGTTATGATGTCTTTAAACATTGAAATGCTAAAAGAGGAATATCTAAATAGATTGCTCTTTTTGTTGAATTGATGCTGATGATCTCTTCTTCTAGTCACTTCTTTTTGTTCTTTTAAACTTTTAAACTTGTTGATTAAAACTTTAAAGCAGAAAATATAGCAATTGAAACAAGTAATACTGTTTTTTCTAGAGTGATTCTTCTCAAGTGGGGCCAATTTTCCACACACACTCCTTGCTAAAGTCTAGAGACATTTCTGGTTTGCACAATCGATGTGGGCACTACTGACATCTAGTGGGTAGAAGCCAAGGATGCTGCTCACCTTCCTCAATGCGGAGGGCAGACGCCAACAGTTAAGTATCTGCTCTACAATGTCAATAATGCCAAACAACTTTTCCCAAAAAGTGGAATTTAAAGATTCAACTAAATATAATTTGTTGGTTTCCTTTTCTCACTTATATCCAGACCAATTCTTTGGTCTTTATGAAACATGAGAAATCCTGACAATGCCTGTCAGAATGTGAACCCTCTGCCTACTGCCCCTCGGCATGTATACTGCTCTCTTTCTGGTTTCTAGCTGTCTTTACGATTGAAATCACATTATTGAAGAACTCGCCCACTATGTTCACGCCATCAGCTGCAGAGACACTAGTTCAGCATCTGGACAGCCACTCAGCATTTAGGTAATGTGGGAGATGCAGGAGAATTTAATGAGGTTCTTTATCATCTATCTAAGGTACTGGGAAGATGAGTACATGAGTTGGAGTACAAAATGAAAAATAAAGACCACATTTTAGAACTGGCTTCATGGCTTTAAACCAATATTATCTGAATTGCAACAGTGATTACATAGAAAATTGAGAAGTAACTTCCAGCTTGTTTCTAAAGTGTATTGGTATTATCCAATAAAGCAAAGACTATTTTATGGAATCAAATAACAAAATGGCAGCCACTTTAAGATCTAAAATATGATTTCAGTGCCTGGCTCCAAGAGTTGGTAAATGTGCCATTTTATGTTGGCTGACACCTCTGTGCAAAGTTCCAGAAGAGCACTATTCGGTCACAGTTTTGGCAGATTGCTATCACCCAGAGACCTTTTTATAAGACCAAAAGCAAGCAGTGCAATGTGAAATCCACCATATTATTGGATCACGTAGATGTACCCAGTGGTCTGAAGCTTTATGAAGTAAAATCTACTCCAAGTTTAAATAGCTGCCACCCTGAGATGCATGGAAAAACACCAACTAGCTTTTTTCAAGCTTAGAATGGCCCATTCTTACTGGGCAGGAAATTGCATAAAAAGGTTTGCCATGTTCTCAGAATAGGCTACTCAAAAAGGATTGTCTGTGTAACAGATTAAGGAAACAAATTACTCTAGTATCACTAGTAGTATGTATATTCATGGATATTCTCCTTCTGGACAACTATACTCATGTTTTAGGAGTTAATGGATGAGAAGGGAAGTCAATGGATAGAATATATTATCATTCGGAAGAGACACAATTTTTGCTTCATTTCAAAGATTTGAGGAGCCTGAATTACATATACTACTATTAGAATCAAACCTTAGAACGTGCAGCTCTGAGGTGAGTTAGGTAGCTGATCTGAGTTAGCATACCATTTAAAATATTATGGCTCAATTTTAGAGGAATTGAAAACATTTTTTTATGGTACTCTGTTTTGCATGGTCTAGGTTGGTTCTGAGTAACAGTTAGTTCCCCATAATGTGAAAGTCTATTCTTCTTTCTGAGAATTATAATTAAATTCTTAAGAAAATGCAAAGAGACATGAAACCAGAAGAAAATATTAACATGAGAGATAAAACTTAAAAAGCTTTCAATTTGAACCATGTCATGGTATTTTATTTTTTGAAGCGTCTCTAAACATAATTTCCATCTAATAATTTCCACTTAATGATGCAAGTAAAACAGAAATATTTCATTTTAGTCTCTTTTTTTGGTATGTAATATGATTAAAGTATTGAGCAGTACTACATGATACAAGCTCTTTCAAACGACTTCTAGAAAATGAAGCCTCTGCCTTCGCTGTAGATATTTCTAAGACAAGCGATGAATCTTTGAAATCACATTTCCTACTAAAGCCTGTATTTTGCCTTTAATTCATCTGAAAACTTTAGATTCTAATTACCTCTGTTCAAATTTTCTTCATTCATTTATTAAAAACCTTGTATTCAGTGCATCTTAAATACAAGACCCCCTATGAGACATAATTCAGAAAATGGTAGCTCCTTTGTCTCTTCTTATCTTGAGATTATAGCAAATGTGGGAGAAGAATTTAAAAAGTGGGCAAAAGTGGAAGGGAAATAATAATGTTCATGAAAGAGTATTTTATGCTGGCATCGACAAATTGTCTTGAGTCCTTGTAGTAGGAAATGCTGTATACAAATAAAAGTGAAGTGAAACAATTTCATTTATTTATTTCTCCTAAAATTTTATTGGTTTTGAAATATTCAAATAATAAAATGAATATGGGAAGCAATTTTAAGTAGTAGCAGCAATACACGCTTGAGATGCACAGTTAGTTATAACCAACTACAAATATTATGAATTGGTCATATTTTTTTACAGAAGGTAAAAATTTGAATAAAGCAAAGGAAAAAATTAAAAGGAGAGAATAACACATAAAAAAAAAAAAAAGATGAGGAAAGTCATAATGCCAAGGAAGAAACAGCAATTTATATTTTGTTACCTGAGTTGTAAAAATATTATATTTAAAAATCTCTGTTGCAAATTTTCTATCCTTCTGAAAAATCATGGAATTACAAATCTCTAGAACTGGAAGAGCCTTAAGTATAATCTTGTTGAAACGTCTTATTACTTCACATGAAGAAATGATCCTGGAATTTGTTTAACTGTCTTTTTCTACCATCGGGGCTTGAAGTAACTCATCTGAATTCAGAGTTGGAATTTTTTTTCTCCAAATAGTTCCGAGATTTAGAATTCACATCTGAAAAGTAAGGCAATAACAGAACCAAGTAATCTACTGATGTTTGGGACAAAGTAGTGATGAAAAATTTGATGTAGTAGGCATCTGAGAATATTTCTTTAATTTTAATCACAAGTTGACATTAACATGAAAAAATGAAGGATGAGATTTTTGCCTGTATGCCTGTGTTTATAAATGCACTAGGTACTGGGATCCTAACTTGAATAATTGTTAAGTACTTTTCCGGGTTTGGGAGTTTGATGTGGTTGAATGGAAATGCACTGAGATGAAACTGGATTACAATGATCATCAGGGGAGGCCCCCTTTGCCATTATAGAAATGAGCCAAACACTAGAAAATAGCTCCAGTACATCTGCTAATAATGGTGTTTGGCATTTAAAACAAGATTATTTGGATCATCTGTGAAATCTTAACAATGATCTAGTTCCCAGCTTGGTAATAATTCATGCATTTCAGTATAAAAAAAATAAAACTTATTGTTTGTGCAGAAATAAATAATATGTAAGCTTTATTTTACTCTGAAATGAACATTGTAATAAATAATTCTAAATGTTCTTTTTTTTTTTCTTCCAGTAATGCACTCTGAATTTCCTGGGTACATTAAGTAGAGGGACTCTACTAGGATGCGGGCTCTATTGCAAAGTCGACATTTTATGTATGGCTGTAAAACACATTATTAGAGACTGAGATGAAGAAACATGAACCTTTACCTGATTACAGAGTTAACGCAATTTAAACAAAAACAGCTCAGATGCTGTTTTTCCAAAGGAAAATAAAGAGAGTCAGTCCGTAACTAATCCAGGTATAAGTCCAATCTTTGATTCCTACTTGGACAAGACTGGAACCCACATCAGTAGTCTCCCACCTGGCTCCCCCTGAGAAACCCCTGGGGCCCACCCAGATCTACTAGGTAAGAATCTCTGGGGGAAAAGAGCATGGAATTTATGATTTTTAAAAAGCTGTTGTAGTGCTTTTGATGACACATTACACTTGGGGACCACTAGTTTGGTTGCAATTTACTTTTAACCAAAATAAAATTTTGAAGAACTGAGACTCGTATCCATTTTTGTAAAATAAAAATCTTTCAGATATAATGGAAGCTCAGTATATAAAAGAACATCAGTATGTAAGGGTAAATTATTTAATAATTTATTTTCCCATGAAATTCACTGGGTCGATAGGGTTAAGATTTTGTATAGGAGAAAAGGTTTTCTTACAATAGAGTCTATTTGTATTAGATCCTAACATGTAGTGAACGAATTTCTCATACCTTAGAGAAGGAGGAGCACAATAAATCAAATCAAATTATAATTCAGGCTCACCCAGTCCTCCAATTTATGTTCTTACAAGGTGATTTGGTTTGTATTTGATTTGGCATTTCATGAACTTTGACTGAAGATAAGGTACTAAATATTTTATCTCTGTTTTGTGCTTGATTTGTTTGTATACAGAAATTCGAAAAAACAATGATTGTTTTAGATTCAAGGTGACTTTGAAATGAATTTTTCCAATAAACATTTATTAAGAGGGTATTCTGTGTCAGGCCCTGATTTGTCTAATAAAGTGAAACTTTTATTAGTTTAGCATCCATCAAAGGCATCAAAAGTGATTTATTAATTTTTATGAACATATAAGAAGTTTCAGGTACCAAAATATGTAAGAAATGAGACAATTCAATTATTAAATATGAAATATCAGGAATGCATGACTGACTGCTCACTTTTATATCTGTTCAGTTCAAAGTCAATTATTGCATTACTGTAATGTTCAAGACGTGGGTTAAGGTACTGCATGTGGAAACTGCATTCTCTTAGCTCACAATTTAAAGTGAAAATATCAATAGTCTAAAGAGCTGAAATTTGCATATCCAGAATATCACAAATCATCTATTGATTTAAAAAAAAAAAAAGGAAACATCTTTCAATACAAATAGGTCTGAGAAATCTTTTGGTGGAAAATATGAAGATGCTATATAAAAAATAAACCACATTGTGTGTTGTATGATTGTAGAAGATGTAAAACAACACTTTATTCAGTGCCATCACATTCTTTCTAAGATAATCTTGAACTTTGTCAGATATGATGATTACACTTAAGAATTTAACTTGCACATTTACATATATATTGAGGTCAGAACCTCCAGTATGCCTGCATCCTATTGACAAAACCAGCTTTTAATAATGATCTTGTATTACCTCAATAAGTAAGTATGCTTGATCAAGTTTCGATTTAAATAAATCCACTTTTATTATACAGATATGGTGATATAGTAAGGTTCAAGTACCAGTGGCTGCGTTGTATAATTTCTTACTATGCTTTACCCAGATTTAATTATTTTATGACTTCAAATATTAACTGAAGGTGAAGACATATGATACATGTACTTAGTTCCTCAAACTCATTTCACTTGTTTAAAAAATGTATACCTAGTTTTAAAAAGTTTAAAAAATCCCATTTCTTATGCCATCACTGATCTTTCCATAGCTTAAAACGTAAGTAACATCCACATTTCTGCTGAAAGATCCTCTGTTCTGAAACAGCCAGGACATACCAAGAGCAGCAGAAATCTAAAATTCTCCCCAAAGATCAGTGCAAATTCTCAAGAGGGTTATGGCCTTTAGCCCTCACCAGGCACCCAGCTTCATACCTCTGTCTTCACATATATGCATTTTCTGTGCTGTGCCATGTTGCTCTAGATTTGAGATTCAACATCATTGTCATTGCAAAAACAACAACATAATGAATATATATATCTCTCTCTATATCTGTATATCTATATGTCTTTACATCTAT
Organism: Pteropus medius; assembly: GCF_902729225.1. NCBI lineage: Eukaryota > Metazoa > Chordata > Mammalia > Chiroptera > Pteropodidae > Pteropus > Pteropus medius. The sequence goes on from NW_024349797.1 coordinate 12,049,233, forward strand.
ACATCTACACATCTATATATATATCAACATGAAAAAATAGTGAGTATGGAAAACTTTCCCAAAAATTTAAATAGGAAAAGACACAGTAATGGGCCAGCTTCATCCTAACTTCACAATTTCTCCCTGGGAGGCTCTTCTTCAGTCTCCCCCATGTTCTTTCAATGGAGCCAACAGTATCCCGAGGGTAGTGGGATCTCACGCTCCTGGCTGCAGTGGCTGATGAAGACATCTGCACCTACTCAGACTTAATGAAACTAATGGAAATTTTGGCTGGAAAGACTATCTGCTCCTAGACTTCAACCTGGGAAGTCCTAGAAGGCACCTTGTGACCAAAAGGAAATGAAAACAACACAGCAGAAAAAATAAAATCAAGAAATGCATCTTGCTTACCTAGTTCGAGCTCTATGTCAAGCCAGTCTGCCTTTTGACTTGCAACTGAGAGGAGGTGAATTTTATTTCTTTGTTCAATGTTTGTTTTTCTACTTGTACCTGAAAGACTCCTAACTGATAGAAAGACTAAAGGCATTGTCCACTGTGTGACCCATCATTGTCTCTTATATCGAGTTAATATGAAACGTCTTTAAAGAATTCACAAGCAGGGAATTATTCTTTCATATTGAGCTTTATACTTGCTATCTTAAGGTAATGTGAATTAAGTAACATAACATATTTCAATCTTTACTTACTTATCATAATTGAAGCCAGAACTTAATTTGGTGCCCCACTGCAATAAATATCTTTGCTTAGGTTGGAGTATAGTCATCTTTCTACAATCTTATTTATTTCCCCATTATTTTGTCTTGATTTTAATATCCCCTGTGTGTCAATATCTTTTACTGAAAACCATTTTAATAGCAAATTTTTAATTGTTCAAAATAAAATAGAATATATCATCTATATTTCTCCATTATCCATTATAAATCCTTCTTTAGAAGTGTCATTTCCAACAATATCAAAACTTTTCATTGAAAAATGAACATTTTGAACTAACAATATAACACTGACATAGTTTAACAGGCAAACCAGATTATTAAAATTTTCTCAGAAATTACTCAGAATTACAGAAATGGGACCACAGATAATTTTGCACAAAATTAGTTCATGGGTTTTGAATAAATAAATTAATTAAAGAAAACATATTTTCTGAATTAATTATTAATTTTATATTGCCATTGAACACATACCTATAATATATTTATATACCCCTTCGATGCTAGGCAATTGGTTTTTATTTTCCAAGCCAATAAAAGGATGAAACATATCATAAAGAACAAAGAAATTTAAAAGAATGACTGGTTTCTTTTGTAGTCTCTCTTGTAAGTGTATGTCCTGAGGAGGCAGGTAACAATAGAAGGCAATTTTCAAGGAGCAATGTCAATTAGATTTACTTACTGGATAGTAGAATAATTTCTCAATTGCTCACTGTGTTGATAGAAAAGCCTGGACGGTGAGAGCCATGTCTAAAATCCTAAACTTAAGAGAACTAATACAATTCAAGCAACAGAAACACAATATGGGTAAAATTCAGTCCATAGAAGAAATTTGCTGAAAGCATATGAAGATGCTCAAAGAATCAAAGGATAACAGAACTAGAACTTCAGCCAAACTGGGACTTGTTCTCAGCACCTGTGTAATAGGAATAAATGGGCAACCAGTCCCTTGGGGGTCCTGAAGAAAGGCTGAATGAGCATCATTTGTCAACTCTTGTACCTCTCAGATACAAACTGATGATTCCTGAAGAATAGATGGCCGAGTTTCACTCACTCACCCACCCAATGTCGTGGGAGGTTAAGACTCCGTGATTGGTAATGTTTTGAAGAGCACATGCACTGGGAGAGCTCAGTTTCTCAAAGGAACAGCAGAGAGCTGCTTCCAAAAGAAATAGAGGAATATTAATTAGGCCAAAAGTATAATGTTTACATCAACAGACTGGCTCCAATCCAAAACAGCCCAGAAGGAGAAAGATAGTAAAGGCTTACTGACAGTGTAAAGGAAGGTAAAGCCATCAATTCAAAAAGAAAACAATAATCTGAGAGAATGTTTTATATACTTTTTCCAAAGACAGGTCATAAATTATAGTTTATGATATTGTGTTTGGTTATAGTTATTTCAAAGAACAGAACAAGTCAATTCTTTTTCCTTTCCAAATTTCCCAGATAGGGAAGAAAACAAACTGAAATCTTTTGAAAACATTTGAGCCTAGCATATATTTGCTTTCTTCTAACTCAGTAGGGTCATACTAATTTTAACGTTGTTTTCTATTTATGCAACTTCTTAAGAATTTACCTTTTTATCTATAGCGTATAGGGTAATGCTGTCCTGTGTGCTTTGCTAGCCCCAGGTGTTGCTTCTTTATACCCTGAGTTTCACAGACTAGACTTATATTTGAAGCCATACATTTTTAATGATTATTTCTACTAATGGACTGCAAGTGCCTTACATGAGGTTCTTTTCAAAGAATAGATCCCAGTCCTAACATTCATTTTGGAATTTGAAGCCTAGAGAATTTAACAAAGTTACCTTTACATGACAAGGCATTACTTCTTGACTATTTGATCTTAATATTTTCAGAACAATGTAATCCACAATTTTATCAGAAAAGTCTTATTTCTGTGAGTCAAGATGTCTTGCTATTGATTTTTTAACCCTAAATAAGAGCAATCGCAACGTATTTTTTCAATTAAACACATGAAATACCTTGATTTCATTTGCGATTTATCGGTGGTTTTAGTATATTTATAAAGTTGTGCAACCATGTCTATTACCTAATTCCAGAATGTTTTCATCATCTCAAAAAGAAACTCCGTACTCATCAGCAGTTACTTTCAGTCTCATCTCCAACCAGCCACTGGCAAACACCAATATGTTTTCTGGTACAGAATCATAAATGAACTCATCCAGTATGCGGTCTTTTATGTCTGGCCTAGTTCATTTAGCGTAACGTTTTTAAAATTCACTCCTGTTGCATTATATGTCAGTACTTCATTTCTTTTTCTATCTGAATGATTGTATGACTATATTACATTTTGTTTGTCCATTCATCCATTGATGGGCATTTGGCTTGTTTCCACATTTCAGCTTTTATGAATAATGATGCTTTGTACAAGTTCCTATGTGAACATCAACTCTGTGGCTATATTCCTAAAAGTAGAATTGCTAAGTCAAATGATAACTCTCTATATAACTTTGTTAGAAATTGCTAAACTATTTCTAAAGCAGTTATACTATTTTACGTCCCTACCAGCAGTTTCTCTGCATTCTCTCTAAGAAATCACTGCCTAATCCAATGTTATGAAGACGTACACTTATGTTTTCAAAACTTTTAGAGTTTTTTTTAGCTTTCATGTGTAAGTTTTTGAACCCTTTTTTAATTCATTTTTGTATAGGTTGGATTTCAAATTTATTCTTTTGCATGTGGATATCTGGTCCTCCAACATTATTTATTTAGTAGACTTTTCTTTTCTTTGTGAATTATTCTGGCACGTTGGTCAAATATCAGTTTATTCTTGATTTTAGTCATTTCAGCCTTTTTTTTTTCTCTTGGTCAGTCTAGCTAAAAGTTTGTCAGTTCAAATTTTTTTCAAAAAAATTTTTGATTTTATTAATTTTCTCAATTTTTTTCTATTCTCTATTTTATTAATTTCTGCTCTAATATTTATTATTTCCTCCATTCTGCTTGCTTGGAGTTTAGTTTGCTCATCGTTATGTAGTTTCTTAAGGTGGAAGGTTAAGATTGATTTGTGATCTTCTTTTTAATACAGAAATTTACAGATATACATTTCTTTCTATGTGCTTTAGCTGCCTTCCATAAGCTTAAGTTTTGATATCTTATTTCTTCCTTTTCATTCACCTCAAAGTATTTTCCAATTTCTCTCGTGACTTAATTTATGGTTCATAACTTATTTAGATGTAAGTTATTTACTATCCAAATATTTGTGAATTTCTGAAATTTTCTAATTTCGTTTCTGTATGATCTGAAAACATACTTTGGATAATTTATTTTTTTTAATTTAGTGAGACTTTTTATGGCAATAAGCCTTTATTTTTCATGCAAGGTGCCATGGCAGGTAACCGTCAGAGAGCACACTGCTGTTTTCTAATATACAGAACTGAATAAAAACATTTCAGCAAGCTCTTTTCCTGTACATAGAAAATTGGTGAACATCTTCAGAGACTAAGACTAGGAAAAAATGGATTAACCATTCATTGAAATGTTTATGAATCACTCAGCAGTGTTATAGGCTGTCTTTATTTGGGCAGAATTACAATCATCATTCTGACAATCTCAGTTCTAAACTGCTTATTGGCCATTTGGATGGAATATCATCTTTAGAGAAATGTCTATTCAATTTCTTTGCCTATTTTTTAATTGGGTTGTTTATTTTTTATTTGTTGAGTTGTAGGAGTTCTTTATATATTTTGGATATTGTCTCCTTAACAGATATATGATTTTCAAATATTTTCTCCTAAACTATAGGTTGCTTTTTCCCTCTGTTGATTGTATCCTTGATATAGAAAAGTATTTAAAACCTACGTAGTCCCATTTGTCTATTTATATGTTTGTTGCTTGTGCTTTGGGTGCCATATTCAAGAAATCATTGCCAAGTTCAATGTCATGAAATGATTTCTCTCTTTTTTTCCCTAAAAGTTTGGTAGTTTCAGTTTTTATGTTTAGGTCTTTAACGCATTTTGAATTAATTTTGTATATGGTATTCAATTTTACTCTTTTGTATATAAATATTAGATGTGCATTTTTTTGTTTGTTGGGCTTCTTGGCTATGTATATTAATATTTTAATTCAAGTTTGGAATCTGTTATTATAATTTTCAATTTCGGAATTTCTATTTGGTTCTTTTTTTCTGTAATTTCTATCTCTTTACAATATTCTATATTTGGCGAGATAGTCTCATGCTCTCTCTTCATCTTTAGACTTTGTTTCCTTTAGTTCTTTGAACAGTTAAATTAGTTGATTTAAAATCTCTATAGTTAAGCTCAATGTGGACTTCCTCAGGGATAGTTTCTATTGATTGTTTTTTCCCCTGTATATGAGATTTATTTTCTTGTTTTTTTTTTTTAACATCTCGTTTTTTTATTTGTTTTGAAAAAATGGGTATTTTAAGTACTATAATGTGCCTCTGTTTGTTTTGGTTGTTGGTAGTGGTATTTGTTTAGTGACCCTCCTGAGCTAATTCTGTAACATGTGTATTCGCTGTCATATGCTATTACTACAGACTTTGCTCAATTAGCTTGTGGTCAGCTAATTATTGGTCAGAGACCTCCTTAAATACTTTGAACCTACACATTTCCCATTTTGCCTAGGGACTTTATGTGCATGTGGGGGCATCCCGGCAAAGCCCAGGCAGGCAGTTTACAACTTTATCTTTGCTTTTTGTTCTGGTATGTACAGAGCCTAAGTTCAGCCAGTGGTGAGAGGCTAGGGCCTCCTCAGATCTTTGCTTGGCATGCACACAGCCTTGCACATACATGAAGCATTCTCGGTTCCCAGGAATATGTTGGAACTTCTCAAAGACCCCTGTAGACATTTCCTTCCCCATTTCTCCCTTTCCTGTTTTTTGGTCAGCTTCTTATTTGCCTCAACCTGTAGCATAGACTCAGGCAGCTTTGATTTTAAATAACTACTGCTGATAGTATTCTACAAATAAACTCAGGATTAAAGCTGTTTATAGTAAGTGACCTCTGAGTCAGTTTACATAAAGATGAGCCTTACAAGTGGGTGTTTCTATGGAACTGCTAGATATGGCAGCTAATGGTACTTTCTGCCTGTGCCTTCAGTGGCTGCTAGACTGATGGTTTACAAGGTTACTATGATGAGGAGACTTTTTTATTTTAACGACTACTTCAGAACTAGAGAGAAAGGTATGGGAACAGTTAAAATGTCACCAACTCTCTGTTCTTATTGAGATCCTTCCGTTTTTCTTGAATAATCGCTCCTTGGATTTTGTGGGTCTTTGGGTAATTTTCAGAGTTCTGAAGAGTTGATTTGGACAATTTTGCCAGTCAGTAGTCTCACTGTTTTTATAGTAAAGTAGATTTTTGGAGGACTCTCTCTGTCATTCCAACTGTCGTTCCTTATTAAATCATTTAATGCTCTTTATTAATCTGCGAATTATGAAGATGTGGGGATCCTGTCCAGTGATGTCCACAGTGAGCTGTACACGCACAACTGCATCATGTGGAAGATTCTTCCTTATTTATAGGAGTAATTGCAGTCTCCTCGGCCTGGTCCTCTTTCCAAAAGAACTCTAGTGGCAGTGGCTTGGGGGTTTTGGATTTGGAATACCATATCCACATCGATGGGATTGGTAGCTATTTTGCATGACATAGTTTAAGTTGTTTTCGTGATAAATAATGAATCTATTTACAGTCTTGGAAGGCGAGAGACACTGAGCATAACTTTAGAGGATTTTCAGGAGATGAGTTCAAACAGATTTTGATAGCTTTTTAAATTAATGTTATTTAAATTACAAGTGCTTTTAACTCCCTTCCAGATGCAATTAACATAAACCATAGATAGATATTCCGTTTCTTTATAACCCGGGGGAGAAATCATGCACAACTACAGTAGTCAAGGGTTTAAATTCAAATCAATTCTTAACTACAAATTGTCTGTCCATTTTATTCATGTTATCTAAATAATTAGAAGTTCTAAAGAAGGCAAAAAGTAACAGACACATTTCACTAAAGAAAGCAAAAAGTGTCAGACATATTTCTGTTTGCTATCTGTACCCATTCACTAAATTTAAAATGCTAATATCCATTGGCTGTTTTTCAAAAATGATATACATTGAACACAATACTCATTATTTAAGCTGATTTCAATGAATATTGAAAAAAGGGAGGAAGTGAAAATTTTGTGCATTTAAACACTTTTTCAATCTGGCTTTCAAAAGAGCTCTTCATTTACAAATAAAACGCTTTATTGTTTATGTTGTAAATACATGTCCATAGTGGATAAAAAGCTTTCCAGAAAATCAGTAATGTTAAAGCACACTCATCAAGGTTCACAACATACTGAGTATGATATCCTGGCAACAGTTATATAAAGTGACTTTTTATAATACTAACATTATAAATAAAACTTTATTTTAAGGAAACTTCAAAGAAACAGGAATTTTTAGGATTTTGGATTCAAATGACATCTAGACTCTTAAGATACCTCTAAGAACCTGCCGGCTATTGTAAATATTGAAGGATTACCATCTACTGAAATTTCATTAAATATTCTGCTGTTTCAATATGATGTTGTTTCCATTGTTCATGAACTTTTTACCAAAAAAAAAAAAAAAAAAGTTAGAACCTAAACTATATAATAACAAAGTCCTTCTGGGCTTTCTAGAAATGAATCCTCTTGTGAAGGTTCATAGTATCAAAAGTAAACTGAATTCTGCTCCTGCTAGAGAAAGATGCATATAATCTACTATGTTTCAAGTAACTGGTGTATTAAAAGGAACAAGAAAATTGTGATATGAGAGTTTATAGACAATAAGTTAGAAACATTGCATAGCACTGGAATGCCCAAAGCCCTGGATTTTGCCTTTACCTGATGTGCAGCCTCAGGAAAGCTGCTTAATCTGTCTGTATATATTTTCCCATCTGTAAATAATAATGATGTTATTATTGGCACCACATTTCAGGGTGCTAAGCAAAATAGGTGATCAATATACAATAGTTTTTTGTTTTTTTTAAAATAAGCAGAAATATTTATTATGTAGTTAGAAAACTGAATTAGTTGGGATAATCTAACTTGAATGTTAACTCTCTGGCCTTGGAGATCCAATAGGAAGCTAGAGGATTTTTCTAAGAGATATGAGTGGAAAATTCAAAAACTTTTTTGAAAATAATGTTGAGAGTGATTTTCTTGTTTCCCTCCATTCAAGACATATCCTCTAAGTAATCTGTGCTGTATCCGATAGGTTTTCCTGTGGGTTTTATCAACATAGTACGACCATTTCAAAGGGCTAAACTGAGGAAACTGACCCTCGTTGCCAGGTGTCCTACATAAAGTAGCCCCCAGCCCAGAGAAAAGTGTGATGGACAGTGACCTGTCGCCCCCACCTTGTTACAGTCTCTAGAGTAATGTCTGTGAAGAGATCTCATATGATGACACATATGCCATCCACAAATGGGAGGTGTTTTTTGTATCAATAAAGAACACGGTATTACATCATGGCTAAGATCTTTGGCTCAGTTAGAAGTCCTGCTCCCTCACTTACTAGCTATATGATTTTGGCTGAGACTCAGTTTCCTAATAAATAAAATTGAATAACTGCAATCAATCCAAGAGGATTATGGTGAGCTTTCAATAATATTATGTATAGAAACTGCTTAATGCAGTGACAGGCATATTATAAACACCCACTGTATATTGATATAGTAATAAACTATTATTGGGAAAGATTATTACATGCACCAGGATTGTTAATAATGTGTGTGCAGGAAATACTCTCATCTAAAATATGTCATAAAAATTTGGTAAAATATCGCAGAGGGAGGCCAATTATTTGTCCATTGTAAATGTGTCTGATCCTAAAATGTTTCTGATTATAACCCATGAATACTCACAAACTTTTATATAAAGTATGTCAGGTACAAAGTTCTTGAAGAGGAAATCATTAAAACATGTACAGAAAGTAACTTTTAGGGAGAACCTGAAATTCAAACCTAAATATCACTTTTTTAAAAAGGTGAACCTAACCACAACTTATTGTAAGTAGGGCGTCATAGAAAACACAGTCGCAGTTTTGTTTCAAAGAAGCTACCGCAGTGACAAGGGAAACTAGGAAACTGGGTGGCTGAAAATTAGTTTGAAGAGCTAAAGCCTTAAGTGGGTAATAGACAAAGTTGGTTTCGAAATATTATCCTACTGTTGATTTGTACGTCAGAGCAACATCCACCCTCATTAAGAAATAGGTTGAGTGATAACCAACATTTATGTGAGTACATTGGAGTTCTGACTGTCCCTTGTTGAAATACTTTGGAAAATATTTCATAAAAAGACCCCAAATAAGGGGCATTTGAATGAACTTATTATGAAGTGAGAAAGATGCCTGAAGATAGCAAGTCGACCAATTATAACTACCATAGGAGACCAATCTAGAGTGGAGAGAGTTCTTCAAAATGTGCTGCTCATTGTGCTTAAGGCTGAGCAATTTATATTAAGAGATTTCCAGGAAATATAAATTGAGATTAATCTATTTCTTAAAGACAACAGAGGGAACATAAAATTTAGTAAGGATTGACCAGGGCTCTTATTTGATGAACATGTCTGGAATAATCCAGTTTTCAGACATGCATAGAGTGGTGTAATATATTTCACCATGTCTCAGATTTCTCACCTACACAAGGAAAATGAGATGCAAGATAAAATTGAGGATGCTGAGTTAAATTTGAATTTGGGATAAACAATAAATAATTTGTATGCGTATGCGCCCTTTAATATTTAGGACATACTTTTAATAAAATATATTCATTGTTTATCTGAAGTTCAAATTTAACTGGGTACCTTTTATTTTCATTTGCTAAATCTGGCAACCAATGGGAATAATGAATTGTAAAGATTAATCGAATTAATATGTATTAAGCACTCAGTACTCTATCAAACATGCAAAAAAATGCTCAATTTATGCTTGCTTTTAGTAAAATAACTACTATTAACACCTTCATGTGAATATAAAAGACTTTTATGAATTGAGAGCTATCATTTCCCATGTACAAATATTTGGCTATTCATCTGAAAGTCATAATCACTCTATGCTAGTAATTTTTTAATCTGAATGCATGCTGTTTGGGCCTTAAGTTCTTGCATGGATAGCAACATGATGTTTATAATGCTTATAGCTTTGTTTGCCAAATTAATTCCTTAGGAGTTGATTGTTTCTAGTTAGGGTATCTATTTCCCAATTTGGTTATCTATCTATTAGAGAAAAATAGAAGCATGACACCTGGCTTTGTATGAAACGAGTCAACTGGCTGGTTTTGTTCAAGGCACTGATGGATGAAATAAATTGTCCTAATTCAAGATACATTTCACATATTTTCTAATAAGAGAAATGAACAAATCTAATATTTTGAAATATTAGTCTATGTGGATAACACTCCCTGGTCCAATTCCTTTTTACCCTGTCAGAATTCCTGTTCCATTTTGGTCCAAGAGACACAAGACCTTAGTTTGCTCCATGGGAATCTTATCTATTACCAGCATCAAATTTTTGTGTTCATTTGGGTCACATTTAAGTGTAAGTGCAATTTAAAGAACACACAATCCAACTCTACCACCATGACTCAGGCTAGAATAACATCCTTTAAGCTAAAGAATGAGATAGAAGACTTAGAGAAGAATTCACAGTATTAGATGTTGAAGTTACAGCTAGTACTCTTCCCTAGAAGGAAAAATAGAACCTCAGAGAGATTTGGATATTATGAATGAAAAAGGTGTGCTTTCTTCCTAGGAAATGGCAAGCTTTCCAGAGTTCTCCACCCACCATGACAATGATGTGTAGAATATAGATAGCACCACGCAGATTCCAGGTAAGTGGCTTGGGATAGTCCAAGTCAAGTTCTCACACATGTTAAGGAAACTTAAATTGTCACCCATGGCACCTCATGTCATCAAAGCTTTGTAAAAAGGACACGAAGAGCCAACAGAGTCAAAGTGGTCTTTCCTAATGGATAAAGGCCACATAATCAGAGTCCTAATGATGAAGTAAATATTTCTGCAGATATTATCATAAAGTAGTTCAAGCCAATGACCACATGAGAACAAGATGTTAGGTGTCCCTCTCAACCTTCAATTAAATGTTTCTCTCATAAGAAATGACAGAGGAGACATAGCCTACATTGCTTGAAGTTTTTTTCCTGAGTGAAGAGAGAAAACTCTGGAGTGATTGTTTTCATCCTAAATGAAGTAAGAGTTTAAGATGAAGAGGAAATCAATTTATTACAAAGAAAGTTACATTTCTCACTCCTTCCCAAAAACCTCAGGGTGAATGAAGCTTGAAGATTCATATCTGCCTTCAGTCATTATAAAATCAATCTAAATACTGCTAATATTGAATATGTGAATATGTGCATAACAAATTTATGAGGATTTAAATGACCATCCAATTAAATATTTAAAAATATTCATACAGATGTTAAGAGGAACATTGGTTGAGTGCCTACTGTGCGCCAAGCACCAAACTAAGTGCTTTATAAATGTATTTACTATGCTCTTGGCCATAATACTAAGGGATTTGCAGCTTTACCAATATTAAACCTGAGCTCAATGAGATTGAGTAATTTGTTCAAGTCTCATACAGCTTGTAAGGGGCATGGGTTGGGTTTGAATGAAAGACATTTACTATGCAGCAGAAACTCTTTGGGCCAGCAGAACACAGTCTTTCCTTGCTAAACATCATTTGTTATCAGTCATTGCTCAACTTAACCTTGAATAGACTGACTGAAGTTTATAAGAATCTTTTAACTCTTTCATCTATATATTTTAAGAATTCAAAGGCCATGGCCAATGTCAAGTTTCCGTAGAGGGAGCTTCTGCCCTCTTCAGTAGCTTTGAAACTAAGACAACTTTTGCATGAATAATTTTTATCTCTCCACTGTAAACCAAACATGCAGAACATAGAAAAAAAATTGTTTCATTCACTCCTGATGAAAAGAGAAAGATCTACCGGATTATGACAAAAGCTCTAGGTTAGTAAAAACATCAATTGCAGAATGCCTCAGAATATGTCACTACAACTCTTGAATACATGTTTCTCTCCTAAAAAATAGAAGTATTGAAAGTACATTTGAAATTGGATTTAAGAGCTGACTATGAAGTCAAGTTTAGGAGATGTCATTTAGGGTATTCTTGTTTTGTTGTTTTTAATTGAGTCCTGACCAAACGATCTTTTTTCAGGTAGTGTTTGTATTTCTTGTAAGTCTTTTCTCTTAATTGTGCGTCATTGTTTTAGAATTTTGCAGTAAATTCTAATGGTTTCCAGCATACACTAAAGTGTTTTCATTAATTCTGGATGCTGAGGCTTTTTTTGATTTCTTACATGATTTCATGGTCATGTCAATAGGAAACTTTGAAGGGAATATCTCTGGCACTTCAACTCACTCCATTAATTTTTTTCTGGAAGTTTCTCAGCAATTAATTTGTAATCTATGGTGCTTGTTTTGCTGCAAGTGATTTCCTTAATTAGCCTATGAGAACAGATATGTGTGTGTGTATATATATATATACACACACACACGCACACACACACATATATATGTGTATAAATATATACACATGTACATGTATATATATATATGTATACACACACACACACACACACATATATGAAAGACAGCCTAGAGAACATTATTTCAGACTCACCACTGCCTAGGAAAATAAAACACTCTCTACAGAATTTAGAGAAAAGAGTCTCTTAGGGGCAATTATTTTAATGTTAAGCATGTTTTGATAAAACAGATTAAATTAAATTGCTCACATTAGAGTAATTCCTCTCTTGCTACTGAGGCTGAGAAAAAAAATTGGTCTATATATCTTGATGAAATAGTCACCGAATGTAATTTTTATTGTGGAGACAAATTACTTGTCATAAATTAAAAATATAATGTAATCAATGTTTTACATATTGCCTTTAAGACTTTTTTAAATAATCTATTTCGGTACTATATTATCATTGATCCAAGAAAATGTTAGCATTTTTTTTTTTAATTCTGGATACTATAAATGGATTTTTTACCTTAAAAACAATTAAGAATGAAGAGAGTCTATGCAGTCTTATAAAATGTTCCAATCTTCATAAGTGGGGAAAAGACTCTTCTAGCAGCCACAGAAATTTCTGGTCTTGTCAATTCAGAGGATTTGTGACAATGTTCTTAAATCCAAGAAATTTGCTTTTCTTCTTGGTTCTGTTTCAAATGGCTGGAGTCACAACCATGCTATCTATTCACGAATGACTGACCCATAATTCTAGAGAGGTTTCATCTGTTTCTCTGGACAGAATAATTTAAAATATCACTAGCCTTTCCTTTGTTCATATTCATATGAGTATTTTAAAAATTCTTGGGAGAATTGTAACATTTTACCCAAAGTGACAGTGTGCCAAAAAACTTCTAAAGTGTTTTCTTATATAATAATACAGTTTTAATAACTGGTATAACTATTTCTGGGGTAAACATAATATGTTACAATTTAAACAGTTTAATATAACCTCATCCTAACCACAACCTTGACATTCTCACTCATTAAGAAAAGAGAGTTTGTGTCAATAAATTGATGGATGTTACATTTTACTTAAAACCACAGTCTTTTTTTTTTCAGAAGCCTAGATAAAAGATTTTAGAATATATAAGAAGTTTCTCTAAGAAACAATTTATCTTAAGTCCAAGATGGAAACACAAGAAGAGTTTTGACATTTTGAATCAGATCCAGAGGAACTGGCAGCTTGAAACCACATGAAAATGCGAGAACATTTTAAAGAAAAGGTTACTATAGTCTTTTACAGTAATCCTAAAGATATATAGTTCATATTATGCCAGATTTAGATAGAATTACTTGGGGAAAAATGTTCTTACTCTACTGGAACTAGTTTTCCTCTCCTCATCAATTAGATAACATGTTAGGCATTAGTGAGAGAAAGACATTTGAAAGCACTGCCATTTTAGCATAATCCTGATTAATGTCTATAAAGTTCTATAGGCTGAATTAGGAAAAACTCCATATTAAGGGGAAAATATAGCCGCATGTCTATAGCACAGGAAGAAATATGTTCAAATGGTGACCTGGAGACTCTCTGTTGCCACCCAAGTGACTTCCAAATCATCAAAGAATGTTTAATAATTTCAATCTGTAGTGTTAACAGTATGTTCATGTTGCCTTAACCTGTTGCTAAGTAGTAATTCATGGATAGTCTATATTACAGTATTAGTGGAACTGTATTTTTTGTTGTCTATGAACAGGCCAGTCATTATATTGTACTACAAGTTCAAAAGTTGGAGCATAAACATAAACAAACATAAAACCAGTACTTGATATCCTGGACCTTCCTATTGTGGAAACAGAAACCATGAATTGAGGAAACCTCTAAGAGGACAGGATTTGATGGGGGCGCCTAGGAAATTAAACGTTTGGTTACTGGGACATCTGAGTGTCTTTAAATATTTTTAACGAGGTGTTAACATCTCCAAGCTGGGCCCACAGAGATCAATGATGGCTTTTAGTTCTGTGGTGGCCACCAGGGGAGTAGATCTTGATGGAATGTCCATAATGGTTTAGCAGCAGGCAAAGCATAAGCCATTTCAGGGACAGCAAAAGCTATAACTCCAGCTTGAACTTCCCAGGCTAAGTTGCCTGGAAATATACCTGCGACAAAGGAAATTATTGGGAATTTAATCAGGAGGTGAGACAGACGATCTTTTAGTGATGTCCACGGAGGCTCATAACTTTAAAATAAAAGATGGTATTTGTGGGTAAAAAAATAAATGTATCTTTTTATACATGTAACTGATTCTCACAAATACGTATTATTAACATTTATATCTTAAACTGTAATCCATTCATTCTTTTGGGTCACACTTCGATATAAGATATAAATTTTAGCTATTACTACCTTGAAAGGAGACTATTTCTTTATTAGAACAGCAAATAAAGTAGTCAAATCCAATCGATCCTGGTATATATTTTTAAAATAGAATAGTTTTACTAGCTAACTGAAACTCATAATTTGATCAACATAAGTGTGTACACATGCGTATGTGTGTGTATGAGTATTTGTATAGTAGATATACTATGCGCAAGCTAACGTCCTTGATATTTTAAGTATATAAACATGTTTCTAAAAAAACAAATTCTTACCTACAAAGATTTTAATCTAGACTGCTGTATTAGTCAGCCTGGGCTGACATAACAAAATACCATAGACAAGGTAGCTTAAACAACATTTATTTCTTTTCTCACAGTTCTGGAGGCTGGAAGTCTAAGATCAGAGTGCCAGCATGGTCAGGTTCTAGTGAGAGTCCTCTTCTTGACTTATAGATGGCCTCCACTTGCTATGTCCTCACATGGGAGAGGGAGAGGGAGAGGAGGAGGGAGGGGGAGGGGAAGGGAGAGGGAAAGGAGAGGAGGAGAGGAGAGGGAGAGGGAGAGGGAAGAGGGAGAGAAGGGACTCTACTGTCTCTCTTATAATAACACTAATCCTAAAGATCAGGGCCCTGCTCCTGATGACCTCATTAACCTTAATTAGTTCCATAAAGGCCTAAAAGCCCTGTCTCGTGTCTCAAACACAGTCACATTGAGGATTAGGATTCTAACATATGAATTTCGGGGGGGGGAAACATAAGTGCTCAGTCCATGAAGACTATAGTAATTTCTCTCTCCCTATAATCTAACATTTGGACAGAAAGATAAGAATAAAACAAAAACAAAAGTAAAGGAATAAAATTAATCGCACGAGAAAAAGCGTAGATAAATTTCTGAGAATGTTTAGATAAGAAAGAGACCGTTTCTAGAAAAGAGTTTAAGGAGAATGCAGTATCATATATAGATGACACATACAGAAACGATATACTTTGTTTTCCAAACTGGGTCACTTTTGGAGTTAAAGGAGCACTACTAATCATTGCAGAATTGGTCAAGCCCAAAGGCAAGCCATGTCGTGGGTCTGCCAGTCACGTGGAGTCATTTAGCCTTGTTGAAGAATAGAGAATGTAATAAGAACAAGGCAGTGAGAATCAGCTGAGGTTTAGATTCAGGCTGGAAATAAATGGAAGCGATGCGAAGCTCCCAGAAGCACGAGAGCCATGAGCAGAGCTGGGCTCTATTACGATAAATTGGGAAGCAGGGTAAGTGAAACATATGGACAGAATTTAATAAAGGTGGTGGCTTGCACAAAGAAGAGGAAACAAGTGACAGATGTGGAGAAAGAGTTGACAGAACTAGGGGCTGGCGATGCGGGAGCATAGTGCCTCAGTTCTGAGGAGCCGATCACCTATTTGTCCACTATTTTTTCCTTACATACTCTCTATTCTTTGCTCAGTTCTTTGGGCTTGGCACTAAATATTCAAATCCCGCCCTTTACAGTGCAGAAGCAGGTTGTAAGTCCCAGACATTGTGAAACGCCACTACCCAATTGAAAAGTTCTATGGGTGAGCAGTTGGCTCAAAGGTGATATTTTCTTAGGCCATAAATGCATACCTAGTGTGTAAAAGGAGTAATATATTAAACACTGTTCTGCTTGAGGGGTCTTCCAAAAGTCTCCAGATACTTCCTAGCTGAGATCTCTTCATCCTTCAAAATAAAAGGAAAAGGCAATGCAGCCTGGGAATTAAAATGTTTCCAAGATTTCTTATGCTGCCCTTAAGAGGAGTTTGGTAGGTTTTAGAAAAGATTTTATGTGATCAACCCTACACCACATGATTAAAAATAGCCTTAATGTGAATAGAATAGCAAGTTACTGTTCTCTGCCCCGTATCCTTCACCCCACTTCTTACCAACCAGCAGAAAAGTCCATTTCAGAACATGTCAGTTTACCTGGAAAATGTTTAGATTTTGCTTTTCTAGTTAGAAGGGCAGGAAAATTATAGAACTATAGCATTGGTCATTTTGCTCACAAACCACACCAAAGTGTTACCATTTTGTCGTTTGTGGCAGCTGTGAAGTATTAGTTTTCAGACTTTTGTTGCTTCTCATGGACTAGGATACAGTAATTTTATTTTATTTTTTATTTATTTTATTTTTTTGCTTCACGTCAAAGAGGTGCTTAGGAATGATTTTCTAGGAAGTTAATTAATCCACAGCCCTGTAGGCAAAAAGTTTTCTCAAGTAAGAACGACTGCACCATACCTTACATAGACTTTTAAAAGGCTTAGCATTCAGTTGCTATAATCACATGCTTTAAAAGAACCTGTGGAAATTTCATTTAATCATAACAATTTCTGACAGTCATTTACTTCTGAATCCATTGCTAGGCACAGTTCAGACTCAGGAGTAATCAATTCTCCACCTGATGGAAGCTGCCACCTCTTCTCTCGGGTAGGGAGTATGTTGCTTTGTCCTGGGCTATGCTTGCAGTTCTCAGGTGATGCAAATGGGAAACATAGGCAGGGAGGGAAAATAACACAAGCACACATCAAGACTTCATGAAGACCTTGAAATAAGTAACTGAACATTTGAGAAAATATCAGATCTTGCAGTGAGATGAAATGCATATATTTAGAATATTTCTGTGGAGATCTGAAACCCTTTCGACTTTAGTCATAAAACCATTGATTCCTTTGTAGAATGTGCTCAGGGCAAGCGAGATACCAGAAAGCCAGAGGAATTAGAAAGTGAGGCAAGGGAACAAAAGCAAAGCTGAAAAACACCAGATTGGTGTGTGACCCAAATAGAATTGTTAAATAGTATTTCAGAGAATTTCCTATTAAAAAGCTTAAAATAATAAAAATTTATAGAGACGTGGTTTTCATAGAATATCAATTACCTTCTGCAGGACTTAGATAACTCATGAGAAAAATGAGAGGTTGCAGACTGGTGACAAATCATGCGTCAAGCCAAAGTTTAAAGGTCAAGACCAGGTAAGGCAGCCGCAGTGATGGTGAAAAAGACTCGGGCCGTTTTTCTCAGAGAAAACAAGAGATTTTATTGCTAGTGTCAAACCTGAGTTCAGAATCTTGAGATAGAAGAAAACGATAAGAGAAAGACCATGGGAGGGAATTTTGGGGAAAATAATAATTTATCATCTTTCGAGTTCCCAAAGTGAGGCAGAATTATAAAAAATGCCTGTGATTAGGTGGAGAGATGTAAAAGACCCATCAAATGAGGCTAGGGTCAAAGAATTTAGGATATGAGTGTTAAGTTAAAGTTAAGAAAAATAATAAGACTTTCTTAGCAATCATGAAGACCTACCATTCACGTTATATTTACTCTGAGAATATGCACAATTTTTTTTGAAAATAAAGAAGACTCCTAAATGCAACCTGTTGGGTTATAACGTGGTCCCAGAATGTGATGGAGCGTCAGTGGGGAGAGTCTCAGAAAGAGCGATTTGCTGAAAAGCTCGACACTGTTAGAGTCATGTTTTTTTTAACATGCATCTCTGGAAATTAAAGTTTTTAGCTATAGCCCATTTCACACATTAGGATTGTCAGCAGCCTTTCTTGCTCTCTAATGCAAAAGTAATATTTAAGTAGACCATTACATGTTAAGGCGGAAGCTGAGTATTTACTCAAGAGAAATGAAAGCAAATAAATTATATTTAATCCATTCAATCAAATACTACTCAGCAACACAAAGAAATGAACCATTCATAAATGTAACAACATGCATACATCGGAAAATAATTTGGCTGAGAGAAAAAAAAGAATATGCATCATACTATTTCATTTATATAAAGTTTTAGGAGATGCTAAGCAATCTCTAATGATGGACAGTAGATTAGTGGTTGCCTGGGGATAGAAGGAAGGGCAGGAAAGCTGGATTACCAAAGGGTACAAAGACACCGGGGTGATTGATTGTGGTGAGGGTTTCAAGGTGCATACATGCATATGTATTATATATGAGACATGTATACAATATATACATATCAAACATCAAATTGCAGGCTTAAAATAGATGCAGTTTATTGCATGTCCATTTGACTTTAACGAAGTTATTTTGTTAGAAAGGGTAAAGGGCATTTGAGTTCTCTTCCTTAAAGTTTGGTGGAATTTATCTGTGAAACCACATGTCATACATGTTTTTTTAATAAGAGTAATTAAGTTCTTTGAATAAATCACTAAATACTTCTTATATTAGTTTATTTGCCTCAATTAGTTTTAAGAGCTAACCATGAATGTATGTGTTGGTTCTATCGATTTTTCGGCAATTACAGTGTTGACTTTTTGACTCAAGTTAAGAAGTAATGAAATACAGTTGACATATCAGATTAGCAGAACAAGGTCGAGAATGGAAAACATTTCAGTATTTTACGAAAAATTAGAAGTATATTTTTAATTAGTATATAAAATCAGGAGTAAAATTTAGGTACTATTTCTAGTTGAGGTAAATTTTTGAATAAATATTGCTTTTAAAACATTTTAGTTAAAAACCATGATTAATTTTTTTTAAGATTTAGGTTTATTTTCTAATAAAAAATAATTTGTACATGCTAAGTGCACTATAAGTTATTTTACTATTCAACTTAGCATGCATTGTTTTCAATTAGTGTTTAAAAATTGTAAGTGTAACAACTGTATTTACAAATATTTTAATTATAAGCAATGGTTTATTAGAATAGACTAATTTGTATAATACCATCGATTGTAATGATTTACTCAATCCCCTTGCACTATCTTAATAAAAATTTCCGTCATATCTCTGACAGAAACATTGGTTTGCTAATATAGTTTCAATACATACATACCTTTGTCTCCTGTTTTAATATATTACAAAGTGGCTACAGGTAAGGTTGGAAAGGATGGATAGACAACTTTGTGCCATATTGGGATACATGTTCATATTTACCACTTAAAGAAATGTAAAACAATAGTGTGACTGAATGGAAAGATATAATGTGTATTCATGAGCCAGCCTTCCTTGGGTCTCTCCTGCTCTGATCAGTACTTAACGTGGTCATTTACTTGTTTCCAGCATTTTCTGTGCTGTTGGGGAACAGAAGTTAATTACTTTGGTTAAAAGTTGTAGCTATTATGTTTAGACAGAACTGTTCTCCTTGCAATAGTTGCAAAAATATATGAGTGGAAGTAAAATAGATATGTTATGAAGGAAAAGGGTATAATTGTGTCAAAGTAGAAGTGTGTCTTTGTGGCAGTAGGTGAAAATAAAATAGTAAAAAGCATTTTTAAGTTGTAGAAGATTTGAAGGGTGGTAAATGTTTATTTGCCTTGATTTAAAATGCTTGCAAATAATGAGTTTGAAAGAAGCATTAAAATGTATAAAATCTTTACAAAGTTGGTTCAGTGTTTATGGCTTTGTTCATAAAACAAAGAACTGGCTTGCTAATACAGAAAAAATGTTCTACTGGTTGTAAAAAATGTGCAAAACTAGAATTCAGTTTCGAATTCGTTTTAATTTTCTGTTAAAATAGTTTTTTGTTTTTGTTTTTATTTTTTTAAATCTGTGTCTTCTGTACATTTTGCCTGGCTAAAAAACGTTCTTTAGATCATGAGAGCCTGCTAAATTTTTGTGACTTTTTTGCATGCTCCTGAATTTTTTTTCAACAAGTAATTTTTGAAAAAGCTAGAGATCTTAAAGTTCTTTGTTACTGGGTGAAAAGTAACCAAGTGTTTATATTAAATAAAGTATGTTTAATTTATATATTACCTCAAGCTTTGTTTTTATACACCTATGACTTATTCTCATAGCTTTTCTGCTTTGATCATTATTTTTGGTAGTTCCTTTTTCAAATTCTGGCCCCCAAATCACAGTAATAAAATATATTTTATGCTCAACCATTCTCTGGGCTTTCCCGAGCTGCTTATGGATGACGGCAACAGTGAGAGCTCTCACCTTACAAAACGAGAAGGCCAGAAATCAGTATACGTGTTTAGCATTTTTCATGTTTTTAATTTACTCAACATTATTGTGACAGCTGGCCTAGTTATCAAACTCACAGTGTAAGAAGATTTTGAAAAATCAAAAGAGAAACTCAGCCTTCTCAAGTTAATTATATATAAGTAAAATGACATCAATATAAATGCGTTTACACAAATGTGTGCTTTTCACGTTGGATGGAAGCAAATTCATGTCTATGTACAAAGACTGGGGGAATAACTGTCAATGGATTCATTTTTAAAACATGTTTTATATCTAAGTTTAAGTAGAATTTTTATTTATGAGAGATTTTTGGTCAATTTTGCTGACAATGGGAGTCATCTCATTAGAAAAAGTAGCACAAAATCTGTTCTTGAGTTTAAATGAAGTCATCAGTGAAACCACCTTAGCCATGAATAGCATTCAGTCAGCTGAGACTCGCTGACCAACGTTGTTATGGATGACTCACAGAATGGACCTAGACCTCCTCTTTACAGGTCAAGGTATAGTCCGTGTGCTTGCTAATACATTCTATTGTACCTTGTTTCATGCCTTGAATCAAGTGGAAAAGTCAATACAAAAATTTAAGAAAAACACCACCTGACTTTATAAAGTAGACTGATTGGGGGGATTTGTTTAGCAGTCTGGGTCTTTCCCTGACCCCAGGTGGCATGGTTGAGGTCAATACTGCAAATTGGCTTCATCTTGCTGCTTGGAATCATTTTGATGGTAGCCTTAATTAAACACCGTATGAGACAAATTGAATGGATTTGTTGCCAACTTCTGTGGCCACATTATAATTAGAGTGGTTGACAGAATAATATACTCAGAAAAAGGTTTGCTAGATGCAAACACAGTCAAGAAAAGAGATGTGACTATTCTGGGAACACAAATTTCCATGTGTGTCTTGCAGGTCTGTACATTTTTCAGACAAAGCTCAAACTGTTCTTTGTTGTGGACTATCTTTTCATGGATATTTGTATAGAAAACAGCCTTGGACAATAGAGAATATCTCACTCAGGTTTAAGTGGGAAGATTTATTTCCTGTCCAATATAATAAATATTATGTCTCCCATTGGTACAAAGGATAAATTTGCTTGTCCATTTTAAAAGATTTGAGTTCCCTAAGTTTGAGTTTCCTCAGCTGTTACACAAGACCATTGCCGATCAACATTCATCAGCATCCCTCTGCATTGTCTCATGAGATTGGGGACATAGGGAACTGACCCAAACATGAAGCTCATGCTGCCTTTTGTGCTGTAATAAAGTCCTTTGTCTCTGACCCAAGAATCTTGTGTTTTCTTTCTGTGTTCATAAAACTGTAGCAAGTTATCTTATTAGCTTGCAAGTAGGACGTAAAACCTCAGACCTTTCATAGTTCTCGATACTGATCAGTTCTCTTCAAAAGTACTAAGATCTTGAAAGAAAAAAAAATTTTTAAGGATTTGTTTCAGATTAAGAGACTAAAAAGACATGACAACTAAATTCAGCGTATCTTCCTGGATTGGATTTTAGTACATATAAAATATTAGTGAGGAACTTGGTGAAACCAGAATCAGGTGTGTCAATTAGATAGTAGCAGTATACCAATGATAATTTCCTGAAGGTGATCATTAATCTACATTGTATAGAAATATGCTCTGACATATTTTGAGGTAAAAGGAATCGTGTCTGCACCTTACTCGCAAAAGTTTTAGAAGAGATATAAAGAGGAGAGAAAGAAACCAAGAAAAAATAGAAGGATAAGAAAGATACTATGATAAATGTTTATATTTGTGGAATCTAGAAGGAGTATAGAAGAATTTCTTATTTTACCTTTGCAACTTCTTATTAGTCTAAAATTATTTTTAAGTAAAAAATTTTTAAAATAGACAGTAGAAAACTGCAAATGAAAAAATAACATGATTTTGTCAATAAATAAACTTCAAGAAAAAAGTTAATGGTAGAGAAATCTGTTATTTAAAACTAACTTTGAGATACATCAACCGATTACAATAGATCAACATTATTACATCTTAATTCAAGCATACTAATTTTTTTAAATGTGATAAAATTGGATAAATTTGAACATTGACTAAACATTTGATGATATTCAATAAATTTTTAGGTATAATATGCTCTTGTAGGTATATGAAAAACAGGCTCTTGTTCTCTTGGAGATGCTTATGGAAATATTTACAGATGGAATTCATTTCCAAATAACCTTGTGGTGATGGAGAACGCAGGAGTGTAAATGGAACGAGAATGACCATAAGTTCAGAGCTACTAAAGCTGGGTAATGGTTACATGAGAGTTCATTACGCTGTTTTTAAATTTTGCATATGCTTGAAAGTTTTCATAATATATAAACTTAAATATCTTTCTACGGAAATGCTAACAAATAAAAAGAGCCAAGACAATCTTTAAAAAGAACAATGTGTGAAGACTCATTCTATTGGATCATAAAACTTGTAAATTTTACTAAGTAAAGCAGTATGGTATTAATATATATGAAGACATATAAGAAGAAATAGTCCCTCAATATATAAGCAATTGATATATGCAAAAAAAAAAAAAAATAGCACTTTAGAGCCGTGGGAAAAGGACTGTTTTGCCATAAATGATGTATGGTGTTGGTTAATTGGATATCCATATAGGAAAAAAATTTTACATTTTACCCTTCCCTTTCAATAGACACAAAAATCAATTCCAATAATTCATAATTCTAAATATGAAAAAATAAAACAATAAAATCTCTAGAAGATAGCAGAATATCTTTATAGCCTTAATGTGAGAAATGTTTTTTTAAATATGTAAGGAAATTATTACATAAATGAAAAAATGGATAAATTGGTTTGTGTTAAAATTAAATATGTCCATATATCAAAAGGTACCATTAAGACAATTTAAAAAAGCAAGCCTCAGAGTGGTAAAAGATAGTTCGCAATACATAAATCAAAATAGGGCTTGTATGAAGAATATATAAAAATCTCTTACAGGTACAAAAGAAAAAGCTGATAATGTAATCTTTAAAATGGACAAGAAACTCAAACAAGCAATTCAGAAAGTGATTCGTAAACATATCAAAAAGAATTTAGTTACCATGTGAATTCAAAGTAAAATTACAATATAATAATCCATTGAAATGGTTAAAATAAAAATGACTAATAACACTAAGTGTAGATAACCGTATGGACCAAAGGAAATTTTACACATTGCTAACGAAACAGTAAATTTGTACCAATGTGACTTTGGGAAAGTTTGGTTGTACACACACTATTTTATTCCTAATCATATACTCAACTAAAATATGAGCACATATTTGCCAAAAAGGAGGTATGAGAATGTCCAAAGGACTTTATAGGAAATAGCTAAAACCTGGAAAAAGCCGAATGTCATCAGCACTAGATTGAATAAGTAATACAAAATAATACTTTATGTTTTTCAGATATTACATTTATTTATTTTTAGGTTATTTAAAATTAATTTTTCTTTTTATTAAATGTACTGGGGTGACATGGGTTAATAAAATTATATATGTTTGAAGTGTACAGTTCAATAACACATCATATATATATTGCATTGTGTGTTCCATTGAGGGGGTCAAATGTATGGTGACAAAAGAATACTTTAAAGTAATGAATATAAGCTACTGCCTAGCACAACATTATAAATGAATCTCATTCATAATGTGAGTAAAAATAGAAATGATATAATGTATATTATGTATGATTTCAGTTTATATACAGTTCAAAATCAGGCCAATATAATATATGGTGCTAAAAGTTAAGACAGTGAAGACTTTTAGGGAAGATGGGAGGTGGTCAGTGGGTAGGTAGGGACATGAAGGGCCTTTTAGGTGCTGATAATAGTCTTGTCCTTGATGTGGGTAATGGTTACGAAGATATGTTTTATGACAATCCATAACTTGTTTGACATTCTAGATGTGTGTTATACTTAAGAAAAAAATTAAATACACACAACATATATACACATACACACCAGCCAAAATCCTAGCTCTTCCTCCCTTCAATTTCAGACAGTAAGGTCTTTGTAGAAGAAAATGACTAGATTGGAAAAATCCCAAATTCAGGACTCTATATTATTTATAATAATAATTAAACTTGCTAATATTTATTATTAATAATCTTGAAAATAGCAAATATTTAAAATTTAACTAGGCATTAATCTTATGTGAACCCTTATATCATCTCACTCAATCCTCCATTCCAAGTTATATATACATATATATGTACTATGATTATTTTCCTCATTTTCAGGTAGAGAAAATGAGACTGAGTTAGGGTAAGTTCATGATCATAAATCTAGCTTATGGTGGAGCTACAAATGAAATGTGGAGTGTCCTACTCTGTATCCCTTGAGCTCATCCACAAAGCTGTACTGACTTCTACTAAAACCTTCTGGATGGAGGTGTCTGTCATTCACTGAAAGGGAAAAATCAAAGAAGCCAATGCACAGAAAGCTGAAGTAAACTGAGCATTGAGAAGCAATTGCTAAGCTAAGGGGTATTAGTAATAACATTTTATTTTTTTTACAAGAGTAAGTGAGGAGACAGAATCTAGTCAGAGCAGGTCATTAAGCTCAAGCAAAAGTTCACTGAAGCAAAGGCACTTATTGTTTATCTCACAAAATAACCGGAGGGCTTTCCAAAAAGAGCGGAGAGAAAGGTAAATTACCTAGTGGAAATGTCAGCAGGATAGGACTGCACACTAGGGTCTTTTTCATGTACAATTGACAAGAACTAAAAATAAATAGAATGTGACAATGGCTCCCCATGTTTCTGTAGCCTGAGAATGCTATTTTCATTTTCATAAATGATTGAACAAAGTGTTTAACTTCTTTCTGTTTTTAGACTGAAATTCAGGGGCACAGGAAATTCATTATTAAATATTTTTTTGCCTAGCTTCAGAAAAAGGCTGCCTTAATAACAAGTACTAAAAGATTGGGTTTACCATTAAGAGTACAGGAAATTTAATTTGTTTTATCATTTATCATGAAGGCACATCCTCTGCCACCCACAATCCTTTCCTATTTCCCAGTGACAAACATAAAGGTAAAACTTCTGGCCAAGGCAAAGATGTACAGTCTATGTCATAAAATAAAATGATAATGTCTATGAAAAGTGATTTTGTGATGGTGCCAAGTGGCCATGAATCGAAAGAGAAAGGGGAAAGAAAAGGTAATAAGTTAATGATGAAAAATAATATTGCCTAGTGAAAAGCTGAGATCTAAATAATAAACACTAAGTATTTCCAGGGAAGCATTAGGAAAATATAGGTATTCTCTTTCTTTTATGTTCCTTAAAGATAAGACTCAAGCTATTCTTTTTAAAAATATTTTCTTTTCCCTAGTGCTTTGCACATTGTCATATTTTGTGACATCAAATTGAATCAATACTTTATTATTTGTTGTTATCTGCTTTGTGTTTCTTAGAAAACTATAACATTAAAGGAAATAAAAAGCTACCATTTCTCATTCTGCAAAAAAGGACTATGCTAAGGGCTTTATGTGTGTCCCCTCAATTAATTCTCACAATAAACTGAGTACTAGGGGATCATCGAACACATATTGAATAGTTTGCAGTTTCTTGTTTAAAGGGAAAAAAGTGGAGAAATCACTTAGCAGAAGATGTTTATTGATACTTTTAGAAAGTATGTCTAGCCAACTGGCATTATAGAAACTAACTTAACACCAGGGTAATGTTGGATAGAATTTAGTTTTTTTCTACACTGTAGAAAATAATTCATCCAAAAATTAAGTGATCTGCAAAAATAGGAATAGATCTAAGCATTATAAGAGTCACACACAACTAATCGACTTGTTTACTGGGTTTATTTCCAGTAGAATCACCTATACAGCTACAATTTAAAAAAAAAGTTTAGATAAAAACAATATCACCATCATCATAATTAGATATTTGTTAAACTTATCCTATAGGTAGGAACTTTAGAAACATAGATGCCAATGACAAATATTGGGAAAACCAGTTTATACGGAAAAATGAGTTCTCCTACAATTTGTGTTTACACCATGAGGACATTTTAGTGCAGAAGACCTAGTGGTTAGTACAAGAAAGGAGATCAACAAATTGGGAACATAGAAAATCAAGTTTGGGATTTATTAACACAAAAGCCTGCATAATAGATTCTCTGCTTTTTAGTGTTCTCAGATACATTAGTATACATTCACTCTATATTTGGAATCTTGAAGGGCAACAATGGCTACAAATGACAGGCCTCAGAAAAGAAGTCACAAAGGAAACAGAAAAGAGGTATAAAAGTAAGAATTGGGGATACAGAAGTCAGGGGACAAAGGCTTTAAAAATGGCAGAATGTGAAAAGAGTATTATCATGAATTAGAAACCATGAGATCTAATCTCAGTTTCTAATTGTATCTCTGGACCAACCATTTTGCTTCCCTGGGCTCAATTTTCTATGAGTAAAGTAGAAGTGTTAGATTATGTAATTTCTATGACTTCTTCCAACTCTTCCAAATATGATATTCTTTGACTCTGAGAGTAGAAAGGGCTAATAGGATTCAATGCCCTAAAGGAGAAAAGGAGAATATAGTATACCCAAACGAATTAGAAAGAAAGCCCTTGTGATCCTTTTAAAAATTATCAAGTTGCCAACGATAAAATGGAATGCATGGTAAACCATCATATCCTAACTATAAACAAGCAGAATAACCTCATCTGAAGTACACCAGAAGGCAGGATGAGATAGATTATGGTTTCTAAGTCAGAATCAGTCCAGGAGGCCAAGGATAAACATAACCATATTCTAAAGGAGCTGTAGATAAAGGAATCCAAAGAGGTCGAAATTTGGAATGTAAGTAAATCAATAAGGGGACCATGATAAACATTTGGGAGAGATCAACATAAACGAGGTTGCACACTTGCACGGATAGAACGGCAAGATGGATAACTGTGTCCTAAAACAGACTACTGGCTTAAACAGCAGATCTCTAAAGTATGTTCTACCTGACTTTTTAAAGAGCTTTCCTTGTATGTAAAGAGTCTGTCACATAAACAGGACTTCAGAAATATTGGATTATTAATCTCAATTCCTCAAAGTCCAATAGGTCAGAGTCTATTTTAGGGCATAGCCTGGCTTAAGGTCATGTTTTTGAGAATGGTAGGTTCAATTATGTTCTGTTTACTCATTTTAAGAAGGCAAGATAAAGACCAATATATTTAGAAAATCATCTTTTCAGAAAATGCTAATTATTTTAAGGTTTCAAAACAAGGTAGCGACCTTCAGCCATTCGGAAAACCAAATTATGTGGAACATGTCATGGTGGAGAAATAAGATACTACATGAATTACACCTTCTAAGGCATCAAATAGTGGTTCCCATAAAATATCACTAGGAACTGACAAATTCACCTGGATTTCTTTAGCCACAAATAAATTTGTTGTTGAAAGCTTACTTTGTGCCAATTTCGGTGTTTGTTTTCTAATTGATATGCAACTCTTTTTCTGCCTCCTGTGATAGTTATTCATAGGCAGTTGCATAGTGATTTTCATATGCTTTCTTCCTGCCTCAGACCAATGAAGCAATAAATAAGGAGGGGAAAAAAGAGATAGGTCTCTCTAAACAGCATCAGAGCAGTGGTGCAGGAAATAGAAAGCAACTCCCCGAAGAACAAATGCATTCATAGCAAATTCCACCAGCAAACAAGTAGTGTCATCCAGCTAATTATACGTAATTGTCCCCTATATTGAAACAATAAGTAATGTGAGAGGCCAGTGCTGCTTTTTGGAGATTACAACTACATAAACAGAAGAAAAACAAATGAGAAAAAACTGAAAGTAGGTGATATGTGGTAAAATTGTTGTCACAGGCATTTTATAGTACTGCCCATTGGAATAAAATTTTCTATATGCATCCACTGAATACTACATGTAGGCAAACCAAAGTCAGAATGGAAGTTGTAGATTTTCCAAATTCTAAGGTGACTCTGAACATGCCATCTAGTATAGTATAAATAAGCAGCCAAAACTTAATATTTTGGTCTCATTAACATGGTTACCTGGCCAGAAATAATAATATATCATTTTTTTAGCCATTTGAAAAGATGAGAATATTTTCTTAAAACACAGCATAAAGAGTCAGTGATCATTGTTCCTATCATCAATGTGACCAGGACATTTATTGGTAGCCACTCCCATGTAACAGAGACACTCTTATATGCTGAAGGAATCTCTGTGATTTAGAACAAAACTTTCAAATGGTAGCAGCAAAGCTAGTTGGTCAATGTTATGGTAGCCAATACTGATTTATAAAGCCTCCACTACCTCCTATAATTCATTCTGAGCTGCCCAAGTCCATATGTCTGTACATAGAAGAGACAGCTCCTTGCCTGTCCCACAGTTCCAATTTATGTAGAACATGTCTTTCTTTTTTCATCCTTTATCCAATCTATCTTTCTTTCGTTTAGGGCAAAAGCCTAAGTCCTTCCTATTCTTGAATCTCAATAGATCAAGTTCAAGATTATGACTACATATTTATAGAAACACAGCTCATCATTAATTGTCTTTATTCAAGACAAATAGTAGAGGAGATCAAGATTCAAGTTTGTCACTGCAGAGTCTTGGAAGGCTAGGTTCTCTGTAATTGTCATACTATATATTTATTGCCATGGCAGTGTTTGATAATCCGTGATAGTACTAATCTTAGACATATTTGTTCATCCACATGTACATCTATCCATCCACTTGTTCATTTCTCCTTTTATTCAAAGAATGCATGTTAAGCACCTAATATGTACTATGATAAGCTCTGGAGATACAAAGTTGAATAAAACATAACATTTCCCTTTAAGGAAATCTTAGACTAAAGAAAATAAACTAAAATACCTTTTTTTAAATTTCTCATTAACAGTTCAAACCAGCTCATAATTCAGAAATAGAGGTGGAGAGAAAAGAAGCAATCAAAAGATACATAAACCAAGTTTGGTATATTCAATTGGCTAATAGTTTTATTGATACATTAAGACAGCAAAAGAAAATACAAAAGTGTATGATAAAATGCTCAATTAAATAAAATCAATATGAAAATGCATAGTATATAGACTTATAGCCTGTTATCAGAAAACCTTTATCTAATTTCCAGTCCACCTGAAATAATTTCTAGCAATAGGAGAGGGATAAGGTGGTAAGAGTAGGTGCAATTGCAGTCATATGCTGTAAGGTGGAAACCTGTGACAGCTGGTCTTCTATGCCTTCTCCTTGACACCTTTACTAAACCACTTTGGCCAGGTATTTATGTTCCATCTTATGTTAGTCAGGCGAGATTCCTGGTGAGATCATCCCATCAAAAGCACATAAATATTTTGTTGGCAAATATTCCAACGATATAAGTTCAAAATCTGGGAAGAAGTCCTCTCCCACTTGAATTTCCTTTCATGTTATAAAATCCACACCAGATAGCATGCATTCTTCATTTCCAGATAGAATCTTTTTTTTGGCATTGTCCTGATAATGTCTTGTTCCTTTCCATAATTCTTAAGTGGGGAGTAATGCCCTCAAAGCAGTTTTTGTTGGTTAGTTTGCTTGCTTGCTTTAAGAGGCTGGGGAATCAGCTGAGAATGTGAAGTCTATCGATGTACTTTTTTTAATTAAGTGGAACTTTTGGAAAATGTATGTCACCTTATATTTGACAAATGTTGGATGAGTGCCTACTATGCCAAAAAGAAAAGGTTGTGGAAAGCATTGAGAAGGACGATGTGTAAGAAGAGAAATATAAAGTTCTGACATAGTTGACAATACTGAAGCATATCAATTATGTGAATATACAGCTATAAATCCGCTGTGATAAATTTCTAGAGGGCTCCTCTTTAAAAACTATACCCTCCCATATGCAAATGTAAATATTATCATCAAAAGTTTATTTCTTTTGAGAAATAGTCAACTGATATAATGTAAATAAATTGCAAATGTAACTGATTTTGAAGCTGATGGTCTTTGCTTCGGTACCACTTTTATACAGCCAGAAACTTGTACTTGAGAGCTCACATAATAGTAAATAACTAAATGGGTAAATAAAGAATCCAGAATTAGGAGGAATGGTAGGAAAAGCAGAATAAACATAACAACAATAGCAATAAACAAGAAAAATACTCAGTAAACCTATGCAAAGATCCTAAATTAGTTACATACAAGGAACACAAAATGCCATAGATAGCAGAAGTTTCTTTAGAAAGTACTTCGATACAAGATGGATTTGGAGTTTATTTTAAAAGCCTAGGGAAACTCAAAATGGTAGAAGGCAATGTGTGGGGTATGCCCCATGGTGTTTTCTTTTGACACATGAGCACCTTTAAAAATAGCCTGATGGACCACATGCCCCAGGAACTAGTCGTTCATAGCTAATTATCCAAAGGCTTTAAGAAGCCAAGCTGTGAATAGTCAATTCAACTTTGCCTAGTACAGCCTGAAGCTACTTTTGTTAAACCTCAGTCATGGTGTTTCTAATGAAAGGGGCAAAACAGAACAAAAATTGCAAATTCAATTCAATATAAACGAATAAAATTCTAAGAGGTAAAGGCACACCGCAGCCAATAATTAAGACTACTGGTACTATTGTTTCTCTAGAAACTCAGGCTGTAAAAGAGATGAATTGTTTTATATTTAATTCAAAGATAAAACTTATTTGATCAGAACTCAAGTTTACCCCTTACTCAAACAGTCACTCTTTAACCATGAAGAAAAATGCTATAAAAATACAAACTTAATGTCCATTACAAATAACACTTTCAATTAAGCTGTTTTCATAGAATTAAAACATAGAAAAATATGTACATAATATAGAAGTAGGTGAATAATCAGTATGAATGGGGTCAGAAACATTGACTTTTCCTCATCAAGACTAGTTTGGCTCCAGTGACTGCCTATCCTACCATAGCAAAGACCAACACAGATGCCTCCTCCATGGTACCATTCCCCATGTGGAACAAGCCAGCCCCCTGATGACAGATTAATTGCTGGATTCTTTTATAATGAAGGTGGCAACAACTTCTCTTCTTTATTAGATTAGATACATACTCTGGATATGCATTTGGCTTCCTTGCCCATAATTCCTCTGCCAGCCTGTAAACTTGTAGCACATTTTTCTCATTGTCATGATATTCCCTACAACACTGCCCCTGACAAAGGAACTCAAATCAACAAAGAACCATGACAATGGGCTCATAACCAGAGAATTGACTGGTATTATCCTGTATCTCTTCACCCAGAAGCAGTTGACCTGACACAATGATGAAATGGCCTAGCGAAGACTCAGCTACAATGCTAGTGGGAATAGAAGACACTGAAATATTAGTGTTATATTTTAGAGAATGGGTTACCCGTTTTGAATAAGCTGTCAATGTAAAGGTGCTATTTTTCTTATAGCCAGAATGTATAAGTAGAGAAATCAATTGGTGGCAATAGAACTAGCTTCTCTCTTTTACTTAATAATTGTGATATTATGATTTATAATGAAGAATATTTGATCTTTGTCTTCATTCCTGGCACAGAGTTCCTAAAGTCCTTGTAATTTTCTAAATGATAAGATAAAGACATCTTGATATTCATTACGAACCCCTTTCAACAACACCTGAGATTGTATAAGCGAGGTGACTTATGGACCTCACCTAAGGATGGAGTCCAGTTGCCAGGGGAACTGACCACATTAGAGGGTCGGAGCTTTCGGTTTCACCTCCTTGACCTCCAGGATTGAGAGAGGGGCCGGAGATTGAATCAGTCGTTAAAGGGCAGTGATTTAATCAACTATCCCTATGTAAAGTCTCCATAATAGCCAAAATTATATGATTTGGAGAGCTTCTGGGTTGGTGAACATGTGGAGATGTGGTGAGAGTGGCTTCTGAGAGAGCACGGAAGTTCCACGCCCCTTCCCAAATACCTCACCCTATGTATCTCTTCCATCTGGCTGTTCCAGAATTATATTCTTTTATAATAAGCTAGTAATATAGCAAATAAAATGTTTCTCTGAGTTCTACGAGCCACTCTATTAATTAATGAAATCTAAAGAGGGATTTGTGGGAACCTCCCATCTATAGCAAGTCAATCAGAAGCACAAATGACAACCTGGACTTGTAGCTAGCATCTGAAGTTGAAAAGGAAGTAGGGAGGCATTCTTGTAGGACGAAGCCCTTAACCTGTGGGATCTGACACTGTACCCGGGTAGGTAGTGTAAGAATTGAGTTAAATTGTAGAATATCCAGTCAGTGTCCCCTGAGAATTGGAGAATTGCTTGGTAGTGTGGAAAAAACACACATAATAATAATTCTCGTGCAAATTTTTCTTTTCTGGAAACTTTGGAGTCTATTGGTTAGACTTCTTCAGTTCTTAAGGGCACAAGGCTGCCAGTAGGTGACAACAATTTTTTTGAGTTGAAAGATGAGATGGCCACCTTATAATTTTGAGTTTGTCATTCCACTACACCAACAGAGATTACTGCATTGGCTGGGAGATTGACCTTAATTATCAAGGGGAAATAGGTTGATATTATGCTGTGTGGTCAGGAAATCTGTATCTAGATCCCAGGGGATTTTCTAGGGTAACTCTCAGTATTCTTATGTCTCAATAGTAAACGTTAATAGAAAACTGTAGCAACCCAATAAAAACAAGTTTGCAGAAGATACAGACACTCTAGGACGAATGGTTTGGCCATGGCCATTCTCCTAGGTAAAGAATCAAGACAAGTCTACAGCCATGCCACCCCGAACAGGCCGAATCCCGTCTGATCTCAGAAGCTAAGCAGGGTCAGGCCTGGTTAGTACTTGAATGGGAGACCACTTAGGAAGACCAGGTGCAGTAGTCATAAAAAATAAAAAATAAGGGATTATAAGCTGACAAGTTTCTTGCAACCTGTAAGGTCAACCAAGGGTTGCCTTGCCTAAAAAAAAAGAACCAAGATAAGTGGAAGCTAAGGACAAAAGCAATATGGACTAAAAAGTGAAAAAAAAGTGAAAAAGATATTATAGCTTCATAATTAGCCACAGAAATTGTGGAGAATTCTTCAAATTTATTAGCATGTATAATATACTAACTTTCCCTTATTTAGCTTTATTCAAGTAATTTTGTGACTGAACTAAAAGAGAATTTGACATCACTTTGTGATTTTGTTCCTACTCTATGTAGAGAGAAAGTGAGAGCATCTCCATCTGCCCAAAGATAGTTGCATCCTACAAGCAGAGGAGGTAATTTTAACTTGTTGCATGAAAAGTCAAATACGTGTAGGATGATGTGTAACTTTGCAGAACGGCGAAAATGGTCTACTAGGCTGGTTTACTTACCTATAACTTTCTTTCACATCCAAATTCACTTTTCTTGACTCTCCTTTGTAAAACTAAGATTAGATATCTGTAAGCTGTGTATACCAGACATCCTTGCTAACTGGGTTACTTTTTGGTTCTTCCAGTAGAAATCATTAGAGGGGAAAATGCATGATAGGAGAAGAGAATAAAACAGTGACTTCTTTTGTTTATTTGTTTGTTTATTGTTTCCATCAGTGATGCTCTATTAATGGCTGTTGGCTCTAACCATCAGCTTTCTTTGATGCTGCCGTAACCAGCCTGGTTTGAGTGTCCAGTCATACCAGAGTCAGCTAGTTCTCCCTCCTCAAAACCTGATCACATGCTTTGTAGGACCCTTTCTTGAACTCCTGAAATACCATCTGGAGATAAGCAGCACTCCCTGCCTAGAGATCTGAGTACTATCCCAAGGAATTCTAGTCTGAACACATAGGTCCTAGTAAGCCCCAATTGAATGATGCTTGTGACGAATCGAGACAAGGAGCTATTAAAGGAAGTTACCTAAATCACTCTTGAGACATGGCATGTAATTGCCAGTGTGGAATTATCCGGTCTTTGGTCCTTTCTGCAGTGATTTTGAGAAAGACTCATGTTGAGGTGGCAGAGCCAAAAGATTAAAGGAGCACACCTTGAAGAATTCTTTCATAGAGGTCAATTGCTCTAGAGAGTCTCCTGGGCTCCTAGTGAAATGGGTGTAAGTGAGATATAAACAGTTTTATGTTAAGCCACTGAGATTTTGGAGTTGTCTATTTCTCAAGATGAATACTAAAGTCAGCACCAGCGTAAACATATGCTACCATGACAAATAAGAAAATATGTAGCATTGGCGTAGTGAACAGAGATGAAACTGAGAAAAAAACTCGTTCTGGAATAATGATGATCCATGAAATGCAATGACAAAACACAATAAAAGTTTTGCCTGCAACGATTTGGGAATCAAATGTTTGAGGAACTTGCAGTTCTAGGGAAGGAGATTAGGAAATAGAACTTTACCAGTGTGTGTTGGTCACTCTTGTGTTTTATCATATCAAATGGGAAGTGTTGCATAGAAAAGTAGATATTCTAGTCTCCTTTTCACACAAAAGAAGGCCTAGAGAGAACAATCCGGAATATATATGTATGAAGTGTTTATCATACGTAAAGGTCTAAAATATGAAATTTGAAGTTAAAGGATAAGACATCTCTGCCATTCTCCAGTTTTCGATGTTGACTATCTGTGCCATCACTTACGCTTTAAAGCAGTCAGATTTCCTGAGTTTAAAACCATGCCAAGAACGTAAATACCAGCTATAATCAAACAAGGTCTCCCTCACAAATTTTACCAGAATCCCATAAAAGATTGCTCTGTACAGCCTTTCCTAGTGGTGCTTCTAATACTCGCCATTCCCCGGATATATGCTTCCGCTCAGTGCATCTGCCCCCAGGTACCTCATTTTGATAGATCATAGGACTGCTCTCCATGACTTACCAACCTCGTTTCTTCACTCAGATCTCAGCAAGGTAAACTTCATTCCTTTGGGCATCTTCCAGAGAATCCAGACCTCTGAGTAACTTATGCCTTCTGCCAACTCCCCCAGCCTTATGTTAAAAGGGAATATTTAAAGAGAGAGTATGGTCATGCTTCTCACACTAATATAAAATGAATGTGTGGCAAAGATTTTATAGAACTCATTAATTAGTGAGAGCATTGGTAAGATGTTACAACCTGTTCAAATGAGGATTTGACTTACAGAGATTTATATTGTCTACCAGAAACGATCCCTTTGCATTTCTATAAACAGATATCATTTGCATTACTATCAGTTTTTTTACGATTTAATTTTCATCCCTACAGAGTTTTAAAATAACCCTGTCAGTCAATCAAAGGCAAAGAGAACTGTAGAATCTGGTAATTCCTGCATTGTCTGCTAGACAATACCTACCTAGCATTCAATGGAAAGGATACCCAGCCATCTCATTTCAAAGACTTCCACATTTTTCCTGATATATGATTAATTAAACTCATGTCTCATCAAGTCACCTACCCCACAAAAAAAAAAAAAAAGAGAGAGAGAAAAATTCAGATATAATGAAAAAGACTGTTATACAAATAAATATTTGAAGACTGTCTACCTAGAAGAGGAATTTTATATTCTACATGTAAACAACTTTTGGAGTAAATCGGATTTATTAGTATATTGTCAGGAAACAACTTTATTTTTTTCCACTACTACCTCTTCAAATCTACTCTTTCGATTTGTTCTTCCTAACTATTTATACACTCTCGGACAGTGCCCATAGCTTTTCCAGCGACTGTCAGATGATGCATGAAGAGTCTTTTTTCCCTGGTAATAAAATCTAAATATTATCCAAAATAAACTTCTTCCCTTCCCCAGATCTGGCCTGATGTTGACTTAGAAATCTGCAGAAGTGGAAGGGGATGTGATCAGTTTTATTTCTATTCCCTGCTCCTTCTGTTATATTCGATAAGCAATGCTCTGTGTCCCACCTGTTTAAGCCAAGTCTCCCTTTACAGTGAAGGAAAGGTTTACTGACTAATAACAGAAATCCGGTATTGAAGTCTTATGGGCATGGTGTATTATAATTTTGCATCCCGTGATGAGGGTGTTGTCACTTCCAACTGGCCGATTTGGGTTTCTCCTACTCTTGGTTTCCACAAGTGCACCCTTCTTTTAGAGTCATCCTAACTCCTAGTTCTTCTAAAGAAGAGTCCCTAGAAGAGATAAAATCAGATTCATATCTGTGACGGCCACATCTGGCTTACTGGAAACCACCGCAATATTACTCAGAATATTGCAAGCTCATCTCTCTGCTTTGCTTCCAGTGTGCCACTGTCCCACCTTTAAAATTTCGTATAAAATTAGGTGCTACATCCTCTGTTCTTCAAACTCCAGGGAATGCATGTCAAGCATTTCATCTTTTTGAAGCCTCCTCTTACTTGACTTGAAATGACAAAAAGAAAATAGCAATCACAGTTCTCTAAAAACCTGTGATAAAGTTTCCTTACTCTGCAATCTCTTCAATCTCCACCAATGCATTCTTAGCATTTGCTTATATCATCAGGTCGTGCATGGTAGCTCAAAGCAGAAGGAACTAGTTTGGGGCCAGCTCCATTGCAAGTCCTGAATAGATAATCTACGTAACCCTATGTTAGGATATGAATATATCTTGCACCATTTGATTCTTGGCTTTTAGAGTCTTTGTAAATTTCAAATAAAGCAGGAAGATTTGCATATAACATCTCATTACATACATTACCTCAGAGAGAAGAATGGTTGTGTATGTTAGGCAACTGTATTTGAGCTCAACATAAGCTGAGGCATTTCTAAGAATGACATCTAACCAAATATGGTGTGCTCTTCCGCCCGAGATGATGAGTCTCCTGTAATTTGTGATGTTTAAGCAGAGACAACATGGCCATTAACTGAATGTCATTAGAAGCTCATCAAATGAGCTGACCTCTCATTTCTATATTGGGGTTAAATATTTTATTTTTACTGATTTGGACACAAAAGCCCATGAAATCAAATATTGACTAACATGGGCTATTTATTCAATCACTCACTCAACAAATATTTTTTGAGAGCCTAATATGTGTTAGGCACCATGCTAGTCACTGAAGAAATTGAGAAGATATTGTCCCTGTGATCATAGAGCTGATAGCGACAAAATGAGAACAATCAACTATCCCTTGGGTATTTCCACCCCACAACACTATCATGCCTACTTAAAATTCCTCTTTTGAAATGGATCATAAACCAAAATAATTTTTTCATAGGTAATTTAAAATGACAAATCACTAGCAATTTAATGTAAATCAAGTTAGTATCAGTAATTAATTCATTCGTGTCACATTTTATATACTAGAATGTAATTCACTTATTACACGTTGTCACATTTCAAAGAGCACCTGGCCTGCACACACGATTTCCTTTGAACTGCATCACATTTTTATGGAAAGTGTTTTTTTTTTTTTCCCCAGTCCTTGGGAAAAACAGAAGGTACAGCAACATAAATTTAGACTGAACCGCTCAGGACGCAGCATGCCTAAACCCTTTGCACTTACTGTTTGCAAAGTATTCAAATGCCTTTACAAGGAAAGTCACGAAGGAAGGACTGCCTGCAGAATTAGGAGCCAGAGTGGAGCTATGCATTTTTCTCTCAGTTGGTTAACTGAAAATCAATTTCCTATTTTAAAAGCAGACCCATCAAAGGCAAGTGTCCAATTTTAAGCTAAACTCTACAATATGCTTTTCAATAAAATGTCTTTCTGCCTCTTTCCCTTTTTCTCATTTCAATGTCCTGTTACATATTTCTGAAAGCTCAGCTTTCAAACTCGGTGTATGCTCTGATTGTGCCGAATGAAAGGCTCTGAAAGGCCACAAAGAAAAGTATCGCTTGCCTCAATCTCTGAGGAGACGGCCCTTTGAATTAAGACTGATTCCACCTGCGAAGCCTGATTGAGCCTGAATTGATAATGCCTGCGTGTTTTGGGTTTTCTCGCTTTATTTCCCCTTGCATTCTTTTTCATTTTAGGGTGTATTGTGGGCCATTATCCGATTTTCATAGCAGCATGAGTGATTTCCAAAATGCTGTGAAAGAGAAACTAAATCTTTAAAAAGATGTATTCAATGAAGTCTCCTAGGAATCATACGCCAATATTCTTTACTGATTATTGGGATTCAAAGCTGAACATTCGAAATAGCTAAAGAAATTCAACTTTACCTCATCAAGATTCTTTTCTTTTCTTAAATGCCGAAGGCTCTTGAGACAGGGTTTTTCATTAATTTTTATGTTTTTGCTATTATTATTTTTTACGTAGGTTTATAATGTCGTCTGGTAAAAGGACATGTCAAAGACAGGTAATATTTTTTATTCAAATAAGTGCTCTTTCTCCATAGTACTATCTTTCTCCATAGTACTATCTAGACCTTAATTCTGTGAAGCACCTTGCCTCTTGCCCTAAGGAAATGCAAAAGGAAGTTTTCAGCAAACTGTGACTTCAACAACCTGCCAGTAGTAGTAAGCTCAGCATAAAAAAATAGGAAGTGACTAGAAAGAGATAATGCTGAAAATGAAAATATTGCCAGTACAAATGCTGGATGGACCATAATCACTGATGCTTTAGCAAAAGTAGCAGCCTGGGTCATGTAAACAATGCACGATTGATGCTCATTGAACACAGATAGTCTGCCAGATACCAGTATGAGCTGTGGGCATAGAATAGTAAATCAGATACATGTCCTTCCCTGATTACACTATAATATGTCACATGCCATAAAGAAGTGGGTATAAAATACTGTAGGAAGAACTGAATATTAAATTATTATTTGAGAAAATCCAAATGTCTATCAACTTTTAAGTAAACAAACAAAATGTGGAATATCTACCCAATGGGATAATATTCAGTATAAAAGGGAACAAAGCATTGATATGTATTATATGACATGAATGAATATCACAAACATTGTGGTAAGTGAAAGAAACCAGACACAAAAGACCATACATTGTATGATTCCATGTATGTGAAATGTCCAGAAAAGGCAAACCCATAGGGAGAGAGACTAGATTAGTGATTGTCTGGGGCTGATGTTGGGAGCAGGGATTACCTATAAACAACCATGAAGAATCCTACTAGCTTAATGAGAAGGAATGGTCTAAAACTGGTTTACAGTGATCGATGTACAACTTGATAAATCTACTAAGTCATTGAACTGTACACTTAAATACTCAATTTTTTGGTATATAAGTTACATGAGTAGAGTTGTAAAATAAATTCCACACGTGGTGAAGGGAAGATGAAGACAGATGAAGGCTTTTTAAGAGGAGGCCCACATTATTTTTCTATTGCTGCTGTGAGAAATTATCACAAATTTGGTATCTTAAAACAACACATTTATTCTCTTTCAGTTATGGTGCTCAGAAGTCTGAAATCGGTTTCACTGGCCTAATGTCAAGATATTGGCAGGGCTGACTCCTGGAAGATCTGAATGAAGAATTCTGCTTCCTTGCTCATCTCAGCTTCATGTGGCTGCCTATATTCTTTGGTGTGTGACCCCTTCCTCCTCCAAATTGCATGACCCCAGTCTCTGTCTCCATCATTATATCTTCTTCTCTGACTATGAGTCTTCCTGCACCACTCTTATCAGAACCATTTTGATTGCATTAAGCCCCCACGAGTAATCTCCCCGTCTTAGCATCCTTAACCTAAGGATCAGGTTAGCATCCTAATGATCATTTCTGCAAAATCCCTTTTCCGAGTTTTGGAGATTAAGATGTAAACATATTTGAGGAGTCGATTTTAGGCTATCATAAAGCACATTTTTCAGAAGAGATAAATTTTAAGTTAGATCTTAAAGATGAATGCTCTTTAAGTAGAAAAGTTTAGAAAGTTCATTCTGACTAGAAGAAACATTGTCAGGAAAGGAAGAGAGAGAGAAACCTTCATAGAGTCTGAGGAGTCAGACAACAGCTGGATTCGGTTGTGGAAAAAGAGATAACACTGCTAGTGGCTCTCATGTTACATTTATGGCTAGATTTCTCTCCTGTCGGTATACTTTGCTCTACTTTATCATCTTTTGTTTCTATCTTAACTGGTTTGTTATGATTGGGATTCAAATATGCTACAATAATCTTCAACCTTTAAATATTCTTCCTCGCCTACACACCCTCCTTCAGCTACCACTCAAAAGCTTTGTTTTCTTATTATTTTCACAAACCTTTCAACATTTACTACACTTACTTTTTCCTCTTCTTTTCTTGCCAATCTCTCTGAAGGTCATACCAGTTTGAATTTCATACTCTGCAAGGTTAGCTATGACCTCCACATTGACAAATCCTATGGCCAGTTCCCATTCTCGCCTTACATAACCCATCAGCTGCAAAGACTTAACCTGACCATCCTGCTTTTGGGGCATTACTGTTCCCTGATAGTCTTTTACATCATCTCATTCTTCTTTTCTTTCTTATGTTCAAGTATAGGTATTTCCAAGAGTTTAGTTTTCGGATCTTTGTCCTATCTCTCCTTTACACTCATATTTTGGATTCTCTCATTCGCCTCATTTTTCTAAAAGCCATTTTTAGTAAGATGTGTAATCCTATGACTTCCGTTCTTATATCTATAGCCCTAACTTTGCCACTAAACACCAAACTTGTAACTTCAACAGCCTATCTGACCTCTACTTGGATGTCTACTATGCATCTCAAACTTAATATATTTCAATCAGAATTCTTGATTCTTTCTCCTACTCCACATTTGCCCCTCTACAAATTTTCCCCTCCTTAATAAATATTACTGACATTTATTCAGTTTCTTAGACCAAATTCTGACATTTTCTTCAATTCCTCTGTTTTCCTCACACTCCCCATATAATTAATCGTCAGCAAATCTTCCAGGTTACACCTTCAAAATATCCCCAGAGCTTGACCACATATAAATATCAACACTTCTACAACCCTGTTTGAACAACAATTTATTATCTATTTCTTCAATTATTTCAATGGTTTTGTATCTGATCTACATGTTTTCACTCTTGATGCTCTCCGTTTTATCTTCTGCAAAGCAACTAGAATAAACCTTTAAATCCTAAGTCATATCATGGTACACACTTGCTTAAAACTTCCTACACGGTCTCCACAATGGTCCCCAGTCACCTAACAAACACTCTGGCCTTCACACCCTTGTATGGCTCCCTCCCATGTTACGTTAGGAACTGGTCTGTGTAATTAAGAGTATGACTGATGGCATGTCACTTCCAAAGTAAGCTTATAAATGATTATAGCTTCTGTTTTGAACTTCTCTTTCTCCCTCTTTCTCTCTCTTCCCCACCTCTCAGTCTCCTTCTCTCTCACATCACTCATCTGAGGGAATCTATGTCATGAGCGGAAGTCCTATGTCAAGGAACCAAAGTTTTCTGTTAACAGCCAAGTGAATGAGCTCAGAAACTGGTCCTTCAGACCCCTTTAAGTCTTAGATGACTGCCACCTTGTCCAGCATCTTGATTACTGCCCCATGAGAGACACTGAGCCAGAACCACCTCCAAATGCCCTGATTCCTGACTCACAGAAAATGTGAGATTAAAAAATGTTTGATTTAGCAGATTTAGCAGAGGTGAGGTGAGGAGGGCAGGAGTCATGAATGATATCCATGCAACAGGAAGATGTTAGCACTAGCCGCTGAGATAGGAAACACAGGAGGCATGGAATTGCATTATTATACAGACTTTCCAAGTTACCAGTTCAAATCCCACGAGAGCTGTCATCACACCAGTACTTTTCAAAGTGGGATGCCCAGATTTATAGAATTGCCTTAGCAGTCTTCACTTGGAGCAAGGCAGAGAGTAATTGA
This sequence comes from Pteropus medius, assembly GCF_902729225.1. Taxonomy (NCBI): domain Eukaryota; kingdom Metazoa; phylum Chordata; class Mammalia; order Chiroptera; family Pteropodidae; genus Pteropus; species Pteropus medius. Next base: position 12,091,439 of record NW_024349797.1, read on the forward strand.
AAGACACAACCAGGATACCATTGCACAACTCATAAAATATCCTCTTCGATGTCTACCAAAATAAGAGAAATTCTCTTATTTTTAGTTTTTTTATTAAGTAATTTGTAATGCATAATAATATATGTAAGTACATGTTTGTCAGTATGATAAAATGAATGCCACAGATGCTTCTTTAGAACTAGAATGTTACCGAATACCTTCATGGGTACCTAGCCAGGTGCTATCCCACATCCCATCTCTTTTCATCTTCCCAAAAAGGGAAGACTATCCAGAATCTGCCTCTCATTTGTTTTACATTCATAGTGTTTCCATATGTACACATGTCAAGCTTATTTTGAGACTTACAAATCTGGTATTAAACTATATTCAGCCTTCTAAAAACTGCTTATTTCCCTCATTATAATTCTCATTTTTACCTACGAAGTTCTATGTATTGAACTTTATCCTGTCCCCAAAAGTTGTTTCCATTATTTTGCTTTCATGAAAATCTTCCTGAGCAATCTTTGACACAGTTCTAGATGATCAAGAACAAGTATTTATACAATTATGCACAGGATCAAGGGATATGCAAATGGATATACAAATGTTCAATTATACGAGGTAGTGAAAAATTATTTCCCAAAGTAGTTACACCAAATCTTAATCCATCCAGCATTGCATAAGAGTTCCCATCCTTGCCAGATTTAGTATTTGGGGGAGTTCTTTGCATCCATGTGCAAACACTGGCTTGCCTAGTCAAGCCTGCCTGGCAGCAGCTACAATTGCTGTTTTGCACCCACTTGCTGTTTCACCCCAAACTATAGCTCATACTGTGGTTGCTGCCACTGTATTTGCGGGATCTGGAGTCCCCGGTAGCTGCCCAGGAGAGCCAGGTAACGCAACCAATAGGTGCAGAGAGTAAATGTTCCAAGAAGCAATCTTTAACCCCTGAGAGACATAAGATGGGAAAGGGCCTACAGAAAAAAAAAAAAAAAATGTTCTTTCTTTTCAACCCCAAGGACTATTCTAGAATCCGATGTTTTTAGTCAACCCACTTCATTCATTCAGCCTCTGTGGATTCACTCCCATTGTCAAATATTAATTGTATATGTTATTATTATTATTAATCATTATTATTGATTATTTTATTTTCTTGTTTGTGCCTTCACTTCCCTGCCACACTTCCATTTTTCTCTCCTACTTGTTTCTCTGGGATTATATCCACTAATGAAGCAGTGGTGAATCAGTTTATCCAGGGGGCTTCGCTTCCATGGCATTATTTTCACTGCACTGTCCATGAATATTCTTCAGAGCCTAGAAGTGGTGCTAATGAAATGGTTAAACCTGGGCCATGTGACTGTGCAGGGAATCCATATCAAAAAGTTCCCAGTATCTTCCCCTCTTGCCTCATCTGTCAGTTATCTGCCTTTCCTCTGAATGCCCACACGACTATCTCTATGCCACTCTATGCCCCCTGGCCCCTCTGGATTGGGGAGGTGTATGGTGACAAACCAGTAGCACATGCAGCCAAGTAGCTCCCCCAAACAAGCTTGCTCAAGCCAAATGTGAGTAGGGCTGGTTGCAGCATTTTAAAGAAAATATTAAACAATAAAGAATAAAAAAACAGTGTATCTGCAGACTCCTAAGATAGCAGTTTGATGTGTAGAGAGTAGTTATTTTGAGTGAGGACACAGAAACTGGCAACTAATGACAAAATTAAAATGTTTTAATATTTATTAACTATTGATTTGTTGCTGTGTTACAGGTGCCTGCTAGATATTTTATAAAGAATAATTTATTTATATAGAAAGGGGGTATATATATTAGCATCTCATTTTTTAAAATGGATACAGCAATCATGATTGTCAGTTGTGGGCCCAGGAAGCCAACTCTGGTTAACTTAAGCAGCAAAGTAGTTGGCAGGAAAGCTGGAGAAGTTATACTAGAAAATGAATAGAAATCAAGGGAGTCTAAATGGAGGGCTTATAGCAAAGGTTACTACATAGGGTAGGGAATACCCTTCTGTTCAACACTCTGCTTAATACTCGTGCCTCTTGGCTCTTTACAATCATCTCAGCTGCCGCTGGACACTATGTAATGGACTGTTAACTGTTTCTTCATCTTGATGAAAATCATTGAAGATTCAGAGTTGTATATGAGACTGTCCGATAATCCATGTCTTGGCTGCTGGACAAGAGGAAGGAGGAAGAAAGAATTTACTCTTCTTCAGTTCTCCAGTAGAAAGAAGTTTCATGCCTCCCACATGGACTCTCAGAATTAGATATTCTCCCCAAATTAGAAAAGGTTTCAGATGCCCGTGGACATGTAAACAGATGTGATTCTCAAGATGACCTAGTTAATGAACAGAGCTGTTTAGGTTTGTTTGAATCAAAATCCCATGATCTTTACTCTTCATGGAACCGACTGATTGTCAATAAAATTCTACAGAAAAATTTAGTTACAGAAATTACATATTTTTTTCATCAATATAGTGAGAATAGGTGTCCCATTGAGCACCTACTCTATACAAAAGGATGCAGAACAAGACAGAGTGGGAGATAGATTCTTATAACCTTAGATTATATTATCTAATTAGGGGTCCTGCTAAAGTAATGTCTACTCACTACCAACTGAGTGTCAGTGCTGAAAAGAACTATGAGCCTTCAAGGTTGGGAGATAACACTATGAGCTGGATGTTCCAGAAAACTTTACAGTATGGGTGTTTGGTATTTAGATATACAGGGAATGATATTTCAAGCAAGGGAGAATTTGCTTACACAACAATATATGAAGCACAAATCCATCAGATTAATGCAGAACTTTCTGGATTAAGTTCATGATGTCATTAAGGAAACAAAAGCATTGATCACTAGCCTGTAACTATAGACTAAATTCAGTCATCAGAATAATGGGGAGTTAGGAAGCAACTGTCAGGTCTTTCTGTTTGAAGGAATCTCTCTTCTGGTGGAAAAAGCAAGGACCGAATACTGAGCCTGCAGCGTTAGTAAACAGGCATTGACCAAATGAAAGGACAGAGAGGAACCTCCAGCTAAAATGTGTTCTTGAGGTTTTTGACCCAGAAAGCTGATTGCTGGCTAATAAAAAGCGTGGATGGTTTCAGGTGAAAGTCAGTTATGAGAGATCTGAAATACAAACAAATTCGAACCCTGTGTTTTGTTACTCAAGACAGAGCTCATTTACACTGGCTTTGACCTTATAAGAATACGGTCAGTGGCCTTGGAGCAAAAATAGTAATGCTCCCTTCTGAAGCGAAGCCAAGAATAATGCTTCAATAAAGATTTGTAAAGCAAACTCTAAACCGAGGATGCATCCTTTAGATGTTTCACTCAGCCCTACTTACATCAGGTGCTCACCTGGAAAAGGAAATCTATGGTTGGACTAATGACACGTATTAAAGCCCCGATAACATCCATATGGAAGGCTTTCATTCCTTTATAATTAACATAAATATCCTTTGCCGGTGAGTTGTACAATTACAAACAAATGAGAGCATGTTGAAAGGAGGATAAATAGCAATAAATCTCAGAGATCATTAATTTTTCACTCAATATTCACACATGGTCTTCACTCTTATCCACCTCCTGCGCCTGCGCACTCTCTCCCAAAATGCAAGCACCTTTCATCCCTCCCCTTTTCAGCTGTCTCGGTTCCCCCTCACAATGCCAGCTCCTTTCTATTTTGAATTCTTATTTTAAATGTCACTTTCTGAAAGAGACCTTCCCTGACCTGTCTAGCTAATGTAGGCTAGCTCTATTCTATCATAGTGTCTTATTTTCCCCAAGATACTTATTAAGTACTTAATATTTATTTACTTACCTCCTTGTTTATTTTCTGCCTGTCCTTCTAGGCTGTTAGCTTTAAAAGTTGGGTGATCATGTTCTTTTATTTCTCGCTGCATATTCAGTGAGCAGCAGAGTGACTGACCATAGAAGACACTCAATACTTATTTGTCGAATGAACAAATGAGTCAAAACATTTCCTAAAGTTTACTTCTGAATCTCTCACAAGACAAACAGATGTTGATAGATCTCACGCATGGTAGGAAAGGTAGATTCAAAGGGACCTTCGAACTCAGACATTTTTCTTCTGCTTTTTGAGAAAATAGGATCTCATTACATACGCAAATGAACATCAGAAGATTTTTGCTGTTTATGCAACATACAGAGTGCTGCTATCCGAGGGTCTCCTTTTTTCAGGATTACACAGAACACTGCTTTAGACATAGTGATTGATCAGTATTGTGTTGATTTCATAGATATTTGAGCGATTAGATGGTTATATGAACGAATGGATAATTAAGAATGATATAATAATACATAGAGTCAAGGATTTTCTTTGGGCTATGAATCAAATAACGAAAATGCTAACACGAAGATGATTCTTGCTTTGAATCAGGCAGGCTCTAATTAATATTTATTAAGTAGGGAGTAGCGTCTCTGGCTGAGAATATAAATTAACAAACAGATGGTTTCTCTAATGCAGAAAGTGCAGGTTAGAATTTCTTAGCCCAATTAGCATGTCAGTTTCTTAGCTCTGTATTTGCACTGTGCACACAAAATTGCAATATTTGGGCTACAAGTAGTACTTGGAGGGGCTGATGGTTTAGGACAAAATTACCCTGTTTCTAGAAAACACAACTCGAAATGCTTCATTCACCACACTTTTTTTGTTCATTGCTACCCTGACATGTAGAGAATCAATGCTGAAAAAATGGATTTAAGGACATCACAATTTTATTCTGTATGATAAAATAATTATGCTTTAGCATGTTCATGAAAATCTACTAGAAAACTGAATGAATTGTACTCCATTCTCAATCTAGAAAAAAAAAAGTGATTATTTTTGAAGTCTTTTAGAGGGCAACATAAATTGTACCTCCATTTTGATTGTATTATTCATATAAAATGCCTTTGCACAATGCATGGAATGAAGTAAACTCTCAATAAATGTCAATTTCCTTCCTTAGATAACATTTGACAATTATAATTTGTTCAGAAAGTTTTAATCGTGATTTTTGAACCACTCAATATATTTTAGACATTGTATGAGTGTTTTGCAGGCATTGTCTTGGTAATCTTCATCTTCTCCCTGTGAAATAGAGACTATAATTATCCCCATTTTTTAATTTAGAGAAGCAGGTCATTTATCCAAGTTCACAACTAGTAATCTAGGTCTGTTTTATCTAAAAATCTATGCTAGTAGATGTTTTACTACTCAATTAAATATGTTCACCACTTTAAAAGAATTGGTACATTTAAAGCTTTGATTACAAGAATTCTATTGTGATTTATAACTGTATTTGTGAAGTGCTTTATATTTTTAGTGATGAATCCCATAAGAATGAGAACTGTTTTATTCTCATGTCCCACATCTTCCCAATGTCTGAGATATAGTCCGTGCTTGACAGGTATTTGGCGAGTTAGTGAGTGAATGATTCCAGAAGAAATACATAACATGAACACACTGTTTGTGGGGTGCTCAGTACCTCCCTATGAGAAGTGCTCAGACTAAGTCTGCATGGTCAGCTGTCATGGATGATTTAGAAAGAATTACTAAATCATGGAAGAAATTGTCTTGGATGATGAAACAATTTGCACAAATAAGATGATTTTCAACTTGTTTCTACAAGTGTCAAGAAGTTCAGAATCTTATTTATGTCATCCTCAAGTAACTTTTTCTTGCTCTAAAAGTATAAATCAGAATATAGAAGAGTGAAAAAAAAAAAAAAAGATTCATGCTATTTCCCTATCACTACTCTCAAACTTCAGGGAATCCTTTCTCATTTCAAAGACTTGCTCCAATAATGTATAATCTCCTACTCTGTTGGCTTAGTTCTTTTGAACTGCTATGACAAAATACTAAAGACTAGGTGGTTTATCAAAAACAGAAATGTATTTCTTATAGTTCTGGAGGCTGGAAGTCCAAGATCAAGGTGCCAGAATGGTTGGGTTATGGAGAAGCCTCTCTCTCTTCTGGGTTACAGATTACTGACTTCCCTCTGGGTTCTCATGTGGTGGAAGGGGCTAGGGAGCTTGGTGGGGCCTATTTATAAGTCACTTACCATGAGGACTCCACCGTGATAACCTAATTACCTCCCAAAGGCCCCTTCGAATATATCACCTCGAGGATTACATTTCAACATATGAATTGGGGAGAAGTGGCAGGACACAAACATTCAAACATGGTACCTGTCTTGAGATGTGACACTCCCGTAGCCATTGTTTCTAACTAAAATGTTTGAAACAGGCACCTTGGAACAATCAAGGTATTTTATAGAAAAGGCGATTTTCCCAAGGCCCCAACTTGGATCTGTTGAAGCAGAATCTTTGGTTGTGGGGCTCAGGAAATCACATTTTATCCTGCTTTCACATGTTTGGGATGATCACTATATAGCAGTCACCCTTTACTCTCAAGGGATATGTTCTAAGATCCCCAGTGGATGCCTGAAACCTTGAAATTCTAATCAACTTCTTCAACTCTACTGGAAATGTGGCAGCAGCTTCTTCTTTGGCAGAAGCAGCCTCTCCAGTACGTTTTATATTTCTCAGTGCAAACCTATTCCTGAATCTGTGTAACTTACCCCTTTCTTGCAGTAAATCGCTTGGTGTCACTCCTCAGGAAATTCCTTACTGAAGTCTTTGTATAGACTCAGTGCTTTCTGGTGCAACATCTTGGCATCAAAAGCGACACATTTTCTGTTCTCGTCTTCCACCCACAAGTTTTAGGCTTTTTCCATCTTAACTAAGCACTTATCACACACTGTGGCTATAACTTTTGTGATTTGAGGTGCGACGGCAAAACTAGCACAAATTTATTTTTCCCTCTTCACAATTTTATGGATAACAAGTTTGTTCTTACAATAGATATTGGCAAACTTGGCATATGATTTTTTTTTCCTTATTAAATTGAGAACTTTCAACTTTTCACTTAAAAGAAGCACTTTACAGCTTCTCTTTGGCATATCTGAATTGCCAGCAACTACTACTCTTGTGTTTTGGGAGCTTTATTAAGTAAAATAAGGGTTACTTGAACACAAGCACTGTGATAACACGACAGCTGATCTGATAACTGAGAGGGCTACTAAGTGACTAACAGGCGGGTAGCATATATAAGGTAGATATGCTGAATGAAGGGATGATTTATGTCTCGGGTAGCATCGTATATTTCATCAGGCTACTCAGAAAGATGCACAATTTAAAATTTATATATTATTTCTGGAATTTTCCATTTAATATTTTCAAACCCTGGTTGACTGTGGGTAACTAAATCTGCAGGAAGCAAAACTACAGATAAGTGGAGACTACTGTGGTCTGAAAATTGCTGTACTCAGACTATCCAGAGACAAGAATAAAATCTCAGGCCTCATATCTGTGCATGTGCACGCGCGCACGCACAGTTACGCACACACACACACGCACCTATATTAATGTCTATATTCCCCCACTGTATTAGTCAGGGTTCTCCAGAGAAACAGAACCAATAGAACCAATAGCTGTATGTATACATGCGCACTGAGAGAGAGATAGAGAGAGAGATTGATTTTAAGAAATTGGCTCATGCCTCTGTGGAGGCTGGTAAATTGAATGAAAATAAAAGCTTCTACTATGGAATTTGCAGGGCAGGCCACCTGGTGGGAGAGCCAGGGAAGAGTTGACACTACAGCTCAAGTCCAAAGGCAGTCTGTAGACAGGATTCCCTTTTTCTCAGGGAGTCGGTCTTTTTCTTAAAGCCTTCAACATATCGGATGAGGTCCACACATGTAACAGAGGATAATCTGCTTTACTCAAAGTCTACTTATTTAAAGGTTAATCTCATCCAAAAAAAATATATATGTTATATATATATATCTATATTTGTGAAAATATATATATATCTATATTTGTGAAAATATATATATCTATATTTGTGAAAATATATATATATCTATATTTGTGAAAATATATATATATTTTTTCACAATGACATCTACACCTAATATACTCACTTTTATGATGGTTTTTAATATTGTACAAACACACACACACACAAATTTATATACTTAATATGTCAAGTCATTATATTCAAGGTCCTGAATAATTTTTTTCTAGCCCTAACCAAAAAAGGGTGGAAAAAAAGAAACATGTGTAACAGTGGGGGATAACCTTTGATCAATGTCAAACTTGGGAGAAGTCAAATTTTTCCCTGGCTTTTTTGCCACAGGGTAAGCTATTTTCGTCTCCCAGTCCTGATACAGTCGAAGATGCTGATCAGATGGAATCCATGAGAAAGAGAAATATTCCGGGTAAAGGTTTTATTCCTGATCTTTGAGCCAAAGCTTAATTCTCTTAATTCACTGAGGAACTCAGCCACTACTCTCATGAGTCTTCCAGTTTCCTTTTTGATGTGCCCAGAGGTCTGCCACCGCACACCATTCCAAAACTCAACTTTCCTACAATGACTCCTTTTGCTCAGGAGGGCTACATAATCATATTGCCCTGGAACTTTTATTCTGGCATTGATTTGGGAGAAGAAATTAAGAGGCATTAACATTTTACTTTCCACAACACATGAAATTCTTCTTAATGAGCCTTTAGTAGAAAACCTGTGAATTAATTTTCCTTTACTAGCTAATGAAAAAGTGGGAAATATTAGTGTATATACATTAAACTCCTCATTAATAATTTGCTTTTAATTTGATAAAGACAATTTCACTCACTGTGATAATTTTGCTAAACTAATCTGCAAGAATTGTTGTGGCTAGTGATTATTTCATGAGATATGTTTTCATGGGTTGCATTTTAGAATAGAGCTCAACTATACATGCTTTTCAACTTCATGGGATTAGAATTTTAGCTTCCTTTCTCTTGGTTTTACCATGTGGCTCTCACAGGAACTCATGCACATCGTAGAAGCGTTTATTTTCATCCAAATTCCTCTTGGACTTTTGCATCTATGCCTGGGAATGAGTCTCAGGAGTGAGTGACACTGCAATTGTAAGTAAAAAAATTACAAATATTTGCCCCAGGAAATGTCTCGAGGGTTGTTGCTTTTATACTTTATTTCTTTCTTGACCTCTTTACTTTCTGTCATTAGGCCTGGAATATTAGTTAACTCGATAGATAGATGATAAATGATAGATGATAGATAGATGGATAGATGGATAGATGATAGATAGATAGATAGATGATAGATGATAAACAGACAAAGAGACAAAAAGACAAAGAGAGGACATTTCTAAGATAATTTTTCCAAAATAAGTATATTCTCGGAAATCTGCACTGGTTGGAATACCCATTTTCCACACAAAGTCACTGCTTCCAGTAATCAGTTGTCACTACTTCCTACATTCTCAATGTCATTTTGTCTTTTCTGCTTCCAAAAAAAGTTTTGCTATGATAGTCTCCATTATACCCCTTCTACCCACCAAATCCTATTCATTTTTTCTAAATCTAAATAAAAAGTTTAATAACTCTAGCTCTTCCACTTCCTTAGATGTACAGTAATCTCTTCACTCTTCTGATTGCCTTTTGCACATGCTGTCAGTACTGTATGCTTTGCATTTTAAATATATGGTATTTTCTCTTAATTTTTTTGTGTTTATTTGTTTTTTCTTCTTCTTAAAACCTGTAACAATGCCTTTTTAAGGTAGATGCTTATGCATCTCATACAGTGCCTAGTCATATGCAGGGTATTCAAATTATGGGTGGATAGAAAAACTTTTCATCAAATGGACTCTCAAATTATGTTCACATGATTGGGTATGAAGTGTCTCAATGATAGATTTATGACTTCTGTTTTGTAATCATTCTTCAACCTCTTCCCACTTCCTTGGTTGTATGCAATTCCCATTCTCTCTATTCTTAAAAAGCAAGATAGGTAAATTATAGATAAATTATTCACTAACTGTGTGATTTGGCATATTTACTATTATCAGTAACAAGTTACTAATTATAAATCTCACATTTTTCTTGCTCACTACCTGACCATGGGGAATCTCAGAAAAAACTCAGCATCTATTTCAGGCTGTTCTTTTTCTATGCTTTATGCATAAATGCAGCATTGGGATGAGTGACTTTGGGATGCTAGGGGTGGAAGACAACGATGGTAAGTGTCAGAAATATTCTAGAACTCCCATAATTCATAAATTAAATTAGTAATTATGAAAACTTAGGAATAGGGCACATCAAAAAAAAATTTAATTTTTATATGTATCATGGTTGAGAAAATTGTTCAAACAATGGTTTCTGGATTTATAAATATAATAAATGCCCATTTATTCATTTATGTTTTCATTTGATAGTATTTATGATCTATGATTTGGAATGGTTTTCCCAAAAAGTAGAACAGAGCTGTGGGGATCTGTGAAAGTATCCATGATATGGCATTTATTCCATGAAGTTTTTCTGACCAGAAGTAGAATGTCATAATAAGTGTCTCTTGTATAGAATGGGAATCACGAGTCAAATGAGGCATCAACCTCATGCCTCATTTGTCAGCCACACTGGCTGAACAAAGCAGACCTTACAAATTAAACATCATAGGAATTTATTTGTGACTTAATGCAAGAGTTTCCCTTGGGAATTTATTTGGCAACTCATTTTGATATAAGCAATTCCCATTACAAACAAGGGAAATATAAACAACAGAATTCATTTTTCTTTCCTTAATACACACACCTGTGGAGCTGTTTTGCTAGAATAGTATTTTCCCTTTCATTTTCCATGACTGGCTCCTGGTTTCTTCACCATGATAAAAATATGTGCCATCTTTCGGGGCATTTCCATAAGAAATAAGCCATAATGTCTGTCCATCATCTTAAAAAGAATTTTGATTACTACAACAAAGTTAAAAATAAAGGTCAAATTTTAAATACAGAAGGTTAACAATTTTTTTTAGTTATAATTACAATGATTCTGCCTTGGAAAATCTTGAGAATATTTGTTCTTCAGCTATTTAGGTTGTTTACAAGAGTTCCATGGTTTCAACTGTGAACATACATCTGGCTAACAAAGATTTTCTCATATTTTTAGATACCTTTACTTAAAGTAGGTCAATAGGCTATTTTCAGAAATCTTTTTTTTTTCCTGACAATATAAATTGCAAAAGATCTCCTCATAAAATGCAATGACAGACACACAGGATGATTTCTTTTTTTAACAAATGACATCAGTGCCTTAGTATTGTTGATTGAAATGCATGGTGCTGCATTGCTATGTACAATTTTTGAGTTTTTGAGCTAAACCATAAGTTAGTCTCTAGAATGAGGCAACACAATCCCCCAATCTGAGATCATAACCATACAGGAAAGCAAGATAGTGTTTGGAAACAATGCTATTTCAGTAAAGTTAGATTTTGTCCAGCAAACAGCATGAGAGATTGCAGTAATTATCTGAAGACAAAACAAATTATGAACCCTTTTCTTTTCCCTGTATCTGTTTCTAAATGTCAAAATTTGTAGAAACAGAAATCAATTTAACAATTTAAAATTTGAAATAAGTTTTGGTTGATTTATACCAAAAGAGATTATTCATTTTTGACATGATCTGAAATGTTCTGAGAGACAGAGAGAGACAGAGAGACAGAGACAGAGAGAGAATTTTTAAAGTTAAATAATGGATTACACTTGCAAACTCTATAACACCAGGAAATTGATTGGATTCCAAAATATACTGAGAGGAATCACAGATTGGAGATATGGTTTAAAATGATCAATATAAACTGTGTCACTATAAATAATGATCTATCCAAAAATATCCCCCAAATGCACATAAATTTAATCTGATGCAAAGGAATCATAATCTTAAATTTTATTTAGTGAAAAACAAATATTTTATTGCAGAATTTTTTAAAGGCTCAGAGGATAAGACATATTGAAACAGAGGCATAAGAAATAATTATGTATTCTATTGGCAGAAGACAAAATAGTGTGAATTGTTTAAAATTAATTCACATTTCTAACTCCCCAGTAAAAAGTAAACAGGAGAAACACTTTAATATAACGATTAGTGTTATATTTTTAAAATCTCTACCATATGTTATTTAGTTCTAATCAAATTATAATTTATGTGACTTTTAAAAATAGTCTTCTAAATAGTGTTCTTATTTTTATTCTTTTCCTCCAATCTATCCTCTGCAAAAGCCAGAGTCATCTATCTAAAAAGCAAAACTTATCATGTTTGCTGACTTTACAATCTTCGGTGTCTGACTGCTTCCCATAAGCTGAAGTACAGAATTTTGGTCAAAAAAAAAAATTGTCCATGACATGATCTCTCACTAACTTTCTACCTTACTCTATATAGCTTCCTACATTTACACGATTTCAGCCATATTGTTCAAGATAATGCCTATCTGCTCACCCTCAAAGTCAAGGTCTTCTGTGATGAACTGCCTCCCATGTTTCTCCTTAGTCTTTTCTCATACCTCACCCCATTCTTTGGTCTGTACACTCCGACCATAACACACACTTGCTGTTTTCCCACTCGCTGCCCTGTTTCATTCCTCTAGGACTTTGTTCATGTTTTCCCTTTGCCCAACCCACCCCATTCCTCACTTGACTAACTCATAACCATGCTGTCCTCCAGGAAGCTTTTCCCGTCATCTTCTGCCAGTTTGATTTACTTTTCTATTTCTGAATTCCCATAACACCCAATCCAAATTGATGATACAAAGCTTGTTTCACTTATATTGAACATATCCTTTCAAGTCGATTTCCCTTACTAGAATAAAAGCCATATGAGGGCAGGGAATGATTCATCTATTTTTGTAATTCCTGGCTTCTCACAAAATGCCTGGCATATTATAAAAATCTTCATTATGTATTTTTGAAATGAATGTTATCTTTACAAGGAGGAAAATCGTTTGGGACCATGCATTTAACAGACTCAGTAGCTTTAGAAAAAGATAATCTGGCAGAGCTTCGTAATGGTTTATAATGCCTGTAATTCTTATTTCCACACAAATTATAACTTCTAGCCACAGTTTCTGCAAATTACTAAAATGTTAAAATTATCTAAGCATTTGAAATTCTATTACCTTGTCAAATAAATAGCATTATAAATCTGTGGAAAATTGGGTTTGCATTGGAAATATTGTAAAAACATTTTGTAAGGCTGGTGTCCTACAATGGTCTCAATCCTGATGTTAGGGGTGTAGGAACATGATTCATGAACCAAATCTGCTCACTGAAACCTAAAAGGAGGTAGTTGACCAGGATTAGGATTAAAGGGAAAAGACCGATGTCAATTTAAAAAAAAAAAAAAAAAAAAGAGCAAAACCTGCTGTAAAAATAAGACATTAACGAGCCATCCTAGCGGTATAGGGATGTGTGCTTGAAGACATCAGCAACACGGTGACAAAGAGGACACATTAATATGTAGCAAGAGTGAAGTATTTTACCCCTACAGGTAGACGGTGCTCTGAGAATTCATTTATTCAACCAATATTTTTGTATTCAAAATATTTTTGGTCACTATGTGCCAGGCACTGTGCCAACCTTTAGGGATATGGGTATGAAGACAGAGATTCTTTTCACTTATAGAATTTACTGTGGCATGTAGAGAATTTGGAACATATAACTGATAATAAATTATCTTCAGTCGAAATTGTACTATTTTTCTACCACTTTGTTAAACAACTAATATTGACTGGGGAAATCCAAGGATAGCAAAATATGAATGGTTTCTGATACTGGGGTACAGGTATTTGGAACCTTATTATACTCTCTACCATTGTGTATGTTTAAAGATTTTCATAATAAATGTTTATGAAATAAATATTTCATAATAAACATTTAAAATAATACCATCATAAAGGTTAGAAAATAATCTACTACATGCCAGTTTTACTCTTTTCTCACCTTCCCTTTGTTCGTTATTGTTGGTTAGGCAGTTCAGGGGAGAGTGATCTATTTATCTAAAGGGATAAGCAAATTCCGGAATGGTCACTGATACAGATTCCTTCTGTCATTGTTTTCATTTAGTATCTATTTGCTCCTCCAACTCTGCCAAGATGTTTGACAGTATTTGAGCTGCAACTGCTGCCAGTGTGGATGAGCTAGAACGCTTGCTTGAGGAGAGGCCACATCTCCCCCTCCAGCAGCTCTCAGGCCTGCACCATCATAGAAGTTGAAAGTGAGACCCCTTTCTCCAGGCATCACCAGTTCCTGTCTTGCCAGGCTGCTATGACCTGGGAATCCAAAATCCTTGTCAGTTCTGCAAATAGAGGCCCTCCTCTCTGAAGGCTTCTCTTTGGATATAATACTTAGGAAGTTCTTAAATTTATCTTTAGCAGGCACTTAAAAGAGATTTTGAAAAGTCCTTTCTGAATCTTTCCTTTGGAATGTTAACTACTCAACTTAAAGCCATCTTAGACCACCTCTATCTATTGAATTTCTTTATCCTTTTGACAGAGTCAAGATTTTTGTTATGTCCACTAGAGGTTGCAATGGTGTGGCCAAACCTCTTCCTCTAACCTCATTTTATTCTAATAAGTCAAACAAAACCATAATGTTCTTTTTTTCTCCTCAGTAATGCAGATTTACATCATTTCAGCTATATTTTTATGCCCTTTTAATCACCCTCTATCTCTCTAAGCCTATTGATCTACTCTATTTGCCATCTTTTAAAAGTTTTTTAAAAAACAATTGCTCCTTCAGCCTTATATAAATCAATCTAAAAAAATGTATGTAGAGAAAACAAAATGGAGAAATGCTTACGATTCTTAAGTTCTAACTCGAGCTTGAATTTCCATTTCTCTAGTTAGCTTTCCAAAAGGTATGTTTGTATGAAAATGTTCACATTCTTATTTGCTGTATTTTCTAACACTTTTTATACCAATGAATCATCATTGTTTCATGAGGGCTCTTAACTGCATCACTAAACTATTGGGCTCCATTAAAGTGCAATTATTTTCTTTATTGGTATTATCACTAGTACTCCTAACAGTAACAGTTCTGATTCATTGAGCATGTGTGAGGTGCCAGGCACACATGAGGTATTCTACATACATTATCTCAATCGAGCTTCATCACCACCCTTGAAGTGCAACTGTTATTGTCCACATTTTATAGGTGAAGAAACGGACCTTGAAAGGCCAAATGACATAATTCTCTTATAGCTAGTGAATGAAAAATCAAAACCAAACCGACCTCCATCTAAATCCAAACCCTATGTTAAGGACTGCATTATTAATTGTGTCCAAAATTTAGTCTTACAAATTATCAAGTTATTTTTTTCTCCTTTTGGATCATTGACTCAATTAGAGTGTGATGCATCGTTAAAGCAAATTGTATGAAGAAAGTTTGAAAAAATTGGGACCTCTCAGCCACATGCAGAGGGAAATAGCAACCGTTCAAGAAGAGTATGGCATGTGCCTTCAAGAGCTAGAAAAGTTTTCAAGTACATGGCTCATTTGTATCACCTCAGAAAAGAAGTTTAGGACAGGTCTCTATAGAATTTAGTAAAACCCCTCTGGCTAATAATTAAGATTCTCTATGTAACTTTACATTGAGAGTGCTAACCGTATCAAAAATGTAATAACAATTTATTGAGCACTTACTATATGCTCTGTTGTTCTAAGTGCTTTACATGCTTCTTCTCTATTCCTTCTTATTGTTATATGCATTTTCAGATGAGGAAACAGACATAGAGATTAAGCAAATATTCTCAGATGAAATGATTAGTAAGAAATTTGATCCCACATCTTTCTAGCTACAAGAACTATGAACTTAAGAAAAATCATGGCTATACCAAAGGATCACAAAGACAGAAGTGTGGGAGGCAGAGGCAAGAGATGACAGTGGGAAGAAGGAAGCTAAGCATTCGAGGCTGTTTTTGAAGCAAATTTAGATTACTAAGCTATAAAGACAATGAATTTAGAAACTGGGGTTTATATTAGTTAGATGTTGCTTTTAGTTCTAGCAAAAGAGATTTTATTATCATGCTTTAAATGGCTAACACTTTATTCTCTTATGTAAGAGCATGCTGAGAATAGGCGTCCAAGGATGTTTTGGTGGCTCCATATGTACCTCAAGGGCCTAGTCTTCTTATAGTTTTCTACTACTACATGTGGTTTCCATTGTTCAGATAACCTCACAGTCCACAATAGCTGCAGAGATTCCAGCCATCCGGGCATCACGAAAAAGGAAGATGTTGTATTCAAAAGAATATACTTCTCAGGTGTGGTGGCCTTCCAAGAAGGACCAAGAGCCTTCTGCTTAGATCTCATTGATTAGGATTTACTCAATGGCCAAAACCATAGTAAGAGAGTCTGGGAAATGCATTTTTTTCAGCGGGGCACACTGCCTCATTGAAGAAAACTGAGATTACCTACAAAGGCAAAAGTAAATAAATAAATAAAAAGAGGAAAAAAATGAATATATTAGCATTAACAATCTCAGTCATAGGGCAGGACTGAAAAAGCATTTTTCAGCCAGCAGGGCAAAGTCAAGACAATGTGAGTCTCGTGAAAGAGGATATAGGGAAGCGAGGAGCAAGAAGGGCAGTCCAGATAAGCAAGCCTGTCCTGTGCGCAGGGTCCATTCTTAAGCATATGTCTTTTAAGTTTGGTTATTTTCAAACTTCTGATATATAGTTTACATTTGATCTTGTAAATTTAATTCTTTCAACTTCTCACTATCATCAACAAAAATCTCAGTAAAAATTAAAAAAAAAAAATCCCAAGTAACTTGATATTGGCTCATGATTGAGGCTGGAATCGCTTTGATAAAAATCACTACATTCAAAGTTCAATATATCAGGGCATTCTCTGCCTTTGACATACACTTTGAATTTCTTTTCTTGCCTAGTTTTCCTGCTTTCTTTTTAGATGGTGAACTGGTTGGATGCTGTGGCATAATACTCCTGGGATGACCCCCAAAGGCATTTCTGTTAAGTTCTAAATTAATTAATCCTGCCATATATACAGTTACCTAAGACAAGGGACACAGATTACCTAGAAGCCCAGATAAGGACAACATAAAATATGCAACATTCCTAATAGAAGCTTGGATATAAGATTCAAAACACCTCAACTGAACTGATGGGTCTTGTTCATATTAGTCTTATTCATAATTTCAACAGTACCAGTGAAAATCACGACTTGTATTTTTATTACTTTTTCTGGCCCAAAAGTTTTCATCATTACTTAAGACAGCTAAAATTTTAGAGGAACCTAAAATTTTCAAGCTGAAAGAGTCAAAAGAAAAGCCAGAAAAATATGAAAATGAGAATTAGACTAGAAGTGGAGAGGATTAAGGAAAATTATTCTGAGAAACCTTAAAAATAATATCTTAATCTGTAACTAAAGCTTCAGTCTTTAGTTTTGGATAAAATTATATCATTGCCAATGTTTGGGCACAAAAAATGAGCAGAGAGAAAAGTAGTTTTGATATTACTCCTGTCTTTATTTCTAACTGCCTGACTCAACACTTCCGTTTTGTGTCTGACCCTATAGAAATAAAGTTCATTTAACTGGGTACATACTGTAGAGCTTGAATGTTGTGTACGATATAGTTTTAAGAGTTCCATTTTGCTTTCCAAAGCAGCTGAAAATTTTCTCTTCACTCATGTTAACCTTTCTCAAGAACAAAGAGACTTGCTTTTTGGCACTTGGGCAAGTGGCTCGAATGATGAATATTTCAACTACCTCCAAAACACACTGAGGCCAAAATGCAGCATTGAGATGCTTCGGGGGAAAAAGCCAACTACTTGATATGCAAACACAAGCACTCCTGGGATCCAGAAGTGGCAGAGATGTCTCCTGCCTCGAAGTCACTCTTAGGAAGGAAAGAGTTGGAGGAAAAAAGAAGCTAACATATGGCAGGTGTGACCAGCAGAGATGTAAGTGTTGCCAACCCTCAAGTTCAAAATAGGCCTTCTTGCTTCTTTCCATCTCCTAAAATATTTTTACATCTAAATCACCCACAACTGTCAGTTGACAAGGCAGCCGAAGTTACATTTAATTATATTTAGGTACAATCATAACTAACGATATTTCGAAAGATGTGTCAGCATGAAATACATTTTATTCACACCCAAATGTTTTGTCAAGAGATTGCCTCTTAAAAGCAATCAAACTCAGAAGCAGAAAAATAGGTTTTAACTAGGGAATAAGTTTTATTAGAAGCAAAATGCAATGCTAGAAGCCTACGATTCAGAAGAAAATGCAAAAAACTTAATTCTTCTGTCAAATGAGATATCCTATGTACCATTTCTTAATAACACATAGAAATGAAGCAGAGAGAAGCAGATTACAAAAGCATACTACCAAATCAGCATCGCTATTCACATTTCATCCATCTATCTATCTATCATCTATCTATCTATCTATTTATCTATCATCATCTATCTATCTATGTCTAAAGTTACTACATTCCACATGCCATAGTAGGGAATGGAAATTCAACATGAACAAAAGTGGTTTTGTCTCTATTGCTTTAAAACATGAGTTTTATTATTAGGTAGGCATGGCAAGGCCAAACAGATCAGGAGACTATTGTCATTGAAATGATAGTTTGTTATACTCACAGATTCGCAAGAGAAGGAAGTATACTGTCATGCAGGGCCACACCAGGAGGCACTGGGGTCAGCCAAGAGGCAGAGTAGGGGAAAAACACCGGCAAGAGCTTTTTTTGTGGTTTCGTGTGAAGGAATGGGTGACGCAGGCTAAGTAAATTTAGGATTGGTTAGTCTGAAAAAATTTCAGTGGGCCTGGGGATTCTAGTTGTCTGGTACCTGGTTCTGAGGTGTTGAGGGCAAGGAAATAGCGGCCCTGAGTGTGAGAGCCTGAGGAAAGAGGAGGCCAGGGTGTTGGCTCTGGACCGATGGATTCGCCTACAAAAGGCACATTCACAGGCTGGTTGTCTACTGTCTCTAGGAACTGACAGACCTGGGGAGGGGCAGTCCCTCAAAGATCCCCAAAGCCCACATGGCAAAGCCTCAAAATACAAAAACTAAAATTACATTGTTAATGTATCTTTGTGCAAGGATTTTGCTGCTTAACAGTAAATCAGAGAATAAACCAGCGATTGATGTAAAAATACAATAAGGGGAATGGGATTGTATTTTGGAATTTATAAAAGAGACACCTAATCTAGACTAAGAATCAAAGAACACTTCCTTCAGATAATGTTTAAACTGAGTCCTGAGGGGTATAGGAGGCAAAGGTAGGAGGGGGCATGGGTCAGGGATGAGGGCACAGTTCACCTGAACTCGGTGAGCGTGTTTTGTCCAGAAAGGAGTTAGATATGACTGGTGTGTATGGCAAGGGAGGCATTAATAAGAGAAAGACTATTAATCAGACACCAAGTATTTACTGAACGCCTCCTAGGTAGCAGGTCTCCTGTAGTAGCTAGAAGTTGACAAAATAAACAGCCTTGGAATTCAGTAAAGAAGTCCAAATTTTATTGCAGGTGCAATGGGAATTCATTGAGTGATTTCTAGAATCATTTGAGGAGGATAAAAGAAGAACAACGGTCTATGCTTCAAAATAATATTCATCAACTGCAATGACACATGACCTAACATTTTACATGTAACAGCCCATGGGTCACAGTCTGGAAAGCAACTTAAAATGTATCAGTAACCCAGCAAGCCACATATCAGACTCTTCGTGGGCGCCAGCCACTTCAGATCCGGTCCTTCTTGTCCATCTGTGGTTCTAGATGCTGTTGGGTGCTCTGTTCTGCCTGAGCTCTAACAGGGAACTACAACCGGACCCCGCCTAACTTTCTGCTCAGGCTGTATAACCCTGGCTTCCCTGTTGATGCCAAGGGGCGGGCCTCAAGAAGCAAGACCGTGTTGACACTGGTGCAATTTCCACCTGGAAGTGCTAGGACCTTGATGCCAAGTGGGATGAACTTTGACCAATGGTAGACGGGAACAGGTTACTCCTTCCCCAACCTATTCCACTAAACTGAGAAGTGATTTTTTAGAGGACAGTTCTCAAGATCCAGCAAATCAGTAGTTTTCTCTAATTGTCCCTCTCTCCCTCCTTGCCTCACTCCCTTTGTCCATCGCTTCAGCTCCCTGAGATTATGTTCCCTAGTCAAGCAGTAGGACATATCACTGTGTCAGGCTCTGTTTTCTGGGGAATCTAGACTAAGACAGACATTTTCATGAATCCCTTAGGTCAGTTACTCATATCTATATACTATTCTTATGGTTCACCAAAGTGCTTTCGGAATATTCACTGAAACTTTTCCTATAAAGTTTTGAAAAGAAAGAAACGAGAATAATTCATGCTTTTGATAAAGTATAAACCAATTATGCAAAACGGATAACTTCAAGCTTTTCAAAGTTATGTCTGCTTTCACATAATCCAGACAGCTTTCATGAGGCTTTAGCCACTAAGCCTTTCTTTTTAAGGGATTCTGTTGAGATCTTACCAACTTTGTACTTAAACAAAAATTTCCGCCCATTTCTCCTATGTTATTTTCATATGTTTTCTTCTGTCTCTTTCTTTTTTTTTTTCAAGGAGATTTACATTCCCTTGTTTTATGCTCAGTGTTCTAGACATATTTTTGTCTTCAGAGTACTGTGTGGTAGAAATGGCCAGGGTATGGGGACAGAATACTTGGGATAATAATTCCAGCTCTGCCACTTATGAACCTTGTGGCTTTGAACAAGTTGCTTAATTTAACAGATGAACTTTTGCTCATCTGTTAAATTGGGATAAAAATAATACCTACATCATAAGCTTATGTAAAAGATTAAACAAATAAATGTACTTAGATCAATGCCTAGCAAATCTTAAACATATAACCACAGATTCATTGACTTCTTTCTCTTTTGCTACTATAATTCTTTGAAGGGATGAAAGAATTACAAGGTTAAAGTCAGAAAGACTTGGGTTCAAACCTCAGGTTCACAATTGAAGAGCTGCTTGACCTGACCAAGTCACTTAACAAACTCTGCAACTCTATTTAATGTCTTAGACCCTTTGCGATTTTTCATATGCCGACAATTTTTTTCTCTGAAACTCTCAGGTTAGGATAGGTTCGGAAATTTAAAATTCATCATATTTTAGAAATCTAATAAGGTATATATATGGTATATTTTAATAACACTCCTAACTAATGACTGGTATGGCACATAGTAATCAAATATATTAACATTCCTACTGAAAACCTTAGGAAAATTTATATGAGGTGGAATAAACTTAAAAATCTAAAAAAACTTAGGGGAAATCAGATCAGATTTTACCACTAAACAAACTTGCCATGTTTTTTGGTATCTTTGTTTTCCCAAATTGCAGAAAATGGACTGTGGAACTGAATTCTCAACAACCTCTGGGATGCAAGCCCCTCACTGTGACATTGTAGGAAATGACTTTCTTCCGAAGGCCCTTCTTTCTTTCCTGTATTTCCCATGATGCTCATGAGGCAAGGTCATGGCCCTACATTTGCATTTACTACTGTTCCACTAGGAGCTTTCCCTTTTCTTGACTCATATCCTTCTTCTAGTGCGTATATAAATATTTATTGAGTACCTATACCAGGTACATACTAACCAAAAGAGTAACATAATTTCATAAGACATGATTTACTATCTAGGAAACAAAGAAACAAAATGTTGAATGTAGGTGGGCATTTTATATGTGTCCTTCTCCTCACCATATACTTAGACTAAGCTATTTGAGAAACAGGGTGGTCTTACTCAAAAGTAGGCATTAAATAATTGTCACAAAATTGCAGACATTTTTTTCTTTTAAAATGCTATAAATTCTCAAGCACTGGTTTCTTTTAGGATACCCCTAGGGTTCGATGTTTTAAAAAATAAAAATATTGCCTATTAAATTACTTGCTAAAACTTACTTTTCTATTGTCTTGAGTCTGAAGCATGAATCTGAAGTTAGACTCTATGAGCAGTGGGAAATCCTTTGTATCGTTGCACCCTCTAAAAGGAGAAATTATTCTTATCGTTTGGACCTACTCATAGCCCATTTTGTCTAGAGATATTTTTTCATTACCTCATGATACAACGTATTTCATTAATGTCCTTAAAGACAAAAAGACAACTCTAGTTAATTTGAATAAAATACCAGTCAAATCCATTACTTGGTATGTATTACAGGTAATGATCACTTTGTGAGGCTATTAATATTCAGCTCTCTACTCAGTTTTCTGTGCTGCTAAAATCTGTTCTTTGGATTTGATTTTTTTTCTTTTTGCATTAATAAATAAACATTTACCTCTGTGTGTGGTTCTTACCCCAGAGGTGTTCAAATATTTGTTCCATCATTGTCACCCTTAGTTATTATTTATTGAGCACACTGTCCTGTCCCTGTGGTGTTCCCACAGTGCCAGGCCTGCCTCGCAGATGGGCAATGTGTCTCTCAATGCATTCATAACTCTCAATACTCATACACCAGAAAATATAAATAATCTTTGAAATCCTAGTCTGGTGTCATATTGAAATAGAAAAAAATGTGCATCTTTTCAATAATCATTTTTTTTCAGTTTCTTTCCCCAGCCCACATGAACCAGTTTAAACCAGTTAAGTTTGTTAAGTAAATAGAAATGGAATAGAGTCATTTATAAGAAGCAGCTCAATTTTATTTTTTAACTGAAAAATAAATCTTATAATTGCAACATTTCTTTTAAGCCTGTCCTTCTGAAATCTCACAATAAAAAAAAAAACGAAAGTGCATAGACACATATTGTATATTTATCTTGTTTTAGACCTTTAATGTCAAGGTGATGCCTGGAGCAAATATTTAGTCAGGCAAATTATAATCTTATCAAAAGAAGGATTTATAAGAGAAATACTAGCACAAAGCTCTCTATAATGGGTTAATGGTACCCAGTAATCATCTTTATTCTTTTCACTGCTTTTTGACAACATCCTACTCAGCAACAGCTGCTTTATCACTGCTTTTAATGACCATATACCAGAATATCTTGCATAATTCAGCAAGATTGTTCTGAAGGCCCTCCGTCTGTCTAAGGATGTCTGCTCTGCTGAACACTTTTGTGTCCCAGGGATTTCTTAACTAACAGGTGCACTGTTATACACACCAATAACTGGCAGAGTGAGGAGCGCTGTGATTCAGTACACATCTCCTTACGATAACTACATGAAAAATGAACTTCCTTAAGGAAGGAAAAATGAAGAACCATTTAACTTGTCCAAATGCATTTAAGCTAATGATGTATGGAAGACTTTTTGGGTTCTGAACAAATATTTGTGGTTTAATCTCAATCTTCTCTCCACACAGCTATGGTTTTTGCTCACAAATAAAACTACCATGGGCGACGTTACTTTCTCTGTGCAGACTTGTTCTGTTCCTGAGTTAATATGTACTGGGAGTGTATAAAATACGTTTGAGTTAAAATTGGGCCCTGAGAAACTGTCCATTCAGCCAAAAGAAAAATAAAACAAAGTTTTCACCTATGGAGAACTTAACACAGCTACAATAAGAACAAATTCAAAACTTGATTTAAAATCTGATTTTGGTTGGGTGTCCAGTTCATAGGCCTTTGAGTGCTTCTTCATATCTCTGAACTTTGACCACTGAGACTAGAAGCTGGGATTCTTTTACATAGGTGTCTTTTGAGAATTTAGAGAGGGATGTACAGAAATAGAACACTGAGACTTTTAATAGTGCTCAGATTATGGAATAATACATGAGCACAGATCATTAATATGTAAAATGTGAAGTATCAAGTTGTAAAGCCTCATGACAATCAAGGTATCTAAGGTTCTGACCCACGACAGACAGTGTGACCTCAGACTCATTCTCCTGGATTCTAGGGCCTTATTAAGGGCAGTTCTAGCTACCAGTTATCACAAGGGTTTGTAAGAATGTAATGGAACACTGCAGGCTATCATTTAGGAAAGAATACTGTATATATGGTTGTTACCGATGCAGTTGATATTGATATTATATTGAAAAGTAAAGTTGTCATTGATGATGAAACATCTCTCAAATGAAGTAATTCTGCAAGCAGACAGCTACTATCTGGGTTCGACCATGCCATCCTCTGTGCTGACTGTTGCAATAGTCCCTCTGGGTCCCTCTCTCCAATTTTCTAACACTTCAAGTCCTTCCAAGCACCACCTAGTGGCAATTCTAATCACATCAGTCCCTTTCTTAAAACACTTGTAAAGATTCCCTGTTGCCAAGACCAGCTGCTCTGGACATATATGTACCAAAATTTGATCTAAGACGTGCATTAGTTTTCCGCGGCTGCCAAACAAAGTAACATAGGATAGGTGGCTTAAACAACAGAAATTAATTTTCTTACAATTCCGGAAGATGGAAGTCTTAGATCGAGGTGTCGTTAGGGTTGGCTTCTTCTGAGTCCTTTGTCCTTGGCTTGTAGATGGCCGCCTTCTACTGTGTCCTCACATTGTCTTCCTCTGTATATGTCTGTGTCCAGGTTTCTTCTTCTTAGGCGGATACCAGTCACATAGTATTAGGACCCACTCTAATAACAGTATTTTAACTAAATTATCTTTTTAAAGTCCCTATCTCAAAATGCAGTCATATTATTAAATACTAGGAGTTGGGACTTCAGAGTATGAATTTTGGGGGGGGACACAACTCAGCCCATAAAAACTTATTCTCATTATAAACTGTTAGGGATCCCTGGAGAGTAAGTAACCTTTAGTACCTTGAACTTTTTCAACATTGCTATTATTTACCAAGAAGAACCTAAGAGCTGTGCACACCTACATTGGCTTGAGTCAGTTCACAATCCTTGGGAAACACATTTACTCTCTCTGTGCCTCAATCTACTTCACAAGGTTATTTTAACAATTAAATATGTTAAAAGTAATATAAAATGTTTAAAACAAATACCTGCTGAATAGTGTTTGCCATTATTATTATCCTTTATTGAATTAATGATGAAATGATGAATGAGTGAATGATTCAATCAATAAGAGTAGTTTTACTCTTTTATTTACAGAAAAGTAAATTAAAAGCAAGAAAGCTTCCATGACATTCTCATTGTCACCCTCCTTTTCAGAGATAGAACTTGTGTAAGAACTTAGGTACCCAGACTCAAAGTCTAGTTTTATTTTTCTTCACGATGTCACATGAGTCATTCACAAATGTCTACCAAAATGTAATTTCCACCTAATCATATAAAAAAAAGAAAAGAAAGAAAAAAGAAAGAGGAAAAAAGAAAAGAAAAAGAAAAGAGAAAACCAGAAAATATCTCTGACATTTTCTGAACTAAAAATAAACTAAAAGCACTCTATTTCAATTACTAAGATCTCTGTGTATATGGTTGATTTTAATTCAGTTTGAACTATTATTCAAATCCATTACATATTTAATAAATACTAATTGAGTCAAGCATGTTGTTATTGAAAGAATGTCGCATAACTGACACTGAAAAGAACTTATTATGAACTAGATTGAGACCATTTGATCACACCTGTCTAATAGATTCTATTTGGTGTATCTTAGTAGATACCAGCAATTACAGGTTAGCTACTCCTCCATATGACCTATTACCAAATTTCAATGAAAATGAAAAAAATAAAAAACCTCAGACCATAGTCTGCAAAACATCCAGACATATTTTAGCAGGTGTGAATAAATAGTCATATAATCTCTTTTGTCATCTCAGTGAAGTCCCAGGTCTCTTTTCTGTTTACAGTTCCCAAAGTACTTTGTATGAAAGAGTCATCTGAGCCAAATACAGGATTAAGCTAAGTCACTCTCAGGCAACTAAGACCTCTCTACACTTCTGGCAGGACACAGATTTATTCAGGGGTCAAGACCAGGGGACTATTCTCAAAGACAGAAAATAAAGGCTCTATTAGATTCTATACCCTCCCTGTTTATGCAAAATCAGGGAGTTTCTCTACAATAGTATTGTCAATCACATATTCATACAACTAATTTCAGTTATGCTGCCTCCTTCCAACACTCACTGTGCTGATTATTAAAGGGATGACCTGAAGCAAAGAAATTCCAAATAGCTCTTTGAGAGTGACTGCTTCTGAGTGTGGTAGTTCTGGTTAATGGGAAAAGGCTTTTACTGGAGTGTGAATACTGGATAAAGACAATTAACTGACCCTAGATTGTACATTAAAACTTAGCACACACATTTTTATTACACTCTCCATATTAAAGTGTTTTAAAATAAATTATAGATGTAACATCTACCATGCTATCAGCTGGCCTATACAAAATTTATAGAGAAAGTCTTTCTAGAAAAAGCAAAAATTCAGCCATGCTGAATGATTTCTCTTCCAGAAGATGCTCGCTAACAGATTTGTTCCATTCAAAACAAATAAAAGCATATACTTGAAAAATACAAACTTTCTCCCCAAAGAAAGTCTCTCTCTCTCTCTCACCCCTCTCTCTCTATCTCTACTTCTATATATCTATCTAGCTGTACATACACAGACACAATACTTGTCTGTGTGTATACTCTGTGATTTTCTTCATAGAAATGATTATCATCTATCGCAACTAACATTTTCTCAGCTTAATTGGTCTGTAGAATTCAAAGTATGTACTCTTTTCACACAAGATTTATTTAGAGATCTAGAGTGAGATAATCACTCCCCCCAAAATCTATTTATTTATTATAGGATTTTAGATATTATATGCTAAATATGAGATATTATTTATAATATAATACTTAGATATTCATAAAGACTTAGATACTGACCAAGGAATTAAAAAAAAAAATATTTGACTTGAGTTAAAAAAATAGTCCATCTAACAATGAACACTTGCATAATTCCTTCTGTTATATAATAAGCACATCAAGGCCTCCCACTCTTGTAGGAGGAATGCATTACAGATATATTCTGAGAAAAGGAGAGGCACTGTTAATGTGTGGCTCTATAATACCTTCTTGAAATCTCACAAAAATGTTGTTATTATTACCAGTAAGGAATGAGGATGACCCAAGTTATGCGAGAATATAGCTACTTTAGATCAGGACCATTTTAGATATATGCAGGTATGCCCTAAAGGGTCCAGCACAATGCTTCCTTCATATTAAGAATTAGAATCAAATTTTGTTCATTTGATGACAACAGTATTAAATTCTAATCTCAGGCCACAAGGTTTCTGGATA
The DNA here is from genome assembly GCF_902729225.1 of Pteropus medius. Taxonomy (NCBI): domain Eukaryota; kingdom Metazoa; phylum Chordata; class Mammalia; order Chiroptera; family Pteropodidae; genus Pteropus; species Pteropus medius. The sequence continues at coordinate 12,118,464 of NW_024349797.1, forward strand.
GGCATAAAAATCTCAAAGGAGATAGGAACAGGTGTAACTATACAAACAGAAGCTGGACACTACAAAGAACTCATTATTACATTATACACTATGATGTCATTTTCCTTGTTCCTGATATGAATATGTATTGTAGAACCCTAAAATGGAGGGGTTAGAAGGAATGTTTAAAGTCACCCAGTCCAGTGTTTCATTGTTTGTACTGTTCTGTTTTGTTTTGTTTTGTTAACAGTGAAAACCATCTTTTAACTGAAGTGAAAACTCTATAATAGGATTTAAATATTTAAATTAGTATTCTGGTTGCCCTCAGAGGATTAATTGAAGAGGTATATCTAGAGGAAGATACTCCGCTTGAGAGCTATGATGAGAGCAATAACTCAGGTAGTGAGAATAAAAAATTTAAAAAAGCATGCACCCAAGAAATATTTAGAACTTAGATTCAGCATGTGGGGATAAAGGAAAAAAGGATATAGAATTTGAATCCTAGGTTTTCAGCTGGAACACCTGGTCATAATACAGAAGTGGATTTCCACAGGAAGTAAATTCATTTGGAAGAACAGGATTGAGATGGGAGATAATATGTTAGATTTATCTGTGTTGGTTTTGAGAAATGCAGTGATAGTATAAAAGGATAATCTCAACGTGTGCGCACACACACACATACACACACATACATCTCCTTTGGTTCTAATTTGTGGATATCTAATTATTTAACCTTGTGGTAAGCCCCTGTTATAAGGAACCATCAATTGGAAAGAACTTTGTTCACACTCTTTGATCAGCAAAGCCATAACCTCTGATCCTTTCTTTAAGGTACACTCTCAGCAATGTGAAAGAACACTTTGTAAATATATATATATATAATTTGTTAGGCCCATAGATTTGATCGAACCATTGGAATGTCACTACCTGACTCTGGTTCAAGAAATGGTAATTTTTGGTAAAGTATTTTTTTGTGTTTCTTTATTTAAATGTAAGATGATTAGAATTGTTGCTTTTGTCAATTTTTATTACTCATTATCTGAAAAAGATTATCATCTATATTTGTCTGAAGAAAAAGAAAAAAGTCAGATATCCAGCCTGGGTCATAAGCTCTTAGCATTATGAAAAGATTTAAGAAAACTGGGTATGGGGAGGGGAAACTGTGCTTAGAGATTTTATTTTAAATGGCCACAGAGAAAGTATGGTGTGTAGAAGACAATGATAAATAAAGGTCTGAAACTCAGGAAGGATCTTGGCCTAGAGCTATAGATTGTTCTTCATCAAGGTATAAATAGTTGTAAAATTAAAGGAAAGGACAGGATCACTCAGAGATGCTAGGTAAGGTCTGGAGAGAAGAGAGCCTAAGATAAAACCTCGAATACTATTAAAAGTGTGGCAGAAGACCATCAGAAGAAGAAAATCAGGAAGAAATGGCAAGAGGTAAAAAGTGAACTAAGGAAGAATAGCATTATGGAAATCAAAGGAGAGAGATTTTCAAGATTTAGAGAAAAGTAAACAGATTCAAAGTTTGTGTAGAAGTTATATAAGATGAAAACTAAAACTTACCCATTAAATTTGTCATTCGGAGAGTCATTAATTGATTTTCTGTGGTTTGAATGGAACATTACAGCCACAATTATGATTACAAAGCATTGTATAGTGATCAGGATGTGAGTAAATGGGGACTAAGAGTATAATCTGTCAGACAAGCATTTGATTAGAAGGAAGAGGAAAAGGTAGTGTGACAGGTAAAGAAGGTTCAAAGGTAAAGAGGGTGTTGTGTTTTACATGCTTGTATACAATTCTTTTGTTTTAAAAGTAAAGAAAAAGAGTAAATATATAGAGTGAAGATTGATAAGTAATCAGGGAAATAGAATAATCAAAAATGAGGAAATAGTAATTGGTTGTATTAGTTTCTTAGGGCTTCCAAAACAAACAAACAAAAAATACCACAGATTGGGTGACCTAAACAACCGACATATATTTTGACACAGTTCTGGAGGCTAGAAGTTCAAGATCAAGGTGCTGGCAGATTTCATTTCTTCTGAAGCCTCTCTCCTTGGCTTATATATGGGCGCCTTCTTGCCAAGTCTTCATATGGTCTTTCTTCTGTGTGTCCCCTGGTGTCCCTTTGTGTGTCTAAATTTTCTCTTCTTCTGAGGACACCAGTCAGATTGGATTAACACCAACCTTACAGCCTCATTTTAATTAAATCACCTCTTTTAAGGTCCTATCTCCAAATATAGTCACATTCTGAGGTACTGGAGGTTAGGGCTTCAAAATATGAATTGGGGAGGGGGGTGCGCACAATTCAGCCCATAATACTGATGAAGAGAATGTTGGGTCAGGGTTGTGGGAGAAAAAGAGGGCATTGTTCAGAAGATTGAGCAACTTTAAGTTGATGCAGCAGTTGGTGGCCGGTAATTATAGAAACTATAGAAACAACCACTTGGACCTCTTGTCATTCCCAATAGAACGTATTCTCTTTTATACTTTAAACACATATCTCAAGTATATTTTCATTTTGTAACTCTTTTCAATGCTCCCTTCACCACTATTAGGTGATTGTATTGTGATTAGTCCCTACCTCAGTCAACAAATATTTGTCAAGCATCTAATTTTGTGCCTGGTGCCAAACGTTTTATGGAAATAGAATTTCAATTTATTTTTTAATATCAAAAGTATGTCATTGAAGTAAGTTTTCTAGCTTTAATTGTTTCAACCTCTAATTTGCTCTGTTGTTTGATTCTAATTATCCTGATACTTATAGATCATTGTGAAAATATTGAGATAAATTTAAAATACAGAATATATTGCAAAGGAATTAAAGTAGAAATAAATAACAGAAAGATAACTGAAAAATCCCAAAATTAATGGAGATTAAATAACACACTTCTGAATAAAACATTGGTAAAAGAAGAAATCTCAAGAGAAATTTTAAAAATATTTCAAACTAAATGTAAATGAAAACACAGCTTGTTAAAATTTGTGGGATGCAGTGAAAAGAATACTTAAAGAGGAATTTATAACATGGAAAATATTAGAAAATAGGAAATACCTAAAATCAATAAACTAAGTTTTAATCTTAGGAAACTAAAAAAATAAATAAATAAACAATAAAAATAAATTAATTAATTAAATTCAAAGTAAGAAAAAAATAAGAAATAATAAGAATTAGAACAGAAATCAATAAAATTTAAAACAGAAAATCAATAGCAAAAATCAAGGAAACCAAAAGCTTATTTTCTAAAAGGATCAATAAAATTTATAATTCTATAGGTAGGCTAACTTAAAAAAATAAGAGAGGACACCAATTACTAATATCAGAAATGAAAGAGAGGACAACACTACATATTCTATAGATATTAAAGATAATTTTAAAAAATCAATATGAACAACTGTATGCCCACAAATTGGATAACCTAGATGAAATAGACTAATTCTCTGAAAAACACAAGCTGCCAAAACTCACACAGGAAGAAATAGATGATCTGAATAAGTCTATATCTAAAAAAAATCTGAATCAATAGTTAATCTACCAAAACAAAAAGCACCAGGCCAGATGGTGAGTTCTACCGACCATTTAAGAAAGAAATTATACCAATTTTCTCTAATCTCTTTCAGAGGGTAAAAGCAAAGAAAATACAACCGAACTCATGCTATGAGGTCAGTATTACCCTAACACCAAAACCAGATGAATACATAATAAGAAAATAAAACTGCAGTCCAATATCTTTCACGAACATAAATGCAAAAATCCTTAACAAAATATTAGCAAATAGATACCAACAATGTATAAAAAGAATTATATACCGCAACCAAGTACGATTTACCCCAAGTATGTAAAGTTGGTTGAACTTTCAAAAATCAATTAATGTAATCCATCATAGTAATAGGCTAAAAAATAAATAACATGATCATATTAATAATTGCAGAAAAGCATTTGACAAAATCCTACACCCATTCATTATAAAAACTCTCAGTAAACTAGGAATAGATGGGAACTTCCTCAACTTGATAAAGCATATCTACAATAAAAAAAAAAACCTATTGTTAACATCATATGTAATAAAAAGAAGCTCGAAGCTTTCCCACTAAGATCAGGTACAAGGCAAGGATGTCCCCTGTCACTGCTCTTTTCAACATCATATTGGAAGTTCCAGGAAATGCAATAAGGCAAGAAAAAAAAATAAAAGATACATGGATGGGGAAGGAAGAAATAAAGTTGCCTTTATTCAGACATAATTATCTACATAGAAAATCCAAAAGCAACAACAGAAACACTCCTAGAATAACTGACTGTAGCAAAGTTTCAGGATGCAAGATCAATATACAAAAGTCAATTACTTCCCGTTAAATTAGCAATGAACAAGTGGGATTGGAAATCAAAAATTCAATATCATTCACATTAGCACAAAAAAAACTACACAACATTTGTAGATATAAATCCAACAAAATATGTGCAAAATCTATATAAGAAAAATTACAAACATCCAATGAACAAAATTAAAGAACTAACTAAACAGAGAGATATTCAGGTTTATGGATAGGAAGACTCAACACTGTCAAGATGTTCAATTCTTTCCCACTTGATCTATAGATTCAATTCAATACCAATCAAAATCTCAGACATTTATTTTGTGAATATCAATAAACTGATTTTAAAGTTTATATGGACAGGCAAAAGGCATAGAATAAGTAACAAAATATTGAAGGAAAACAAAGTTAGAGAACTGATACCACTCAACTCCATGACTTACATAAATCAAGAAAGAGTATGATACTGGTGAAAAAATAAACAAATGGATTAATAGAACAGAATAGACAGCCCAGAAATAGACCCACATAGATATAGTCAATTGATCTTTAACATAGGAGCAAAATACAATAGAGCAGTGATGGTCTTTTCTGAAAGTAGTACTGGAGAAACTAAACACACACACACACACAAACACACACACCCCATATATGCATATATACACACACATATACACACAGATCTTACACCCTTCACAAAATTTAACTCAAAGTGGACCACAGATCAAAGCATAAAATGCAAAACTATAAAATTCCCAGAAGATAACATGGGAGAAAGCCTAAATGGCTTAGGTATGGTGATGCTTTTTAGATACAACACCAAAGGCACAATCTTTGAAAATCATTGATAAGCTGGACTTTATTAAAATTTTTAAAATTCTGTTCTGTGAAAGACAATGTCAAGAGAATCAGAAGATAAGTCACAGACTGGGAGAAAATATTTGCAAATGACACATCTGATAAAGAACTGCTATTAAATACATATATATATATATATATACACATATATATATATATATGTATATATATATATATAACTCTTAAAGCTCAAGGAAAAGAAATGATTAAAATATGAGCCAAAGACATCTTAACAGACACCTCACCAAAGAAGATATACACATGGCAAATGAAACTATTAAAACATACTTCACATATGTCATCAGGGAAATGCAAATTAAGACAACAATGAGATATCATTACACACCAAATAGAAGAGTCAAAAACCAGTAAGCAGATAACATGAAATGCTGAGAAAGATGTGAATCAGGAGGAAATCTCACTGTTGGTGGACATGGAAAATGGTGCAGTCTTCCTGGAAGGCAGTTTGATGATTTCTCACAAAACTAAACAGTCTTACCAAACCATCCAGTGATTGTGCTCCTTGGTATTTACCCAAAGGAATTGACATTTTTGTCCAAAAAAAAACTGGTACACAGATGTTTATAGTAACTTTACTCATAAGGTCATATATTCCTATCAAATGTATAACTTTAATGAAAGTTATCTAAACATTTATATAATTAAATTTTAATCAGTTAGATTTTAGGGAATTTTTAAAATATAGTAGGCTTGACTTTTAAGGCCACACATTAGTAACATAAAGGGATACTTGAAATATTTATAACATGAGTAAAATCCGAGATCATTAACTTTATTCTCTACCATGAATCTTATACACTTTGTGAATAAAAACACAGAGATCAGATCTCCTCAGTAACCAAGAGTCATTAATTCTTTGTTAATGCAACACACTTGTGCTCTTTTGGCATTATTATAATGAAGAACAGTGTTTTACAAAAGCAAGTCAAGGAAATACATTAAATCATGACCTCTTTTCTTTGCACTACTCTAGTTTAAGTGCCCTGAAATGAACTTTTTACTTAATTAGCATTCTTCTGTTTGTCACTTTAAGTAATTATTCTTTTCAATTTAATTGAAGTGTTATATGTGAGGTGCTAAGAACTGGGAAATAGACCCACCTGATGAATTAAGTTCACTAGGAACAAAGCAGATAGTTGCATTCAGGAGTCAAAGGAGCAGCCTGTTGAGAGGTGTAAAGCAAAGTAATGCAAATAATTAACATCTCTTGCTCCAATAATTGTATTGGAAAGATGGATTTCAAATATCCATTAATTTAAGTGGTCTTTATTTTATCATTAAGCAAACTGCAGATTTGGCACTGACTTTTGCATATGCTTAGCACAAATAGACCATGTTGTATATGTATGCCCTTGAGAGTGAATATGAGAAGTTTCAGAGGCTCTTGTGCCTGATGCTATAACCAGGGATGGGCTGTTAACTGGGTAAAGTCTTAAAGGCACAGCTATTCCTCAAGAGAGCAGAAATTAAGTTTATACCTCAGAGCTTAAACCTCAAGGTCTGTTTGTTCAAGGATAATTTTTCCCTGAGAAAATTGCTCTGTAGCATCTAAACTCAGATATGTCTTAACATTTTGGCTTAATAATTCATAAATAAAAATGCAATATTTGCTTGTGCATAACCAGCATGTTTTTTTTCACATTTTAATATTTCTGAAACTGGAATGCCTCTTACAGTTACATAGATAGATAGATAGATGATAGATAGATAGATAGATAGATAGATAGATAATAGATAGATAGATAGATAGATAGATAGATAGATAGATGTTAGAGTGTTGATCACTGCATCACATCATCCTTCTGAGAACACCTATATAAGAAGTTTTGGTAGCCAAGCACTAGGACAACTTTATAAATAAAAATTTATGGACAAACTTGAGTCTCTTAACACATCGTATCTCTACTTCTATGCTTTGGCTCCAAGGAAGCTTAGAGCTAATTTGCAACCTATCTGTAGTGATGGTAGAGAGTGTTCTAGTGGGTATTTTTGTGTACTTACTTTGCCTCTGCTTTTCCTTACTTCCTTGTCCTCATTTTCCCATCCCACTTGTTTACCTTACCTGTTGATGTCCTATCATATTACCTATGTTTATATGAGTACCTCAGTTTATTTTAGAAATTCATAAAATTAATGATTAAAAAAGTTGATGTCTGAGTAAGTTTACAGCAGAGAATCCTGACAAAGACCACCTCAACCAGATGATCAAGGTAATTTCTTTAGTGATAAATCCTGTTGATAGTGTGTTCTCTTGTTATGATGTGATGAAAATGGTATCTTACCTTTCTGGTTTTCCTCCCAAAACTCAAAATTCCAGTCTAATCATGAAAATAACTGGAAATCTCAACTGAAAGACAGTCTATAAGACACCTGACTACTATCCCTTAAACTTTTAAAGACATCAAAAACAAGAAAAGTCTAAGAATTTTCATAGCTAAGAGGAGACTTAAAAGACTTGGTGACTAAATATAATCTGATATTCTGGGTAGAATCCTGGACCAGAAAAAGTACAATAAGTAAAAACTAGGGAAATTTGAATAAAATATGTACTTAAATTAATAATAGTCAATAGCAATTCTTTAGTTACGACAAATTATTCTTATTTGAGATGACAATAGGGGAAACTGAGTGTGAAATATGTGAGAATTTTCTTCACAATTTTTTTATAAATCTAAAATTATCCTATTTAAAAGTTTATAAAAAATTTTTTAAAAGGTAGCTATTACTAAAGATGTGGAATGACTGAGTGAAATGCTGTGTATGGTATAGTTTTGCACATTATGAAGTGCAAGAAAAATATACTTCCTGTGTGTCTGGTGCAGGTAGGTGACAGGTGACACTTTCTGCCAGAAGATATATTCTATGACTAAGTCAGTTCAGAAAGATGTTTTGGAGAGGCCATAGAAACAAGTAAAGAACAGTGCTCATTGTAGTGCCTGCAGGTAAAGTGTGCCTGACATGAAACCCCTTTCAATGAGATAAACAATTCAGGAGAAGAAGGAAAGAGACACTAATAATGAACAACATTTTTCCCTAACTCTGTCCTTTCCCAACATGGGTAGAGTCACAAAACCCTATAGAGAAAGGGACCTATGACTGGTATGGGTGGTTCTTTGTGAATTTCTACATCCTCAGTGTGGGAAACCTACCCATTCTACCTGTTATTCAACCACAGCCCCTTACTCAGGCACACTTTTGACAGCTCTTAGGTATCTCCTGAATCTAGTAAACTGTCTGAATGTGCTTCTTTACCAAACAAAGTCAGATCAGCCTTCTGGTCTTTATTCCATCTGACTAGCCTCTCTGGTCTTCAGATTCATCTTTTATTACCTTAGGGACAAAACCTCTAATAAGTGTTAGATTATCTGAGATGGGATCTGGTGACAGTAGAGACCCAAAATAACAGCAGCATAAATGAGATAGAAGTTATTTTTTTTTCCCCATAGATAAATTCAGCAGTGGGCAGTATGGGTCTGGTGTGGTGTCTTCCCAGTGATCTGGGACATCGGATGTTTTCATTCTTTCTTCTCCACCATTCCTAGTGTGCGGTTTTCAAGGACATAGCCCAAGACTGAACCACCATTATCACACTCTTATTTCAGGAAGAAAGATGCAGGAAGAAAATGCAGGATACAGAAAGAAAAAGAACAAGGGTTATATGTCAGCAACTTTATAAGGAAGGATCTCAGAAGATAATTGACCACAACTGAGGGAATGCTGGAGATGTTTTCACTATTCCAGAATGTCATTTGCTTTGGCAACAGAAATTCTATTTTTCAGAGAAAAGGGGAGAGTTGATATTGGGAGATACCTAGGAGCCTCTGCTATAGTAGTAATTTTTCTTTTTAGCACTTAATCTCATTTATTTCTGGTGTAACAAAATTGTCCCAGGAAGACCTAAGCTCTGTTCTCAGCTCTACTACGTACTAAATAAATACATGACCTTGGTTAAATAACTTTACTTCTTTGAGATGTTTTCTCATCTGTAAAATGAGGCTAATAACTTCTCCCCTTAATTCTCAAAGGACTTAATCAGATAAATGTGTGTGAAAGAGCTATAATAAACTGTAATGTAAACTATTAATGACTATACTCTACAAACACAGGATGATGCCTCCACTACCATCTTTCTTCTTGTCTCTATTACAATAGTATGTCCCCTAGCTATCTACCTTCCCTTCAACATGCACATACTAAACTATGATTGATACTGTTTCCAAGTATATATTTCCTTGACCCTAAAGAATTATTATGTCAATGATGGATTTTCACAAATGATAAAGAAGGAAGTACGAAGAGCATTAAATGTTTACATCACTTGTTAAACTCATCCAGATTTAAGAAGCCATGATGTGATTAATGGGTGTCAGTGTTTTAAAAGTCACAGATGATTGATAGGAGATAAGGGACGGGATTATTGACTGAAAGCAAACAAACAAAAAACAGTTCATCTGTAGTAGTCAGAACATGGTGCATCAATGGAGTTTTAGAATTAGACAGACATGGTTCCAATACCAGCTTCTCCATGAATTATCTGTGGAAACATGAGCAGTTTTGTAGACTTCTCAGAATGAATTTTCTCATTTTTTTGGTATATCACATCATGAAGTTTTATAAAAATCAGTTGACATAAACTATTTATAACTTCTAACTGGTGTCTTGCACATAGTAGGCACACACACACAAAATGGAAATCTAACCCTCTGCCATACTCTTGTTTCAAAAATAAGAAGAAAGAGCAGATCATGGTTGTCTGAAACTTGCAAGATAATATTTTACAATGTTTTGAGCCCTAACTATGTGTTTCACTATATTCAGCTCATTGCATGAGTTACCTCAATCCACACAAACTTATATAAAAATACTTTTATTATTCCTATTTTATGGATGCTGTAATTGAAGTCAGAAAGTTCTACTTATAAAGATTACCCAGCTGGCAAGCGGTGATGCTGGAGAGTAGAAACCAGAAGTCAATATCAAACTCAAACTCTTGGATCTTCATCAATTCATCAAAATCTAATTCACTGAAAGACAATTTGGCAAATATTAACTCACTATATGATCAATTTGCCCAAAAACTCACAAACAAAAGAGATGCGTGAATAGGGCTAGTGCAGACACAGCTTTCTGGCAAGGTATAAATCTTCAAGAGAGTAAACAGCCTTTAGGAAACAGCCTATCCATTTCTCATAAATAAGATGGGCATTGCAAAAGATAACTAAGCTGGTTTAAAAAAAGTCTTGGCGGCAGCAAAACCCTAGTGAAATCAAACATTGGAGAACATCTTTAATTTGGTTAATTGATCACTTTATAAGTTAATCATTTTCTAAATTAAATTTTAGTTGCCTGGTCAGTATCCTAATCTCTCAACCTCCATACTCCTCTGCCAGGTCAGTTTCTCTTTAAATGGTAGATGGCAATCCAGTCCAATATTCTCCTATTTAAATATTTATGTATTGGTCGTTAATGCTCTAAGTATATCATTTACCCAGAAGACCTATCAGAGTAAAGGAGTAGATCCAGAAGTGATTAGCTGACAGCTTTGGAATAGCACAGATTATGGGTTATTGCATGGAAACAAACAGATAAACAAACAAACAAATAAATCCCTTTCCTCTTTGCCCCAAAAGACAATAAAAAAGCTGTTCTAGTAGAATTATGAAAACGTCAAGCCAGGGTATGCCGAAGCACGATTACTAGGCTAAAAGGCGGAAGACACTGCCATCATCTTTGCCTAAGGGTCAGGATTTGGACTAAATAACCCCAACAGCTGGAGCAACAGGGGAAATAGAGAGAAGAAAGAAATGGACAGGTCATGCTGTCAGTGTATAGTAAATAACTCCTGTCTAATCACTACAACATATTGTTGTAAGGGCATTTTTGTTTCTATTTTATAATTGATAAAACCAAAGCATACCTGATTTGCTCTTCTTTTCCCTAGCATGACAATCTTATTTGCTAGGTAAACTCCTCTGGCTTCTACCTTTATAAACGGACAACTCCTAATTATATAAATGCATAAGTCATTCTCAGAAGTAATAATAATAACAATAATCATGTCACCACTGCTCAACATTCCATAGCCACGTGAGCTGGACTTCAAGCCCCACCACGCTACACTAACTCCACCATACAGGCTCATTACTGGTCAGTCCAGACTTGTTGGGGAAAAAATGGTTTCTTCAGGGGCCACAGCTCACTTGCTGAAGAGGCAATGGTGTTCCCTACTTTTTATGGGAATGTTTTTAAAATACATCATGTTCTCATCTTCATAAACCTGACTCTGTAGTCAAACCTCTTACTAATGACTCGGGATTATTATAACATAAATTATTTTTCTATGTTTTCATATGATGATAAGCCTTGACAATCTTGAAATATGTTGGTCTACTTTACGAACTCTGCAACTTACTTTCTGGATTTCTCTTTTTTCCCTCCAGTCACTAAGGAGATCACAATTTTTACTTCTCCCTCTTGGCAGTATACTTAATGATTCTAATTTGTCCCTTTATGTAAAAAAAAAAAAAAATTATAAATAACGTCTTTCATCTACCAAGGTACATGGATATTTGTTGACAGAGTTCATGGTCTTTCTAATAATTATTTCTCACACTGTTGAATTTGTTTTAATTCATTTATATCAGGTTCAAATTTAGGTTTGTATGAGGTTGGAAATCATAAAAGCAAATTATAGGAAGAGTTGAATTTAAAAAAACTAACATTTTCTCTTATAATCTTCTTGAATGAAAGCTTTTTATTACTTTAAAACAAGAAAATCTTAGTGTTAATAATTCTTAGCTGCCACCTCAGGCTTCTCAGAATTCAGCCATTATCTTCTTATTCTTTGTCCCCAATTCAAATGCAGTAAATTGACATCTTTGCCAAGCAAGTGTGTGACCACAGTGCCCATGTCAAAAATGTGTGTTTTGTACTTGGGCTCTCTAGCTCAACTTCAGAAGAGCAACCTTCCACTTTCAGCCTAATCACCACATTAGTACCATCAGGGCCAGTTATACTCAACAAGGTCATTGCTAGCTGCAGTGGCTCCCACAGGACAAGGCTGGCAATAGAGATTAGGGAACAGATGGATCCCCAGTGGGAAGCAGGAGAATTGGACCACCTTCTATAGAAAGAGCAGCCTTTTTGCAATGGGCAGCCTGATCCTGTGAGTAGTCTTGTCGCCAGGTTCACAGGCACCAGCCCTTGGGGAAGCCTGCCAGATTGAAGTGTAGACTCGTGAGAAAATAGTGATTTTGTAAAGAGCTCTGGGTGCCATTATATGGCCTTCTCTCCCAAGTGTTCTTTAGCAAATGCTCTTAGCCTGTTTTCACTTATTAAACCTGCTAACAATAATTCAGGCTGAAAATCAAATTCAGCTTTCCTCTTACAGTTTCCTCTACTCCTGAGTCCCTAATGGGCCCAGGTACAAATATGTAAATATCATACCTCGTGTTGGTAATTAATTTCCTTAAGGTCAGGACTGAGTGATAAGAATGCTACCTTTTCTTTATGAATAATTCATTTCTTCGGAAGATCTTTATTCATTCAGACTTCATGGAAACAGCATAAACTTTTAGATACACATATCTGTGCCCCCATCCCACTTCTCTGACTCCATGTCTCTATCTAAAAGATGAGTTTAATTATGTACATTCAATGCTCATAGCTTGTTAGTTTAAATAAATACATACATGGAAAATACTTATGAAGGAAGATGTTTGATGCATGTCATGCCTTTCCTCCTCCTCAGCCCTGAGCAGAATGAAATGTTCAGCTACATCAGGATATTTTAATCGAACTAGCATGTTGCTTAAAAAATGACAATGAATGCAAATAACTGTGGCAAATAAATAAGCAAGCAAGAAAAACCAACAGAACACCTGACAATATGTTTAAAATTTGAGGAATTTGACATTATATGCTTACCGTGGTGATAAATGCTTCATGTGCATTATCTTGTCTGAGCCTTATAACATACCAGTGTTATAAGTAGACTAATACTTTTATTATCTCCATTTCATAGTTGGGAAAACTTATTAGAGAGGCTACATTTCTTGGCCAAAGACATCCAGGTAATAATTGCAGGTGCAGATGTACATTTACCATAAAGCAAATTAATCTTAAAATCCTCACTTTAACAAGGTCCCTCCAAAAGTTTGTTGAGGCCACAGCAAAGCATTCCTATGGAGATACATTATTGTAAAATTTGCAAAAATACTGTATAAAATTTAGGCAACACAAAATATATGTTTTCCCTTGACTAAATACCATTGCAGTAAGATGTCCCTGAGCTAGTCTAAAATTCCAACTATCCTATTCCTTACTTTTTTTTCTTCTTAGCACTTAACACGATCTAACTAACATACTATATGAGTTATTTATTAATCTATCTTGTTTTTGCTAACTCCTCCATTGAAATGATAGATACATGAGGGCAAACATTTTGGCCTTTTTTTTTCTGTTGCATCCTAACACCTAGAACAGAGTAGTAACTCAATAAAGCATGCTTAATGAATGAGTGAATGAATAAATTAGAATTCTTCTGACTCCAAAACCTATGCCCTTTACCATAGCATCATACATCCTCTCTAAGGGAGATACACATGCTCCATCATAGACAACCCTCTTCCCCAAGGTGTATGTGAACAGAAATCCAACTTGTCAGGCTTTAAACTGTCTCCAAGATAATGATTAATTGGTTACCACGTAGTCGTTGTCCAAGAATTATGGGACAACATTTGAGACCTGACAGGTATATAGCAACAGATGAAGCCCAATTAAAAGGGAAACAGGCCTCTGAAAAAAAGAGGTTCACAATGTGAAAGTAAAAAATAAAAATAATGCTGTTCTGCAGACTTAGTCTGTCACTCAAACTCATGAGAAACAGAGTTTATGTGCATGTTTCTGTTAAAGACAAACTCTCCCTTCAATCTATGTTCCATGTTAAGCTTCTCCTTCCATGAGAGGGAGTATAAATCACTTAACATAGCAGACCATTTTTATAAGTTACTTCTCTGTTATGTATTTCATATATATATGTATACATATACATATATATAAAATAATACCAAAATATAAGAATAATTCCCTTTGTAAATATTAGCCATCTCATGCCCAAACTATATCTTTTGGAGGGATGTATTATATCAAGTCACAGGTGATTCATTTTCTGACTACACATCAAAATCTATCCACCAATGCATGATTGGTGTACTTCTTCTAATTGTTAATAATTTAAACTAAGTAACTGAATCAGAATATTCTAATGAACCAAATATTCTATTACATATTTCTCCAGTGCAAAAGAAACAGCTATATCCATACTGTTCTAAATGTTTTAGTGCATTTTTCTGCCTTCTATATATTGAAGATGTGAAAGCTATCCATTAATAATTAGTGGGCAGATATTCAAGGTTATATTAAAGATAAATGTCTAATTCTACAGAGATTTGAATGAGTTTTGTCTCCAGGTCGATCCAGGAAACTTGTTTTTTGGGGGGGAATAAATTCCAAGTTCAAAGCATTTTCCTGTTGGTGTATACAATCATAGAAATTTAGACCTTTAAGATCTCATCCATTCCCTCATTTTACAGATAATCCTGAGACTCAGAGAGAATAAATACCTTTCCCAACATCTCACAGACAGCTCAGGGCAGAAACAAGCCTTCAAATTGCTTGTATCAAACATACACCATGCGCATTTCCTCAGACTCCCTCAGTTCTGATCACCTCCCAGACTTACTAAGCTATGTCCCTGCTTAAGTGAGTTCCAGGCTTGCTGTGACAGTGCCATGACCTCCTGCTGGCCTGGGCAGTATGGCCAACACTCAGCCAGCACCATGCATTTGGTCCTTTCCTATCACCTCTAGACCTGGATGAAAACAACATTACAGAGCTTTGATCTGGTATCTGGAGAGCAGCTGCTGTGGGGGCCAGATGGCAGCAGAGGGCATTAAATTCTCACAGGGCATACTTTGATCTGTGAGAAATAGAAGATAGCACAGATCCGGGCAAATACACTTCCTCTCTTTCTCTCACCATGGTCTATGCCATGGTTTGTGCATGTGTACTTGGAGAAGTCTCATCTGCCCAGCAAGTGCATCCACTGAAGGACTTACTATATCTCTTCATGGTTTGTCATGAAATGGTGCCAGCTAGATAACAGTCATTTTGCATTACTTGACATGCTTCTTTGCTCACTTTCCTTTACTTGAACCTAACTGCATTTCTCTAATAAAACATTACCCCATTAATCCTAGCCTTAGGTACTGTTTTCTAGAAAACTGTGTTAAAGTCACTACTAATAAACTCCAACATACATTGTTTTAAGGCTTCTTCTTTTACAATTTATTCTTTATTTAATTTAAGTATGGTTTGCATGCAATCTAATATTGGTTACATTAGTTTCAGGTGTGTAATATAGTGATGTGACATTTTTATACCTTACAATGCATTCACCCTGTTAATGCTTGTAATCATCTGCCACCGTGTAAAATTATCACAATATTATTGACTATATTTTCCTCCCCTTTTTCACCCATTCTCTCACCCCCTCCCTTCTGGTAATCATCTTTTTGGTATCCATGTTTGTTTTTTAGATTCCACATATAAGTGAAACCATATGGTATTTGTCTTTCTCTGCCTACTTATTTCATTTAGCATAATACCCTCTAGATTCAGCCACTTTGTCACAAATGGCAAGATTTCATTCTTTTTTACTGCTGCATAATATTTCACTATATATATACACATATACATATATATGTATATATATAGTGAAATATATATATATAATATTATATATATGTATATATATATAATATTATATATATTATATATATATATAAAATATACATCACATCTTCTTTATCCATTCATATAACAATGGACACATAGGTTGTTTCCATATCTTGGCTATTATAATTCTTCAATGAACATAGAGGTGCATATATCTTTTCAAATTAAGTTTTTACTTGTCTTTGGACAAATACCCAGAAGTGGTATTGCTGGGTTGTATGATATATTTATTTTCAGTTTTCTGAGTAATTTCCATACTGTTTTCCACAAGACTGCACCAATTTTCAGTCCCACATATATTTTGAGTAATGTTTTAAATTTGTTAGTTTTTTTCAAAATTAAAAATCTTTAAATTCTAAATGCTTAAAGCATTTCAGGCAACTTGCTAAGAACCTACTAGTAAGAATGCATATGAGATTCTCTCCACATAGAATATAAGTATTTGGGGGAAGGGTTGGTCCCAGTTATCTGCTTGGACAGTTGGTTTTCACCAGAATGTGGGGAGTGAGGTCAGCCTGTAAGTGCCACTATGGGACCGCCAGAATGAAGAACATATTTAGTAAGAAGATATGGCTTGTTTTTTTTTTGCCTTTAAAAACATGTATAATTGGCATAAAACCCCCCAATTTTTTCAAACCATGTTGGAAACTAGATGTCTTAATTTCGCTACTAATAAGTTATTTGAAACTGGCACAGGCATTTAATATTTCTGGGTTCATTTATGTCATTCAACCCTGTTTTCCTTAATAGAGCCCTTTGAGCATACAAATTTTTAGAACCACGAATCATTTCCATAGTAATATGTACACATAGTCTTATTCAAAAATTGCAATAAGTTACCGGGATATTTTTGACTCCTTAAAACCCACTCATGCATCCCCGAGGTACAAACTTCTCATCTAGGTGATAGCAATTATAAATTTATAGCAAGAGAACTGTTACTCAGAAAAGTTCAGGCAGGGGCAGTATGCACAAGCTTTGAATCCAGTTTCAACGCCTTCCCCCTCTCCCCAGTTGATTGATGTAGAGCTTTTGTAGGGAAGATAGAAGGGAGCTTAAGTTCCTGAAGACAAAAAATAAACCAGAAACACAGAAGGATTCTGACAAAGAGAACGGCTTCTAATGTTCAGGATGACTTATAGGTCTGGATGTTGTGCCTTGGTTCCCAAGGTTGCTCTTGTTTCCTCTGCTCTGCATGGGGTTGGTTTCCTCTTGTTGAAAAGAAACTTGGCAATCAAGAAAGGAAAAATACAAAAGGACCTGAAATGCTTAAATATTTAGAGGCGAATTGTTGATATTTTGCCACCAAGCATCCATCTATGCATCTATTTTCCTCCCCTGATTTCTGCTGCCGATGCCCCCTTCCTCATCACGTGTAACCACAGGACACTGCACTTTCATTTCAGCAGCTGACGAGTTCAGAACCTTTCACTTCCCTTCCTAGTTCAGGTAGGGAATGGGAGTGCGATCTCGCTTTGGTCAAGTAGGCAGCTTTTCAGGAGCATTTGAATCCTGCATCTCTGACACGAGGCACAATGGTTGGAGTCATTTACAGTGCAGGTAGAGAGAGGTAAGCGTGGCTGTGGCATCTGGCCAGGACGTCACAGCTACAAAATGTGGCAGTGTTTCCTGGTACCAAGTTCCTTACCTTTTGGAGAGTCACTGGGTGCTTTCTGTTCCCAAGCCTGGTTGGTCAATTCCACGCACTCTCAGTAAACTTTCTGTAAATCATCTTGTGTCTATATTAGAGTTGGTTGTTACTTGCAACCAAGATCCCTCACTAATCCACCTTTATTTATGAACTTTGGGATGGTGGTTATGCCACAAGGATTTTCCTTCCAGGAAAGTAGAGTTTTGGTGTAAAAGGCAGAAGACCAAAGTGAGACTCAGACTTTCAGCCTATCAAATGCACAATAAAGAGTGAGACACCCAATGATAATACTACTCACTCTATGTATAGATAGATGATAGATGATTGATAGATGAATGATGATAGATGACAGATGATAGAAAGATATATGATAGCTAGCTAGATAAATGATAGATAAATGGATAGATGGATGGATGGATGGATGGATGGATGGATGGATGGATGGATGAATGGATGGATGGATAGATAGATGACAGATAGATAGACAGATAGATAGACAGATAGATAGAAGATAGATAGATAGATAGATAGATAGATAGATAGATAGATAGATAGAGATAGACAACTTCTTCCCAACCACCTCATGGGTGACTCCCATGACAGGATTCACTGAGACTTGAAATGTATTCTATAGTTTATGATCTCTTTAGAGAACTAGGAAACAACATGACCTTTTAGGGAGTAAAGTTAGGGATTTTCAAAGAGTGACATCCAGTTTGTTTTTTACTGATATTTCTATATAAAGCAATCATTGCCACAAAGCCTGTCAATACTGATATTTATTTGAGAGAATTTCCAGATAAAATACATAATACCCAGTTAAATTTAAATTTTGGATAAATAAAAAAAATTAAGTATATGTCTCAAATAATGCAAAAAAAATACTTATACCAAAAAAATTATTCATTGTCAATCTGAAATTCAACTTTAACTGGGAATCTTCTATCTTCATTTTCTAAATTTGACATCCCTAATTTGAGAATCCATGATACTGAGTTCAAAGAAAGTGCAGTTAAGGTAGGAGAGAACTACATTATTGTCTCAAGTAGACAAAAGAAACTGAAAGGATAATTAAATTTACAAAATCTCTGAATAATCAAGATTTCCCTTCTTTGATTAAAATGAAGAAAGTTGTATTACAATTGGTTCACTATTAAGCTCAACTGGTTTATTTGTAGGAATTATAGAATCATGGTGGAGACGATATGCAAAAGGATAATGAGATAACATGTTTGAGAAGGAAGAATAGAGATAACTAAGGCAAACTTAAATTTGTTATGATAAAAAAATTAACATATCCTTATAAATATTATTTAAAAAATATTCTTAAAGGTAAGATCATTGTATCAAATAGTTCGCATATTTTAATTCTAATAGAGATTACTGAATTGCCCATCCAAACATATATATTTATCTACAATCTAAGCAAATGCTTTTTTTTGGCAAACAATACGAAGGGGGAGGAGAGAAAGGTATTTTATGGTACCTTTAATATGAACTTGGGATGTTGGGAAAGTGAAGAAGTAAGTACAAAAGTAGTCTGCCATCTTGAAAAGGGTGGACAGAACTGAAGTCTCTCTTGCCTAGCATTGTGAACTTCAGTGAGTTTTCCTAATCTGTGTTTCACATTTCTCAGGTGTTAGATATTAGTAATCATAATACCCAACATTTGTTACAAAGGCTGAATAAGTATATATTTAAAAACCACATAAGCACTGTGTCTGAAATAAAAAAGGGCTTGTATAAATATATATCTTTCTTTCTTCTCTTCTTCCTTTTAATTTTCTCTTTGTTCCTAATTGTGATATACTCCTACTCAGGAAGGTATCTTTTTGGTAGCTTTATTGGCAACTAGGTGGTGCTGTTTTTATAGTATTGTGAGTGTTTCCATTATCATAAATATCATTATTTAATTATTCTATAAGATAATGATGATAATGATGATGATTATATTAAAGATGAAACCATAGAGGCCATGAAGAGCTTGAGCATAGAAATCCAAAAAGTAATATCTTATGTTAAAAATAATAATATGCGGGGCATAGAACCTACTTTATTGTGTAGTGATTAGACAATCTATTCTCCGGTCAATTTTTATTTAAGACATGATAACAAAAGTTAAATAGAGTGGAAGATGGAGGCAAAATAATTTTTAAACATGTATTAAAATTTTCTAAACTAACCAGGAGTTTTTAATCATGGAACTTCTTACAAAACCCATTTTAGTCTTTAGGTAATAGAATAGAAGAGAAAATTATTGGAATCATTTACAGCTTTGAGAAATAATGTCTTAAATAAAATAAAAATTTTAAAAGTAGGCAAGCCCTAAATATAGTTCTGTTAGTAGATAAAAATAATAATGACATTTTGTAACTATCACAAATGAAATTTGTGCTGTGTTATAATTCCATATGAAGCACTTTACATAGATTATTGCATGTAGCCCTCACGATATCACTGCAAGGTAGGAATTATTATTCCTTTTATCTTTTCGGCCAGGAAGGAACTAAAAAATTAGGAAAATATACCCAAGGTCAAATGGCTAAGAACAGTAAGAGCTGGAATTTAACACAGGTCTGTCTGAAGGCTATCAACATAGAGAAGCATCAACATTGAAATAATTATTTCTTGGAGCATTTCCAGAAATATAAATGAACACATAAACATTTATTGAATGCTTGCTTGATGCCAAGTTATAGTTAGAACACCAGCACTATGAGTTAGGGATGATGATTTTTCTCCTCAATTTTACCTATGAGGACACTAACCCTCGGTGGCATTATAAAATCACACAAGTATCATGGGGCCCGCCCAAAATCTAAATGCAGGGGTTTCTGCCCTGGTTCTGATATCTTTACATGGCTCACCTTGAACATAATTTGGTTCAAATGAATTCACTCAATGTTCTCAGTTTTAGTAGAAGCCCAGGCAAAAAATAATCGCCAAAAAATATTCTTTACATTAAAGCTACAAGATTCTCAAATTGTGTTTTGATATTCCCATTTCTCAATTTTTGTTTGTTTGTTTATGTGCAAAACACATGGTATTTGCAAAGGACAATAGAAGAATCTTTGATCAATGAGATAGTGGGGATGGAGGCGGGTTTGACTACTAAACTCAACATTTTGAGAGTCTAGTTCAAATGGGATTCTAAAAATGAGCATGAATCCTAGCATTGACTTGAATAGGAAGGCTGCAATAAATGACATTTCCTTCATCTATGCTCATCATTTGGGTTTTCTTGCTGACTCTAAGCATGTGACCCTGGTCTATTCATTTAACCTTAAGGGGCATCATTCCTTTAATCATATAAAAAAATAGCTATCACCACTTCTTTTTAGGACCCATTTCTATACTGAAGGAAAGAGCTCTGCTGCTGTGATTTTGGCAAACATCATGCTGACACACTAATTTATTCCTTAAAATAATCTGTCTTTATTGTGGAAAAGTTATAAAATTCAAATAAGAAAAGAATTTGGCTATAATCCCACCCACATAATACCCTTTCCAAAATATTACTTGCTATATAGCCAGCCATCTGAGAAATAAAACAGAAAGAATTTGAGAATAGAGAATAGTTAGTTCTAAAAAAAGGACAGTGAGCAGAAACTAGTAAAATTGGGAGCTAATCTCAAGATTAGACTTCCTTTTAAAGGGAGCCAGAGGCAAATATCATGGGTTGCATTGTGTTTCCCCAAAAAAGATATTCTGGAGTCCTAAATCACCAGCTCATCGGAATGTGAACTTATTTGGGGAAACGGTCATTAGAGAATTAATGGAGTGAAAAGGAGGTCATTAGTGTAGACTCGAACCCAATATGACCGGTGTGCTTTTAAAGGGGAAGTTTGAAGAGTGAGAGTCACATACAGGGGGAAGATGATGCGACACACTGGTAGAAGGCCATGTGACTGTGGTGACGCATATACAAGCCAAAGGATGCTGAGGATTGCAGGTCAACCACTGAAACCAGAAGAAGGCAAGGAAGCTGATCCCCTAGAGCTGGCAGAGAGAATGTAGGTCTGTGGGCACCTAGATTTCAGACTTCTAGCCTTCGGAACTGTGAGAGAATAAATGTCTTGTTTTAAGCCACCCGCTTTGTGGTGCTTTATTGAGGCAGACTGAGCAAACTAATATAGCAAGTATCTCCCAGTTTTTTTAAACCTCTGACTTACACTAATAGTTGCACTCTCTACTAACAGCCCTGGCTTGTCATAATCAGACGTGTGCATGCTTACACACACACACACACACACACACACATTGCATTTAAAGCAAGCAAGTTAAATAATATTGGCTAACCGAAGAAACCAGCCTCCTGCTTTATTCTACTTCATTTGAAATGACTTTTTCTGAGCTTTGCTCTCTTCTATGTATTTGTGTGTTTTTTGTTCTAAAACAGCAACCAGAATGTCCATTAAAGATTCTTTACTTGTGAAATAGCTAATGAATGCTTCAACTTCAATGCATTCAGGAAATCAAATATACATAACATGTCATATTATAAAAACAAAAAGTATGTTATTGTACATTTAAAGTTGCATTTTTTGTGCAGGCTTTGATATAGAAACATGGTGGAGATTAGACTGACAGTGATGTCATGGGGAAAGGAGCATCATTATAAGAGGATCTGGCTCCTGGACCTGAGATCACTTTTTTGATGACACCCCCCACCCTCTTGGCTTGAGTATTCTGCTTTTCTGATAGCCTGGCCCTTTTTCTTTCATGGAACATCTGAGCCTCCTTGTCATTTATACTGATGCTCTGAAATATGCACCATCTAAAGAGGGCAGAATGTTCTATGTACCAGGCATCAATGAATATAGGGTACTGGTAACCAAAACACACAAATATAATATAAACGAAACAGCTGGATGTTCTGGCAATTGACACCATGCAAAATTAAATAATTAAATTCACCTGTGAATATATATTTCTTGAATGATTCATAAATTGTCCCACTCCTTGATCATTCCCCCAACTTGTCAGCTTCTCTGCTGCATTTGGTTAATACCTCTTGGACCATCATCTAATTCTGCATACTATACTGTTAAAATCAGCCAAATTCTACAAAGCTGAAAATGCAATATTTTGTAGATCAGTGTTTATTCCCTTCTGTTAGCTTGTACACATTTCGAAGGCAAGGACTCAAGATTGTCCATATTTGTATGACTCCACCCACTTATCCCAGAACGTATCAGATTTCCTGCTTCATAGTGAGCTGTTCAGTAAATGTTTATTGATGTGAACTATCAGAAAAAAATAACGCATATTAGGTTAATCTTTGCTCCTTACACCAGGTTGGAGGATGGATGAGCAACTCATATTTTAAATATAAAACCACTCAATCCACATTCTCCATCAGGTTACTGCTATTTATTTTCCCCATTGGAAAAATGGTATGAACTTCAAGGGAATAAGAGATTCTGATAACCATCTCGGTACCAGGCACATAGACATTGTTACAAATGCTTATCGAATAATTGACCTTCATTATAAGAGAGAGGTCTCTGTTGTTTTTTGCCCAAACATTAAGAAACTCCTTTCACTACACTGCTTATTAATGCCTTTTTTAAGGGTGTTAAAAAAAAAGGTGCTAATAAACAGGATCTAACCATTATCTGCAGTATAGATGGACAGTGTCTTTCTTTCTTTCTTTTTCTTTTTTTTACTCTTTAATGGCAAAAAAATTATTACACATTTTGGTCATCGAACTTTAATTCTTTCACTATTTTAAAATTGAAGCAGCCTAATTATCTTCAGCGACAACTTTTTCAAATCAGTTGGTGCTAACAGCCATAATTGTGTTAAACATTTAGAAGCCTCGATAGACCTTTGACAGCTGGACATTAGATGGATGGGAAAGTGGAAATTGCAACACAAAAACCATCATCAATAAAAAGCTGATTCAAGAAGGAGCCTCTCATAACCCATCCTGTCGTAATGATAAGTGTGGAATATTAATTTAGGAAATAGCAATGTAGAGACATTTTAAAACTGAAACCAGGGATAAAAATCAACCACGCCACACCTCTGAAAAGCAAAGTTGAAATAGAAAGTGAGGGGCTTTGGATATTCTGGTTCCCTGCTACCAGATCATCTGACTGGAGTCTTACCTAAAGCTACCATCTGCCTAAACACAGTGAGGTGTGCGTGGATGATAATACATTGGCCATCTTTCCAGCCCCAACAGGGCCAGCAGTGTATGTAACTAGTTGTACAACCTGCCACAGGCTCTGCTGCTGAATTTAATGCATGGAGGCAGAGAGGTGTAAACAGACATTAGACAAGAGCAAGGCTTCCTGGCTGGCTCCCTTGGAGGGAAAGAAGGAAGTCAATGACATAAACAGCTGGTCACCTTCTCTTCGACTAAAAGCATTAGAGAAGGAACGCTTGCTTAAGATTTCTCAATCAGCCTGTTGAAGTCAAAATATTTCAAACTGGCTAGGTAGTCATACAAATATTTTTTAATAATAATCGTATATTTTGATTAATTTATTTTTAGTATAGTTGTCAATCTTTTTCTATTAAAAATTACAGATAACTAACATATTTGACCAACTTAAAATTGGTAAAATTTTAAGTTATTTCTAGAGCATATTCTATTACTTACTCAATTATAGAAATATCCAATACGATGTCTGATTTTACAAATATAAACATTTCTTTTTTTCTGTTCAGTAATGACTTCCCCAAAAACCTCAAATCTGTTTATCACTCAGTTAAGTGTATAGATTTGTTGCAATAAGGAAAAACACCACCTTAATAGGATCAAGGAAAAAAATAAGAGAAGACGTTTATAAAAAGGCCCAGTCTGAATGATTTTAAGACAAGGCAGAATTTATGACATAGCTTTGGATTGGTGGGAACAGGGCTGTGAGGGTCTGAGAGCAAGCTTTGATAAGCAAGGTATCAGTCCTGATAAACAAACCCTTTCAGTTGGTTGTTAGTATTATCTTCCAAAAGCAAGTATCTTCCAGGTTCTAAGTTGTATTGCTTGTTCTCAGTACTAGTTAATATTATGAACCAAAAAATGTGCCTGACCCCAATATTGTTAAACATAGTAACAGGAAATTTTGTTTGAGTCCTTTTTCCTCTGTCCATTTTTCCTCTTTTCCTTCCCACCCTTCCTTCCCTACCTTAAGGGGACTAGCAGGCTGTGGAATGCTGGGCTTCTTTCTGTCTGGTTCTAATGAGCTTCAGCATCTGGCAAATCTGTGCAATCCAAATGCGTTCAGCAGAGGCCGCTGGCAGGCTTTCTCAATTACCCTTGAGTCTGGGCTCACCACATCCTTGGATCATCATGTGAAAAAAACATTTCTTTGTATTCTATCAGATTCTGCCTGAAAAATATCAATCCTTCTCTCCCTTCTCTTCATATCTCCTTTGCGTTATGACAAAATCAGTTAGGCAACTACATCCTTTTTGCCCCAGTGTTGGGCCTTGAGGTTAACAATTTTGACCTTTAAAGGAAGTAAAATAAAAACAACAGCATCGAAACAATGGGGAATGTGAGCTCTGGCTCCAAAATCCTCCACTGGGATTCCTCTATAGACCCTGAATAGAGAAAACACTTCCCAATTCAAATGGCAAGCCTTGTAAAATAACTCTCCAACGCCCTCCCCCAGGCCATATAAGAACTGCATGCTGTGCTGAAGCGAAAACCTCCATGGTTGGAGGAAAGCAGCTCTGCCAAGGAAAAGAAAACTGGAGAAGGCAGCTCATCCTTCATCTTCTTTCTCAAGTCTTCACTTCTGCTCTATCCAAGGGTGTCAAACATTTCGAGCCTTCCCTGGTATGTCACTGAGGCTTGGGGCATGTAGGTCAGGGGTCATCAAACTACAGCCAATCCACTGCCTGTTTTTGTAAATAAAGTTTTATTGGAACACAGCCACACTCATTCATTTATGTCTTGTCTGGGGCTGCTTTCAAATAGTAGTGGCAGAGCTGAGTAGTTACAACAGAGACTGTAGAGTCTGCAAAGCGTAAATTATTAACGATCTGGATCTCTACAGTAAAAGTTTGCTGATAGAGGAAAAGAATAGGACAAAAGGAAACCAAAGATAAATCTGGTTTTAAAATGTAATATAATTTCAGCTCCCATTCCTCGGGTCATAATCATTTTTTTTTCCCCATATTTTCAGATATGGAGCAAAAGACTCAAGAATTACACTCAGAAATCAACAAGGGTCCCATTGATGATAGATATTATCAACAAGACATGAATTTTCTTTTTCTAAGAAAAGTTCTCCATAGAAATTATTTTGCAACACATTTAAGGAGGGCCAAGATATAGTATGATTCTTGTCATAATTAAACCTATATTCTTTTGTTCTTCTATGCATGTTCCCAGACAGAGACTAGGTCCTCAGCTACTTACTGCAAAGAACTCCCCAGAACATTCTTTATGAGACTGTTCACGGTGATGCAACAGCCCTTCCAAATCCTCACAGAGAAAATCCAACAACAAAAAGACCTTGGCAAGTAGATAAGAATAAAATCAATACATATCACTAAATACAGTGTGTGCTCTTCAGAGAGAATTAAAAACCTGTTGGGTTGCTTGTCCTTACTGCCTGCTTGCAAAGAATATTTAATTATTCATTTTATTCATCTGACCACTTAAAAACTATGTAGTCAGTGCTTTGGCAATAATTTTATTTCTAAGTGTTCCACCTGGTTATTTTTCTGTGTGAGCACACTATTAATTAACAACTATGGAGAAGTCCATAAATTTCAGCATTCGGTGGCAATGGTGCTTGAATCTATTACCCATGAAAGCCAGAGTCTACAGTCACTGAGTAGGCACAAAGAGATAAGTATTGATTTTATTTTCCAGTTTTAATTTCTTTTCATTGAATCCAAATGAGCAGATTGCATTTGAACAACCTTCACAGAGCAATGGAATACAATGAGACACACACCGCCATTTCCCCACAGGCAGGCTCAGCCTACCAGCTCACATTTTGGAGGCGCCGTGTGTGTGCCACTGATGGAGAATCAATGATAAATTATTCCAGGCTCTTAAGAATGGCAGCCAAATCTTCTCTGAGCATTAGTGTCTTATTCAGTTGGGACAAGGGTATTAAGGACCTTCTTTCTGTGTTCAAAAGTTCAGGCACCAATAAAACTCCTGATATGATTACATTTGGTTGATTCATCTTCCCAGAGAGTATCACGAAGCTGGTGTTAATGAGGCAGCAGAAAGGCTCCCGCTGG
The DNA here is from genome assembly GCF_902729225.1 of Pteropus medius. NCBI lineage: Eukaryota > Metazoa > Chordata > Mammalia > Chiroptera > Pteropodidae > Pteropus > Pteropus medius. Next base: position 12,145,303 of record NW_024349797.1, read on the forward strand.
TGCGTGGAGACACTAGTGGGCGCTAGTGTAGCCCTAGGCTTGACTGATGCAACCTGCAACTAGATAGGATGAGGCGAGTATTCAAAGTGCCTCTGTGCTCTGTCTGTTTAATGGAGATGAGGCAACCAAGGTCACAAACCTGTCTGGACCAAGATCTATATAGGAGGAAAATTCCAACTTTTGAGAAAAGCTAAAGTCTTTAGCTACTGTATATTCTTGGTGTCAGATATAGAGAAATTTCTTCAAAAAGTGAAATGGATAGAAAGGAAATTTGTATTATGACAGCGGAGGCTTAAATGACCTGGAATTATTCATTTTACAAATATTCCTGCAGTGCTTACAATATGCTGATTAGCATTTTATTTTTTAAAAGTTAACGTGTTTGACCCTCAAATAATCAGATCTAAGTACTATTGTTACCAGCCCTGTATGTCACATGAGGAAACAGAGGTACAAAATACTTAAGCACACACAGTCACACAGCCAGTAGGTGGCCCCAACACCTGCATTTAGGCTCCTATACCCAACGCGGAGCTGTCTCTTGCCCCTTGCGCGGCTGCCTTTCCTGGAACACAGCCCAGCATATCTTTTCACACTGGAGGACTTCAAGGTTCTCTAATTTCCTTGGGAAAATGCTCATTCTAGTCCTGACTTTTAAACTCATTAATTATGTTGCCTTGTTAAAGGGATTCCCACCTGAGAACAATCAGAATTACCTGGAGAGTTGTTTTGGTTTTGTTTGTTAGTTTATTTTCAGAACAGATTTTAAGACACCGCCACAGACCCACTGACGCAAACTCTCCGAGAGTTCATTCCTAGAAATCTGCATTTTTTTCACAGATCCCTGGGAGGATCCAAGGCAGCCAGAGGAGCGTTTAGCAATCGCTGAGCTTCGGTTCCAACAGGGAGTTGCTGCCCAGCTTGGTTCTGCTCCCAAATGAATCCAGTTCTTAATATTTTCACCCAATCATAGCCTCAGTCCCTAGCTGCAAAATGAGGGTTTTCTAGCTGTACAGAACCTCAAGTTTCTCATCTCGAAAGCAAGGGGCTTTTGTATCCTTCTTAACCCATTTCCTAAAAGAAACAAAAAAACTGGGTTTTGCCCTGAATGTGGATTTTGAGGAATGAGACAGGATTTGAGAGGACAAGACATACAGGAGAGACAGTTTTAATGAGTCATTATACAGCTCCCAAATCTGAACTTTTAAGAATAAATTACTATATGCATCTGTGTCACTCAGACTCACGGACAAGAATAAGTCCAGTGGAGGCTCTGTTTTGTCAGCTGGCCTGTTTAACTGATTTGTTCACTAAGGAGACTGCAGGATTGACAGAAAGTATCCGTCAGGTTCTAGGCTGCCCTTCCTTCCATGTACAAAAATGACTCAAAGAGTTCTTTGAGACAAAACTTTATAAATGCAATAAAACATGTGCTTGAGCATGGTTAGATTTATTACAAATAAAATTACCACTGGTACAATTGTGGCAGTGATGGATGCGAAGGCAGGATTACAGTGGAAAGAATGACAGTTTCGGAGTCTGCTAATCAGGAAAACTGGCTGGCATCCCTCAGCCTTAGTTTTCTTCATTTGCAAAATGAAAACAATATCTGCCAGAAGATTGCAAACTGCCTTAAAAAGCAGATGGGGGTTAACATGTATCATTCCCAGTTTTATTTCAGAAATACAATCCACCACCTTCCTAACGGGATGATCCTAGTCTTCCGGTTTCTTTTTATTCTTTGCAGGTCACCAGCTTTGTGTCCCATTCCTGCCTGTATTGGAATGAACTTCGTGTAAAAATATGTTTATTTATTCATTGAAGAAATATTTTTTATCCCAAATAATTATCCAAGTTTGCCACTTAATATTTATAATATCTTTTATGTGCTGAAAAAACTATATCAACAAATAGACTGTGTGTGCTTTTACCCACTGCTTTTTGGGATTCTTCTGATCACCAATCAAATAAAGCATTTATTTGTGTGGCCTTCAAGGAGTCGTGGGGTGCATTCATTTTTTTCATTAACACATTGATCCATCCGATACCAACTTTGTTGCATAATGGAAGGTCAAGATATTGTTCTTTTATTAATATTTAATATTTTATATTAGATCCTACAAATTTAAACACACACACACACACACATACACACACACATCTGAGTTTGCTTTAACTTGGAGAGTCTGATATTGCTCAGCAGCCCAGAGTTGGATCTGAGGGTATCTCAAGCAGATTATCTTCCAATTTACTCTTTGAATTTGGATTGTTCATTAGGGGCAAAAAGGTATAGAAACACTTTACTTCTTTCTGCACCCACAAAATAGCTGTGGGCAGAGAAGAATCATAAAGAACATTGTTTGGCTGTTATTGGTAGAGGCATGACTAGAAGTACTGTATCCAATGGAAGAACAATACAAAGTGAGAAATGAGGGCGGAATAGCCCTCGAAGACCATACCCTGAACGTGATGACAAAGAATCCCAAATTCAAGAGAAAGGAAGGCACGGACACGAAGGCTTCAGAAAGAGGGTGCAGCTTGAGCAAGTCTGTGTGCGAACTCAGGTCTGCATTAAATATCAATGGTGGCCAGTGCTCTGGAATTTGAACAGAGCGGATTAAAGAAATCCATATAATATGCTATGTAAACATGTTATATTTAACATACGTTGTTAAAATATGTTTATATACATTTAACATATAAACATCTAGTTAAACTTCATTTAACTAGAGTTTGAGCTGTGCCATTCAAAGAGAATAAAATCAAGTTTTCCATTGCAAATACTAATATAATTTATATTCTGATTAAATTGTTCTTGAAATACATTGTTTGCATTTCAGAATAATCTTTATTTCTGTTAGACATTTATGCTGCTTTTTATAAGCCTGGATTACCTTTAGTAGATATTTTTAGTTGGTGCTTTTAAAATAATTAGCACTTGCCGCTATGAACACTACTGGTACATTTGAAATAATAGTGGGTTAAATTTTTTACTTTTCCTTGCTTTGAAAACAGGTAAAAACTTATGTTCTGGGATCACAGTGGCTTAATTTCAATATTATAAAATTAATCATTGCAGTGTGGACATGTTTTTGTACATGTTTTTATCTATGGTTTCATTTTTCATGGTTTCAGTTACTGGTAGTCAACTGTGGTCTGAAAATATTAAATGGAAAATCTCAGAAATAAACAATTCAGAAATTTTAAATTGCACATGGTTCTGAGTAACATGATGAAATCTCATGGCACCCCGCTCCTTGGATCATCCCTCTGTCCAGCATAGTCACACTGTACACGCTACCTGCCTGTTAGTCACTTAGTAGCCGTCTTCTTTTAGATTGGCTTTTCAGTACCTCACATATTTATGTTCGTTCCAGTAACTCTTATTTTACTTAATAATGGTCCCGAAGAGCAAGAGTAGTGATGCTGGCAACTTGGATATACCAAAGAAAAGCTGTAAAGTGCCTCTTTCAAGTGAAAGAGTATATTAGTATAGGAAAAAACATAGACTACGTAAGGTTTGATGCCATTCACAATTTCCAGCATCCACTGGGGGGTCTTGGGACGTATTCCCTACAGATAAGGGGAGACCACTGTTATTACATGCTGCCAACCCTTTTCTCAGCACTGTAGGAGACTACGTAAGTAGTAAGAGAGATTTATGAAGATGAACAAGCACATGTGTCTATTAGAAAGGATGCCACGAAGTCAAAGAAAGGAACCAGGCTGGCAAGGATGAATTCAAATAAGTATCTAGGATACTGTGTAGGGAGTGTGGTGTAGACTGAAAGTCCCATGAATGTTTAGAACTAAAGACTAAAGTACATTTCAGAAGCAGTTTAAGATGTGAAAATTACCAAGTTGGTGTTAGGCTAAAATATGGCAATTCCCACAAAAGCACTTTATTGGCGGTAAGGCATGATTCACTTGTAAAACTAAAACAGCTTCTTATCCTCTCGGACATGAGGAATCAGAAGACCTTCATTCGAGTCTCCCCATTGCCTTGTCCTCACTGCACATCCTTATACAGTTGTCCTCGCTTATCCACAGGGGATATGCGCCAAGAACCCCAGTGGATGCTTAAGACAGCAGACAGTTTTCAACCTCTGTTTTTTCCTAAACATACATACCCATGATAAAATTTAATTTACAAATCAGGTTCAGTAAGAGATTAAAAACAATAACTACTAAAACAACTATAACAATATACTGTAATAAAAGTTATGTAAATTTGGTCTCTCAAAAAGCCTTTTTGTCCTGTACTCACCTTTTCGATTACGGGAGACACTTTACGGCTTCTCTTTGAAATATCCAAATTGCCAGCATCATACTCTTGCTCTTTGGGACCATTATTAAGTAAAATAAGGATTACTTAAACACATTACTGCTGTACCATGACAATAAACCCGAGAGGGCTACTAAGTGACTAACGAGTAAGTAGATATGTAGCGTGGATGCGCTGGACAAAGGGATGATTCATGGTCTGGACGGGACGAAATGGGACAACATGAGATTTTATCACACTACTCAGAATGGCACGCAATTTAAAATTTATGGATTGTCTATTCCTGGAATTTTCCATTTAATATTCTCTGAACGCAGTTGACCTCCGGTAACTGAAACTGTGGAAATCGAAACCACGGACTAGAGGGGACGAATGTATGAGTCGTTTACTTTCTTTGAAGAAACGTTTCCTCTCCTGCAAAACTGGCAATATTAATACTGCTAATTTAAACTCGCTGAAAAATCGGAGTATTTCACATTTATTTTTTAATTGGGGAAAAGAAAACACCTCTCTCTATATTAATGTTATCATAGACTTTGTGAGGTTACTGGGAAGATTTATGTAAGAAATGAGATAAAATATACAAAACTCTTCACCAACTGAAAATTGATTATTTTTTATTGTAAAATGAAATGATCTTTTTTTTTCTTCCTCCCTTTCTTTTTTTTTCTCTTTCTTTTGCCAAGCTAGGAAAAATAATGTTACTATTCAGCTATCCGCTAGCACTTATCAATTGAGTAAGCGGCTGCTAAAAGCATAGGAAATTAGAAAACGCAATAAATGTGCATTCATAAGCTTTGTAGTGATGTTAATTTAAGGAAGACTGAAAATCACCCAGTATTCCCTTATTAAGTTCATATCTCATATTCGACCTGAAGTATCAGTGAGGATGAAGAGATGAAAATGATTTAGGCGCAGAATGGGCACTCTTGTATTCATACATCTCTCCCTGAACCAACTAGCATGAGAGCATTTCCATTTAAGAATCAGAAGATGCATTTGATTGCAATCCACTCTCCCCTGCTATTCCATATGAGAAACTGAAATAAACACCTATGCAATTTTTATAACTCAGGAAATAGTAGCATTTGGGCAGCAAGTTTCTTGTTATTTTCCTATTAATGTCAATTGCTGAGGTAAACTATCCTATAATATTTTTAACAGGTCAATGGCTAGAGTAATAGAGAAATTTCAATATACCAGTTTGCATTTCTTATTTGGGGAAGGGAGAGGAAGCTGAATGTCACTCCAGCAATTCAGTTTTTCTAACAAAACCCACTGATATGTAAACCTCTCATTTAACAGGTCTTTCTCAGGGGAAACACATTTTAATGTTTTAATTCTGTTTATTTATAATTATAATTTTTATGTCCTAAGGAATTATGTTCATTGAACTTTTAAAATATTTTCTCCACATTCTATATAACTAGTTTTCAGTTACAGACTGTGCAGTATTGTGCTGTTATTGAGACAACCACTTACTCACAGACTCACGCTGCTGAGGGAGAGTGGGATTTGCAGGTTTTGATTTTACATATACTCTTCTCAGCTAAGTGAGAAAAATGTCAGTAGAGAAAATTAACCAGCAGTCTGGGGCAAACTCTTTTCCAGGTTCTTAGATGAATACAAACCAGGAATTGAAAGCTTTTTTTTTTTTCCTGAAAAGTCAAATAAAAATGATTTTAATACCACAAGACCACAGAAATCAAATTGAGTAAATGGAAACAAAGATTTCATAATAATTAAATGTAAATTAAACTTTTGGTCTCTAGTTCTTTTTGAAAAATATTTTTGGAAAGGTGGAGAGGAGCAAATAGCAGGAAGGAGATGAAAAGACCTTGGAAGTACTCCTCCTACAGAAGAAAGTGAAATAAAATAAATATTCCAGATACACTTTTGAACCTAAAAGATTAAGCTCTTTTGCATAGAACAATGCTTTAAAGTCTGGGCTTGAGAACAAAGAAGACTTAAAGTCAAATTTCAATTCTGCTACTTCTGAGTGACTTGGGCAAGTTTCTTACTCCCACTTAACTTCAGATTCCTCAACTGGAGAAATGAGGGTAATAATAGCAATAATAATCGTATCAATCCTGCATGCAATGTCGGGGACCATGTGGAATAAAGCACGTGCAGTGTCTATCACAGATCCTGATTCCAGTAGGCAGAGTTAGTAGGTGATTCTATTTTTTTCCCCTTTCTGGTAACACAGCCTCTATTCTTTTGGGGGCAACTTGACTCATCAGTAACCCTGAGGGTCAGCTAAGGATGACATCATCTCCTGGCTTGTGATCTCCACTGAGATTTGGGGGTCCACAAATGGGTGTTTGAGCCAGTCTAGCCAATCAGTCAATACCTAGGTCTATTGTTTGAACAGCCAATAAAGAGACTTTCATTCTGGGTCCTGGTGTCAAACACCATTAAGCCTGAAGTTTCTAGAAGCTATTTTGCTTTGGTATGGCCTTCCAACCCACCGACCAAAGCAAAGAAGAACAAAGAGACTTCCCTAAGGAAAGCAATAAGCCCATGGTCCAAGTTTCACCTTGAAATTCTGAGTGTTTGGTTTAAGCTAGTCTGAATTAGATCTTTGTTACTAACAGTCTATACTTAGTCCTTATCAGTTTTTGCTATTAACCTAATGGCAAGAATTTCATGTCAGTAGAGATTTCAGAATGGAAATAATGAATCCTATCTCTAAGCTACTATTACTATGTGATAGCAGCCTGGAAAAGGCCTGGTTGGAAGGCCACTTGGATCTGAGATATACCTGAAAACTTACACTGAAAAAGGGCTTCATCATGTGCTGCAATCCAGGAAGAGACTTAGCTTAAGAAGGAACTTTGCATGAAGATAGATTGTCATAGCTAGAATAGCGCTAGTCCACATCCTTATGATCCTAGACTTGGTCACTCCAAAGGTGAGATCCGCCAAGTTACCCCTCATTTTAATTCTCCACTTGTCCCTTAAAGACCAAAATAACACAAGCACTTCGTCTAAGGAGTTTGCTGTGTTTTCTTTCTTTCTTTTTTAAACACTATATTATTTTTCAAGAAGTCTCAATTTTCTTTAAAAACTCTAAAATCAGAAAATTCTCCATATATCCAAAAATAGTTAAGGAACCAATTAAATTTTTTATAGAATAAAAATGTTATTAACCATTCCTGTTTAGTTCTTTGAAAATTTTCATATGTTCCTGGTTTAAAATGTCACAAGTTCCCAAGTGTTATAACATCATGAAAAGAGGTTTTGCTCACTTTCCTAAACTAGATAATTATGTCTACCGAGATAGTCTTTAAAAAGTTATGTTTGCGAAAATCTATTGTTTTAAAAACAACTTATTATTTCTATAGCATGTTTAATTTTTTAAGTAGGCCAACAAAGGAGCTGTGTTTACTTCATCCAGTTGTGGATTTGTTCAGAGACCCAGGTGGAGGGAGACTCTGTCATTGTGAATACATGGCTTCCCAAAACATCCTTGAGTTCGCAACTCATCAACTGACTCCCTACTCTTTTCAACCCAGAAGTGACACATTATCACTTTCACTCTCATTTTGCTAGCATGAACTGGTTATACGGCCCATCTTGATCGAACAGGGAGCTGAAAAACATAGTGTCTGTGTAGCAACAACTCTACCCTGTGTAAGGGAACATAAATTTTTACTGGATATCTAGCTTTATCTACCACAGGTTAGTAATGCATTTGGAATATAAAGGAGAAAATAAGTTTCAAGTGATCTTGCTCTCATTCTACTGCCAGCTAAAGAGAGGGAGTAGAAGATGGCCAGAATCTGCTGTGTGGGCTCGCAAGAGTCAGCTAGGCAGGGTCAGAGTTTTTTACTTCTGTTAGGATTGGTGGGACATGCTGTCCTCCAGCTGACCTGAGGGGGCGCTGTTATCTCAGGCAAGTTAACTGCTGGGTTTATTCTAGAGCATCTAGTGGATTTCATGAAACTCACAAGAGCCTCGAACCAAAGACTGGAACAAATTCTCTTACCAGAAGTTTATGGAACCATGAACAGAGATTTCCGGGTGGCTATAAACTAAAACTATTACTTCAGAAGGTATTTTCGATGACATGTAGGAGGAAGTGATGACATTTCATCTCTCTGTGGCCAACACACAATCATGTGGGACTGCTGAAAATCATCCCTTAACTATACTTTCTAGAAAAATGCTAAACTGGCCATGAAGTCTCTCTAAGTTTTTCTTTCTTTCCTAGATGGCACATTTGATTTGATCGCGTTTTAAATTGTTAATTATTTTCTCTAATAGTGCAGCCTCAAACAACCTGCTAGTGGGAAAATAATGGAAGTTAGGTAAGTCCATGCATTTATAACTCATCTATCCATTCACACATGTTGAATGAGCACCTACTATACGCCAGGTGCTGCACTGATATTGGCAAAATGAAGATGGTAATAACAATAAAGCAATACTAACATTAATGTGTAATGTTTACGAAAGATCTACTTTGTGCCAGGCACTGTGTTTTATAAGAATTATACATTTGACCCTTATAACTATTATGAATCCTTTGCAAAACTAAGAAATCCAAGTGTATGACTAGAAGAGCAGGACTTGAAGTCACATCTACTTGACTCTGAACCTCGTGGTCTTAACCAATGTTCAGTAAATCTCCATCGACAAAAGAAAGCTCAAGAGGCTGCATGACATTTATCCAATCCTATTTTACATCCTAGAAGGAAAGGTAGATAAATACTTAGATAATTTAGATAAACCTTAAAAGTGCTCAAATATTACTCCTCATGCTTTTCCACGAAAGAATACATTTAGAATTTGATCCAAACCATAACTAAGAAAATTGTTTTGTGTTGTTAATACAAATGTCTAGCTCCCCAAATACACCCACATATCTTAACAACATCTTGCTTAGTGACTGGCATGTAGTAGGCACTCTATGGTGACAGAGTGAATGAGAGGAAGAGACTGTTAGGAAAACAAAGAAGAAAATTATTCATTCTATTTGGGCAGAATCAGAGAAAGCATCATACTTGGTGACATTTGGACATATTCTTCATGAATGAGGAGTTTGTGAAACAAAGTATATTTGTATTCTTGGGGGTAGGGGTATTAGTTAACATATCAAGTAGAAGATCAACATGTAAAGTGTGACACCATGGTAGTGCATTGCACACTTAGGTGACAGGAAGCAAGCCCATCAAGTCGATTATTAACAGGAGTATCAGGATATCATGAGAGAATCATGTTAAATGCTTACAAGAATGAGGTGACAAAAGAGGAGAAATTAAAGACAGGAAAAAGGCAGGGGAATCGTTCTTGAGGTTAGAAGGGATGGGATTTAATGCACAAACATAGACTTGTTTTGGATAAGTTCACTGCCAGTTAACTCTAATGGCAAAAGGGAAGACATGGTGTGTGCAGAGGTTAGAGGGAGATACTGACAGTGATGGAGGTTTATGTACATTGTTTTTATTCTTCAAATTTTCTTAGTTAAGTGGAAGTAACTTCAGAGGAAGTCAGAGTGTCTAAAGCATTGGAATAAAAAGATTTCTCAGACAGCAGCTGTTATCGATAATGCCTTCTGTCTTCTATTCTTCCAGTCATTTTAAGTGTTCTTGGTTTATTCATTTCTAAGTTTCATCCTCTTATTCACGTAGCTGTTTTGCAAAATGATTTCAGCAACTGGCCAGTCATCAATTCTGTATGAAAAAATTTGTAGGATCAGTCTGGAAAGGCTAGGCTTTGAGATAGAATCAAAATCTTAGTGGCTTAAAACAAGTTTATTTCTCATTCATGTTACAGGTCCATCATATGTTGTCAAGGGATCTCTGCTCCTTGTGGTCAGTGAGGAACCCAGAAAGACAGAGATACCACTTTGTCACGTGCCCCATGCTTGAAGAGGAGAGAAAAGAGAACGTGTCACGTGAATCATGCACTGGCTCTGAAAACTTCTGTGGTTCATTTCGGTGAAACAAATTTTCAACCAAATTCTGCCAAATAACATTTCTTAGCAAACAAAACTCTGAACTGTCAAAATGACTTCTCCTAAACTTGGGAGATTTCCACTTCTGTTTTCAAACATCTGACAAGGAAACACCTGGAATGAAAATTTCACTCCAAGACAGATGCTACGATGTGCCCCCTAGAGAAACAGTCGGCTTTATTGTTGGGTCAGACTACTAAGAGAGGCCACTGGAACCATGAGAATCTAGACTACAGTGCTGCTCTGAAGGTATGTGTCAGCTACTTGAATACTAACACTTCATTTTCATGCAAAGACGGCAAACTACCTATAATTGTCCTAATCAAAGCCATATTTTTCATATCACTTATACTTTATGAATAAAATTATTTTAAAGAATCCATTAGCTAAATATAAGCTTTCTTATGTGGATTTCTATAACAATATTTGTGGCTCTACAGAAGTTAAAAGTCATGATTGGGGTACTTCAAATGCTAACTGACCACCTCTAAGATGGCAATGAGGTGAACTGAAACATATCCACATATGTTCCACTCTTTACATTGAAGTATAAAGTACGATGCAGACAACATAATATTTAACCTTTAAATATAGATACATACTTAAGAAAATATCTTCTTATAGAGCAAAGGAACAATATTCTAACATAATTTCTCAATATATTTCAACACAATTCACATTCAAATTTTCTAACTGTCCCAAGAATGTCTTTTGTCTCTATTCTGTGCAAATCAAGATACAGATCAAAACTCTATGGTGCATCTCACATTTCTTCCAAAGTCCAACAGTCCCCTGGGTGACGACACTGCCTTGATGAAGAACACATGACATTTTGTAGAATGTCCCACCCCCCAAATTTGCCTAAATGTTTCCCCATGATGTTATTTGGCTTATGCAATATTTATTGCTGTGTAATGAATTATCTCCAAATTTATCATCTTAAAACAACAAACATTTCTTATCTCGTAGTTTCTTTGTAAAGGGAACCTGGGCACAGTTAGCTGGGAACTTCTGACTCACTTTCACTTCAGGCTGCCATCAGTGTGTCAGCTGGGGCTGAAATCAGTTCAAGGCTTGACTGGGGAAAGATCCTTTTCTAAGTTTATGGAGATGATTATGGGCAGGAGTCAGTTCCTCCTGGGTTGTTGGACTGAGGATCTCAGGTCGTAGGTGGCGGTTGGCAGATCTCCCTCAGTTCACTGCTGTATAGGCTTCTTTAAAAGGCAACATAACAGCTGCTTTCATCATAGTGAGAAAGCAGAAGAGCAAGCAAGATGGAAGCTGGATTCTTTTTGTAACTTAGTCTCAGAAGTGACAGCCTATCACCTTTGTTGAATTGTATTCATTAGAACTGCATCACTAAGTCCACACTCAAGTGGACAGGATAAAACAAGATATGAATACCAGGAGGTGGGGATATTTGGAGCTTGCTTCTGTATCTTCTGTAATTGCTTTAAGTTGAAAGTTAAATACAGAACCTTACTTAGATTAATGGTAAACATCGTTTATAGGAACTCATGAGAGGTGATGTTTTGTACTTTGTGTTGTATGACATCTGGAATAAATATATAATCATGCCGCTATTACCAAAGCTAAAATTGATCACTGGATAAAGATTATGGCAGCTGGATTCCTTCCTGGTGCTTCTCCACTTCCACAGGCATGTGACTAGTGGATTTTATTTTGGTATCACATAATCGTCCATTCACAAAATGGTTTTAGCATTATATGTCAGAGATTACAAAGTACATTTTTATATTCCAATTTCATTATTTATTCTATAATTCTATCTCGACTTCTATAAAGTAGAGCTTTTCCTCTTGACAAACAGCTATTCAGTTATCGTGAAACTTATCACCACAGCAAAAAAAAATGTTTAATCCGTTTCCTTTAATTACTTCTAAACTTAGTTTTCAGTACTCAGAGTCAGAGTGTGATGAATTCTAACACATCTGCAATCAACTCCGTCTCATTTAAAATCCTCGTTGGGTTTGTTTTGTCATAACTCTCTGGAAAAAATTACTGTTTTATCATTTCCTTTATTTGTTTCATGTTGTTATCAAAATTCCCCCTGAATATCTGTGTTCCCCAGTCACTTTTCTTACCAAACTCCATACAGCCCAAAGTAAGAATGTACTCATCTCGTTTAATGCCACCTTTCTGCCATGGTATTCCCAAGCCATGTCTTAAACATTTCAATTATATCATTTATTGGACACTGGCTTGATTCCTACCATTTATAATATCCTAATCCTCATATCCAGTTCTAACTTGCCCTGTCACTCCTAGTGCCATCCCTGTACATCTGGACTGGCCAACTGGTCTTCTGTATGGACTCAACAGTAATTTAGACAACCAGTTTTCATTAAAGTATGAACACCAGGGATATAGCACAACTGCCAAGAAATCATCCTCATGAAACCTCAGGATGGTCTGTTATAAAATTGCCCTCTAATGGACAATTTCCATGTTTGTTATTATGAGCTCTTGGCATTTTCCTTGGTGTTTTGTTGAAAACCTAGGTGATATGATGTATCCTCTCTAAAACACTATAACACTTGAAACAAACTATAGTATTTTCACAGATTCTCTAGAATTTGATGAATCTCTGTAATCGGTGCCATGGATAACATTGACGGAGCTTCACAGAGGAATGTGTCTTCCAAGGAGTCCCAAGCACATCACAGTGCCACTCTCCTATGCATACGTCATGGTGCCATTAAACCTATAAAATGAGGGTTAGATATCTGATTAAGTCCTTGATTGTTAGGAGACTCAGAGACCTGTAAATAAAATGGAAGTGCCAATACCTTGGTCCTGCATTAAAATTCTATAACTCTGTGAATCTTAGCTGTAGCAGTCCCATGCACATAGGTGTTTTAATGTAGACTATGGCCTTTCTGTCTAGTCAGTCTTGAAGGTCATATATTCTTGAAATAGCCCAGTAAAATTTTTGTCTGCTGAATAAGTGGGTATGCCTGTGGCATGTGTCCTACTATATTTAAGAATGACTTTCATATCCATGTTGAATGACAACAGAATGGTAGTGATTTACATTTGTCTTAAGTTTTTCTCATTCCAAGTGGCATTATCAAAGTGGGGAATGTGGGACAATTATCTTTCAGTGATCCTAACCTGCTGATTGACAGTTGGCCAAACTGCTGTTACAGGCATCATCTTCCTCACCATCCCCAGAGGAATTTTCCATTTATTCCCATTATATATGTCCATATAAAATTCCTAAGATCCATTTGCTGGTTAGGAGTATCTAGATGAAGCTTTTCTTCATCCAATTCTGGTATTTAAGAAAAAGAAAAACATTTTTTTTTCATATCTTTGCTCAATTTTCTCCTCAAAAAGAACTTTTTTTCTCCTCAAAAGAACTTTTTTTCTCCTCAAGGAAAACTTTTCTAAATCTGAAAAAAACTATGAACTTCTGAGAAATTTAATATCTCTACTTGATACTGACATCCAGAGTACGTAGAATTCAGGATATGCTGATTGGCCTAGTTATTTCCTTACATAGGACTTTCTAGTATTAGGGTAAAACCAGGGGCCTCATAATTAATGTCCTTTTTGTTTTAGGAACACTGTCTCTTGTAAACCAAAGTTCTGTGTTCTCTTATAAATTATCTCAGCAATGTTTAAATTAACAAGAAGTTTTCCTTAAAGCTTTACTTTAGTGGTGTAAAATATACTGCTTAAGTAACAATGGGGTCAGTGTTTTACTGGCTGTCTATTAATATACTGCTGACAATTGGCTGGTTTGGCCCCTTCTTGAAGTTACAATTCTCTTTCAATTAATTGGAACAAACTCTGAGCAACCTCTTAAACAGTTCAGAGTTTGAACTATCTCATTTTGCTGTTGGAAATTCTCTTCATATGGCCATAGGTACATGTTCTATTAGGTCTTGGTTTCAGTGAGGTCCAATTATTTTTGAAACAGTTATTTGTGTGGAAGTATTTAACTGGCTTGTTTCACCTGGAATTTCTCATATCCAAATACCACTAGTTGCCATTGGTTGTCATACTTCATCATATAGAGACCACCTATGAACCTAAATGCAAAGTCCCTAATGACTAACAGGTAAATTCGAGATCTACAGAAACTAACACCAAAAGCATGGTCTACTGTATTATTATTTTTATTTAGTTGGACTCATTAATGCCCTAAATAAAACACTTGCCCATTTGGGTGGGGAATGTTACCTTATAAACTGATCAAGTGATATCCTTAAATGGGGATTGTGTTTCCTCCTATAGCTGAATAATCTTGCAAACAACCACTGTCCTTATTTTTATTTCCTCCTTCACTTCCTTCCCCTCCTCCTCATCTTTCTCCTCTTCACCTCAAAGCTTTGTGGCAAACAAGAACAATAATCATTCAGTATCATTCACAATCTCTGTGCCTCAGGAACTTGGGAAGGGCTTGCTTGGTTGGGCTATTCTGGTTTGCTGTTGTCCATAGGCTGTAGTCATAAGTTGTCTGTACTCATTCGAAGACTTGACTGGAACTGGAAGATTCACTTTCATTCTCACTCACATGGCTGGAATGCTGACGTTGGCAAGTCAGCTCCACTCCATGTGCACCTCTCCTCAGTGTTCGTTGAGTGCCCTCATGCTTGGCAGTGGGCTTCTTTCAGAATAAACAATTCCAGAGATCAAGGAGAAAGTCGTAGTGCATTTATGACCCATCTTGAAAGTTACACAATGGTTTTCTATTATGTTGTACTGATCACACAGGAAACAACTGATTTAATACGAAAGGGGCCCAGACAAAGAACCTGGATACAGGGAGATCAGTGTGGACTAGTTTGGATGCTGGCTACCATGTGTTTTTCTTTCTTTCTTTCTTTCTTTTTTTTTTCACTTTAAACAGAATGCCATCAATGTGAAGAGCAACAAAAATGTCCTGAAAGATTATTATAAGCTTTAAATTTATTAACACAATTGGACTATTAGTGTAACCCAGGGTATCCAGGCGAAAGTATGTGGTTTTTCTTGCCAAGTGAAAGTAAATTATCTCTTAAATTCCTTATCAATATTCTGGTGAAAACGCAATAAAAGTAGAATTATTTTGGGAATAGTAGATTATGTAAAGTTGACCAACCCATTCACTGAGAACAAATAGAAAAACTGGAAATAGGTAAAAATAAAATATAAAACCTATGTGTAAATATGTATAAAGTATACATACATGTATTTATATGTGTTTATATACACACACATATATATATCAAGCTTCAAATTATCTCTCTGATGTTTTAAATAAAATGCCTTGCAGTCAATCAAAAATAGTTAGACATACAAGGAGATCAAAGACTGTAACCAAAAAACAAAAGAAATAACAGATATTATGAACAGAAACATTAATGAAAGAGAGAAGGGTATTTTGTTAACAAACTTTATATTCACATCTATTTCTTTGTATACTGAACATTTAAGTCCTTAATTTGTGTCATTCTATGTAAATAGTATTTTACAAGTAACAATACTATCATTACTAACATTTAAATTACTGAAAGTAATTTAAGCTTTTTTTCTAGTTCTCTTTTCCTTAGAATATATCCTACTAGATATAGATAATTCTTCTATAAAGTCACTTACAATAGTGCTTTCTCTATGCCATGTCTACTGTGAGAATGAAAACAATTCTTAAAAACTATCTAAATAGACATACAGTTATTATAAAGGTCCCTAGAAAACCTGCAGAAAGAATTCAATCACTCGGTGGAAAACTAAGTCTCTTTATAAATAAAATGATGTGCCTCTGCATTGACAAATGTTGAAGGAAATAAAAAGAACTGGCTACAGTGTGTATGACTGGTTGCCACGTATAAAGCATGATCAAGGGTATTATATCAGGCTTTTGTTTCAAGATAAGATAGGCATGTGATCAGTTTCTAATTAATGTCATTGTTCCGGAAAGAAACACTTTAAGAGCCAAAGTAACCTAAGTGGAAAATATATCTACAGAATATAGATAAAGCCATGTGTTGCTTTTCAGTATTTCATTCTCATAAAATTAGTTAATTCTTGACGAACACAATAAATACATATCAATTCACCTTCTTTGATTCAGCAGCCATGACAATTAAAAACAAACTTGTGACTCTTTCAAAATTCTTCAAAAAATTTTCAGCTGCTAAAACGGCAAGTGCTAGATGACATTCAATACCAATTTGTGATATTTAACAAATTAAAATAAACTTGCAGCTGTTTATGTAAAGAATTCTCTTTCTGGTTGAATAACCAATTCTATAAACAATTGGATTGATTTTTTACTTTGCGTTCAAATTTTAATGGAAGATGTTTTCTTCTATTTGAGTTTTATTTATTTTGCAATTGTATAAAACATTTAGATTGTACTGGTCAGCCTAGTCATTTTCTTACTTAGGTCCTTTCAGTCTTATAGTTAAAAGCATGATCCTCCCAACTTAATCTCCTTATTGGTTGTACAGACACTAACTTCTGTAAAACAGTTTTTGTGTTGCTTTTCAAATATATCCCCCCCCACACACACACACATCATCCCTCATAAATTAGTACATACACACACATATATATAATCTTCATATTCTCACACACTGTTTGGCAACTTGAATTTTTTAGTTAACATTATATCCTGAAGATTTTTTCATATCAGACACAGAAATCAGCCTCATTCTTTTTCTTTTCAAAACCAAATTTACTGAGATGTATTTTATCAGAGTAAAATGCACCCATCCTAGATACATAGTTTGATAAACTTTTACCAATAAACACTACCACAGTTAAGACATAGAATATTTTCCTCAACCTCAAAAGTCACCTTGTTTTCCTCACAGTTAATTCATACATACCACTCATCTGATTGTTGTCAATATAGATTTAGTTTTGCCTGTTCTAGGGTTTCATATAAATGGCATCATTAGTATGAACTATTTTATCTCTATTATTTTGTTCAACATAATGTTTCTCAGATTCATCTATCAGTAATGCATTTTCAATGTACTGACAATTAACATTCCATGTTTGGATATAGCCAGTTTGTTTAATCTATTCATGTGTTGATAGACACTTAGGTAATTTCTATATTTTGGATAGGTGACATGCTATTAAAATTTATGTTTATGTCTTTGTGTAAACATAAGGTTTTATTTCTCTTATGTAAATACTTAGGAATGTGATTGCCGAATTATATGCTAGGTATATGTTTCACTTTATAAAGAACTTCCAAGCTGTTTTCCAAAGAAGTTGTATTATTTTACATCCCCACCAGCAATGTTTCAATTGCTCCACACCCTGCCAACACTTGGTATTATTAGTCTTTTTAATTTTGGCCATGTTAATTTGTATTTAATTTGCATTTTCTTGATGATTAAAAATGTTGACTATCTTTTCATTTGCTTGTTATGAATTCTTTTATCTCCTTTTATAAAGTATTTACTCAAATATTTAGCCCATTTTAAAAATTGTTGCATTAAGGAACATTTTGAAATCAAGTAGAAAAAGCCCTTCAATTTTGTAGATCTTTGAAAAAATTTGTTTTGCTAATGTAAGTTCTTTGCATGTCCATATAAAATTGAGAATTGGTTTGTTAATTTCTATTTTTAAAAAGCCTACTGGACTTTGATTTGTAAATCAGTAGGAGGAAAATTGGCATATTAACAACATTTTGCCTTTTAATTGATACACATGGTATATATCTCCACTTACTCAGATCTTTAACTTCTCACAGCAAAATTTTAGAGTTTGCAGTGTACAAGCTTTGTATATATTTTATAAACTTATTACTAAGTATTTACCGCTTCTTTATGTTTCAGGAGATTTCCACTTCGATTTATGAGCTGCAGGATGTTGGTTTCAAAGTAAGCAGTTGGATAGCTTTCCCTCAGCCTCCTGCACAATCATATGGGTAATCAATTTGTTTTTTTATTTCAATTCAAAAAGCTTTTTTCCCAAAAATATTTATTTAAGTATGTATTCAGGGTTATGGGACCCACCATAAATTTTCTAATTGTCTACCTAGCTCTTTCCATTTTAACCTTAGTTCTCACTCTGTGAATATTACTGTTTTACTAACATATCTGAGCCTACATTTTCCCACTCCTTTATACAATTTTAAAGAACTCTGCACTTAGTAAAATCATCCTATGGATCCCAGTATCATTAAGTGCTATTTCTGACTGTAGATATTTTGAATCTCAGTGAATCTTTAGGATATAATATGGGCAGATTCATGGGTTATGTCCTAACTAGTTTGAAGGCCTTTGGTTCCCGAAGTAAAATTAATCAAATCACTAGGTTCTGAGAACTTCTATTGTGTCTTGGGGTATCTTGTGCCAATCAAGGCTGTTTCTCCCACTTGGCGTGGATGGTGGGGGTTAGTGGGCTTATGTAACATTGCTCAGAAAAGAACTTTGCTATCTTCTGAGACGTCCTGTTCAAGCAATTTTCTCCCTGAATCTAATATTGCTTTCTGCCCTTCATATTATTTTTCATGACCTCATTTTCTGCCAATTCTTCCCAACTTTTCTGGGCCAACCTATCGCCCCTTTTGTCTTGTTGAATGGCTAACCTCCCCAAGCATTCTAATTGCATGGCTTCTATTACAATCCTAATTGTATCGGTAGCCCCTAATATGTTAACTGGGACATCATTTCAGAGTGAGATGCTTTCAGAAGCAATGTGAGTTTAATTTCCTCCACTAGAACTAATTTTTCCAGGGCTCCTCCCACTACTCAAGGGTTTCTGCCTCTCAACAAGCCCAGCAATCCTGCCTTACTTCTTCAACATTTCCTTGACTTTTGCAATATTTCTTCACCCTTTTGCCATTAAGGCACTGCTCGGCCATGGGTCAGCCCCTTTGGTCTGCTAGCAAGTATCCACTTCAGTAGTGGCAGTTTCTCCTTTAGTGAGCTGCCTATTCTCATCCTTTCTGAGACCAATTAATGTTCCAATTTACCATCATCTTTGATGTATATTCTGAACAAGAGCTCTTTTCTTCCCTTCTTTCCTATCTTCTTTTTTTCTTCTTTCTTTCTTTCATTCTTTTTCTTTCATTCATTCTTTTTTTTTCTTAACTATATTTTTACCTTGTAGTTTGTAACTCCTGTCTGCTACAAGACTTTTCTTCCACACCCTGCACTTTTTCTTCTCGGTATCATGTGGCAGCTCATGACTAATTTCTGTATTCTACATGGCTGCATTTTCTTGGATGGTTGACATTGCTAAAAACCCCAGGCAATAGATCCACTGGCTTGGGATTAAAATAATATAATCCTTCTAGCTCCATATCACCTAGATTTCTAGAGAAGCTATTTTCTCCTCTTCATTTCCCCTTTCTACATTTAAAGACATGGCAGTACTCTCTTTTTCTCCTTTTTGTCTCACATTTTAAACAAAGAAATAGCTTTAGCAGTCAAAGTGATCAGTACCTCCTGAATGTCAGAGCAGCTGGCTGCTTCTCACTATTCTTTTAACTTGTGTACAAGGAAGTACAATGGATGTGGTGTCAAATAACTCAAGATTTTCCTTTACACAACACACAAATTTAGACAGAGGTGTGGTGACAAACCAAAAGTATCCTGACCTCAATACCCATTCTTCCTTCCCAGATACTCAGATTTAACTGTTCTGGAGGATGTCTAGCCATTAATATGTTTTAAAAGTCCCATAGTGGTTCTAACTGGCAATCTGAATAGAAGGCTTTGATAACTACAGAGATCAGTGGACGACAGGTCTTGTGTTGACCCATATCTCTGCTATGAGCCCAGCAATATTTCTAGTCAACTACGAACACACACGTTTCTTATTTCTCATAACTCCTATAATGATACATAAATCCTCTGGTGCAGATTCTGATAATATTTTAAAAATTAATTGACCTTTGTAGGGTGGATTTTTGTTTAGGGTTCTCTGAACACTAATGACATTAAAGCATAGATTAAGGTGTGTACACATGTATTTGTGACACTGTTTATTCTCAATTATTTTTAAAGTAAATGACTAGACGAGTGATATGACAAGAGTAAGATAATGAGAGACATCACCACCATCCCCACCCTGGAGAAAACAAACATACTCTTATAATCGTTTAGCCTTCACATGTAATGATTAAGAAAATGGTACTTCTATGTCTAGCCCCTTCCAAAACTTATTGCTTTTATAACTTTCACATACTGCAGTACTGCATAATTGATTTTAACATAAGTTTTGTCAAGGCTGTTTGTTTGTTTTTTTTCCTCCCAATGCCTTTATCTCCACTTTCATACTAAAGCAGTGTTTTTCTTAACATCTGTACCAGTCTTTTTAAAAAATATATTTCTATAATTGAGTTTAAAATAAACGCATCAGAGATTTCTAGTTTGCAGAAGGCTTTACTGTGTGGTTATTTCAGGTGTTACAAGTTTTAAGGAAAAAACCACATGTACCAGAAATAATGTATAACTTCAAACAAAATGTCATTTAGAATGATGACCCCTGCCTCTTATCCAAGGCAATGCATTTAAAAAGATAAGCTTTAAATTCTAGAATAAGTTTTAAAAATAGTTTAATATTTTATACTTCTGATCCAAGGATGTAGGGACACTTAAATCACATGTAATAACAGAAAACCAGAACAATTCTTTGTAATTCTTTAAAAGAATACAATGCCTTCAAATGTGTTATAATTGCACATAAATTGCAAAGTCTTTTTTTTAAAATGATAACTCCTCATGCCCTGTAGAAACCACTGACTTAGATCCTTCACTGATTATAAGATGTTTCAAGGAAAAAAGAAAATTTAGAGCAATTCAGAGCTTCAGGTCCAATACCAAATGAATGCAAGACACATGACACCCACCAGCCAGAGACTACCAGGAACCCACCTGTGCCATATAGAGCAGACTTTATTACTTGTTGTAACAAAGGACATCATATCACCAGAAAAACCATGGGATACGCCATTAAAAAGATCTTAGGAGGGGTTTGTTATAGAATCTTGGCTTGAGATAGGTAGTTTGGGGTAGGAGTGGGAAGATCAAAGAAGGGTTTTGCTCTAGGCACTCGTCCCTGGAGACTGTGAATATTACCTTATAATCATAAAAGAGTCTTTGCAGGTGTCATCCAGTTAAGGATTTTATGAGAAGATCATTCTGGATTATTCATGTGGGGCCTTCAAGAAATCATGTGTCCCAGAAAGAATAAGGCAGAGGGAGATCTGACTAAAGATCTAAGAAGAGAAGGCAATGTGAATGTAGCACTAGTGATAGTGATACGCTCATAAGACAGAGAATACCAGCAACCACCAGAAGCTGGAAGAGACAAGGATTCTTCCTTTGAGCTTTCAGAAAGAACACGGCCCTGCCAACACTTGATTTCAGACACTGGCCTCAAGAACTGTGAGAGAATAAATGTCTACTGTTTTAAGCCACCCAGATTGTGATCATTTGTTACCACAGCCATAGGAAGTGTGTACAGGCATCTTGATAATTTATATCTAGGAGGGAGGAGGATAATTGAAGCTGCAGTTGTTAAAAAGTAGCAGTTACAACTATTAGCTGGGAGAAGAGATGTTTGGATGTTTCTGTACTTTGCATAGTGTTCACGTTTTGTCTGTGCTTAGATATGATTATGGTGGGGTCTGGCTTTTATCCCACTCCAACATGGTCTCAGAGTGACCTTGTCTGATGTTATATTCTGAGAAATTGTTTATATTCAACAGCAGAATGCCAAGGCCTGGGTGTTCTTTCAGGCCAACTCCAAACTGACAGCTGTCAAGACTGCTATTCTTTCTCATTACTAATTTGATGAGTGATGTTAGGTATGGTATTCAGACCCTATGGACATCACTATTCACTTCAATCGTTTATTCACCAAATATTTACTGACAAAAACCCTAACTCTCATTGAAGCAGCAAGGAGGGAAACAAATAACTAAAATATATAACACGTGAATTGGTGATAAGTGTTAGGAAAGTGAAGTGAGAAATATTTTAGAAAGAATAATAGAATTTCAGGATTTTATGACCCCTAATAAAATAATTCATCTAGGTGAAAGGCTGATTGAGAGCTGGATATATGCGTGATGTCAAGCGTCATTACTTCCTGTTCATGAAGGGGCAAACTCAGCCTTACCAGGCATGGAGCTGGCTGCCACCACCTTCACCCAAGGATCGCAGGCAGCACTGCTAACAAAGGGTAAGTTAGACACGATGAGCCTGCTGATACAATGAAATACGATGCATAAAACACCACCTCCGAGATGTTCTTGCTTAAAGCGTTTAACTTGAACCCAAGTAAGTCACTAGCTCGTAGTGGACAGAAAATTCAGAGAAACAATGTAAATGACATCACACACACACACACACACACACACACACACACACAATTAGATGAAGTCAAAAGGTGGAACATTTTATCAGACAACTAGTCTGATCATTTTAAAAGCTGAACGGCATTTATAAAAAAGGAAGGGGCTGCTCTAGATTACAAAAGACTTGAGACATTAAAAATGCAAAGAGTTCTCCTGGCAGTGGGTATATGATGTAGATTAGTGGTTCTCGTATTTTAATGTATATCAAAGTCACTGAGGGGACTTATTAAAAATGTGAAACTTCAGGCTGTAATAGTAGACATTCAGATTTAGTAACAACAATGGAGTTGATGCTGAAAGACTATGCTTTGTGCTTCCACTTTGAGAAACACTGAAAGGTATATTTAAATTTGCAACTAGTGTTCTGGCTATTTCTCACATAAATTCTCAGGTCCATGAAAGAGGCTTGGTAGGATTCTGGTTCTAATAGCAGAGAACAGGCCATCGGCAGCAGAAAATCTGCCATCTACTGAGATCTGCATTGATCACAGTCTTGCATCTTGGCTTCCTGTCAGAACTATCTATAGAACCTTCAAAAGACAGATAAGACTGGGTCCCTCTCCAGATCAGTTACATTCGAGTCTCCAGAAAAGACATCTGGGCATTGGTGTTAAAGATATTTTACTTGTATGATCCCAATGTATGGTTGGAGTTGAGAATTAGCTAAAGTTTCTTTCAAATGTAGGGCTATATTATATATATTCAAGTGATAAAAGAGCCAATCCTGAACTTTAACAAGAATTCATAGAGGTGTACTAGTTATACCATCTCAACAAGGATGGCTCACATTTTTAAATGAAAGCTCTATTTGATTTTCAAAGAAAAACCAAGAAAGACTTTTTAAAAAGCTGTTAAGAGAATAATAATGAAAGAAAAGGAAAGGATTAAGCATTTCTTTAATTTTTCAGTTTTGATGATCTAGAACTAACTCATATCAATAGCACCTCTCCTTTTCACTAAAGAAGAAGGTGAAGGTGCTCCCAAGCCCTGCAGAGTATGTTCATATGTGCTTAGTACTGGGGACAATACAAAGCCAGACCCACTCTACTGTCATTTATGGGAAAAGTATGTCTGGAAAGGAAAACTCAATAACAAGTGATTTATATTAATGATTGTAGCACAGTGAGTTGGAAAGTTATTAAAAACTAAGAAGCTGAAGAGGAAAATCTAAGTAAAGTGTGATAATCTATGGCCTGAGGTAGGCTCATCAGGTAAGCAGGTTCAAGGAAGGAAAGAAAAACTAGCAGCTGCTCCAAGGTTGGTGAAAACCAAAGTCTCTATCTAAAAATGACTGAATTTCTCTATACTCTGGAACGATATACAGTCTTGCTTTCAACAGAATTCAGATGGAGAAGACATGATGTGAATTTCTTGATAAGCTACAGCCTATGTGATCTTCTCTAGAAATTTCTGGTAACACTGTTTGATTATAACTCGTGTTCCTTCACCTTTGGAGAGTCAACGTGGCATAGAGAAAAGAGCCCTGGGTTTAGAGCAGACTCCCTGTGTTCCAGACCTGGCTTCACTACCGACTCTCCAGTGGCCCTGAACTCGATTTTTACCTTTTTTTTTTTTTTTCAAATTTGCCAAGTGAAATTAATAAAGTCTATGTAAAGATTTTCTATGAGAATTAAATAACAGACTTATTAAAAGAGATTTGTAAGCTATAAAATTTTAGTTGTGGTTATTATGTTTATCCACTAGAATATTTCACCAGATCCTAGAATTCTAGCAAATGGAGAGAGAATGGTACAGTACAGGTGTTCAATAAATATTTACTGAATGCACAAAGCATGAATGATTGAATATCTGGGACAAAGAGGAAGAAAAGAAGGAAGGAAGATATTTTAAAATTTTTATTTGAGCGAAGAATCACCCATCGAGAGTTACTACGCTTTTTTTTTTTTTTTGCATGGTGCCATGATTAGAAAGAAGACATGAAACAAGTGAATTCAAAAGAACTGTAGACAGCACCCAGTGAAATCTCAGTTTTAGAGCAGAGGGAACTTAGGGATTTAGCTTTCTGTTGACTGCTATGAGATTTGGGGGTCATTTCGATATCTTTAATAAGCACATTGTAATTAAAGAAAGCAAAGACGAGATGGTAATGCCAGGTCCTTAACTCACCATTTCCAAAATAAATCACCTTAGAAAGACAGAAGTCCACTTCCTCTTTCTTAGGATTGTGTGAGGTCATCCATAGTGAAAAGCACAATGTATATAATCAGAGATTATACACTATGAATTTCCTAAAACCTAGGAAAAAAACTGTTCAGAATCTCAGGACAAAATTAAGTTCATAAAGCATTCATTCTGTCAGAAAGAAAGCAAATATATTATTGCTTTTATAAAGAAAATATTCAAGCAAATCTCAAGGGTGAAATACACAATTAAACAATTTAGCAAATCTGGCAACATAACCCACTGAGGTATAAGCCAACATACCCTCTGCTTCCATGTGACATGGAGGCTTTTCTCTCTCCTGGAGTCCTTTCTTTATAAGGCTAACTTTCCCATGACCTGTGCTGCTATATATCTCCCAGGCACACTACTCTATAACAAGGTACTGTTTGAACTTCAATAACTAGACCCTTTGAGTGAAGTGCAAAGATGACCCACATTATATTACACTCAATTCTATAAGACATAATAGGATCATACAATGGGGTTATGGAATATCTAAAATGATCGATGGACTCAGAAACCTTGCTTTGGTCTAGCAGGCAGGGAATTAATGTTGGAAAGAACACAGGATATGGAATCAGAAACTCTAAATTTAGGTGGTAGTGCCTTTGGCTCATTTTTTCAACCTCTTAAAACAATAAGAATTTATTATCTTGCACAGTATATGTTAGATCTGGAACAAATTAGTTGAGTAGGTCTGGCTCAGGGACACTTATGAGGTTGCAGTCAAATATCAGCCAAGGCTACAGTCATCCAAAGGCATCCCTCAGGCTGGAGGATGTGTTTCCAAGGTGATATGCTCACACCTTAGTGCTGGTTGTCTGTCAGAGACCTCAGTTTCTCTCCAAGTGGACAGAGGGCTGCTTGACTGTCCTTACAACAGGGCAACTGGCTTCCCCAGAGCAAATGATTGATGAGACAGTACTATGAAAGCCACAATGTCTTTTATGACCTGATCTCAGAAGTGACACACCACCATTTTTGCAATATCCTGTTAGTTACACAGGACGGCCCTGTACACTCAGTGTATAAGGAGACAATACAGGGGTAAGAATACCAAGGGAGGGGGATCATAAGGGAGGGGGATGATAAGGGGGTCCTCTGCTGATGAACAATATAATTAGTCTAAGCAGTTACCTCTTCTGCATCTCAACTGTCACTGGAATATGTCACTACTATCCCCTACAGAATTACTGTGATGCTCAATAAGAAAAAGTGTAGGTAATGAATCTTAAATTAATATAAGAAGAGTTAATACCTTATTACTATATTTAGTATGGATTCTACATATGACTCTTTTTATCAGTTTCCATCTATTCTCTCAGTTTCTCAGTTTCAAGAGAATTATTCCTGGTGCATTGGGAATCTTGATGAGCCTGCTCTGACTCTGGTGATCTCTCTCCTACCTATTACTGATGTAAAGCCATCCAGGTGGATTATAACATGCGGTACCTATTATTGAAGGACTTCTACCTAACTTTACTTTTCTTAGGTCTATTTCATACATTTTACAGTTTCTTATTTAACTATTAAGATATTTCCCAGTTTTTATATTTGCTATATTTTATTCACTTTTTCAAACTTCAGTATCCCATTCACTCTTTGCTTCAGTTGTCATCTCCAAATGGGACGTTTTGCAAAGAATCCTCTAAATACAAAAAAGAAGGACATGCTCACTCAATCACTAACATGGTTCTAAATTGTCAGACACTTGATGGAATTTTGTGGCATTACTTCTGGCTTCCATAAAGACTTAGGTACTTCCAACTACTCCCTTTCAGTTTTTGCTTTTATAACAGTAGGATAATGAAAATTAAAAGATGTTAGAGTTATGTTGATAAAATAGTACAACTTACTGTAAAAGAGACTGAGAAATTACTGCAGGAGCCTACAGAGCATTGATTCCATGAAGGATACTTTGATCAATAGCAATGCCGATCCTAAACCAACCTTGTAAATACTTTGGGGAAAAAAGTCATTAAGTCTTCACATATTTGTTTAGGTGAAAAAAATTGGCATTCTTATTACAATATTTTTTGGTAACAAGGACACAAAGATGTTTACACAGAATACCAATAATATTCACTCCCTCCCAGGTTTCAAACACTCCTAGTGAAATTATAGATTGTTGAAGTCTTTTAGGAGTATATAGCAGTATAATTTAGCAGTATATAGCAAAAATACAGGTATATTTAGCTTATGACCTAGCAATTCTACTTTACATGTACTCAAAGATGTATATATAAAATTGTTCTTTGTATCATTTCTTGAACTAGCAAAAGGTGTTTGGGGTGGGGGGAAGGTGAGGGGAATGCATACACTCTAGTAAATAAATTATAGCCCAAACATTTTATGGCATACTTCAGAGGCCTAAACATACTGACAGGAAAAGATTTTCAACACTTATCATTAAGTTATCAAAGCAAATCCCTTAATAATATGTATAAAATCATCTTATGTAAGCTGTATATATCTATGTGCACACACACATACTGAAAGTTGACACTATGCAGAATCACCAACAGTAACAGGGGTAAAAGGAATGAGAACAGATAAAGGGGGATTTTTTTATGTTTTGTTGCAATCACTTCTCTATATTTTGAATCATGTACAATAAAAGAGTATGCCTACATTACTTATGTAATAGAACACTAATATTTAAAAAAATATTTCATCATTCTGAAATATGACTAGGAAAGAAAAATAAATACTAAGCAATACAGAATATATAACTGGTTGTACATAGAATCATATTGTAAATGTCTCAGGCATGGTCACATTAGTCTCATTCAGTAAATATTTTTGAAGTGAACTTCCAAATAAATGAAGGAATAAGTGGGTGAAACCCAAATATCAATATCTCCAAGTGTTTACAAGCTCACTAAGAAGTCTACATCCTTGCAAAGTTCATCCACAATCTCAAATGCCAAAATTTCTTGAAATTGCTAAAAGATAGGCTTTTGACAACTGGAATGGCTCTAGGCTCCTTTGCTTTGTGTATCTTTGAAGAAGTTTCATTGAATCTTCTCACTTACACTATTTGTGCTTTCTAGAGGACCAGAGGGGCCTTGACCATATTCATTAACACAGTGACCTCTTAAGCCTGTTCAAGCTTGCTGAGCACCCACAGACTGTGGCTCCTCTACAGTGCCAGGGCCCCTCCCAGGCTACAACCTAGAGGACACAGCTGCCCTCTGTCCTGCCCTCTATCAGTGTCCTTGGCTTTGCCACATTCCTCTAGATTTCCAGTATCTACTGACTCAGAAGTTTACCTTGGCCTTCTGAAGTTCATGAGAAGTGAGGCATCTCTTTTCTCAGCAGCCACTACCTGAAGTGTCTCTCTATCTGGATCTAGAAGTTTCCAGACACTCAGGAAATTTATTCCCTTCTTCTACCCTGGTCTTTATATAAAGTAAAGCTGAGCTTCCTTTGAGTTTTCCAGATAAAGACTTACTTAACTTGGCTTCATGTCTTCAAGGGCCTTCTAAGCTCTAGAAGTCCATGATTCTAATGTGACTATAGCTGAACCAATTCCTGAGGGATCAAGCAAAACCAAGATGAATTTTACAGATTTTAGTTTACCTTAGGTTTATACGATTATTGTCTCTCCAAGTATGGATTTTCTTATGTCTTAAATTGTTAGCAACATTGTCAGATAATGATAATGATGATGATGAAGATAATTCCATATGTCTATTAGCCTTTCCATAGACCCAGCCTTATGCTTCCACTTTTAACACATCTTATCATTAATCTCCATAACAAGCTACTCAGGCAGATACTGTCAATGGTCTGACTTTACTGTTGAGAAACTGATACTTGGTGAGATTAAACTACTTGGTGAAGCGGTCTGACACCAGAGCCTACACATTCAACCTGTACGTCTTAAGAAGGCTTTCAGCTAAAATGAAAGAATATAAATGAGAATTGAATTTGCACTTTGAAGTTTTTAAGAACAAAGCTATCAAATAATAAAAGATTACACATAACGGCTTATTTATGCCAAGCCAATATTTGTAAACCAATCATACTTTGGTTTCAGAAAAGTATGTCTCTGAATAGAAGCTATTTTTTTTTCCAGAAAAAAAAATGTAGAGCAGAAAGTGGAACAAACAGAAAATGTGTGTTAAAAATCTTCCCCGAGGCTGGAACAGGTAGGTAGTGACTCTCCATGCCTCTGAGGAAATGATAGGAAAGAAAATAAATGAGCTTCTAGCTGTTGGAAGAGTCACGGTCTCAGAAGTTTACCAAATGCAAGCAGTATGCCATCTTCCACCAGCCTTGGTGAGGGTTTAATTATGTGTCTGTGAAGCACCATTAATGCTGACCAGGGAAACTCACTAACTGAGAGAGGCCTGAGCAGTTCACTTCTCCACAATTTGATTTTTTTTTTTTTTTCATTTTTTCTTTATCAAGTTGGGACTATAATGAAACCTTCCCAGGCACTCATCTCTTAGTAAGTCTTTGAACTTACAACACTGGAGAGAAATGGCATTGACTGAAGTTTCACAATGGCTAACACTAGCACCAATTAATCAGTTCTCTTGAACAGAAAATTGAAGCAGGAAGAGCTGGAGACCGGCTTACAGACGCGGGAGCTGGAATCGTTATTCTAAACTAATCTCCTTCTGCAGTTAAAAACCAGTATAGACTTTTGTTCTCCACCAAACAGAATGCTAAGATAATAATGCTTATTTATCTATTTAATGGGGATGTTGAAAGGTTTATTTAGTTGCTGTTTGTAAAGCGTTTGGGAAATGAAAACTGCAGTATAAGTGCTAAATATGATTATTAGCCAACCTAACACTTTTATGTGAACATTCTGTTCTGGTTTCTTTCTCTAAGTCTATTTCCGGGCAGCTTAACGCCTCCGCACGAGCTTTCAGAAAGGCTTTCCATGCTGAGTCTGTTGAGAAGCCAAAAAGTTACCAATTGCTCAGACAAGACAAAAATCAAACCACACATATAATTCACAGACAGTTGAAGGCATCTCCAAAATGCTTCTTAATCCATAAGAGAGATCTCATTAATCGGTCAACTATCTGTGTAAAATCAATGCAAAAGTCAAACAGAAAAATGATGAACGTCATGAACTTGTTAAAGAATCATACAATCCCACATTAGCCATACCGTCCAACCACAGGAGTAATGTTCCTTCTAGGAAGGAACGTGAAAAAATGAAGTCATCTGGGCATGACACTCTCCACCCAGAAGTCCTCACTCTACAGTTTCTAAGTGGCTTCAGAATAGCCCCAATTTTTCTGACTCATACTTATTTTAAACATTGAGTAGGTTGCAAAATCGTTCCTGAGACTGAAATACATGTTAAGGTAAGAAAAACTTTAATTAAAGAGAATTTTCTTTGTTTGGGAATCTTTGGGGTTGGATATGCAACCCATCTCGCAAATATTGACCTTTCATATTTTTGACTGTGTAACCTGGAAAATGTATTTGTGGGAATAATATGAGACAATTGAAAAGAACCTCAATTGGCTTCATCGGTTCTATTTATATGAGTTAGAAAGCCTGAGGGAAAAAAAACCACCAGTGTTTCCATCACTATCCACATCAGCTGCCATACACTCAGACAGTGTGCAGGTGTTTAAGGGACTTCACTGGGGCATTTTTGACATTTTTGTATAACATGTCAAATCAGGCCAGGAGCCGAAGGAGATCAAAATGAAACGGAGTAAACTCTTAGTAGCTGGCTAATATTGCATCCAATTAAACAAATGCCAGACGTTCCCTACAAATTCGGAGAATGGGGAGCTATACACCAATGAAGAAAATAAAATAGCCATGGTAATTTGGAAAGGATTTTGAGTTTCTTTGTGTGGGTGGGTGTGCATGTGCGCTGGTGCATGTGTGCCAGTGCATGAGTGGGTGTGTGAGTAAGTATGAGGTTTAACATGGTTTCTAACAAGACTCTTTAAAGTTGTTTTTGAAGAAAATATCATTCCATTACCTTCTGTATTAAAAGTGTGTTTATGGCAGTAGCTTTATTTCCTGCAACTAAATGCACTTGAGCATGTTTTATCACATAAAAGTAATAAACATTTTAGCATGGAATTGAAGTTGGCACAAAATTTCCAGAGGGGATTAATTACAAAGAGCTACAATGGTAAAAGGGAGACTGAAGCCAAGATTATTTGCCCTTCCCATCTTCCAGTCACTCTCTGGAGTTCCTGCTATAAACAGATAAGATATTGGTGAAGATGAAATCATTTCCACTCCCAGGTCTTTATTCATTTTTATATGGTGGACAACAAAGATGTCCAGGTTCTTGATAATTCGAACTACCAAGAATAAGCAAAACATTAAATCAGCAGCAACCCCAATTCCTATTCTCAACAATCAAAAGATATTAGTCTTCCCAGAAAAAGTTGTCTCTAACTGACTTATTTCTAGTTGTTCGGTATAAAGAAAAAATATCTAAAAACTGAAATAAACAAAAAATTGGCCACATGCCACTTAATATCAAACTGAAATATGCTTTAATAGCATGCCCAAGGATTATTTAAGTCTCTAAGGGATTTGTCTGTCTGATTTGTTATTTACTATTGATTAGGGCCTAGAGTCTGTGAAATTCCATGCTAACATAGATTTTTGTCTGTACAGATGCAAATTATTTGGTCGGATAGAGAAGATAATCCCAAATGATATACAGATGCTCCTCGATTTATGATGAGGTTATGGCCCAATAAACCCATTGTAAATTGAAAATCTTATAAAGTGAAAATGCATTCAATACACCTAATCTATTACACACCACAGCTTAGGCTAGTCTACCTTAAACGCACTCAGCACATGCATTAGCCCACAGTTAGGCAAAACCACCTCACTGTCGCTGCCCAGCATCACAAGAGAATACTGGACCTCACATTGCGAGCCTGGAGAAAGGTCAAAATTCAAAATTCAAAATACTATTTCTACAAAATGTGTATCACTTTTGCATCATTGTAAAGTCGAAAAATTATTAGTTGAGCCATCGTAAGTTGGGGACTGTCTGTAGTTTTACTGCCCCATGAGACACTGCCTCTAACTTAGCCAACACTTTCAATATGCTTTACCTGATAGGCTTATATATACCCCGGTTCTCAAAGGCTTTTTGAATCAGTTTTCTTATTCTGCTTATTCACTCATTAATAAGTTTAAGTACATTTTGGCATGTATTTATTTATTACTGATTCGAGATTCATGTTTTTAATTTTTTTGAAAATTATACATTGACAGTTTTGGTGAGTGTCCCACTGACATGCCCGAATGGACTCAAATGGCAGGGCCAATTAAAGTACATTTTCTAAGAAGTGCTCCCCACGGGCTGTTTAAACTAGGGAGTTATAGTTTCTTGGTTGCAGGAGTGAATCCCAAATGACACTAAACCTTTAATTGTTTTCCTCCCTCCTCTACCTTCTGATTCTGTTTCTTTTTTTTTTGTCTGGATTCTGGTCACTTCTCTTAGTCTGTCCATAACTAATTAAGTTTGTTATTTTGAATTGAATTGTTTATCTATTTGTCTATCTGTGAACTGCAAGGAAATAAATTAAAAAATATCTCATGCCCACTGGAAAGCAGAATTGCCCTTTGAGATCTGGACTGATGGGTTTTGGTTTCTATGACTGTGTCTGGCATCCAGCTGACAAGCTTTCCCTCTGTCTGTGTGTCCGTAATTGAGAAAATTCCATACCTCTCCTCGTGAAATGTGAAATATTTTCTAACCTCTGAGGAGCATTAATAAATTAAATTATAAATTCTCTCAATATCAAGGAGGTCTGTTCTGATTAAGTCCTCGCATGAATCTAATACTCCCAGAATCCCAAGAAAATAAGAAAACTGAAGTTATAACACTTGAAATGTGCCAGATTTTTTTTTTAATTCTTCTTATAAAAAAATAAAAGTTCAGAGCATTTTTTGTAAGAATTTAAGTTCATCTAATCAAGATGACTTTTTTGGTTTAAAAACAGGTACATATATTAACTCTTATGAGTGTGGTAAATAATACAAGCATACATTTTATGTTTTATAAAATTTTTATAAGACTTTATAAGATTGGGTTTATTTTCCTATTAAAAGACTATAAATATGAATCTCAAAATTCTCCTATTTATTTAGTGCTCAGATAAGAATATTCCTTATATTAAGTATTTAAAATTAAAAAAATATAAAACCATGTGTTTAATTATAGTCTTGACAAACATTTTTACATTACAGCAGTTATGTTCTAAAACATATCTGATTAAATATCAATCCCAAGATCTTTAGTTAATTTAAACTCAATCAAATGTTAAATTGAGTTAATCAGTGGATATTCTTTGGATACCTAGATAATGTGTAAATAAGATAAAGTACTGAAACATTGTCACTATTATAACTATGTATACAAAATGTTGGGTATATTTTTGTTTTAAAGGGATAAAGTACTTTTGTCTTAAAATATCAGATTCATTTCATATCCAATATGAAATTATCATAAAGGACAAAACGAGTATTTATAGTAAACTGCAGAAAGTTCAATTGCAGTGAATTTTATTTGTCTTGGTTTCTAATAATTGCAAATGATCATAAAAACGGGAATAAAATGTCAAATTTTACTGTTGACTCATTTCAATGGGATTATTTACAGTTCGCTAATCTTTTATTGCCAAATATTATACTAATGCAAACTAGAATTTTTTGACTATGTTAAAATGGCAAATGATCTTGCAGTATTTAGGAATCTCTAAGACATAGTAAATATTAATCTTTATTTCTACATAATCTACCTAAATATCAGATTCTCTATTTTCTAGAATCACTTTCTGTGCTATGGGCAAACTTTTATGTTTATGATCTTTTCAAAAAAAGCTTTTCATTCCTGAAAGAGCTAAATTTCTTTCTAATTGTTTCATATTCTATATTTATTTAAAACATTGCACTATCAATTTAATGAGCTGGTAATGAAGCTCATATTCTCAGGAAACACAATCCTGTCATAGTCAAAAAACCAAATATTTTTTGATAAATCTATCACTTGACCTTGTCAAGATCAGACTCTATATTTATTAATGATGTGTATTAATTATCTTTTACATCTAAAACTAGATTTCAATGTACACACAGATTACTTCTATCACTCCACAAAGAGAGATGCTAAAAGTAACTTGCTTTGGTTGATGAATCCATATTTCTTCATTATTCCAACAATGATAAGAGCTCAATGGGAAGACTTTCTCAAATCTAAGGAGAAGCTCAGCCTACCCCAGATTACTTTTAAACAGATAAAATGCAATAATTATGAATATTTGAGAGATTATACATTTCACGGATTTGTCAATCTCCTTGCCATCCTTGGCATGTTTTTACTGATTAGATTTTTATAGCCCAATGGAGAATGTCACTCTCCTCTGTTCTCATATTGATTACTATAATAAATTAACAATGGCCGTTTGGACCTTTTGTTAGCAGATGCTTGAAAGTTTTGTTATAAGCTACTAGCTGGAAATTGGGTGTTTAATGAAGAAGAACAGTCTTAGTACCTCAGTGGAAAAGCCTTTATCAGGTGCTTTTAACTATTGATATTTCAAGAAATAAACTCATGGGAGCAGGCTTTGAGCTTGAGCTGGCATCACTTAGATAACTCTGAGACAGTGCACCTTAACTGTGAATTTGAGTCAGAATTTCCAGAAGCCTTTTTCATTCAAAAGCAGACAACCTCAGGGAAGCCAACTGCTGACCCCAAATCCAAAAGATCAAAACTTAATTCACACGGTACAGAATGAATGGATTAGGAAAAGCTAATTGTTATTCGTTTTGGAATATTTTGATATTAGTTATATTATCTATTTTCCTAAGGGAAGTTCTTTCTATTCTTCTGAGTATCTTTCTAATTCTTAACTTGTAAATGGTATCTTGTTCTTTTTGACCCATAAATTTAAACACACACACACACACCCCTATTCTGAGACTCCATGAGGTGACAGGTCAACTTATAGTTTTCATCTTGTAGAGATGCAAGAAAGTCAGGCTTGTAGAGAAGATAACTAAACATCATGTCCTCCAAAACCTAACTAACCAGTTTTGTCCCTATTTGGTCAACTATTTCGCATGGCTTTCTTGACTGACTCTGTCAACTCCACTCCTCAAATGTTCTCCGGATTTGCCATTCCCATTCTTCTGCTTCTTCCATTAATGAGTTTAATTTTTGACTTGTGCTTATTCTATATTAAATTTAAGAATGAGAATTTAAATAAGAATCATTCTATATGAGAAATTCTATATGGACATGGACCATGCTTTCTAACTTTTTGAAAATTACACTTTGACATAAGCCAATCTCTATTAATTGGACAAAAAAAATTGAACATGCTAAGGTAAGCATTATTTCTCAGAACAATTGATTTGAACTTCTCACTTCCTAGAGACATCCACAGGGCTTTTGTTGTTAGTTTTGCATTAAAAAAAATTGGTGCTCCTACAGATAACTCCTATAAGATGACTTTAAATCATAATTTATCTCCGATGTCTGGATTATGTCCTCTAATTCACTGAAATATGCATGCTTGTTTATTCTGTGTAAAAATGAATTAGGGAAGATGATAAAGAAATAAAAGGGCAAATCATTGTCTTAATGTTATATCGATATAATTCTTATAGAATTATTAGTGGATTTGGGGATTTACTCAATAAAATTTATTAATCAGCCTAATACTCTTGCCAAGATACAATGTCAAATCCTCGTTACCTCCCAGAAGGAGCAATGATCATTTAAATGGCCAAAATCCATGATTTAGGCTACACGTTTATGAATTCCTTGACTCACAATTCCCTTCCCCTGCTGTTCATCCCACACATTTATATGAAAGGAATTCAAGTTGATATATGTTAGAACTATATTGATCCAGTGCAGGTTTGTAATAAAGCATTCTCTAACAACAAGCAAAGACAGGACAAAGAGCAAATCCATTCTATTCCAGGACAGGTGTTAATGTCACTCAGCAGGAGGCATAAATATAGTGGACGGGTTTGGCTAGCATACATTTGGGTTAATGGTGTTTTTTAAAAGTATTCACATGTAAATATGATTTTAAAAAACCCTTAACTTAGAACCAGATGTTACACTAAATGTAGGCTTGGTGATGGATTTATATTTTTTATATATTTACCTTTATGTTTCTAGTTTCAAATAAATCTCATGTCAATGCCTTTAATTATGCACTTGAAGAAACAAAAGAGTAGATGAAGAAGGGTTCCAGGGACAGAAGAGTATATGTGCCAGTGGGTGAGGGACATCTGTAGGCAGGTGCTGGTCACTCCAGATTGAGCGAGTGGCCTCCTTGAGTTATCATTTATCAACCTCACTGCAGCAGAATCTTGAGCAAGGAGAGGTAAAAGCAGATCTCTAGAAAGCCCCCAATTCCTTTCCATTGAAGACATAAAGCTCATTCCCCTTCTGTCCCGTAGCGTTCATCATTTCCTCACCATTCTTCCAGAGCTTCAAGCACAAATGATTTCAGGGGCCATATACAGACAAAGAAAGCGCCAGATAGATTCAAGGCAAGGAGGTGTGTTTGAGAAGGTGACCATATGTTAGGCCTGAAAGTTTTAGATTCAAACACACACACACACACACACACACACACACGAATAAATAAATTCAAACACAAAACAATCGTTATCTGCGGGTTGTATTTAATTGTCATTCACCTCTTTATGGGACTTGATCTTGGACTTAAGAGCCTAATTTCTTGATTAGTAAAGGAAAATTATGAATTAGAACCAAGTTAACAAATAGGTCAATAAGACATCCCTATTTAACCAATGTATGACTGAGCATTTATTACAAAATGAAGACTGTGCCACCATGCAGAAAATAATTAACATTTGTCTAGAGCTTCCTAGATTACAGACCAACTTATGCGTCATAACATCTAATTAATAAAATAAGATTATTTTACTTTTGCTATTATTGTATTGCTTTTAACTACTTCTACTAATACTAGAACTGTTGCTGCAACTACTAATCCTACTGCTATGATTATGACTAGAACTACAGAAAGTCCACTATTTTCATATTATAATATAGTCCTACGACGTGGCAAATAGTGGAAGTTATAAGAAGAAAGTTATAAGAAGAAAGTAAATTTACTCAAAATGAGTGAATCTGCTATCATGAGTCACACTTTGTAGATATTATCATTGATGCTATCTAGCCACCATTTATATATCAGTCTTTACTTCTCTTATTTTCCTTCAAACTGAACTCACATCCATCAGTCTGAGTCTGGTGCATGTCCCACTAAAATTAAAGAGTCACCATTTCAACTCGTCTAATACTTTTAGCTGTGTCTCAGTTGTATTATGTTTGAGACCAATTCTTATTTCCACGTTATCAATTTCTTATTTCAAAAAAATGTTAAATGCAAAATATAATATAAAATGTTAACAGAATTTTATAAACCCTACTATATGAAAAGATGGTAATATGCCCCAATTAAGCACTATGTGGCAGGCAGTGCCACTATGGGAGAGTTTGAAATATTGATTGGTCTTTTGGTGTAAGAAAGTCTGATTTGGGTTTTAGAAAAAAAAGTTTGAGAGTACTTATGTATTATTTACAAACACAAGTTATTTGAAATTCAAATTCATGAAAATCAGAGAACATTTTATTTCCAGATAAGAAAATAGTTTCAGAAAGTTGGGGTCAGTTTTCTAAGCATGCGATTTCTAGACTGGGATTTCCTGGACCATGTTTAAGAAAATGTGGGAACTAAATTGAATTGCCAACTTTTAGTTTTACCAAAAAAAATAAATATGAGACATACCCTCATTCCTACATATACACATACACCTACAAATATAACCACTTACTGTCATTTCACCAAAGAAAGGGCGTTTTTACTCCATAACTATTGGAAATGGTAACATCCAGGAAAAAATGGAACCTATAAACAAGAACACATTTGTAGTGGATTGAATTCTATCTTTAAAAGATATATTCAAATCCTAACCCCCAGAACCTCGAAATATGACCTTATTTGGAATAAGTGTCTTTTCAAATGTCAGTAAAGATCTTGAGGTGACTGGATTAAGGTGGGCCCTAAATCCATTGACAGAGTCCTTAGAAGAGACAGCAAAGGAGAAACCAGAGGGAAGGTGGCTATGAGAAGACAAGGCAGAGATTGGAGGGATGAAGCCAGAGCCAAGAAGTGCCTAGCATCGCAGGCAGCCACCAGACAGATGCTAGACAGAGGCAAGGAAGATTCTTTTCTTAAAGTCTTTGGAGGGAGCAGAGTCCTGCCTGCCCTTCAATTTCAGACTTCCAGCATCCACAACTCCGAGAGAATAAATTTCTATTGTTTTAAGCCACTAAATTCATAGCAATTTTTTGTGGAAGCTAATAAAATATTTAACTGTAAAACACACAAAGACACACACCCACACCCACACCCGCTCACCACACTGCTGTCTTTCTTTTTCTAATTCTGCCACAGCCATCAATCTTGTCTGGTGTTGAGAATTGTTTTGGTTTGTTGTTGTTGTTGTTGTTGTTGTTGTTGTTGTTGTTTTTAATATAAGTTTGTTGATGCCACATTCTCTGGCATTACATATTCCACATTCACTATATATAGCCCAGTAAAGGAAGGGGAAAAAAAGCTTGACAGATATAAAAGTTTTGTGGACATTCTCCAGCTAATCACATGTGGATAAAGGTGGAAAATCCCCAAACCTTTGCTTGTAAAATGATTGGGGAGGGCAGGCCTCAGACGAGAGCATGAATCAGTTCACTTCAGGCTGTGCAGGAGTGGAGGAGGAAGATCAGCTTTTCTCTGTTCGCAGAGATGATCTTTCTTGATAACTGTTGTAAATAACTTTATGACTGCTTTAGAACGTCGTTCAGTTAAATGTATTTGCAAACTTCAAGGCTTTTTAACAGAAATCGGCTGT
Organism: Pteropus medius; assembly: GCF_902729225.1. Lineage (NCBI taxonomy): Eukaryota > Metazoa > Chordata > Mammalia > Chiroptera > Pteropodidae > Pteropus > Pteropus medius. Next base: position 12,183,997 of record NW_024349797.1, read on the forward strand.
ACCAGGAAGGAGCCTTGAATTTGGTCTTGTACGTGTTATGGGAGCCAAAGGACTATTTGGTGTGGAGTAAGGATAACGAAAGACAGGGTCTCAAAGGGCAGCAAGCTGGGGTTAACAGAGGTGGGGCAGCAGCTGTGACAGCCTCTTCTAATTGGAAAAACGCAACTACTGGGAGGTTTCGTGCTAGCACACACACAAATTTATTTTGACCTCTCTTCTCTCTCTCTCTCCCCGTTCCCTCCCCGTTCCCACTCTCTCCCTCTCTCTCTCTCTCTCTCTTTTCTCTCTCTCTCTCTCTCTCTCTCTCTCTCTCTCTCTCTCTCTCATGTGTCTTTCAAGTTTCTTTTTGGCTACTTCTTTAATAGAAACATTTAAGAAGTAGGATTTCTGAGGCTGACACGAAGAAAACAAATAACACTGCCTCTCTAATTATTTTCTAAGTGAATCTGGTGCCTCCCATGTCCGTATGTGGCCCCTGAAATCATTTGTGCCTGAAGCTCTGGAAGAATGGTGAGGAGATGATGATCCTGCAGTACAGAAGTAGAGTGAGCTTTATTTCTTCAATGGAAAGGAATTGAGGACTTTCTAGAGATCTGCTCTGACCTCTCCTTGCTCAAGATTCTGCTGCAGTGAGGTTGATAAATGATAACTCAAGGAGGCCACTCGCTCAATCTGGAGTGACCAGCACCTGCCTACAGATGTCCCTCACCCACTGGCACATATATTCTTCTGTCCCTGGAACCCTTCTTCATCTACTCTTTTGTTTCTTCAAGTGCATAATTAAAGGCATTGACATAAGATTTATTTGAAACTAGAAATATAAAGGTAAATATATAAAAAATATAAATCCATCACCAAGCCTACATTTAGTGTATGTGTGATCTGGGCAAGGGTTTTAGCAAAATGTTGGCCAGAGATTCTGAGTCTAGAAGGTATCAATTCTAAAATAAAATCATCAAAGTGATGGGGAAAATGCTGGCTAAGACAGCAGACTCTGGAACTAATTGCCCGGATTCACACTGGGACTCTGCAATGTCCAGCCGTGTGACTTATGGCAACTTTCATAACTCTCTATGCCTCACTTGTGAACTGAGCATAATAATGATTGACAGCTATTAAGGTGATGTGACCATTAAATCAGCTACTACCAGTAACATGCTTAGAATGGTGCCAGGTACATTGTAAGTGCTCAATAAATGGTAGCTCTTTCCAGGGTTCGGACAGGGCCTTGGGATTTGGTTCAACAACGATTATTAATGGTTTTGATTTAGAAAACAAAATGCCCGACTAAACCAGAAGGTTTATGTTTTAAAAACTAGGTGTAACTGGGTGCATTCTTTAATGTGATTAATAGGATTTATTAACTCTTATGTTTATTTTTAAAAACATATTTGTACAAAAAAAAAAACATGCATAACAGAAAAAGAAAGCATGTAGCATTTCCTTTGTAGCATTTCCTTTTCTTCTCTTTCTTGTGAACTCACTCCAAGGAAATTCTGATTTTCATATTATGAAATATTACCAAAGTGAGCGTATGTGTGCACAAGAATCCCAGAGAGAAGAAATCACTTCTTTGGGGCATAAGAAACCCCAAAACATGATGAGAAAAAAAATTAACAATAAATTATGATTTGCCTGTTCAGATGTGTGGCTAAGATAAAGGTCAAGGCTGAATGATTAACCCTTCCCAGGCCAAGAATATAGAACATTTCTAGCCATCACCTCAGGCATCTGAGGCTATTTGCAACCCAGCTTCTTTGGCTCGAAGTTGGACTAAAGCCTTGATTCAAGTAACCTGTCATCCTGACCCATGGAATACAGATGGCTTTCCCAATGCAGTCATGCTGAGACAGCTGGCATAGTTTCAATCAATGTTGAAGGATCCTTTTGGATCACAGTCATCTTCATCATAGTTCTGTTATTTGTTTGTTTGTTTGTTTGTTTTTACCATAACCTCACCTCTTTTGTGCTTGCGACCACCCCATTTTAACTTCCACTAGACAGCAGGCTTTTTATAGAGTTATGATCCTTTTCTGGTAGATGCATTCTTATTAATATAAAAATAGCCCCAGTTGGTGAATGGCATAACCTCCAGGGCTTCCTTATAAATGACCGTTGCTGTCACTTGATATAAAGTAGGTGTCCTAGATGGTAGTGATGAAATCGTGTGCAAGCTGAAATAGATTTCTATGGTGTCTAAGTCTGACCTCAACAGAAAGTGTTGAGTAGACAACACTATTCTGTAGTACTTTTAGTCTGATTTGGAACTTTATGAAACATTGACAAACTTGCCTACTTCTGCTTAAATATATTTCTTCTAATTGAACCCTATTATACATAGATTCTGGCTCAAAGCCTTTTGAAAAAAAATCAGAATATAATGTGTTTTCTATCTAATGTCATATACTTTTCTTATCTCTCAAGGACATTGCAGACTAACTATTGGGGATGTTTATTTTGGGAATCACTGACTAATGAATGGTGGTAGGCTGTCTATGTAACAAAAGTTTGTGCTAGTTTTCTCTGGAAATCTTGGTCGATGATTTCACTTGTTATCAGACCTATTAGCAGTCTACAGCTGTGGTCAATCAGCCAACAGGGCTCATGGGCCAAATACAGACTATTGCTTTTCTTGGTAAAGAAAATTTATGAAACACAGCCATGCCTAATTTGCATATTGTCTATGGCTGCTTTCACGTTACAATGGCAGAGTTGTGTAGTTGCAACAAAGACCTGTAGCCTACAAAGCCTAAAATATTTACTGGCTAACCCTTTAGGAAAAGCTTGCTCAATCCCTGGTCTACAGCAAAATGCTCAAAATGGAGTAGGCAGAGTCATCAAAGTATACAAGTGCTCTGAATATTTTCAGAAAATTGATTTCCAAATTCTCATGAACTTTTCTAAAAGCCATCATGAAAAAACTTGAGTTCACAGTAGACCTTGGAGAGAGAGAGAGGAGGAGAACGAGAAGGAGGAGGAGGAGGAAGAAAGCATCACTTTTCTCCAAAGGTGGCAAACAGAATGAAAGCTCACTGTAATAAGTAATCAACAAATTACAAAAATGTCTTCTAGTTTCTTCCTGCCTTATAGCATTACTGTTAGAGGCAAAACTTCTTTTCAAACAGGCATTTTTGACTTAGAAAATTCTAAATTGAGATGGTTAGTAAGATTGTGGAAGTAACAGCAATTTTTATTTCACCAATTTAATTCTTCGATCTCCCCTCCCACCAATCACAAGAACAAACAAACAAAAAATGCCCACCAAATCATTATTGTGGAATAATGCATCTCTTTTTAGGGAAATCCCTTGAGAACAAAGCAAAAACCATCAATAAGAAATATTGAACTCTAAAATAAATATTTTCAGGTATTTAAATATAAATAGATGTGAATTTACTTGAAGCTACTAAAGCTTAAGATTCAAGGACCCTCACTGGTGTGGGACCCTTTCAAGGCCCTGGGAGGGTCACTAGCAATGTGGTCACAGAATCATGTGTTTTTATAAAAATTGTGGAAGAAAGCTATTTTATCTGTTAAAACCATTCTACGTGTTCATACTAACTTGTCTTTAGGTATGCTTCTCCTTATGTTAGACTGGCTGTGAGCATTTTTAAGATAGATTCAAGGAGAGTCAAACTGAGGATACAGTGAGTTTGGTGTTAGAGGTATGTATTTTTGTTATTTGTAGTAATATCAATATAGAGTTAAATTTTTACCAACTGTGGAGAAACACCTTCTAGGAAATCTTCTCTCATCCTCTGTGCTGACTCATCTATCATCCTGACCCACGTGTCAGGTCATGATGTGAACTTGTCCTAAAGGGCCTAGAAATATGTGAGTAGTGAATGAGAACAAGACTTGAAATTTATAGAGCCAGAGTTGGCCTATGGAAAATTTTTCCAATCATCAGACTAGAAAACTGATGCACCAAGAACTCAGTTCTCATTCTTGAGTGGTCTACATGCAAATTTCCTCTTTTCAAAAAAATGCAGCATAAACAATAATCAAAACTATAGTTTTTTTCTTTTTGGTGAGAATCTGAAAAATAGAATTTATCAAAGAGCCTGTATTTATTAAGCTCAACTCTGAAACTACAATGACCAGATGTGTCTGTGAGCGAACTCGTGTCTTATATATCTCAAGTATTCAGAGAGAGAAATAAATTTTGAGCAACCACAGTAAAGACTAAATTACCAATGAATTTTGTCTACAGATAAAATATTACAAAACTTTTATTTTATAAAGAAGCTATTAAAGAGTTTACAATTAACAATTTAGAAAAAGTAATGATGTGACAGGTAGTTAAATAAGAAAAATAATATAGTTAGTATCTGGATTTCATGACTTTTGTGGTTTTTGTCAGCTTTAAAATTTATGATTTGTTATGATTTCTTTTCTCATTCTAAATTTTTAATTATAGCTATATTCATTGTATCATTTGTCTTTCAAAAGCTACCCACCAAAGTTTGTATAAAATTTAGGGTCCACAAAAGTTAGATCTACCATAAACATATGCAATTACTTCAGTCCTCATCATTAGAACTTGTCACCATCTGTGAAGAAAAGCTACTTAACACAGCCTGATCAATGGAATAAATGCTGAACCTTTTAAATGTAATCACAATACTTTTAAGGACTATAAAATATTTCAATATATTCTATATAAAATCAATGGATAAGATATTATTATTATGTCTTTCATATTTGCTGAGCATTACTAAAATAGATAAAAGCTATTCTATCAAATTGCATCATAAAAATCTATTCCAAATACAGTCAACCTTTATTTTATTTCACCTTATAAAATGTTTAATATATGCTTACCTCCTACAAACAAAAAATTAATATATATTAACTTTCACACCAATTAGTTTTTAGCATCATATAACTTTCAATAACTTCAGAAAATGGTGATCATATGTTCTTAAAAATATATTTATTCTTATTTTTATACTTAATTTGTATTTAATCATTCCCAGAGGATAAACACAAGTTTAGCATGTATGTGTACATGAAGAGTAACCAGAAACATGTTACTTTTTTCCTATTTATCTACTTTTTTCCTACTTATCACTTCCTAAATATTCTCCGTTAGATATACATTTTAATGTATTACTATCATTTAACTAATGATAAATAGCATACTAGTTTATCTTGTTTCATAATTTATAAGAGGAATACACAATTTTCATTAAATCTTCAGTATTTTATCTTAATTATTTTAATACTCTATTTTATAAGATATGTTTTATAATTTTTGTACCTTTAAAAAATAATTCTTCCCAACAAACGTTTTAATGTCCTTAATTGAAATATAAAATGAAGATGTTTTTGAACAGAAAGCAAATCATTTTTTAAAATTTGATTTGGCTAACCATTTGATTAAAAAGGTAGACATTTTATGTAAATTAAAACAGCTAGATTTAAAGCCCAAGGTTTTGACAAAATTACATTTATATTTGCCACAGGTGGGATTTTTGAGAAGCAGATAAAGTCTAGGGTGCAAGATGCTTTACCTGGAATTAATACTTGTGGGTAAGAGTTTGTAGAAACAGGACTAGGCCGAGGAAGAAGTAAAATTGTGATGCGGGTCCCACATTGCCTAGGCCCACTTGGGGAAGTTTTGGAGCAAGATTATCTATCAAAGTTATTGGACATCCAGGTAAAATGGCATGGTATTAATACCTTTGCCTGGCTCAGTCACCAGATGTGGGTGGCCCTGGGAGCTGTGCGTTTCCAGCAAGAAGGCTCTCGGTGGCTGAGATACCCTGAAGGAGCTGGCAGCCTGGGGCGGTGTGCTGACCACACTGCCCACGACTGGAAGGCAAGGACCCCCTTGAAGGGGTCCTAGCTCTTTATGCCCACCACAAAGCACTGACAAAATAGAAGTATTTTATCACAATTAGAAAACTGTGTTAGTAATGATGTAAAGTTATAGTTAATAAAATTCCATTTTCCCAGTTCATTGTTGTGTTAAGTTAAACAAGGTGAAAAACATCACAGATATAGCTCATAGTCATTTGATAAATCTTAAGAAAGTCTTTCTATATCAAATCCTTGGTAACAAATTCTTTTAGAAGTCAAATAGATTTCAAGTCTTTGCTATCAACAACAGAGAACCTCACTGAGTCATTAGCTGGTAATCACTGGAAATAAAGCTGTATAGTAGTGACAGCTAGGTGGCTTTAGACATCATGTTGAAGAAGGTCACAGACATTACCTTTTTTTTCCTTCTACTTATTAATGGTACAAGAGTATTCAGTGATTTTATCTATAAAAATGTCAAATAATTTTTAAAAAATAATATGGCATCCTATGTCATTTTAGTAGTCAAGTCTATACATCAATGAATACAAAAAATAAATCATTTTAACAATGGGAAAAGAGGTAATACTAGATCCTACATATTAAATTGTTGAGAACTTTACATGAGAAAATGCATTTTAAAACACTAAACAAGAGCCTGGTACATGTCCAAATAACTCCATGTTGGGCAAAATTTTTGTCTATTTTTTTCACTGTGTTTCTCAGCAATGAACACAGTGCCTGACACATAGAAGGCACTCAGAATAATACAAGAATTGGTAAATGACTATATTATAGGATTATATAATTTTCAGATACTGATTTTGCAAAGAAAAAATAATAAAGAAAACAGTGAACGTGACTATAACTGGAAAATGTGTAAAAGAAGGAAAGAGCAGAACCAAAAGGAGAAAGCCACACACACCTGCGGAAATATCACCTATTTCTGGAAGCTTCCAAGAACTGCCTCCAGAAATATAACAAAAAATGTAGCCTACTATGTTTACTCTGAGTGGGATCTATTCCTGCCATTTTCTTCTGTACTGGATTCTTTTGTCGATTATTTGTTTTGACATAAACAGGAGCAATCTCGCAAGATAAATATTGTGCCAAACAGCCAGAAGGCTGTCGAATAAAAAAAAGGCAGCTCTAGGGAATCCAGAGCCATGGACTCAGCAGCTCCGGGGAACAGGCAGCTTGATCAACAGGCTCCTCTCATCGCTCTGCATGTCTTTCTGATTTAGTCACATTGTTTACCTTAAGGGAAATGAAAAGGAAGACCATGCTGTGTATTACAGGGAGTGACTAATACCCTGAGCAAATGGTGACAGCCACATAATGATCTGCTAGCTACACTGACTCAGACAGGGGTTACAGGTCAACACTAGGGTGCTGAGTTTATATTTTGAGAAACAGAAGTGATAAAAGTGTTTTTTCACTACTGTGGCTTGAAGGCATGACACAGTGGGGATTTTCCGTGCTGTGTGTTGGACTCAACGAGTTTCGATGCTCCTCCTCTATATGGTGGGGGAGCAGGGAAGGGTACACCTAAAAGTACAGAGCTGCCCTAAAACTATTTTAAAGCTCCAGAAATAGCAACAAGTAGAAATGCTTCTCAGCATGTGGTGCACAGGCTGTTGGCATTAGAATCACTCATTTGCTAAAACAGATTCCTGAGTCCCATCCCAGAAATACCGTATTTATTTGTGTTGAACTTTGGAATCTCTATTCTAAAAATCCCCACAGGGGAGTCTTTGGTACTCTAAAATTAAACAACCACTGATATAGAATACCTCTGACTTAAGAAAATGGAGTAAGGGGAGAAACACTGTAGGACACAGACTCCCAAATTTTCTTACTCTATGGTGCTTTTAATGTCCCGGAACATTTTTTATGACCAAAAGAATCACCTAGCAATTCCAATTATTAAGAAGTTAGGTACAAACAACCTAATAAGTATTAATATACTGATACATTAGTAGATATTTAATAAATTATAAACATTGAAAGAAAAAAAACCACTATTCTATATTTATCCACAATTACTAATTATAATTACTAATTACTAGTGAGATGTGTGTACCTATTGGTCACTGCACAACTTTCCAACTTTCTATGACCCTAATTTCTTGTTACATGTTAATTTTCACACGGTACTTACTTTTTAATCACAGCATCCGCCGAGAACTTGACTTCTCAGAGATATGATATCATTGAAATGAACGTAGTACAGCTAATGTTGAAACTGTAATCTACCTTAACACAGTATTTCACAAATGACAAGGATCACTATTTCCCTTAAATATTTAAACCATCCCAGCAACACCCCATGAGTTCATTGGCACCCCAAGTTACCTCGATACATAGTTTGAGAATTGTAATAGCAGGAATTGATAAGCTGAGTTTCAGTCAATGAGAAGCCTTGTAAGGACTTTACAACGTATGCTGAATTTATATCCTTAGATGACCATACTTTAAGTCTAACTTTATCAAGCCAGTAATGAACATTAATTATGGTGGTTTTCCAATTGCTAACGAGTCATTTTCTGGAAACAGCCTCGATCCACTGGGCAGTACTCCAGAGCTGTGTGCTATATGTAACTCTACTCATAGCTGATTCATATCAACCCAAAATAAGGCAATCGGATTATTGCTCTTGTGAATTTACAAATGAAAATAAAGACTGGTGGCTAACAGAACTGGGTCAGCTGTTTTTCTCATTGTCACAATATGTGGGTGAAGGTGAAGAAATCAAGGGATGAAAGTGGGAATGGCACCTCCCCCTGTTACATCTAACAAACCACTTTCAAAGTTTCATTTTCCATCTTCGCAGTTTTACTGTAGAGCAGAGCACCGTGTCCTGATTAGCAACCCAGGGGAAGAAACTCCAAACACTGCTGCCCATTGTGTCTTGGCATCAGAGTTGCCAAGGAAAACACAACACCATCGAGCAGTGGATGGAACAAGACTATACGAAGAATAAATGGAGCAACATCAGCTCCAGGAGTCTGTAGTAGTCACTCATGGCTAGCAGGTCCTCTTGGCAGCTGACACAGGGCAATTGACCTAAGCACACCCATCTCGTGCCACAGCAGAAGGACCTAACTCCTCCCTCTGGAGGAGAATGGAATACTGAAAGCTGGAGTCGTGCCTGAGAGCATTGACTTACGAGCCAAAGCAGAACAAAGGAACACGCATTGCTCCTAAACAGGATATTCTGAATATCTGGAGTGATAGTCACACACAAAGTAATAAGCCTGGCACAGGCTATGCAGGCTCTTTAACTCGTGGTACGGAAGTGTTCTAGGCCCAAGGCTCATTCTTATGTGGCCGAGGAGCAAATGACTGCTTATGTGAAGCTGTTTATCTCAACACTTGTCTCTACTCATTGAGAAGTGTCAGTACAAACAGGAAGAATGCCTTTACCTATGTGGCATGATAAAGATTCCACTACATTGGAAACACGTTTTTCTGGTGTCCCTCCAGCCACTATGAAATGTTGACTATCAACTCCCCACAGACACCACCAAGGAAACCTGTTGCTATGGTCTGAAACTTTGTGTTGTCCCCAAATCCACATTTGTGTCGTTAAAATTCTAATGCCCAATGTGATGGTGTTAGAAGGTGATCACGTCATGAGGGTGGAGCTCGCACGCGTGGGATTAGTGTCCTTATAAAAATGACCCCACACAGCACCCTAGCCTCTTTCACCACATGCAGATACAATAAGAATTGTGTGACCTGGAAGAGACTCCTCACCCAACCATGGTAGCAACTCTGATCTTGGACTTCAGCCTCCAGAAATGTGAGAAATAAACTTTGTCGTTTGTAACAGTTTGTACCCAGTCTGTGGTATTTTGTTATAACAGCCCAACAGAATTAAGACACTGCTGAATTGAGTAAAACAGAGTTTTAAACTCACAGCATGAAGAGAGAACAATACCTAACAGTCTCTGCAGAGACACACAAGGGGAATTTAGGGAAGGAAATCCATAGGGTTTTTGGTTTGGGCTAAAGGTGTTTCAGGCAGATATCTGAAAAAGGAGAAACTGGTTGGAATTGTACAAAATTCATGATGTAATAGTTTGAAATTGGTTGACAGCGAGGTGAAGATTTTGAATAATTGCTGATAGGGAAGCTATTATCTGATAAGGGAACTCTGACTAGGTGAGCAAGCTGTTTACTCTGATGATTTAATTTGCAAGAATTTTCTGAAACAATGGAGTTATTTGTTAGTATACAGTTTCATTTTCCTGGTCAAGAATTTCTGGGTAAAATATTTAAAAGGGGTTGGCACAAATGTCTTCAATCCTGGGAACCAAGTTTAAGAAAAAGTGTTTCACAGAATTGGTTGAGTTATGGAATGAACTGTGTCCCCTGAAAATTTATGTTGGACCCCTAAGCCCCAATGTGACCATGTTTGGAGATAGGGCATTTATGGAGGTAATTAAGGTTAATTGAGATCATAAGGGTGGGGCCCTAATCTGAAAGAACTGGTGTCCTTGTAAGAAGAGAAAGAGACACCAGAGCTTTCTCTATAAATACGCAGAGAATAGGCCACTTGAGGACACAGGGAGAAGGGGCCACCTACATACCAGGAAGAGCTATCTCACCAGAAACCAAACCCGATGGCACCTTGAAGTGGGACTTCTAGCCTCTAGAACTGTGAGAAAATAAATTTCTGTTCTTTAAACCACTCGATTTGTATTCTGTGGTATTCTATTTGGCAGCCCAAGCTGCTAGTGTATCTTGGGCCAGATAATATTGCCACAGTGAAATAGAGAGGAAGAAGAATGAACAGAATCCATTATGAACTTTTATTGTCAGAAACCATTTGTTAAAGGTTAATGAAAATTACCATTATCCTGACAGAACTACCAGGAACTCAGAATACTTAAAAAGTAACGCATTAGTATCCTTACTAAGACTTCCAACCAGCTGACTAGCTCGGAAAAGATAAGAGAAGAAAAAAAGGGTCGAAAATGAACAAAGCCATTAACAGGCTACAAGAACAAGAATTATAGTTAATGTTATTTTTGTTTGTTATACTATCTGATCAGATAAGTCTTCTCAGAAACTCACCTTATCTTAGTGTGGTCTTATTGCATTGATGCTCTTTAACCACAAATTGCATTTCTATTGCATTGAGGGTTAAGATGTGTGGAATAAATCCTGGGGAAATATTTAGATGTCTTCAGAATGCTAACTTTACCCGTAGACAGTCAAAAACTTCTGGATGCTCCCTGGTGTTTCACTGGAACATGTGGCATCTTGCATAGCAACTGCTGTGATTTTTACATCTGGCCTTACAATAATTCTCACCAGATGACTGTAAACTTGGCTCCAAAGGGCTCCCTCCTTTAGCCTCTGCTGAATACTTGGCCCAGAGTAGACAACCCCTAACAACAGCAATAAAAGTAAATTGACTACTCCCTCGGGTGCATATTTGTAGTAGATTCCAGTAATACAATGACAAGAACATTCTTTAAACGCTAATGTCCTGCTTTTTATGCTTTTATAGGTTCTGTTATTGATTTGTTTATATTCCATTTGCTTGTTAATGGTTTAGATACACATTGCATAGTATCTAACGTACCGTTTTCATACTTAACTCTTCTTTTTTTCATCTTTTATTTGAAGCAATATCTGGAATTTCTTATGGAGAATAAGATGGGGACGCAAGTAGTTTATCTTCAGCCGTGATGAAGATGGATATTTACTAGAGTGTATAAATGGACAGAGAGGGAAACTAAAATGTTGAGGGAAACTAAAATGTTGAGATAAACTAAGATTTAAGCCATTGCTTTGGATAGGCTATAAAAAAAATGTTATTAGGGATTTGCTACAGGAACAAAAGAAAACTGCTGTTTCTAATTCTTTCTTGGCTTGATCATCCAAAGGTTTAATAAGCTGTATACCTAAATGGGAGATGGATTTTACAATTTCGGAATAACAGTGTGTTTATATATCCCTTTTGTACCTCCTTCGTAACTGAAACTACAGATTTGTCATTTTAATTGGGTTAAAATGGACATAAATTCCTACTTTCTTTACAAAATGAATTTTTTAAGAAGCAGGTAAAATAGTAACCATAGTTGCACGGATACATTTTCAATTACTCAAGCACTTGTAATATTAAAGTCCTGGAGTATGTCTTATTTATGTTTTTATTCTTCACTGGTCCAACTATGAGGCCTTAACCAAAGTTTGGGGAATTTAATTAAATGCTCAGAGATGACTTCCTCTATTTATTTAATTCTAAGATACATGTGTTTTCAGCTTTTAATTACTTTTAAACTAAATTATCTATATTTAATTATTATGTTTTTCCTCCAAAGTATGTTAGTGAATCAATTATTTTCTCTGATTGATAATGTCTTACAATTTGAGAAGTATGGAATCTAGAAGGATAAAAACTCTATTTCATTCTTTCAGACTTCACTCTATAATCTCAGGACCAAATTGAAATATATCTCCTTTATGATCCAATAAAATTTATATTTATTCAGCCCTTTCCACCTACTAGACACTGTGCCATATTAATTTTTGATTGGGAATTTTTTCTTCAATTTAATTAGAATACATAGTTGCTGTTGTTTGTTGTTTTTTTAAGCCAAAAAAAAACACTTCTCATAGGTCAAGTTTCTTTAAAAAAAATTATCTGGAATTGCAGAAATTCCAGAAATTACAACTAGATTTCCTTGACCCTTGATTTTTCAAAATCAGTCTGGATTCTTCGATGACCCAGTCCCAATGCCTTTTTAAAACTTGTGCAAAGCTTAGCCAGAAAGCACTCACTAGGAAGCTGCAGTGACATGGGCAGGTCCCACTACATAATTTGGAGGCCAGATATTCCGGGAGCTTGACAAATAAAGGGAGACAGCTCCTGCCTGGTACCTGCACTGGACTACTCACCCACATCTCCAAGCTCTGGGCTTTTGTGGTATCCTGTGCTGCCTCAAATAAGAAGCAACCAATAGCCTTGAAACGGTTGCTTAAAACAATCTCAAATATCTGCATAAAAATATTGTAGTATTTACCTTCTCTTGCCCACCACCTTCAGGTTATCTATATTCTCTTAGTTTCACTGTAATGTTATAATAAAAGGAGTAGAAAGTAAAAAGATATGTACATCTCCAAGGGATGGGCCTGATTCCCTCACCAAGATGTGATTCCACCATAATATTGTACTTTTAAGTACGATCAGGATGTTGGAGTTTGAACCCCAGCTGTGCCACTTAAAAACTGTGACCTTGGCAAGTTACTTCATTATTCAACCTCTCTGTATCTCAGTTTTAATATTTCAGACATTGAACAATAATTCCTTTTTGATAGAGTTGTTGTAAAGATTAAATGAGAAAATGATGCAAAGTGTTTAACAAGGCAGACACATAGCACATGCTCAATAAATGTGGTTGCTATTTCTATGGTTGAGTTTTGGCTAATTGGTCTCTTTCTATTAAATGTGCTTGTCGGTAAGTTGCTATCCAAAAGTAGCTTAAACCAAGGACTAAACCAACAGGAGAGTGATTTTTCTTTAGCTGATTGCAAGAATTAGGCTGTCACAAATCCCACTCTCTCTCTTTTTCCTCTCTCTCTCGCTCGTTCGCGCTCTCTCTCTCTCCAAGTCAATAATATCACACACACACACACACAATACACACACACACACGGATAATGACAGCACCTAAATTAAAATTAAAGTTTTGTTGTATGATTTAAAGCAATTTATCAAAAACCAATCTGACATCGATACTAAATGACATTTAAAATGTTAAATGTAGCTTACGGCATTATAATTAAACATTTTATAAGTAGTTAACTTGCCTTTGATTTTTGCCTCTGCCTGTAATTTCTTTGCTTTGGCATCCATTCCCCCACTCCTATTTAATTCAACCATTCATTCATACACTAATGAATTTATTCATTCATTCACTTATTCATTAAAATATTGTTAGGATTTGTGGCTTTTTCCTCTCCAGGAATGTTTTTCTATATTTATTTTTATTTCTAAAAACTTTATTAAAATTTTCCTAGTTTTCTGTTTGAGGTCTAATATTTAGTTTTTATAATTACCAAATTTCCTTTATGTAATGTTTGCATTTTAATTTTGTTTGCTACAAAGAAATTAAAATTGCATATACATTTAAATATCCAATATACAGTACTACTCTGAGGTTTCTTAACCTCACTGTGACTTAACCTCACTGTGAGACTTAAGATTTTCAGGATTCTCTCCTTTACCACTACTTTTTGCCTTTTAAGTGCTTCTCATTTCCCTTCTGCATGAAGAATCATTTTAGAAACATGTTATTTCCCTCTCCATAGCTATGCTAGGTGCCAGATAACTTGAGTTATTGGGAAATCCTATTTATATGAGTAGCCTATCTTTGAATCTATAATATAAACTCTGAGAATACTTCACAAAAAAAGTTAGAATATAATATAATTTGGCTCAGCATTAGGAAGAATGCCACAAACTGCTGAACTGCACTAGAATGGACTTTTAGGGGTGGCAAAGTCCCTCCTAATGAACAAGTTTAAGTGAAGCCTGGGACATTATTCACCAGGGGTATTGGAGGTAAATTTGAGAGAATGATTAAACCAAGAAACAGATACAGCGAAAGTAACATCTTTCTCAGATATTTTGTTCTTTCAAATACTCTCAGGTTTGGAAACCTAGTAGGCAAAGAATCCAATAAGAACAAGATCTAAACCTCAGGTATGTATTAATTTGTGATCAGAAAGAAGAAAATATTTTAGATTGAAGGCAACAAGGGGCTTGACATTTCTTCCATCTGGGATGCAAGCAGCAGGTAAGGGAGATGAGAACCCAGGTCAAGGCCAGGATGTCTCAGGATAGAGGAAGTTAATGATATGCTTTCTCTCAACTGCACCTCACCACCCTAAGGAACCAGCAAACAAGCCAAACTGCTTGCTTTACAAAGAGCTGCCTTAGGGTTTGTTACATCCCTGAGCACAAAATAGAGCAAAACAAAAAGAGTGAAACATTTTGACCTGAAAAGGAATGATTCTTTAGTTTTCCTTTTTTTTTTTTTTTGGTGAGAATGTTAGATTGTTTCCTCAAGTCCACCAAATAATTAGCTTAATTATTCTTTTCTTGAGTAAAATGTATTTGGAGGTTGTCTTACATCTTATCATTATCACTCTTTCAGGTAAAATCTGATCATTTATTCATCTGGACAACGCTCATTGATCCCAGAAAATGTGTCAAGCACATCTCTAGATACTGGAGATAGAAAGATAATTGGATCTGGTCTCTGACTTTCCAGAGCCAACCTCTCAGACTTGTGAAAGAATTAGTCACGTTAAAAATAAGCAAATAAATAACAATACAGCATACGTGCTGTAATTAAACTATAAAGAAAAATTGAATTTCTAAGGAATTAATTCTTTATAACAAGCTACTTCCCAAGAAAAAAATATTACTCTACATTTCTGGAAGAAATCCAAATTATTGTTTACTGTTAAGATGCTTTTATATATTTATTTTGATAGAAGCACCTTCTTGTTAAGGTAATGACTTCATTAGAGAAAAAAAAAATACATACCTACCAAAGGTTAAATTGAGCTTGTTTTCTATAATATTTCATAATTATTAATTATTATTTTTCTAGCTATATGAAATAAAACTCCTATGTGATTCTTACACATACTTTATTGGCTGTATATCCCTCAGTAACTAACTGAAAATACTATAAAATTATTTTCAAGTGGAAGTGCCTCTTCCAAAATCTAAGGGCTGTAATTTCCAAATGACTAAAAATGAGAGTAGTGAGAAACAAGAAGACAGACTTGCTTGACGGTGTTGTTGACGCAATACAAAAAGAAAAATTTTGAAGTATAAAGGTACAAATCAGTTAAGGATGTTTTCAAAACCCATAGCTTCAGTAACTTTAAAGGAAAAGCTAACATTTGTCAATGTTATTAAGGCAAATTAGAAATTGACACCTCAAATACCCAAACCTCTGCGCACATGATCTTAGATTTAGCTGACAAACGATTGCTTGGGTTTCTAATGAAGAGCATGTATTTTGTTGTATTTTAGGTACCTGTTGTTAATTTTAAAAATTCAGACTCAATCTGTGATGGTCGTCACTGGATTAGAGCTCTGTTATTAAAAGTCTGAGTATTCACTTGCCTTATGGTGAATTTGAGAAAGAAAGCCTTCTGGCTAATGTGGATTTTTCTCCACCTTCTTTGAGTCATTAAAACTCAAAGTAAACACCAGAGTGATTTATGCAAATGCAAACAAAGGAAAACATTTTCTTAATGACACCCCAAAACCTTATCCAGTTGAAATTTTGTTTAAGATTAAATAATGGGTGCTTTATTTAGATTAATTAGCAAGAAGATCACAGTAGTAGATAGGTAACTGAAAGGCACCATCTGTTCTTTTTTCCAATTGTATCTATGAGCTTTGCATTGATGTACCAGGGAACATGGGAGAATTAATTAGGCAGGAAATGAAATCTTCTCACAGATGGCATCCATTTACTTCTTGCAAATGCATACCAGCAAATTTGTGTGCTTTTGCTTTAATCTTGTTTGCCTCCTTGAAAGTTTTGAAGGACCACTGGAGTCTGACCATTACTTCCTATTTGAAAAAAAATGTAGAAAAATTGTGTGGAGCTTAGCCTCAGAAGAAAATAATATCTGGTTGGAAATAACACGAGATCTTCATAGAGACTTGAAATACCACTTTGATGAGTTTAAATCAAGTCGGTTGTTTTTAATCCTAGGGTTATTGTTATTTGTCTTACATTTTCATTATGGCTTTTAGTGTACGGTAAGAATCCTTGCTCTGATCTCTTTGCATATCAATACAGAAATCTAATCTGTTTCATCAAAGTTGTCCTCAAAGCTGTCCTCCAAAGGTTGTGCTGATATAATTTACATAACACATTTTTAAATGTAGTTCTAGATGTTTGTGACTCACTGAAGAAAATTATGTAGAAAGACCACTGGACTCGGTTTTCTTTTAGAAGCTGCTTTTTCAGAGGCATAAACTTATGGTTTGAAGAAAAATGTAGTGTTATACCAATGATCTCCATTAAAAGAGTCCCATCACCTGAGCTTTTTCTTATTTCCCCATCAATCTTCTGGAAATAGTACTCTTAAACTCTCCCGTTCAACCTCATAATATCCCTATCCTTCCTTAACCTACCAAAATTGGGCTATGTACACACCGCTCTGTGGAATTGCTCTTTCAAAAGTCATGAGTGATTTCTTAATTTTAAAAGGCAGAAATTATATTGAAATTACAAATTCAAAAATAAGAGTGAGCCGATCATTCAAAAATAAGGGGGGGAAAAACTTATTTTAGACAGAGGAAACTGAAAATCCAAAACCTCTGAAGCAACAAGAGCTTGGCAAGTTCGAGGAAAAGAAATCCTGTGTTTGAAAAGAAGAAAGCAGAGGGGAAAAGGCATGAGATAACAAGAGAATGGAAAGGTGATTAGAAGCAGAACATTTAGAGCGATGTAAGTCAGAGTAAGAGAAAATTATTTTCCCAGAGCTAAATAAGAAGCCATGAAATAATTTTAGCAGAGGAGTAGCATGATCTGATCTGTCTTTTCAGAAGTGCGGAGAATGGATCACAGAAGACAAAGAGGGGCAGGGACAAGTCCAAAGACAGGAACATTTATTTATTCAACAGATATTTATGGAGGACCTGTTATATTCTACCCACTTTTTCCCAACTTGCTTGCACTAGAGTGGTGATAGTGAAGCTAGAGAGAACTGGAAAGATATAAGATATATTTTGAAACTTGGATAGTCAGAACTGGAGCATAGGTTACAATGAGAGGAAGTGAGAGAAAGAAAGGAAAAAGTAAATGACTTCTGGGTTCTTGGCTTGAGCAGTTGGGTGACAGTTACTATCTCTCTACTAAAAAGAAATACATGGATAGGATGAGGTTGGAGCCAGGAGCAAGGAATTAAGGACACTGTTTTCGATCTAACAATTGTGAGATGCACATCTAGCACCTGAGTTCAAATTTTAGCAGTCTGTACCTCCAAGGCCTATATAACCAAGAAGTCAGGCTGGTGAAGTAAAATGGGAATCATCAGTATAAAATGGGTTTCTTAAGCCGCTGGACTAGAGGACATCACCTAAAGACCATCAGTTAATCAACTTCTGAAATGTCAAGTTTCCTTCTTCTGCATTTTTGCCGCCTCATGGGCCTGCCTTAGTTTGGGCCCCACATCAAAGGTACCGCCAACAAGACATCTTCCATTATTACTAGACTTTGTTGATTATTTTACTTTCTTTAAAGCCTGAGATGGATTGTGCCTATCTGTAGCATGAAAGGAAAACTTGTTAAAATTATGTGGGTGTATATGATCATTCATTTCCTCTGCCTTGAGGATGGCAGGTCCCAAGTAGATCGTTTCTCTAGCCCAGATTCCAAAATGAAAGGGATGCATGGAGCAAAGCAGTGTCTAACCTACAACCGCCCAACTTGTATGTAAGAATTAAAACTTTGTTATGGTAAGACACCAAGGGCTCAGAATTGTTTGTTACAGCAGCATAAGGCAACAAAGCTGCCTTTTTTCCTCCTAGACCTTCCTGTTTGGTTGAAGTTGTGAACAAATTTTAATTTAAAATTTAATAAATATTAAAAGTATACAATGAAAATTCAAGAATTTGGCAGCAATAAGTAGCATACTACTTTGATCTTAATTAATGAAAAAAAAAAATGAAGACATGCCAAAATTAGTTACATAGAAAAATATAATTTGGGGTAAGCTCTTTTATGGCTAACCCTCTTGACTCATTTTCTTGAGGTAGGTGGATATAACTTTTGCATTGACTGTTAGTAAGCTACCAGTTGAAAATACCTGTGTGATTGGAGCATATAAACCAGAGCATGTGCAAATAAATTAGATAATAAAAAACTGAAATGTTTTTCATCATCTCTGAAGCTAAGGATTAGCTACTTATTAGATTAAATATTTCTTGACATTGCTGAAAAAAAAATGGGAATAGGATGCAGAACATTTTTTAAATATTGCAGAATTTCCAGGAAATTTCAATCATTTATGTATAAAATGTCCAAAGCCTATTTATTTCATTTAGTAGAAGCTTTATGGACAATTTTATGACATTGATTGTTCACATATTTATGTCACTGTTTTTGATCTGGTGAAGGCTTTCACTAAGCTCCAAATCTTCAAAGAATTTTCATTATCAAAAAATAATAGTTCAGTTTATTTTTATATGTTGATATTTAAAATTTTGGCCTGAGATGGATTGTGCCTATCTGTAGCATGAAAGGAAAACTTGTTAAAATTATGTGGGTGTATATGATCATTCATTTCCTCTGCCTTGAGGATGGCAGGTCCCAAGTGGCATCAGATTACCCAAAACATCATTCTCACAGTGTTTTTGTGAAGAAAATCAGAAATTTTACAAATTGAGATTACTATTTTTTTTAATCATAAAGAGCTTTTATATTTTTCTTAGGATACTACAGATTCAGAATTGCTAGTTGAAACTTAATCCGGAAAATTCTTGGAGATTGGTTACATACTCATTTTCCATCCAATAAAAATGTCCTTGGTATAATTGGTCTCTGTACATTTTCAAAAATTAACTATTTCTTTTGTAAAATTCTCAAAAAACATATTTTATTTTTTTAAAATGTTATATCTACCTTTATTATTCCTTTACATGCTCAGTACCTGAATTTATCAGTCCACATCATGCAGGGTCTTTCAGAGGGTGTATTTATTGAGGTCCTCATCCCTTCCATGATGAGGCCTGGACATGGTCTCGTAGCTAGAACATTAGGAGCAAGCTGTGGGCCTAATGGCACTATGTCTACCCCCTCAGCTTCCTCCATCATCTACCCAATTTTTCTAGAGCACTTAAGAGCATTTCAATTTTGATGTTGGTCAGCATTGGGGTTTCCAGATTTTCTTATTAAGAATGTCATACTTCTGAAAACTTTGGTCATCTTGGCTCAGGTCCTGCCTAGTCATTGCCAAAGCCCTCTCCCTGGATCCAAGACCTGCTCTCTTCCAACTGAGTCAGCTACCATGTTCTAAACTCTGCTGAGTAGTCTCTTTTATACATGGTGAGTTCAAGAGATACAAAAAGTCAAAGCAGACAGGTAAAATGATGCCACTTATTACATTTCTAAAAGATTTTAAATATTCCAGCAAGCTCGTCGACATGTGTCATTTTCTTCTCTTCCTCTTCTCCCACTTCTCATGAGATTATAATTAGCCTGGAAAGAATATAATGGTTTCTAAATAATGCTCATATTTCTTGATTCCAGAAACTAATTTTTCTGAGATAAGCACCGAAAACAAAATAGTCTTTAATGATTCTATCAAAGAATTTCCAATTTCTTAATGAATTTACATCCCAACATCATTAATATACCCTGAAATGAGGCATAAACTAAATAATGTTTTTAATATTCTTCTGCAAAACTATCTTAAAATGTAATACATTAAAGAAAAACCCTAAAATGTCTAAAGTAAGAGTTTAAAATAATATAGATAGTGATGTGGCCTTTTAATTAAGGCCATTGACCAGTTGATTACTAAGGAATTTCTCTCTTCTGATCTCATGATTGGTTAATATTCTCATTTCATTTACTAACTTGTCTCATCAATTAATCTCTGTCATTGGAGTATGAAGAATAAATCCAATTAATTTCAGTTAGGTTGTGAACACTGAATCATGTGTCAATCCACTTATTAAATTCACGCTAATTCCATAAAGCAATGAAACAACGTACAACATGCAGTAAAGAATTTATAATACATTAGAATTTAGTGAGTTACATAACTGTTTATCAGGGAAAGTGATGATTTTATAAGGATTATGTTTTAAAGTAAATACTTTAGTAAATACTATAGTAAATACTATAGGGCTATATACAGAAGACTGAATGATATAATATTCAAAATATAAATAATTGTAATTTATGAACATCATAGATAGTACAAAAAGTCTATGAGGCATAAACTAAATAATGTTTTTAATATTTAATAGACACTTATATTATAATATCATTAAAACATGCTCACTAAAACGACCTCTGACACCTGGGATCACACACTTAGCTCCACTGTGAGAAAAATCTACACTGGCATCATTTACCTTGGTTTATTGCCAAAATAATCTCTCGCATTGAGAACCCATTCTTTTAATACATTTCTCTCTCTCTGCAAAATTTAACCTATAGCCAAATTGTGTTATATATTTCTAATAACTTATAACCGATTGTGCAATTTCAATATGTTGGTTTTTCTTTAAAATCTTACAACTAGGGAAAAAAATACTAAGTTGTTCTTTACCACCGCATGAAATAAAAATCAAAATTAACCCTGACAATTTCACTTCTGCCATTGTGTTTATAACAGCATTCAAAAACTCATTTATTTTTTCCGTATTTTTCATGTTCCAATTTTAAATACTCTCACAACAAAGCAGACACTGAGTATTCCTATTTAGAAATAAATAAACAGATTAAAATATATTCCCTGAACACACTCAGACTTCTTTCAAAATCACATTATTAAAAAGTCCACATGCAGCTGCTTAAATTAAAATTCTTATCTCTTTCTCCATGATGGCAGTGTCTATGATTTTCTTACTTGATATTGTATTAAGCATAGAGCCTGGTACTTAGTAAGAGCTCAACAAATATATGTAGCATGGATAATGACTAAATAACCAATTATAATTTGCTGATCGGTTTTTATATTAATGCAATAGCTGTATTGAGATCATACGAGCTTTTGACCATCGCTTCCTGCAGTAGATTATAAGGAGGGTTCTTAAGTGCAGGGACCACAGTTTTTTTGTTGTTTGTATTCCAGGAGCTTTGTACCTAGGAAATACTCAACAGCTACTTGTCAAATTAATGGTGATTCTTAACAAACATAGCTTACAAGATGATGACAGGTATATATCGACAGATTTCAAAGTAGCAAAACATCTCCTGGATACTTATTTTGAGAAAATATCAGCAAAATTGAAGATGAGACAAAAGAAAGCTGGTGGCATCTCGACGTTTTATACGATATCCTCATGCACACTTGTGTGTTTATTTGTTTATGTGTGTATAAATGTGCATTAATACATTCCTATTTTGATAGATGAATATACAAGCCAGTATATCTACCAGTTTGTTCTCTGGTTCTTTTGAAGAATGAGCAAGTTAAAACCAGAAATACTTACCTGAATAGGTATCATTATGATTCTGAAAAAAGTTAAATAGGACAACTTTGCTACTCTATGCCAATGAATACTCTCTAAACTTTTTAAGATATTAAATATTCATCTTTGAAATTTCAGCTCCAGCTTTAATATATACCATGTATTTTACAAATTAACATTAGAGAAGTAAATTGGATTACTACAAGGAAAGACTTTTCTTAGGTAGCTGATTTCATGATAGATTGAACACTGGAAAACACAATAGCATGCTTTTCCTGATTATAAATGTTTGGTACTGAGCAAAATAACACACTGATTTATAAATTGCTATGAACTTTCTGATTCAACCTGCCAGTATCAATCAAAAGTTTTAACCTCACCCATGCTCTTTGAGATATCAACTCTACTCAGATAATTTTCTCTTTAGGAATTAATGATTCACGAATGGATTTAGCTACAGATATTGTCTGATTGTATTATTCTAATAATAAATGCTTATAAATACCTGATGTAACCTTTATTTCATGGTTACAAATTAAATGTGTAATCCACATAATAAAATAAAATTTTACTATATATTATTATAATAAACATATAAACATTTGTTCAGGAGATGTTAATTAGTATAAAAAGGCCAACTATAAAACTATAAATACAGTATAATCTTGTTTCTATCAAATATGTAATAATAATATCTATAAGACATATGCAAAATTATTAAACGGCAATTGTCTATGACTGATTATCTGTATTTTTTATAGTTCCACAATTAACATGTTTTGCTGTATAACAAATATAATTATTTTAATGATAATATGCAGCTTTTCTTTAGAGCAAATTCAGAGTATCCTGAAAAACATTTAGAAGAAAATTAAAAGCCACCCAGAGATAATCACAATATCATTTTACATGCATACCTCCAATATTTCTATTGTTAAATGTATTTTTAACAGTGAATTTGTACTGTGTTCTGGATTACATCTGCTTTGAAAATATTAATAACTTGAAAAATATCCCAGAATGTAAGAATTTTTGAAAACATGACCTTTACTGACTACATAGTATTTTTTTTATCATTTCTTTAATCTTTAAGTAATAGTCTGGGGTTAGACATTTTGATTGCTTCCAGCTTTCCACTACCATAAAGAATATTAAAATGAGCCTCTTTATAGGCAATTTTGCTGATATTTTCTCAAAATAAGTATCCAGGAGATGTTTTGCTACTTGAAAGAATAATTACATTTTAAGGCTTTAGATACATATTGCCAAATCACCCAAAACAAAGCTTACAGTAAAAAGCAGGAAAACATGATCATGCTCATTTCTCTGCACTAAAAAAATTCTTTAAAAATATTTTATGTAAATACACTTTAACTTGATTTAAAAAATACATAAAAGTTAGTAAGCTTTCCATCCATTTCATAACTCCAGTCTGCAACCACTGTCAAAAATTTCTTAGGCATTTAACCAGTAATCTTTTATGTAAATGCATGCATATATTTTTATATGCACACACATGAATGCGTATGTGCATATACATACACACATATACATACATATTATTATATATGTCTCTATGCACATGGCTGTGTATGTTCTTTTTACCAAAGGAAAGAATGTCGCCTCCTAATCTAAACTTTTCTTCTAACTTAATATGTGTTGCCTATCTTTCTGTATCAGTATACAGATCCACTTCATTCTTTTAATGATTTTTAACATTCCATAGTATTTGAAACTTTTATACTATAAAGTATTTTATCATATAACGTACATAAATTTATTTTAGTTTTTTATTCATGAGCATTCAAGATGCTTCTAGAAATCATTATTTTTAATATGTATAATGTAATATACAAAAAGAGGTCATAATTATTTTACTTGACTTGGCAGTGGAATGGGTTCGATTTTATTGGTCATTTGACTTCTTTGGTGTGTGTATTAATTGGCTGTTCTTATATATATATTTTTATTATGCTAGTAATCTTTTCTTTGATTTCTAGGAGCTCCTTTTATATTTAGAATAACTCTTTGACATATAACTAAAACATAATTTGTCATTTTTATTTTTGTTTTTATTTTAATATATATTTAAATTTTTTATTTTGCCAAACATATCAATTTTTTTCACTCAGATTTCTATCTCTTTCATTATACTTATAAAGACTTTTTCCATCCAAAAGATTACGTTGCCATCTATGTTTTCCTGATGTTCTATTGTAAATAATTTAAACGATTAATTAAATCTATTTGCAAAGCCACTGTTTTGGGCTTCCAATCAAGAACTTGAAGTAAGTAGTATATTTCACCTTATAAAAGCAATCACAGAGATGGTGACATCTGTCTGGTGTGCCTTTGAGGAGACGTGCTCTAATCTGTTCTTCATTGCTGATATTTAAAAAAAAGAGCGTATACAGTCATTTAAAGGGTCATGTAATTTTTATAGGGGTAGCCTGAAGTCATGTCCAAATGCCAGCTGAAGTAATTACACTACGCTATAAGCAGTAGCAGTATAATTTCAATTAGAATAGCATCAAATGGATTAATATAAACCCAGCGGTTTGAAACCCACTCAGGTCACTAGAAGATAAATGAGACATGTGACTGGGAAAATGCTTAGAGATGAAATTAATTCTTAGGCTGTTTCTGATGGCCAAAATCAATGACCTGCTTCCAAGACAGAGATATGGGAAAGAAGGAAAGTGCAGGGTGGGGTTTAGAAAGGAAAGAAAAGTGATAGAACATACAAAATATAATAGCGAGTCTTATAAGGTCTACTCCATGCCAGACATTGTTCTGAGTGCTTAACGTGCATTACACCACTGAATACGCATAACAACCCATGAAGTAAACACAATTATTATCTCCATAATATAGATGAAGAAAAAGATATCAGAAAGATGAAATTATTGCCCCAATCACAGTGATTAAGGGCAGAGGTGGCATCTGCCCAGGCATTTGCATTCTAGGGTTCATCACCCTCCACTGAGAAACATCGTCCTAAAGTCCCATTTTTTCCTCTTCATCCTATCCTCATATAGATATTCTTGGCAGTTGGTCCACAATTTTCCCATAAACCCTTTATTTACTATATTCCCCAATCAATAATTAAATGAGTTAATATTTATAAAATGCTTAAAACAGTATTTGGCGCATAGTAAGTAGTACATAAATTTTATTAATGAATAAAATTAATAAGCTCCATTAAAGTTATTGAATGCTTCTATGTTGCAGGCACTTTGCCAGATGCTAGAAATTCAAAACTAAACAAAGAACATTAATCCCTAGTCCCCTTGACCTATAATTAAGTATAGAAAAATCAGTCATTTAAAGTAAATTTTCACACATAATTATTTTATAACTCTTTTGAAAAGTGCCATATAAAGAAATATGCTATATTTTGCGGGCATATGGCAGGGTGACCCAACCCAGGTTAGGACCTAGCTCACACAAGATCCTAAAGTGCTGACAATTGATCTGAGAATCATAGATGATAAGGTGGTAGGCAAAAAGAAGGCTAGGAAAAGAGCTCTTGGTAGAGAAAAAACTCAGGTGCAGAGGCCCTGAGGCAGAAGTAAACGGTAAACTGGTAAACGGGAAGGTCCTAGAAGAGGTTCCACGTATTCCATTCACATTGATTGAAAACAAAGGGAGCATTCGGGAAAACTTCAGATAGGACCTTCACTCTTTCCAGGGCTGGTCTTTGCATGCACCTCAGCTTTTATTTCAGCTTACCTCCCTGCACTGTCTAACGCCGTGGACCACCCACTCCCTTTCGCCCCGGCCTTCCTTGGCACTGCTCTTTCCTGGTGCCCACAACTTCTCTCACTTTGAGGCAGAATAGTTAGCCTAGGGAAGTTCCCCCTCCCCTCCAGGATGCAGCTCTGGAATTTCTCCTTTGTCCTTTACACAACCCTCTTCTTGTTTTGATTTCAAGCCTGAGACTCCAGTATGAGAAACAAGCCAAGGCCAGGAGACAAGATAGATGACCTTGGGCCACCTTGTCCCCTCCAGGTGGCATGAGAAACAGGCCCAAACCAGAGGCAGGCTGGATAGCCTTAAGGCACCCCATCCCTAAGAATACAAAAGCCCATAATTCGGATAACTCGGGGCAGATTTCTCTGTGAGCTGCCCGCACTTTTCTCGAAAGTGTGTACTTCCGCTTTAATAAAACTTGTGCTTTCCTACTTGCTTGTTCATCATGTCCTTGAATTCTTTCTTGCATCATAAGATAAGAACCTAGTCATCTAGAGCTCCGGGTTGGGGTCCTTCTTTGGAATCCCACCCCATGGAGCTCTCCAATATCACCTTCACATGTTGGGTAGCCTAAAGTTCCAGTCTCAACCCCTTTGTCTTATGCAACTTGTGTGACTCAGTTGAGCTCATCCACTATTATACCTTCACTGCCATCAGTTTCCTGGTGACACTCAAATCTGCATATACATTTGATTTTCTACACCAGATGCAAAAGCTGTATATTTCCTTATATTAAACTTCCTAGTGCACGGTATCACCTGAGTGTCTCTTGAATATCTCCAAGTCAATACGATCCAACCTGAACTCTTTCATTTCCGGCCAGCCTTCCTCCTCTCTCTACTTGAGTCTTTAGTTAATAGCACCACTAGACACCTTTTCATGACCCCATTGCCTGCAAAATAAAGTGGAAACATGAGGCCATCATGATGCAGATTCCATGCTTAGTGTTCCACCCACATTTCTGGCCACTCTTCCCCTTTGTCTCCACTCTCATCTCATTCAAAATGATGTGTTGCTTCTGGGCCCCACTATGATCTTCTTCCTCAAGCCTTTTGCAAATGTTTCTGTCTACCCTTACACTCAGTGCTCCCCAGGATTGTTCCTTCCATCTCAGTAAGCCTGCTGTAAGCCAATGTCAGAATAGGATTTCCCTTCTCACTGAAGTCATATACCTCTCCACTCTCACAGGGGTGCCCTGAAAATACTTGACATTGGTACCTGATATCCCCAGGTACCAATGTCAGCTCTGATCCATAGCCACCAGTCCTGAAGTCACTGTGTGTTCCCTTTCCACGGAGTACCAATGTAGGTGGTCCTAGTTGTCCTTGGTGAAGAACTGAGGATATCACAACCGTGGTGACTTGCCACTGTGTTGCAAGATTCTTTCTCCTGGACATTGGCCTTCATACAATCAATATAATATGACATGAAATAGCTTTACTCCAGAAGTTCATTTATATTCCTTAGAGAGCTAAGATTTAAATAAACACTTCATCAAAAAAGAGATACAAATGGCAAAAAAAATATGAAAATATTTTCATTATGAAATTAAAAATTTACCACAAATTAAAAATAAAATGAAGTACTATTACTGACTAGACTGGTTAAAATGTAAAATAGTAATTATTATAACAATAAGAACAACAATACCAAGTGCCAAGGAAGATGAGCTACAACCGAAATTTGGATGCGAATACAAAATGGTATATCCACTTTGAAATACCATTTGCCAGGTTTTTGTTTTGTAATGTTAAATGTAGCATTGACCTCGCTAATCTACTCCTATGTATTCACTCATGAGAAATTCAAACATAAACCCACACGAGATGGAATATTTATAATAGCTATATTCCTAAGAGCCAAAAACTAGAAACAACCCCAATTCCCATCAACTAGTGAATGGAAACACAATTGTCGCATGTCCGTACAATGGGAAACTACTTAGCAAAAAAAAAAAGAAGAAGAAGAAGAAGAAGAAGAAGAAGAAGAAGAAGAAGAAGAAGAAAAACTACTGAGACATGTAATGACATCGGTGGATCTCAGAACATTATTTTCAGTGAAAAGAGCCAGACATAAAAGAATAACTACTGAATGATTCCCTTTGTTTGTCATCTGGAAAAGACAAAAGTATGTGCATAAAAATCAGATGAGTGCTTGCCAGGGGCTGGGTGTAGGGAGACGGATTTATTACAAAGAGGCATGAGGGAATTTGGGGAGGTAATAGAGTCTGATAATGGCTGTCTGTATATGTCAAAACACACTGGACTGTACATTTAAAATGAATGTATTTTAATGATGTAAATTTTACCTCCATAAACCTGACTTTTAAAAAATACAGCAAAAGAAATGCTTTCAATGAAATATTTTACAAATTAACAAAAAAAGTCACTTAAAGGCTTTTTGGCCAGATTCTGATTCTGATTATTCCACCGTACTATTTAATTACACTGTCTCTTTGTGCTTCAACAATTTCATATTTTTGATATGTATTGAGTTCCTATTATGTATGCTGGGTATCAAGCCTACCTAACAAGGGAGGAAACTTAAGACATGAAGATTCATGACTTAAATGTAATGGATTGGAAGCCTATCCCTTGACAGTGTCAAGCCATATACCTGTACCTGGCTAAATGTGAGACCAGAAGGAAGAGATACGAGAGAAAATAAAGTGTAACTGGACCATTGACCGTTCCTGACTGTCAAGATTCCTGACTGTCAACTGTAAATTTTTAAAGTAAAAATTTACATTTTTGTCTCCTGCTCTTTCTTTGTCTTCCCATGGCTAAGTTTTACATTTTACTCTGAATGGAAGTTCAGGCAGGCCCCATGATTTTTTGCGTTATGAATGGTTAATATAACATTCTATAGTCACTCAAAGTTGCAAGATATAATCAAGATTTAGAATATCCAGTGTATATACATAAACCGATTCTTCAATTTTTATCCAAAGGCAACATTTCAGATTTCAACCAACTATCGATTTGTTACCTGCCTAGCAGTGCTTGTCATCTGCCTTTGAGGGCGGGGGAGGAGGGATTCTCATTGATTTATCCAAATTCACTTATTCACCTGAGCCACATCTAAATTTATAACTGACCCCTCTTCGGTGGTAGAATGTAGCAAAATGATGAAGAGGGAGCAGGAAAAGTTTATTTGACTCTTATAAAAAAAACTCAAAATGCAACAAAACAAAAATAATAAAATAATCCTGACAGCTGAGAACTCTCAGGTAGCTGGCCTGGCAACTAGCTTGGTGCTGAACACAAAGAATTTATCGTAACATCAATATCAGAAAAGGTTACTTCGTAACTATGTTGGAATAAGACATAAACAGGGACACCAGGCAACCACACAAAGGATCAAATGTCTGTGGTTGCCTGGCTAACACGAGGGACCATCAGCTCTTCGTTGATGACTACTCTATCTCACTTTGTTACTCCAACCCCCATCATAAAAGCTACTCAGAGGACCATCATCGAACTACCCTTGCTTTCTGATAGCTCCTAATCCAGAACAACTCCCCACTTTCTTGAGCCCTCCCCAAACTCTACCACAAGCACATCCTAAGACCCTTGTACTGATTGCCCACCCGCCTAGTTCATCATGGTATAAGGTTTCCCTTGTTGCAACCAGTTAATAAATCTAGCCTCATTGGACTTCAAATACATCCTTTCCCCTCCTGGCTTTATCATTTGTAAGGTGGTTTTGCACTCTCTGAGCCTGATAAATGTTTGGTTGATTCATCCCCTTGTGAGCATGCCCATGGGTTTCTTGGAGCACTCCATGAGGAGTCCCTCCAGTCACACTTGTTTCATGGGACATGTAGTCTGTTTCTCTGTTTCCCCAACTCTTAGCCTATTTTTTTTCAGTTCTGTTCCATAATAAACTCTCTCTACTGGACTCCCAGGCCATCTTGCTAGGAAACAGTTGAAAGACTCTAAGATGATGAAAGTCCAGCTCAATCACGCCCCCAACGTATCTCAACTCTGATCCAAGAGAAAGGGTCCTCCTTTTTCCTTGATACACTTTGGCAGAGCAGGCTGGTCCCAATGTTGGTCCAGCGAGGCTGCTTACCAGCCCAAATATCCTGCAATCTGGATCTTCCTGGTAGAAGTGGGCCGTCATTCCTTTGTGAGCCCCAATTTCAGGAGACTCAAGGCACAGCTTTCTTCAAAGGAAAAATCTCTCCCAATATTTCTCACTCTCTTTAAAATCTCTAACCTTTTGTGGAATTTTAGACTCTCTGCCAGTTCTTAGGAATCTGGAATTTCTACATGTTAGTTACATCATTTGGGGATTTTCATATCTCTTGTATATAGTGGCTGATGCCTTGATCAATAGTGCCAATATAATGTCCTGTCTTTTCCTCTGACACTATAAGTATTTTAATAGTTTCACTTTTCCACAATTTATAGAACTCAGAAATTCAAAAATAGAACTTTCCTATTCTTTCCCTGAACTTATATATATTTTTTTTACTCTGATCTCCTATTTCCAATCACGGCACAAACTTTCATCTATAGGCTTTCAAGTAAGTTTAGTGCCATACGGTGATTATTTTTCAGTCAAATCAAGATTATTTAGTCTCAGCCAGGTCTACAGATGCCAATTTGGTTTTCCTTCCCTATACCCTCTTCCCCACCAACCCTCTCCCCTCAATTCTGCATAGCCCTCATCCGCTGCTCATCCATGCCATGCTAAGAGGAATCTGCTTGCCTGACAGTCTGCACACATTGGCGGTGTCACCTTACTTCCTTCTGGACAGTTTTTCATCATTTTGGGTAAATGTAAGGGTGACTTTAACAAATAGGAAAGGATATCTTTTACAAATATTCAGATGTCTCCTTTTTGTTTTAAAAATTAATGTTCGATACATTAAAGTTACAAATTCAAATTCTTAGTTTCGTAATCAAGTTTTTAAGTCTAGTTTGTAAATCCTATTGTAGTTTTAGCTGATTTTAGCTATCATTTTAAAGAAACTTGTGAATAATTTTTGGTTCCATTTGTAAACTTTTAAAATAAAGCACTTTTATATGTTTTAGTTTTTAATTTTAATGTTTTAATTCCTCTTTTATTTTACCTGGCCGAATAATTACAGAGCCTATCTAACTACTTACAAAGCCTATTAACTACAGCATTGGTTGTGCAAAATGCATCATTTTATGTACTTATTGCTTATAAGAAACATATCATTTATAGTGATGCTCATTATTCATAAGTTTCATATTTGCAAATTCACCTATTCACTAAAATTTATGTATAAACCTCAAATCAACATTTGTGGCATGTTCAGGGTCATTTACAGGCATGTGAAGGCAAAGAGCAGAGAAAAATTTTAATTGCCTGCCCAGTGAGGTCAGAGAAGGCTGCACTCTGCCTTGACGGTTCAGCTCTCTTACTGTAAACAACTGTCCCTTCTGTGCCCTATTTAGTGCCACATCATTTTTTTGCACTTTTGCGCTTTTGTTGGTGATTTCTCTCTTTAAAATTGTTCCCAAGCACAATGCTGAAGTGCTGACGAGTGTTTCTAAGTACAAGAAGACTGCGATGTATCTTACGGAGAAAATAGGTATGTTGGATAAGCCTCATCGGGCTGTTCATTCATGGCTTTTGGCCGTGCATGAGTTCAACGTTAATGAATGAACAATATATATTAAACGAGGTGTCTTTAAACAGAAACACACACAAAACAAGGTTAGGTATTGATTGGTTGATGAAAATGTTGTGATCAGAAGCTCACAACCTAGTGCTATATTTCTCCTAAGAACAATATATCAGTATTCATGATGTCAGTGTTCGTGGAGACTTACATGTAACACATTACTACAAATATGAGAATCCATGGTCCCTCAAAATATTTTAAAAAAAACTACCAATTAAACTATGACATACCATTGATTGAAAAATACATCTCAATTACAGCAATAAATATGTAGCAAAATATTTAAAAATCTCAGAATTAATAAAATAATAAATATTTGAAAAATATTGAAAGACATATTTCAGTTACAGTAATAAATGTATTTAAAATATGAAAACTGTCTCAGCATTGGAAAATAATTCACAAATATTTGATAAATAATTGATTAATTGATAATTAGAAAGACCCTTAATTTTTCTTGGATCTTCTATCAGCGAGCACAAATTTAGAACTGATTTCAATTCAAACCACAAATCTAAATCGGCCACTTAATTACACAACTTAATTTTGAGATGTGATATTAGGTCAAATTCTATTAAAACTATAATTACAAAAAAATAACTAATATGTGCAGATCCTTTCATAATACACATTTTAAAACTCACATTTTAACTTTAATTATGTAGCTTACGACAGAAAGTGCCTTAGAGTTGGAAAAATTCAGCATTATCCCAAATGCCCTGGAATGTGCCCTGCTCTCTTGCTTCCTGAGACACTTTCACAACCCTCAAGGTTTAAGTTCAACGCTGATGTCTCTGTGGCCTTTCCTCATGCCATCGGACAGAGTTATACACTGTCTCCTTTTCCTCATCCCTCCGAATGTACCATTTAATTTGTCTTGATAATCATGTTAAGATACAATTATTTATTTACATGTTTTCTTCCTCTCATGGGACAGAGATCGATCTTTATCTTTGAATCATGAGTGTCTCACATAGTCTGTACATAGAAGAAATGCTTCATCATACATATTACTCTTTTTCTTTTTTTACACCTGCCATGTGCCAGGCCCTGTGGTAAGCATTAAGGCTGGCCCTGACTTCCAAGGGCTTATAGTTTAGTAAGGTAACACAGGATGCTGCTATGTGAGAACATACCAGAGGGTCCAAATGAGATTGAGGTAATGAGATGAAGTGTGGGCCAGAAAAATTGTCTAGGAAAACTCAGTTTGAAGTCTGCAAGTGAGTTCAGTGGATGAAGAAAATGGCAGTAGAATAAACTCATAAGTTGTGACCGCTTACTAAGAAAATTCTGAGTTATCGAAAATTTAATCAGATAGTTTAAAATAAAAGAGATTTCCCGTTCTAAATCATGAACAAATGCGAGATTTGATCAAACTTGAAGTCTGTATTATTAGAAATATAATTTTAAAAATGCAATACTTGTTGAGAGAGAAGTTGTAGAGAATGATGTCTAGGCTTTAATTTTCATGACTTATGGAAATAATTAATTTTTTAAAAAAATTCTAGAAGAGACAGGGAGTTACTTTGTTTTGTTAGTTTGGTTTTGCAGGAGAGGGGAAGATACCAGCAAAGGGAATTGAGAAACTTGAAGCAAAAGAAAACACAAAGTAGTTTAGAGGGCAACTCATAACTTCATCTTAAAACGCTTTAACTTTCTATTTGGCTAAAACATCAATTAGCTAAAGACTGAACAACTGCCAGGTTCTTGCCTCTGACTCTCAAAATGCAGTTCAGGCTGGAGGAGCCTGGCCTTTGGGCAGAATAGTATGGAGGTGGTACTCACCATTTCAAGAGAAGGTAGAGCCTTCGTCACTTGAAATGTTGGATATCTTCCTCAACAGCTTGGAATCATCTATGCCAAATGGTACCTGAAGTTTGTTAGGGCTTTGGGGGTCGGATATGGTGATCCAGAAGGTATATGCCCTAAAGTACAAGGTAGTGAGAGACACACATACAAACAGTTGGAATACTATCATGTAATTAATGGAGGTATGTCTAGAATAAGGGAATATGGAAACATTTCACCTGGTCTGCAGATGTCTAATGTTAGTTTCATTGTTAAATAAAAGAGATGATTTGGAAAATAGAGCAAGTATTCTAATGGACTCCCATTTCTTTTCTTTTCCTCTGTAATTTTGGCTTTATAAATGTTTTTGTTTCCTATAATATTTGTATCAGGCACTGCACTTCAAAATGTGGTGTAAAGAGTTCCAGAGGGTTCCATGAAACCTTCCCAAATATCCCCACAAAGGATATATAGGAGAGACTGACACTTTCATCAGAGGAGATCTACTTTTCTAGGTATTATTTGTTTAGGTTCCACTGTAACATATCATCTAAACAAATAGTTTCATGACCAAAAATATAGGAATAAAAATTTTGACAGTTTAGATTATTATACATATTGAATCTTAATAATAATAGAACCGCTTTTTCTTAATATAAGAAATAACAAAGACAAATATCGTCAGGTTTAGATTTGCTTACAATTGGTCTATGTGACTGCCCGACACATATCCAAAAAGCTATATAAGTCCTATAAGTCCAATACCGTCCAAGGGATTTATTTCTATGACCAAGATGATTAATATGAACAGGTTTTATAATGCTAGATAAAGAATTGGATTAACAGCAGAAAGATATATTTCACAGACATAGAAAAACAAAACAATGTTGAAATATTTTTGTCTTTTCGTTGCTTTTAT
Source organism: Pteropus medius (assembly GCF_902729225.1). Lineage (NCBI taxonomy): Eukaryota > Metazoa > Chordata > Mammalia > Chiroptera > Pteropodidae > Pteropus > Pteropus medius. The sequence goes on from NW_024349797.1 coordinate 12,218,125, forward strand.
AACAGAAGAAAATAAAGGATTGGCAACTATTGTCTTCAGAACCCTGATCTACTCATTAATATGACTAGCTAAATATAAACATCAAACAGATAAAGATTGTTTTCTCCACTATATTCGTGGAGAAAAAAAAATCTGAGTCAGAATATGGCTTCGTGTTAAAATTTAATTTAAAGAGTGGGTAAAGTTAAGAAAGTACTTTAAAAATAGTCACCAATAAATTAAGTTGTTAAATTTAACAGTGACCTATTCTACCTTGCTCCTTCCCAGAACTGACATCCACTTTCTCTCTTTTGTGCCTCTGATTAATTCAACATTTATAATACATGGAGAAATAGAGGGTGTACAGCACTATAATGAGCTGAGGTGCCTAAATCTTGTAAAGATTCTATAACCAGCAGCTGGAAACTAAAATTAGGATGAAATCATTTAAGTCCAAATAATGTAACTTTCCCTAACATCTGTCAAAGACTTGGCTTTTCATCTTATTGGAAATGGGTCTTGCTGTGTGAACAGAATTTTCCTGATTAACTCAGTCATTGTCAATGTTAAAGTGAATTTTATGGTGATTTTATGATAGAATTTCAGTTAGTTCTCTGAAGATTTCACCACACAGAGACAGAGAAGACACTTGAAAAACAAGACTTTTTGTTTTGTTTCATTTTGTTTTGTTTTGTGCTATTTCCATCATCTCTAATGAGCTCTCTAAAAGGTGAGATGTATTTTTAGTTTCTGCACTGAACAATCAAGATCTTTGCTCTGAGGAAGCCAGAGAGAGCCAGGGAGAGGTTCTTTCAAACCCAGGGAATGTTCTCATGGGACTCTTCACCTTAATTTTTGAATGCTTCCTACCTTATTCTTTTCTCCTCATTCTGCAGCTCTTAAAAACCTTTGGGAAGATGGTTGGGGACCAATAAGATGAAAGCACATTAAAGAATTGTTCCTAAGTTTGTAAAATTAAATATAAGATGCATAGTTAAATATGAATTTCAGATAAACAAGGACTAATATGCTACGATAAGTATGTCACATGCAATATTGGAGACGTACAATATGTATTAGAGTTCTCCAGAGAAAAAAATCAATAAGAGATAGATGATAGATGATAGTAGATAGATAGATAGATAGATAGATAGATAGATAGATAGATAGATGATAGTTAGTTGATAGATAGCTATCACATATATATGGAGAGATTATTATGGAGTTTATTATAGAGATAGAGATAGAGGTAAAGATAGAGATATTATAGTATACAATAGATATTAAGAGATGTATTATGAGGTATAAGGCTCATGTTGTTATGGAGGCTGAGAAGTCCTACTATCTACTGTATGCAAGCTAGAGACCCAGGAAAGTGGGTGGTATAGTTTGAAGGCCTGAAAGCCAGAGAGCTGATGGTGTAGATTCCAGTACAAGTCTGAAAGCCTGGGAACAGGTGTGGGAAGGACAAGAGAAGATCCTTGTCTATAAGCTCAACTAGTCGGAGAGAGCAAATTCTCCCTTCCTCCATGTTTTTGTTCATCCAGGCCCTCAACAGACTGAATGAGGCCCACCCACATTAGGCAGGTCCAACCACCTTGCTCAATCTGCCCATTCAAATGCTAATCTCATCCAGAAACACCCTGACAGAACACCCAGAAGCAACCTGTAACCAGATACCTGACCATCCCATGATCCAATCAAGCTGACACATAAATTAACTATACTAAAAAATTTATTTTTCTGAAAACCAAATTTAAGTATACCATATATATATATATAATATATGTACATGTATATCCCCCACTCCCTCCAATCTGCTAATCCTACTAGCCACATAGGTAATAAAGTTTTTTTTTTTCATTTAGTGACATGATAGCCTCTGAGGTTCACTTATGGTATACCCCATTGCATTACTCTGGTAAATATTTTGCTTTCCCTAAAAGAACACAGTGAATTCAAAGGCAAATTATAAACTCTTTTTAATTATTGTTTTCCACATTATATAATTTCTTCATCCATTAATTCAGGAAACAAGCGGTTTAAATCTGACTTCTTTAGATAATATAACTTAATATGATTGGAAACAATGATTTAACAATGATTTGCTGAAATTATAACTGATATTTGTAAATGCCATCAAGATTCATGGATGGAAAATATTTCACCCCCCACCTCAGTATTTTCATTATACTTTTTCTATTTCCTTATAAATATCATCACACACAAGCTTGGTGCCTGCAAAGCTTTCTCTTTCCAATAGGAAAGACATTTATAAATCATTCACTAAACTTTCATAAATCTTTTTCCACAGGTATACTTTGCTCCACTGGGTATCAAAATCCTGTAACAGCTAATTATGGAATGTGAAAGTTACATATTTTCAGCCCAATAATTTTAGGGTGCTAAACAAAAGATCAAAAGATTAGTTTAAAAAAAACTCATTAACCAAAAATTATAAATAACAAGGATGAATAAGCTTTGAAATGTCAATATAGTTTCTATATGAGATTTTAGTTCTATTGTAAGTAAAAAAAGAAATTAGGCAAAACCAATTTTTACTAGCATTCACTGAAAATTCTTTTTAGATTTAAATGGTGGCATATATTATATGTTACCAACACGGGTTTTTTTTTAAAGTACCAGTTTAAGATAATGTTGCATAATTTTGTAGGTTCTTAAATGATTTTCCTTATTTAAAAGTAAGTTGTTTCAAATATATAATTTTAAACATGTAAAATGTGTTCTTCCCAAATATTAACTGATAATGAATAATAGAAAGTGAATTAGAATATTTTTAACAATAAGTAATTGTTAAGAGTAGGTAAATTAATTTATAAAAATCTTGCTGAATTTTTGCCTTTTTCTTATGGAACCCGAACTTAAAGAGAAAATGTTTTAAGTTTGAACTTAGACTAGCCACAAATAACCATAATTCTCTATAAATAGGCTACCGTGCTGAGTACAGCTTTATGCCATGCTGATCTTAGATCCATGAGAGTGGGCTAAGCTACACTTATCCAGTGACAGGTCACACTTCAGAGCCTTCTGGATTTTTACTGACACCATACACAGGTCTCCTGCTAGGGCCAAGAACAATCTGGAGCCAGGCAGAGTGTAAGAGTGCCAGCAAACAGCTGTCACTCTCCTAACTGCCACAACCAATAGAAAATAAGCAAAGGTAGAAGGAATAAACTCCCACCCATTAACACCTGAATTTATCACTTTGTCTCTTTGTTGTTTTGAAGAGGTAATCATCGCCTTGTAGCCTTCGATATTGTCTCATTACTTCAGGTTTCAGTGCAAAAAGGCCCAAGTTCCTGGACAAAGTAAACTCAGTGTAACCTGCACGGGAGGACTAGATGCAGGTCAGCTGACGCGTGGTTTAAGGCAGAGACCAGGTCACGTGTTGAAAATGGTTCTCAACTTCTAAACTCTCTCTTCCTTCTAACTTCCTGTAAGTAAACTGCATCCTCTGTATTATACAAAATCAAAATGATAAGATAGCTGAGAAACATTTTAGCCAGTGAAATCAGTGTTAAAAATTCATTTAAAATGTGACTGGTATTTTTAAATAAATGTGGCGTTATGTTGGGAAAACACTTTAGCCATTGAAACAGTGATCGCAGTTTATTTTAAATGTATCTAGCATCTTTAAATGAATGTAATATTATATCATATTAAAATTATAGTTTTAATTTTCCAAAAGCATAAAGTGACCTAACAGGTCAATACTCTCTCTTTTTTTTTTTAATAATACTGTATTGATAAGTGTATGGCCTTGATGATAGTGATGGTTTCATCAGTGTATACTCATCCCCAAACTCACCAAGTTGTGTACATTAAATGTATACAACTTTTTACATGTCAATCATACCTCAATAAAGTGTTTTTTAATAATGTCAATTACCATTAAATATGCATTATTATTTTATTATCGATGTTAACTTCTTACATTCTTCTTCCAAAACAAATAACCATGATTCAAGGTCAACCATCGATACACATAGAGGCGTAATACAGTACAGTTACTTAGTGTGCTTAGTAATTGTAAATACATTAGGGAAAGACGAGGGAAGTCTCAGAGTAAATTGACATCAATCTTCCAACAGGAATATGTATTTGGGGGTGAAATGTCTTGAGAAAACTTTTCACCAATGGCTACATTGTTTAAGCAAGAAGTTCAAATAAATTCTGAGTTTCTGGAGATACTATGGATTCAGAAAGAGACAAGAGTTTCAATATAAATTGACTTAGACTGAGAGGGCTCTTAAATCAAAACTTGCTAGAAGAGTTTGAAAAGCACCCAAATCCGATTTTCTACCTCAGCTGTCCCTCTATCTTAGATTAATTCCTAACCCACATTTTTATACTCTGCCTAACCTTGATGACCCCATACAATTTTTTTTCTTTTCTATGAAGACTTCCACTGCATTGCCAGATTAAGTCAACTGTTTTTCCTCAAAGTACCTTGCTCATAATATATTTTAATTTTTGCTCTTAGTGTTCAAAAGAAAGTTTATATTTTACTCATCTTGCTATGACATATGGTACCATTTCACAATACTCCATGCACAGCGTAAGCTAAAATGGCAAACCTTTGGCATTTATACATTTAAAATTTGTTATTTCAATTATTTATGAATTATCCAAAAAGACTATGGCTCATAAAATGTGTTATTTTGATGGGGTTGAAAAGAAGATGTGTGAGAGATTCACTTAGCTAATAAATGACCTTAGACAACTAAATAATGGGCACCCAGCATTATTTTATTGTATCCACTCTTCATGGTAAACCAGCTAACAGCATTTAGATATATTATCATGCAGTTTATAGGAAATTATAAAAATTAACAAATTATTCAAAGTGCCCACAATATATCCTTTACAAAAGTCCAAAGCTCTCTGTGAAAACACTTAGTATTTCATTCATTGGGTGTTTATTAAATGAATTAGAATCATAATAATGGAAATCTCAACTGATTCCAAGTGCTATTTAAGATACAGATTTGGAGCTATCATAAGTCATAAATTAGGCTTTCTTTTGCCCATATTTCCCCTGAAATTGAAAAGAGAAATATTATTTATTGGATCTAAGAAGATGTCTACATTCTCAATTTATCTTTAGTTAAGTCTGTACAGATTGTTCAGGTATCATTTTTTGATATACCATCAAGCCAGGATTCAGAATTATCTCGCTTTCAATATATGATTCAACCATAGTAATGATAAAATACTTTTTAAAATGTCCCCAATGCATCCAGGAAAATTAATACATTTGATTAAATATAAAGATCCAATTAAATTCAGTAAATTTTGAGAATTTGCTGAATGAAGTTCAATGCTAAACTATATTTTATGTCAGATTTTAAAAATAAGTAAATAGAACAATTCTTTCAGGTGTTCGACAATCTAACAAGGGAAAATAAGATACTTACAATAAAAACAAAACTAAAATAAAGAATTTTAAGTGATAACTATTCTAAGAAATTTAAAAACAAATTAAGTAAGTTTTCACAGGGAGCTTGGGTCGAGGGAGTTTTGAGAAAAAAAAAGAGAGATTTGAATGAGTAAAAATGTAACTGGAACTGAGAGAAAGACATACACAAAGGTAGACAGGCAGAGAGAACAAAGCACCCTGGAAGAAGAAAATCTTGGTGCATTTTGATGAGTGTGTGCCAAGTAGTAGGGTGGTTACACCTACTCCTTCCCCCACCATGCTTCTTCTCAGTAAGGATGCAACGACAGCATGTTTCACTGAATGATGTCCGAAAACACTAATATAGCCATCTCCTTCCTAAGCCCCAGCCAAAACTTGCTCCAGGGATCTGATATGATCCAGGTACTCTTTATATCCACACAAATCAGTATCTTCCCTCTCTCACTGAGTACTTTGATTTTAATGTAGTACCAATTGTGGAGGAAAAGGCTTAGTTGCCTATTGAAAACCTTTGACTATGACCAAGCAGGTGAAACTGGAGACGCGTTCCAGGCAGGAGCTATTTCCTCTGAGGATAACTGAAATTACTAAATTCCATCCTATAGGTAGGTGTCTGCTCTATTTGTTTCTAATTCAATCACACCAGGGATGAGAAGAGAAGGGTTTAACACACAAACAGCTATCAAATGAAAAACACAAACTGTGTACATGAAAAGAAATTATGGCAACATATTTTTTTTCTTATTTGACTGACCTTGACAAGAAAAGTCCCCAAAGAGTATATTCCCAAAGGAAAAAAAACAATACAGCTTCTTCTTCAGACATGCCACGTGCGCTGTGCCCAAAGTGAACATTTCAGGGGCATACCCACTCTCGTAGCTCAGTGGGTCTACATCCAGCAGTCAGTTCTGAGTATTTATTGGTAGTGAATATGAGAATCTGTCCAACCAACATTTTTTTCACAGCAAAGCTATGGGTGTTTGTTGGACAAGCATTCCCATAAAATGAAAGAACTTATTTGAAAAAAAAAAAAAGGATATTGAAGAAGTTTCACAATTCAGAGAACATCATGTATTTAGGTATCATTTAAACTGATTTTAAGATCATTTTAGAGTCACTAAGCTATCTCGATTATCCAATCCACTATCTAGTAATAAAAATTAGTTTTCAAAATTTAAATGTCAAATTGCAATATCATCTTAAAACTGGTTAAGAAGAGGCACTGGTGTAAATATGGTCTTTAAAGTTAAAAGGATCCGAGTCTTGCTAGTCAATATGTGACTTTGGATAAACTCAATAACCTTACTGAGCCTCAGTTTTGTCATCTGCAGAATGGAGAAAATAATGCCTATGCTATAGGCTACTGATTATTATTAAATTACGTAATTTAAATGTGAATATTTTATTCCTTACATTATTTATTATTGAGGCTTATTTTAAATATGTTTTATATGTTATAGTAAGGAGATAATCTAAAAACGATTGTTTTATAAGAAAGTGAAAGCACCGTTGTAACCATGTTCAGAAAGTACAGCTTATGCTGCTGTTACAGGTAACTGTTGCAATATATTATTACGAATATTCCAACAAATGTCTTTGATGCCCTAAATTTCCATTTGTGGTTTCTCTCTGGAGAGTCCTGTCTTCATACATGACTGAAGTTAAGAACAAACTTTCAGATAAAAGAGGTTTTATATTGGCTCAGAGAATAGGTGGCTGGCTTTTTGACAACAAACCAAAAAGAGATTTTCTGTATACCAGCCTCCTCTGAGTACTAGGTTTAACTGTAAAGCTGCCCTGTTCAAAGATAATTAAAAGTTACCTCCTTTCCACCGGTTTCCAAACTGGAAAAGATATGTGGCAATACTTAGTAATACAACCTATGTCCAAGGTTTTTAAAAAGTAGAATACAGAACACTGACTGAATTTGTAAAGTTTTGATGTCATGAAATGTGCTGATAGTCTCCTTTAATTTAGCAAGGTGGGAAACTTCTCTTGAGAGAGAGCATGAAAGAGAAAGAGAAACAACACAACAGAAAGTTAGGGTCAGAAAAAGAGGTGTAAAGAAGAAAGTGAAAAGAATTTCTTGTAGCATCAAAAATTGAGATTTTTTTTCAAAGTTAATAGTTACCCAATATAATTCCCAGGAATGAAGTTGAGTAAATCATTCATTCATTCGTTCATTCATAACCTATCCATTTATTCTTGCCACCAAAAAGTGCCCAAAGCCTTCTTTGTGACAGATGCTATGTTAATCCCTGAAAATATAGAATGATTAAAAGATTGCAACATTGAATGAGAGTAAAAGACCACATGGCCAACCATCCCAGCAGAGAAATGCACACTGAGTTTAGGAGTTCATGGTAGAGACATATGCTTGGGGGAGCCAGGGGTTTCAAGTCAGTTTATAAAAATGACAAGGGTTAACATAGGATGCTAATCCACGTCCATATCATACAGCTTTTTACTTAACAAGAACATTCAATAACAATTAAAGCTTTTCCATTGGCCATATTTTCCTCTTATGCCCTCTTACAAAAATCGAGGAGACAAATGACCAATTATACCATCAAATCCATGACCACCACACCACCTAATCCATGAAAAATAAGACCCTCGGGTACGTTCTAATCTTGTTCATGGAGTCTTAATGCTCAGAGAATGGGGTTTCCACCACTTCCTCTCCATGATAAGTTCAAGGAATAATAAATTTTAAAGTCAAGGAGTAGATCCTGATATAAATCTTCATTGGCTTGTTGTTGTTGTTGTTGTTGTTATACATGAACATATGAATAATATATTCATTTGCCTAGGGAAACATAAGCCACAATTCGCTCTGTTTTTGAATGGAACAATGCTAGTCTACCTTCTTGCCAGGCATAAGGAGAATCAAACAGCAGACACTATAGAAACTGTTAGTCCCACCTATGGCTATTTCACAGTTAAGCCCCATTTCTCCTGAAGGCTCTAAATATGCAAATCTGCTACCTCCACAGGAGTCTATGTGAACACATTAGAGTAGTATCTGTAAGGTGCAGAGACTGACACCTGAAGCCTTCCAATTGAAGTGGATGTGCTCTTTTGAATCATTTCTATGATTATATGACCCTGTAATATCTTTTTATTAGCTATTGAATCAGATATTTTCAAATAGCATTATTCATTAATTAATGGATAGACAGTGAATATAAATAGTCCCCTTCCTCACAGACCCTATAGTCTAGACAAGAGAAACATTAAAGATTCAAATAAATATATGTAAAACTACAATTATGGTTAGTGTTTCAAAAGGAGAGAATATGGTACTAAGAAAGAGTATAGCATAATAAGGAGGCATTTATTTGGTACAGGATCTCTTAGGGGGGCTTGCAAGGGATAAGAAGGGTAAATAAGATCTAATAAGGAGACTAGAGAAAAAGAATGAGCATGGCAGTCAGAGAGACCAACATATATAAAGTCCCTGTAGGTAGAGAGAGGAAGGCACAATAGTGAAACCTAAAGAAAATCGGTGTGTCTTGGGTGCAAACAATACGGTATGAGATTGGAGATATTGTAGTCCCACGCCATACAGGTGTTTTAAAAGGGAAGGGTACGTGATCGCATTTGCATTTTAATGAAGCCATCTAGCTATTGTGCAAAAAAGAATTTGAGCTGTGGAGTATGAATTTTGATGTAGGAAAAATTTAAAAGGTTATTGCAATAGTTTAGGCAAATGATGATAGTTAACTTGGACTAATTTAGTGTCCATGAAAAAATAACAAAAATAGTAATAATAATAAGAGCAAACATTTATTAAACAGTTTGTAGTAGGGAGAGAAATTAGGTGCTTCAAAAGTTTTTTCCTTGTTTATTTGTTTGTTTGTTTGTTTAAAGATGGGATTGACAGATTTACTGAGATTGTAGATGGGTGGTTAAGGTGAGGAAGGTGTTGAGAATACAACTAGGCATCTGATTTGTAGGCTTATAGAATGATGGTGTCATTTATTGAACCAAAAACTAGTATGATGGGTCTTCTGTCCATGTACATAATGGTAATCCTAAACATCGCACAAAATTATGTTTTGTAAATGCCAATAAAATGGTCCATGATTTGTCGATCATCAATATCAAAGCCTTACTGTTTGGTGAATTCTAACACTGAGCAGCGGTGAGATATGATGTGTAGGTTCTAGGCAGCTGCAATTCAAGATTTTCCAAATTTTCATTAGTATTAATTGTATTTTTTTTATAATGAATCTTTCCTCAATGGTAATGAGTTCTATATGACACACACTCTCTCTTTCACTTCTCATTATATGCTATCAGACTACTTATAAGCAGTCTGTATGGATAACTGACTACTATTTCAAGATAAACTGCACATTTCAGGGTATAAATGCCAAGAGCAGATATTAAAAACTGGTGGCCTGAAGATATATATTTTTTGTCCCACATAAAGTTTACAAAAGTAATTAATTAATTGCAGATTTCAATTGAAGGAGTTCTCGTTAAAAGTGGGATTGCTGTTTTCTCTGGAAAAAAGAATGCAGTATTGGGACTATATTTTGTGTTTCCTCATTACCTGGTGCTAGAGTCTGGCTGCCAGCCCTTTTAGAAAGGCAGATACTCTCCAATGTTCCTCAGACATCACCCGGCCAATTTTACTCATGCTATCTTGTGATTGACTAATCACATGAGATTGTGACTGAGATTGCTGACTCAAAGATCACTGATGTGGGCTCCATGCACTGTGAAAATGAAGATAAGTAACACAGATGATAGTTATATTTCCTCGTAGAGTTCACAAAATGCCACATATAAAGATAAACAGTTTGGAATACAAGATATTAAGTTAGGCACTAAAATACAACATGAACTTGATCTAAGCTTCCATCTAGCTTTAAAATTCTATAAGTTTACGCTGTGTGAAAAGGAAAAGAGTTTGTATTTAATGAAGTAAGTTTTAAAAATGATTAAAACATGTTTTCTTAACTAGGTTCCATCTTCCCTTTACTATGTCATAACAATTTATAATGCCTAGTCAATGTTATGAGACTGACTTATGGGTTTGAAATGCAGAAAATGTGCATACAATGATTTTGAGATTTTATGCTTTCTTTAAAGTGATAAAATAGACTAATATGTGTATCTCCATTTCATTTATCTAATGGGAATTTCTTTATATACAGCAGGGAAGATACAATAGGGGAGATAGTGCCAGTGAATTTGCAAATGTCACTGTTGAGCTCTGCTAGAGAGAGACATTACAATCTAATGGAATGGGGTACATTTAGAAAATATTATTCAGAATCTGATGCTTTTCTTACTGAAATGACAGTGTTATAAAATAATTACCCAAAAGACATTTTGGCCTATATTGCATAGGTGAAACTCTGGCCTTTAAAACTAATGCTCAACCAATACCATTTTTTAAAGAAACCTTTCAGATGACTATTATATGAAAAAAAAGTTTAACTCTTGAACTTTTAAGATGTTATTTTTCTTAATTCAACTAATAAGAATGAATTTTTTTAGGAAAACTGAGTGACAAAAAGACAAATACTGTATAAATCCATTTATACGTAGCATAGTCAAAATCATAGAAATGGAAAATAGAATTGTGGTTGCCAAGGGCCAGGAAGGGTCATGGGCTGGGGAGTTATTGTCTGGTGAGTATAGAGTTACAGTCTAATGATATAAAAAGAGCTATGGAGATGGGTGGCGGTAACGGTTCACGGCATCATCAATGTATGGATTACCACTGAATTATATACTTAAAAATGATTAAGATGGTAAATTTTATGTTGTATGTATTTTACTACAATGTACTACAAAAAAAATTAAATGATGCCAATTAAACTATGACATAATACGTTTATTACAGTCAGCCTTCTGTATCTGTGTGCTCCAAATCCATAGATTCAAGCAACCAAAGATCAAAAATATTAGGAAAAAAAATGTGAGGCTGTTGCTGACATGTACTATGCAGTCAGGCCTATGATGGTTGCATCTGTAGCTGAACATGTATAGACTTTATTTTCCTTGTCATTATTCCCTAACGATAGAGTATAAAAACTATTTACATAGCAATTATATTGTAGTCAGTACTATAAGTAACTTAGAGATGATTTAAGGTATACAGGAGGATGTACATAGGTTATATGCAAATATTAAGCCATTTTATAGAAAAGACTTGAGCATCTGCAGATTTTGGTATCTGCAGAGGTCCTCAAACCAATCCTCCAAAGATACCGAGACAACTATACTTAAAAATTTTATTTCAAGTCTATGGCCATGCCACCCTGAACAAGAACAATCCTGTCTGATCTCAGAAGTTAAGCAGGCTCAGGCCTGGTTAGTACTTGGATGAGAGACCACCTGGGAAGACCAGGTGCTGTAGGCATAGAAAATAAAAAATAAGGGATTATAAACTGAGAAGGTCCTTAAAATCTGTGACATCAGCCAAGGGTTGCCTCACAAAAAAAAATTATTTCATGTATATTGAGATAATTCTCTCAAACTTATTGAGAAATGGATTCTGATTATACAGCAAGAGTTTGCATATTTAAAATGAAATTCAACTGAGACAAATTCTTCCAAGTTTTTCTAAACTTCCTCATGTTCAGGATCCACCTTCAAATCACTTTTGGACTAAGACTGTGACATCAGTGCAATCAAGACCATTGTAATAGAGTTTTTTTAACAAATGAATAAAATAACTAAATTTCATTGGTGCCGAGCTCCTACAGCAAGCAAACAATTATTAGAATTAAGCTTAATTTTGAATTTTGGTAGTGTTCTGAACTTGTCAAATTTACCTCTTCACCTTTTTTTTACTCCAATACTTTGTTTCCTAGAATGAAAAAATTGGTCAGCAAAATTGCTGACATCCATTCTGCCAGGTTCATTGCTGAGCTGGGGGTAGGGGGTGGGGGGCAAGTGGATATGCCTGACTGACAGATGGTATCTATTTCTAGATGTGTCTCGATTTCTGAGATGTTAAAAACATGAGAATGAAAGTATAAGTATCGGTTTTCTAGGGCTGTCATAACAAAGTGCTACATACTAGGTAACTTAGAACAACAGAAATTTATTCAGACTTGGAGGCTACAAGTCTGAAATCAAGGTGTCGGCCAGGCCAGACTCCCTCCGAAGGCTCTAGTAGAGAATCCTTTCTTCTCTCCTAGCTTCTTGTGGTTGCTAAAATTCCTTAGCTTGTAGGCGCATCACTTCAGTCTCTGCCTCCGTCTTCACATCTTTCTTCCTATATCTCTCACTGTATGTTCCCATGGTCTTCTTATGATGACACCATTCAATGTATTTAGAGTCCACACTAATCCAGCATGAATTCAGCTTAACTTAACGAATTACATTTGAAAAGACTCTATTTTCAAGTGAAGTCACTGCCTGAGTCCTTTTAGGTTTCTATGACAGAATACTACAGACTGGGTATAAAGTGTTATAGACAACAGAAATGTATTTCTCACAATTCTGGAGGGTGATAGTCTGTGATCAGGGTGCCAGCATCATCAGGTGAGGGCCCCCTTCTGGGTTGCAGATGCCTCATGGTATCCTCACAGGCTGGAAGGGGCTAGGCAGCTCTGTGGGGTCTCTTTTATAAGAACACTAAATCTAATCATGAGGGCTCCATCCTTATGACCTAATTGCCTCCCAAAGGCCCCACCTATTAATATCATCACCTTTGGGGGTTAGTATTTCAACACGTGAATTTGGGAGGACACAGACATTCAGACTACAGCACTCACATTGTGAGGACTTTGGGTGGATAATATTCAATCCTATACAGTATCTCTTAGACTTGATGAAATACAGTCAGTTGTATTCACATTTATATGAACCTATCTCATTTAATAACTACAGCCATACAAAGTCCATTTTACATACCAGATAAAAAGGACGTTTAGAGCCACCAAGTAACTTGCCCAGAGTCATGCTGCTGAACCCTAGACTTCAATGTGCATTTGATCAGCGGAACAGTCCACTGTGCTATACTAAGGCTGAAAATGATGCTCTCATTTTCCATTTCTTTCACCAGCTCCACACTTCAATGACCCACTCCGGACTCCTGGAGCTGAGCTCTACAAGCTACATCAGCGGGGCAGCCCTCCACTTGCTTCCAGTTGGGTTCAGACACTGGGGGCATCAGCAGGAGACAGGATGGTGGGAGCAAGGCAGAATGGGTATTCCCCAGCTCCTTTTCTGCTGGACCTGGGTTGGCAGTGGCTGCATATGTCCACTGAATGCTCTTCTTGGGTGGCCTATTCCAAGTGCTGCAGTTTCAGTTAGATTGTCACGATTGTTCCTTCTTGCCCTTTCAAGCACAGGCTGGTCCCTGGTTACTTTACAATCTCTGTGTGGTTCTCTTAATCCTGCCCCAGCTTTGCAAAAGTTTTGATTAAACTTTCTTCAATTACTCCTTGAGTCTGCCATTTTTTTCCTAAAGAGAAACCAGACTGGATCCAGTTTCACGAACTGGCTGGATATGCCATGGACTCTTCCAGCTGGGCGGAGTCCCTCACAGCTTTACTGGTCAAGAGTGAAGAGAAATCAAATGAATCTCTGGGGAGAACAGAAGGCAGAAATGCTAGGACAAATGTAGATTGCCTAAAAGTCAGCGGTCAGGGCTGCAGGTGAGAGATAGAGTCTAAGATATGATGTTTTACTTTAGAACAATAGTCTCTCATCTTTTTATATTTTACTATACAAAGCCCAAGATTTTGACGATTTCATTTCAAAAATAGAGAAAATATAATTAATTTGTCTATTAGCCAATCAGTAAGATCAAACTCAGTTTTTATAATGTGGGCGCAAGCACAAAACAAATAATAATAATGAAGTGTCTTAAAAGACTGCATAGCCTAGTGGAAAGAAAAGACTTGATAACAGCGTCATGCCTCCAACCTACCCTCCTTCCCACCTCTGTCCTAAATCTATTGTTATAGACTTTTGAGGAGTTTGCAGATCTATGGCTGGGAACCACTTCTTTAGATAACTACAGAAGTTTTGAATGCGTGGGCCAAAACACTTAGGCACCACTAAGAATTGTTTTTTAAATTACACTTTCTATATTAGAGTCATCTTTCTGAGGTGTATCAAACTGACCTCACTGTTAGAGCCACTAAGAATTGGAAATGGAGCTTAAATGTTTTTAATACTTAACCTTTCTGTGAAACTATTGACTCATTTTGCATTGCCAGATCAAAGACAATCATTTAAACTAATACCAGTTATATATTGAAGCAAATGTTCTGCCCAGGGTAGATAATATGACTCTACGGACAGTGAGATGAGACATCAGCTTCCAAAGGAAAATACTTTTATGGCTACATTTTTGAGAAAATAAATTAGAAAGGTCCTCCAATGCAACTTCTATTTCCTAAATTGCCTTACAGTTTTCCCTAAAGTTGTTCTCAGGGAATATTGCTTCCCTTCGGCAATTTTGCTAAAATATATTTGAATTTTAGAGAAAAGATTCAGGGGAAATTCAATTTCTAGTGCCTACATTTAAATAAAATTCTATTTTGACTCTCAGCTTGCGAGAAGTTTAATTAATTAGATGTCTCATGCAACTAATGTATGAGTTTCACACATCTGTTTAACAAATTCAACGTGGAATACAATTAGAATAAAACAGGGTAGCTGAAAACAAATAAACACTCTTTGCAGGTGTTAGACAAGTGTCTAAATTTACTTATATATAGTTTCTTGGGAGGGATATAAGTTAAACTCCTACAATTGTCATTCATTCTGAAATGGTATGAACCCTATGAAATGCAGAGAATCTTTGTCTAATGCCTCACCATTTGGCCAAGTGTCTGGTAATGATCTTCAAATGAGGCGGTCCAGCTGAGTGCAATGAACATGGAATTATCTATTGTCATGTGCTATAACGGGTTTCATATTTTTGTGCTTTTCTGCACTAGGTCTCCTTCTAGTCCAGACTTTATATTGAGCTCCCCCGATGACCTTCCCTCCTATGATAGTCACTGTCTAATTCTGCTTGGCTTCTGAGATGACCTTCATCACCTTCCCCATAAGATGAAAGCCCGACTCCTTGGACCTGAACTTATGTTGCGCCTTACATCAAGTGCTGAGTTTTCTCACCGTATGGTACCTGTGGCGACACAGAGGACACCAGGGTGTTTCAGCAGCCTATATCTCCCCTGAAATTCTGGTTAAAAAGATATACTCAACAGCCTGGTAGATCTCAATTCACTTATTGAACCAAGGAGCGTTTCCCCATTAGTTTAGTCATCACTTCTGTCACTGACTAAGGAGCTGTAAAGAATAGACATCAAAGAGGAAGGAACTGGGACCCTGGTTCATATTCTTTCTCTATAACTCACAGTCATCGTAGCCATTTTGAGAAGAATAAAGTAGCAGGCTGAAGGAGGCTGACATGACCAAGTGTGTGTATTTTGTTCCTCCAAGGCAGGACAGAGATAGCCTGAAGCTGCAAAACTGAAAAAATCATATACTTCTATTTCAGCCTAAATGTGAATTTCGGGAACATTCATCTTTGGAATTTTTTTCTTTGTCTCTTTCTTGGCTTGCCCCAGCACTGCTTTCTGCTATGTTTCTGCTGGTATTAGTGTACTGACTGCACAGGAAATTGTTGTCTATCTCACCAAACACTTTGGAACATGAGAAATGCGTCACAGTAAATAAAACACAAGCAGAAGATAACAACTTGCTAAGATTCTCTATTTTTTCATGTTTATTTGTCAACCACAGCATGCAACATTGCAAATGAAATCTATGCAAAATAAGCTTTTACTCAAGAAATACACTTCTGGAGGGATAATTACTCTATATTACATTGGCAAATTATACCATCTGTTTATAAGCTATACCTTCAGCAAAAACGTACATATCTTAGTTGAAGCATTTAATACGAAGTGATAGAAAAGATATATACTACTTGGTATAACACCAAATTGGTATAGAGTTAGATCACAGTCATTTTCAGTTTTTTGTTTTGTTTGCTTTTTGTTGCCATTGTTTTAGAATTTAAAAACAACAACTGTATGTTGCCTGAGCAGAATTTGACTTAACGCTTGCATCAGGGACCGGGGCCAAATCCCACAATGAAACACGTTATTAGTTTGGGAGATTTGTGTATTCAATATTCACACTAAGTAGGACAGTATGGTCTATAAGTAGCTTCACACCAGTTTTGTCGGTTTTGCCACCAAATTGATTTAGAAAAAAAGAATCCTTTTTCCTTTAGAATTGTGGATGAGGAAGGATTTTGGATTTGCAATATTAACAGCAGTAGAAGAAGTAGTAGTGGCAGCACAGTAACTACCTTTTTGCTTTTGAGCAGTCACTCCGTGCCAGGCAATTATGACAAACACTTTGTGTACACAATCAATAGTTCTTATAAAGTCTTCCAAGATTGGTATTATGCCCATTTTACAAATGAGAACCGAGAATCAAGTCATTTACCCAAAGTCAGGTAGATTGTGATTCAGATTGAACTTGGCTCCTCATTTCCAACACCTCTCATTACTATAATTTATACATCTCACGGTTACTGCCATGTCTTTTCAGACATAACCATCACATGCATTGAATATGTGACAAGGCACCAAGGAATAGACTTGTATTAATTCCTTCCAAAAAAATTCCCAAGAACAACATCTGGCACATAATATCAATTATTTATTGAATAAATGAATTGGTTAACATAATTTTAAAATTTAATATTAAATCATAAGGCTATCTTTAAGTGGTTTTCATTCATTAATGCATTTGTCATCAATATTGCCCATTCAAACAAACAACTAGCCCGTGCCCCAGTGTCATGTCTCGGGGAACACTGTGCTTCAGATTGTCTGCCTCCAAACTTTCCATGTCCCACTCCTATACCTGGGACTAGCCAGGGTCAGCAGTTACAAAGGCAGCTCTAACCCTTACGCAATCTTAAATTATGGACTTGGCTAGAGATACATCACATGAGGACCATCAATATAGAAAAACAACAAGTTAATGAAAACTATTAAAAGGAAAATCATTTTGTAAACATACTTCAATATCATCTTCATCATATTTGTATTCAAAAGATTGAAATGCTATCTAGCAAAGCCAGATGTTTCTAGTACTTTACCAAAAAAAAAGAAAAAAAAACATTTTTAAGAAAAAAATGATGACAATTTAGCTTTTCAATCTTTAGAATAAGACAATTTAGCTTTTCGATATTTAGAATAAGAGCTAGCCACATCTAAAATGAATTGGTGAAGGGCCCTACAAAACAGAGCCTCCTCTCTCTAATTTCATGACTTAAAAACAAAAACACAAAGTAGAACTGATCTGATTGGGTCCCCTTTTGCCCCATCTTTCCTCTGCCTCCCTCTGCCATATCTCTTAGATTCTTGTGCCGTCTTCCCTGGTTACACTGAGGCAGCTTGATAACCTAGGATAATATCCTCATGTTAAGGTCAGCCAATTAGCAATTCGTAATTTCATTTCATC
Source organism: Pteropus medius (assembly GCF_902729225.1). Classification (NCBI taxonomy): domain Eukaryota; kingdom Metazoa; phylum Chordata; class Mammalia; order Chiroptera; family Pteropodidae; genus Pteropus; species Pteropus medius. Next base: position 12,236,018 of record NW_024349797.1, read on the forward strand.
CACAAAGTCTCATCAGAGTACCCAGATTAGAGTTTGACTGAATAATGAGAAGACAGGCATCTTAGGGAGATGTCTTTAAAATTCTGCTTACCACACTCACACTTTGAGAACTCAGGGTGTACGAATATCTTTCCGGCCACACAGCCTGGCACCAGGAGAAGCAAGCGTTCTGCAGGCACAGGAAAAGGAGCTTAGTTGGATACACCTCTAGAGCACAAAGCACTGAGCACGTGCGGGGAGGTGTGGGGCAGGCTGCTAAAGAACAAGACAGAGTCAGAGACGCCCCACGAAACTGGAGAGCAGAGTCGGCATAACTGAGGTAGAAGTTTGAGAGGTGGGAGAAGATATAGGAACATTTAAAGCAAAAAGGTCAATGACACAGCTCAATAGATTTCACCATTTTACCCCAAGCTGATTACCATCAGGATCTTCCTATCAACCAGAATCTTTCTGTCAGACTTCCTGACGAGATCAGGTTCTGCAACCTTTTTCTCCTACACCTCTTGCAAGTGTTCTTCGGAATAATTAAAGCCTGAGGAATGTATACACCAATTGAATATATACACTGCATTCATTCTTATGCAGCAAATATTTTAGTGCAAATAATTAAGGAATGAATAATTATAAGAGAGAGAGAGAGAAAGAGAGAGAGAGAGGACATGAGCCTTTTTAATTTCCCTGCACCATATTCTATAACACTTTCTATGCCACAATCATAACATCTTTTTAAAAATCACTTGTTAAATATCTACCTTCTCTGCCAGATGACCAGATCTGTAAGGAGAGGGTCATCACCCATCTGGCTCACTTCTGTACTCATAGCTCATTGTCCCCCACATAGTAAGCTCTTGTCAGATATTTGCCAAATAGATGAATTTCAGCATCATGTCTCATAAATCAAAACTCCAATGAGATGCGACACTCTTCCTCAGCTCCCTGAGCCTCCCTCTGGCCCGCACATTGAGAACACTTGAAGCTAGTGTTCAGAAAGTGTCTGAACTCTCAGGGGTGCATTCCTGGTGCTCGCCAAGTCAAACTCGATTGACCGTCCTCGCCCTTAGACTCGTGAAGAAGCGAGTATCCTCTTCCTTTGACAAGAGGGGACTAGTCATGGGAACTTAAGTAAAGACTAGGGGTTGCAAAAAGGAGTTCAAGGACCTATGGAAGATGTTGATTTGACTAGAACAATTCCGTTTTGTCTTGCTTTGCTTTGAACTGACTAACTTTAGGTCGAAATACATTTTCAAATTTGCCCCACACTCCAATATTCCTGATTACTTAAAGCAGCCCAATTTTATTTATTTTTGTTATGTGCCTGGTCCCTACAGACCTTCGTATTTCTTTCTCCACAGTCACACGCCCCACCTTCCCAGAGTAAATCTTAACCTACCAACCAAGGTCATGGGAGGAGGAGGGACCTGACTCCCCCCAGCTTTGGCCTGCCACTGGCTGATCTAACCCCTGAGACTTTGGGGTCAGTTAATAGAATCAAGAGGCATGTTCTCAGGTTGTGTTTTTCCTAAATTGTTCTCACTTTCCCTTAGGCTCCTGCCCTTGCTCATTCTTTCAAGCATTAGCTATTGATACCTAGCCTTTGTCTTCCCCGTCACCATGACAACTTGCTGGGCCACAGCTACTTCTTGATCCAACTAGCTGTTCCAGCATAAATAGGAGTTGGCATCCCCTTCCCAAGCTTCTGGAAAAGCTGAGCTTTTTGGCTTGACGACATTTGCATTCTTTGCTAGAAGAGAAGAGAGAAACAGAACAGATTTGCCATTTGTTTGCCTGTGTCTCTGTCTGTTTGTTTTGACCCACACTTCCATGGTCTTGTCCATGTTTCATATTAACCATCCTCACAGTAAGCATTTTGCTGTATATCTCTCCCCATAAGTGGAATGACCAGATGCCTTAGTTGCATGAGACCATTTCTGTTAATGCCTATTGTCCAGTATAACTATTTTACCCTCAAAAGTGCCTCTGGGAGATAAATTATATAGTCACTACCATCCATTAGCCAAGTCAGTGCAATGTCCCTGTTAAGAATGCCAGAATGCCAGACCTCTCCTTGCTATGGTTTACAGGATCATACTGTGAAAAAGAAAAAGAAACCACACATTTTTAGATCTTGCTTCCCATATGTAACAATTCTTTGTTCTTCTTTATAAAACTTCCAAACATAGCGTCTTTGCTTCTCACCTGCTCTTCATATGTTCCCCTATAATTTTTCCCCATTGTATCTTGATGGCCTGTCCATTTTCAGTCTCAAATTCCCCTGCCACATACATATTGATATTTCATTATTTCCTCTACAAGTTGGGATTATGGGTTTCTCTTTTATCTTGGTTTTGAATTAATATACCCTTTAGAAGTCTTCAAAGAAGCTGAACTCTTGTTAGCCCTCATTTCTGAGTCCATTAGAACTTATTTGCTGACCCCTTGAGTTGGTTTAAGTCTGCTTTTCATGGTTATTTTATTCTTTTAGTCCTGGCCCTTCTCTTCATTCTCAGGCTGATAAACTCCATTATTTTGTGATCAATCACATTGCAATTACCTCAGCTTTTAGTGTCAGACTTTAAATGGTCATACCTCATACCTCTTGTCTCTCTTTTGTACATTTTTTTCCCTGGCCAACTTTGTGCTTGTCTCACTTGTTTGTAATCGGGTCAAATTTATCTCCAAGATAATGCTTTAATTTTGACAAATATACTTATGATGTTCTGAACATTGTGTTGAGGCAGGAGAGGATAATCAATAGGTGATTATACCTTCAACAGAATTCTGTTATGGAGACAAGGGCACAAGGGATTCAATTTGGCCAAGCCCAAACTTAAGTCGCTATAGTGGGCATGACACATAGTCAACGGGATATAACTCACTACAATTTCCTCAACCTCCCCTGTTTCCACAGTAAAAAATCCAATGGCCAGTCAGAGAAGTCCATTTCTGAGACTCGTTATGATACGTGAGCGGTGTCTAGACCAGCAGCAGTACTGATAAAATTATCACTTCCTGCTCAGCATAGATTTATAGATATGTATGGTTAACTAGAGGATTCTCTTCCAGGGACTATAAACCAATAAAAGAGTGGCAGCCACCTCTAAAATATAGGCTTCCTATCATGCCCAATGCTCAGGGCACCAACTTTATCTTCATCTCATTTCTTATAAAGATTTAAATCTAGCAGTGTTCAGAAAACCCTGATTGAGAACTATTGTTCTATAATAATTATGTTTAATTCTTTTCTGTTTGCCTTTGTTTAAATAACCAACAGCCACGCATACCCTGTTTGGGTTTGTCAGGATCCAAATAGGAAAACAGAAATCATTGCAGGTATTTCAAACACAGAGGATTAAATACAGGTAGCGGTTATAGCTATGGACTAGAGAAGCAAAGCAGGAAATATTATTGAGACCTCAGGATCAGTTTCCACTGAGGCACTTTCCATGGGAGGGTATGAGTCCCCTGAGGGGATACCAAGAGCCTGTGTAATCAGAACACTGCTACTGTCACCCCCACTGTCACCCTCTCCATGGCTGCTATCGCTGTTACTGCTCCTGGAAACATGGCCAGACCCAGAAAGAAAAAAAGTGACTTCTCTCCTTGTTTTCCATGCTCCCTGCATTGTAGAGCATCCCCTGGCAGAGCCTATCTGGAAGCCATATGACAAAGGAACCTGGGAAATTTAATATGTGGTGTCCCAGACCCTTTAATGTAGAGCGTGACTCAGAAGGTACAACTGTAAATGGTCAGCGACTTGCATGGACTCGGTCTCTGTCCCCATGTTATTTTTTTTCTATTTTGCTTTCTTTAAGAAATCTGATGTGGATTCCTATTAAGTAATACCAGTGAAAGCACCTCCGACAGAATAAGTTTGGGGGAATCTGGAGTTGCACCCACCAGTCTCTCCCTCCCCTTCTGCGATGGTCTTTGGAGTCCCAGGGTCAGTGGAGCCCAGATGCACCTCTGAAGGTTCTACTCTTTTCATGTCATGAGCAGTGGATTTTGGAGCTGATTCTCTAAAGGAAAAGAAGAGATATGTTTTTTTCTTATATAAATTAAGATTTATTACAAGGATATAAAGGATTAAAAGAAACCCCCTGGCTTCTAATATGGTACGTGGTATCAAGCAGACATTTGATAAATATATTTGAATGAATAAAGGTCACTGTTCCTTTCTAAGATATGTGGTCACTCTGGGTCTCAGGTGTTCCACTATTGGAATGCACAGCAGGCTCCAGGGAGAACGAGAACCACAGCTCAATACAATTTGCTGTGTGGGTCCCTTACTTTCCCAAAGGGAGGCTGTGAAGGAGTGGGGTTGTTCCCATACCCTGTGGTTCTCTCACTGCAGGATGGATGCCAAATCTGAAGGAGACTCTTCTTTTTCTATTCCAGGCTATCTCTGGTTTCCACCAATTCAATCAGTGACCTTGGGGTAAATCAGTAAAGCTTAGGATTAAGTAATTCAGTTTTCCTTGTGCTGCATGACAAAAGCTATGGCAACATCCTGTAGAAAAATCCACTCAGGTTGGTTTTTGTCAGGGAGTGAGAGGTGGGCAGACCTTGAGATGGTCACGGACTTCTCTTCATATAAGAACAGGCAACTTTATAGCTGACTAACTTGGTGACAGGGTGACATTTTGTCATTATGATGGCAAGTAGCTCAAACATTTCCTTTGTATGATGCCTTTATCTAACTATATTCTGCACTTACTTTCTGTCCCTCCCCCATGCTCCTGTACCAGCTGTGCCAAACCTTTCTTATGTCCTATTTATTGTTGAAATTTTCTGTCTCACTGGCTGTCTCTCTAACTAGACCATCAATTTACTGAAAGGAGGAAGCATCTTATTCAATATTGTATCCCTGGGGTATAGTCAGTGTCTAGCTGGCTCCTCTTGAACTAAAATGAGCTTCTGGCCTTAAATTAGTCAGCTCCCAATAACAATTTGCCTCTGCTTCCACAGTAATAGAGTGTCGGCAGGGCACATTCTTCCCAAAGAAAGATTGAATATCTCAGCCTTTCTGTCCCTAACTGCAGCCACAAGACGAGGGTGATGTCCATGCAATGGGAATGGAAATGACGTGCTCCATGCTGGGGTCTTGCCCTCAGAAGGATACTGTGTGAGCTCCCTGGTCAGTCTCCTCACTACCGCTGGCAGGGAGATGGTGAGACCAGGGCAGCTAACTTGGACCCATTTACCCAGTGGGCACGTCAGAGAGGGCAGAGCTGCTTACCAGTCCTGCCCTGTTCAATTTCCTCTGGTTGCAACATGAAATGGAAATAAATTCCAATATATTTTTAAACCACTCTATATTGAGTCTTTTTGTTAGTTTGCATCCTAGCTAAACGAACATTTTTATTCCAAATTCTGAATAAAATGAGTATTAGCAAGGGGTCCAACAGGGGGAAAAATGACATAAATGAAAATTAGGATAACTCAAGAAAGGTTTGCTTACAAAATGACTACTATAAGGGTGTAGATGAAAGAGAGTTGAAAGGGTAGTGCAGGAGCCCAGATCTCATAGTACCTGAGCTGTTACTGCTCCAAGATCCTAAGAGCTAGGTTAAGGGAGCAGTTACTCAGCCCTTGATGGAGAAATGATTACGAAGAGTTGGAATCCTTAAAAGGAGCAGTGTCCTTCTATCAAGGGGCCACCTGGTTCAACACCCCAGCCTCACTCTCCCCTCTCACTTCTCTTGCCAAAGGCTGCCCTCTGAAATGGGAATTCAATAGGAAGCTGAGCACCCAGAAACCCTACTGGTATCATCTGTAAGCCAGCTTCCTGGAGCCAAGAGCAGCCTAGAGAGGGTGAAAAATGCCTGTGAAGGAACACATGGAGGATATCTAGCTTCAAAAGCACCTTTGCTAAGGAAATGTGGAACATATAGGTACAAAGAGAATAGCACTCTGTTCTGCTTTTATGTCCTTACTGATGTTTAAATATGTATTTTTAAATTAATTTCTAAAAAGCTGCCTGATTTAGAACTCAGTGAAATGTATTTCCTCTTGTTGCTGATATGATAACGCAGTGACAGATTCAATAAATAATTCCTTAGACATCACCCATGTATAAGGCGCATTGCTAGCAGTGGACACTAGTCTTGGGACTGGTCTCTGCGGGGCTGATAGACTCAATATATTTTTTACCTAATCTTTCCTAGCAGTTCAATTCAGGGTATCATTGGTGCTTTGTGCCATCTTTTCAACAATTTTCTTAAGAGTTATGAAGCATAATGATAACAGCTGCCCATATGTTTATTAAACTCATATTTAATAAAAGCAGGTCTATTAAAGATTAGTGTTTGGAAATAATCAGCAAAGAACCATGATTATTATAGCGAAAAGCACTCTAAGTCATATTATAGTGGAAACTATCAGTCAGAATTCACAGTGGCAAGCAACAGAAACCAAATTTGACTGTCTTAATCAAAAAGAAATTTCACTGGAGGAATTTCAGGAGTACATGGAGTGATGGAGTCTGAAAAGTCGGGCATCAAAAATAATGGGAAGAATCTAAGTACATTATTTAGGTAGAGTAGAGACTCAGCTGCTATAATAAATAGTTACCCAAATATAGTGGATTAGGTTTGTTGTGCTATACTTCATTCTCACATAAGAGTCAGGCTAGTCCAGAGGTTGGTCAGCCCTTTCCACAAAGTCAATAATGAGTCCAGATTTTTTCCATTCAGTTGCTCTGCCATCCCCTAAGGCATTATCTTTATTTTGGGGGAGGAGGGGAAAGGTCAGAGCTTCATTGCTACATTAACCTCACTCAAATCTGCATAAATAGAGAAAGGAAAGAGTCAGGGCAGGGAAATGACCTCGTGCTTGGATCCATCACTTCTGCTTACATCCCATATCTAGCTACAAGGAAGGATGGAAATTTGAGTCTGTAATTGTCAGTCACATGCCCAGCTTAAACTTTACCAAAATGAATAAGAAGAAAGTGGATACTGTGGAAGTGATAGTTGTCTCAGCCACATCAAGGGAATTCCAAAAGACTAACCACAGCAGGAGCCGCAGCAAACAGCATTCTGCAGAAATAGTCTGATCCACATACCTACTTGACTCCTGAAATGAGACTGATTTCTTAGTGTTCCCATATATTTATATCATCCACTAAAGTTGAAAATTTCAGAAAAGAGTAACTTATTGACCTAACCAAAATAAAAAATACCCACCCATGGATACTCTGAGGCAGGAAGACAAGATCTATCCCCTTCAATTGCATAGTTGACACAGTGTTAACACCACCCAAAATAAACATGATGAGGAGTTCCCCAAATTGGAATCTGCTATAAAATATAAAAGAATATAAGACTATAAAAGAAGTTCTTAAAATTAGTCCTTAAATGTTTTCTTTCAATCACTTAAAATGTCCATTCATTCTCGTTCTATGTACTATAAACTCTGTAAGTTATGGTGGTAAAGTACTGAGAAAGTCATTATAAATCCTTGACCAAAATTTTTGGTCATTAACAAAGGTAAAAAAAAGTGATTATTTTGGTTAATTATTGAGTATTCTTATTCATTGAATAATTTCTAGCCAATGTCATGAAAATACTTTCAGGTATGGTTCCCCAATAAGAGAAAGAATTTGACTTTGGGGTTATACAAACCTGGGTTTGACTCATGTAATATAGTTTGGCCAAATAAATTTACCTCTTTGATTTTCTCTTCTATACAACAAAGACAATAATCTTACCCTAAAGGGCTATTTTAAAAACTAAATTAGAGCATGAATAACAACTGCTTAGCATGTGGTAGGCACTCCACAATTATCAGTTTCATACCCTACCATTTCCATCCTCAGATATGCTTCATTTAGTTGCCAAGATAATGTGATGTCTGCTCTGGGGATACAATATATATTTCTGTTAAAAGGCATCATTTCTGGCCAGAAAACATATGGCCAACACACATGAATAACTTGAACTGCATAGGCAGTTCTTCTAATGAGTACTTCTTCCTCATCCAAATTACAGTTTAAGCCTGTCTGGAATTCTAAACAGTTAATAGTGTGAGAACTGATTGATTTAAAGAGGTAGGTCAAAGAATGCTGCAAAGATTATCCATTCGATTGGTATTACAGTATAATTTTTGAAAAGATAAAAACGACTCTCATGCAAATATAGAATCATCATGTTCCTAATGTTTTATTCAGCTCATTAATTGAAGAGAGAACCAGTAAGATGGTAAAGGTAGTTCAAAGCGTCTTAGGAATGGTGAAGTACAGTGAGTTAGTCAAAGGAATATTGAAATTAATTTAGTAATAGATATAAAATTGATTGACGCTCGACAGAGCAATAAAACTATAACTTTGACTATAACTATAACTTCTTACTGGAAGGCATCCTCAAGTTAACATCCTCTAACGAATAGTAGTAAATAGTAAAGTCAAACGAATGTGTATTATCCTAAATAGCTACATAAAACTTGCATGAGCCTGTTAAACAACATCCCAATACAACATTGAAAGGGCATAGAATCATCCTTTTCTTTATTTTCAAGTTTTAGATAATTTTTTAAAACAACAATAAGCCCATTGTTGATTGACTACAACACTTAAATACAAGTACTCGTTACCAGCCTTATCAGAGTTATTCAAGGAGAATCAACTGCATACGTTATCCGCTTCCAACTTTGAAATTAACTGATGCAAAAATAGCCAAATATCACATTTACCACTCAAGTCATTTTTCAAAGGAATGAAACAACTACCCCCTTCCCTTCTTCTCTGCTTCTTGATCAGAATTTCACAATTCAATGAAAAATAAAATGACATATGGGCAACAGATTTTTTGAAAAGAAAAAATAATTTAAATAATTCCTTTTAAGAGAACACATTAAGCTTCCAAAAAGCCATTCGTGTTCAGTGACTCCCAAGAGTTATATGTGAGAAAACTCTCCCTTGCTCTATCTACCCACAGAAACCATTGCAAATGAAAGTAAGGATATATTTATATATAAAACTAGAAATTCAGATTTTAAGTAACAATTGGACTGTCTGGTTAGCCCTAGGGCTGGCCTGAGGCAAAACTGTAAAATCTGCAAAGTGTGATCTCTGTGTTCCTTTCTACTCCCTCTGAATCCTCACTACTTTCTTCTGCTCATTGTCCACAATATTCACTCATCCTGGCTGTTCAGTCTAATCTCCCATGATACCATGCTACAGACTATCCATTTTAGAAACCCCTATGCCCTTGTATATTTAATTTATTGTACGTGTGTATTTTCTTTTGGAAATGATTTCTGCTAAATATAAGAAACCGCTTGGTGCTGATATGTTAATTTGCTCTTCATTTAGAGTAATAGTATGTTTGGGTATTTTGTGTGTATCATTTATCCAGCATCTGACATCTTCCTTAGGATTTCTCTCAAACCAAACCTTAGTAGCCTTATAGGGTGGCTGACCCTGATTGGGCATGTTCAGACTAATGCAGTCCTCACCTTCACTAGATATCTTTTTAATGCCATAAGTTTGATATTAGGTCATATATCATTTTTCTTTCATCTTCTTAGACATTAAAGAGTTTGGATATATGGAAAAATTTATGTTCGTTTGTTTGTTTTTAAGAGAAATGGCATAAAAGTTAATTTAAGAATGACCTATATCCTGGGAACTATATGAGGCAAAATTCTGTCGTGTAGTGACATTTCACAACTAATGTACCTACCGCAGATCATTGCATATGAAAGGGTCTGATGCTTGCTGCTTTTTTCATTTTGAGTTCTTCCGTATATTTTATTTATGTCAAATGGAAGCAAAATTCTATTTAAGGAAACTTACTATTATACCATGAACATAAGTAATTTCAAATAAAGTATTGATTGAATATCTACTATATAAGGTACTCTAGGTGTTGAAGAGAGTACAAATATACAATGTACCAGAGGGTCCCAAACTTTCTTGATTTACAGCATCCATAGTGTCGAAATAGGTACTTTTACAGCACTTAGAGAAAAGAAAGACGTAGCTAACAGTTTCATTTATTAAGCAATTAGGTCCTACTGACTTATTTACTATTTATAATTTATATCATAGTTAATGGCCATTTGAAAAATAATACACAAAATTGAAAGAAAACATAAGATATTTTATTTCAGTCATATTTACTAATGGGACATATATGCCTGCTGAATATAGAACAAATTCTTAAATGTTGGCATCATACCAAACACTTATCCTCATTTCTTGCCCCATATTAATTTTTTGCATTTTTTATCACTGCAACAACAACAACAGTTTTGTAAAATGTGACACCATAAAAAAGGAATATAGCATGACTAATATTGAAATTATAAACTACTTCAAGCTTATAGTTCATGTAGTGACCAACAGATGTCAACTGTCATTATTTTCCTTGAAAATTTAAAATACTATCATTACTAATGAACTAGTGAGAAATATAAAAAATTATCCAGAGCAGAATTTATTTCTTTTAACATGGACCTATCAGATTAAAGAGCAAAATTTTCAAACCAGACAAACAAAACATCTTGAAATTAAAGAGAAAAATTTCTACTCCATTTTTATTCATTTCCCAAATGAATCAAATTTTCCAAACTATTGCTCTCTACATTTTTGCCAAACCAAAATAAATGTATAAGTTCTATCATTAAAAAAATATATTGATAATTTTACCCAGAACTTTTAAGTGCTTATGTAACACCAGAAAAGCTGTAATTTAGCAGCTATTGGCTAATATGGTTTTAAGCTTAAGTAGAAATTATTGAGCTTATATATGTGACTTATACTAAGACTTATTGGAAACCCACACATTCTAGAAATACACACATACTGAACAAGAAATCAAAGTAATCCAAAAAATATAGCATTTTATTAAAAATACCACCCTCAAGGTGTTCTCATCCATTCATCTAAATTATAATTCACAATAAGCATGACAAATATTTTTGTATGACTATCTTAAATTAGAATGAATTTCTTAATGGATTAGATTTCTAAAATACTGTACTGAAAGAATGCTCATGGAAATTCCAAAATTGGCCTTGGAGATTCTGGTTCTGAAAACTAACAGGAACCTCATTAGTAACAAATACTAACTCTGCTAGGTGTGGATCATTTCAAATTACAAATTAAATAGATAGTGAGATCTTTACCACCATTCACAAATATCTTACTGATTATACAGCTTTTATCGATGAAAATACTAAGGTTCAGAGAACTTAAGTGAGGGCTGAAGATCATAGTCTGTAAAAAAATACTAATCTCTAATCTAGGGCTTCTGATTCATATTTTATATGTGTTCTAATAAATATCTTGCCACAGATGAAATAGATGATAGACTCCCAGATGTGATTTGGGAAGTTCATGTTTTCTAGCCAATAAATACACTATCTCCCCCATGCTAGGAGCCCAAAGGTCTGCCTTTCGGGCCATTTTTTTGAGTTAAATCATTAGGCACCTTTCAAAATGAAAATGCTAACTTGGTTGGAGATAATATATGTGAACACTTTTAATACATTTCCTGACATATGGAAAGCATTCAATAAATGCTTGTTATTACTTTTTAATGAATGCATTAACACTCAATCTATTAGTAAGGAGTCGTTTATCAAATTAAGTGTCACTTAGCAGAGCAGAATCAGAGAGAACATAACAAGGAGAGATACATTTGAAGAAGGAAAAAAGTCTGTTCCAAACAACACTGACTGAGAGACACTGGCAGATGGGTTACTGTGGTTTTAATACTGATGTCATTAGAGGGAAAAGAAGGATACTGCAGATATGCTTTACTTTCTTCAGATTTTTTTCTTTGGGGTAGCCATAAAGATAATTTTTATCCTTCTATGCTCTCTTCAACATTCTAGTGCTGGTAATCTGCTTTTAGCTGCTGGCTAGGTGTTACAGAGAGTGGCAATGGCTAGGCATTGTCAAATTGAAAGAAAACATAAGAATCACACTACTAAGTGTTGAATTCCACTTCTTAGATCATCTATGAGAGTTTTAAGGATTTCAAAGTGTCGCCTTGAGAAACAATGTGAAGTTTTGTATGTTTCCATCTTTGTCTTTCTTTGCAACCAGTGTAACTGTATAAACTTCCATTAACTCTCACTCAGACAACATTTCCTAAGGGCAGTTCATAATCTGTCTTCAACTGCAATCTCTCCCATAGCTTGCAAATCCTCACCCCCAACTGTCGGGCCCATCTGTGCTCGCTCTCTTCCCGAGTTATGGCCCTTTGTGCCAAATCTTTCTCTCCCTTCCCAGGCCTCACTGCACGGAAAGGACACACGGATACAACTCTGAGTTGGCAGGCAAACTTAAAACACTAGAGTTTATAACAAGTCTAGATAATACGTTCCAAATCTGGTTTATTTCATATTATATAGAGCCAGAAGAACTACTGATAGGTCTGCAGGGAATTTCTCCAGGTCAAATTCCCTGCAGACCCAAAACTACAGAGGCAAACTTTATAATAATGAATGGTGTGATCATCATGGGAAATGTTACAGTATCTTTCCTATTAAATTCAAAAAATAATTTTTTAAAGGGTTTGACTCACTAATTTTAGGGATTTTATACTTAATATGGAATATGTCCTTTCACCACTGAAAACTTTATCTGTGATCCAGAACTGTCATATTTTCTCCTCATCCTCTGCAAATCCATCCTACCCCTGAGCACTTTAAATACTTGATTTATCACACATACAGTGTGTATCCATGTGAGTATGTGCATGCAAAATACTAAGCTTGGTGACTTTATTGAGAAACTGAATACCTCACCAAGAAATTTCATTCTTCTCAATGACCGTCCAGAGTTCCTGAGGTATAAAGGAATGAAAAAAGTTTCTAAGTCAGGAACCTGATTCAGGGATTCTCAATTTTGACTGCACATTGAAATCATCTGAGAAAATTTTAAAAATGCAAATGCTTGAGTCTCTCCCTGAGAAATTTCAGGGTAACTGGACAAGAGTGTGGCCTGAGCATGTGGACATTCACAACTTCCTCAGCGATTCTATCCTGTGGCCACGATTGAGAGCCTCTGCTTCTGAGGGAAAAACCTCTGCCATGCGCCTCACTTTCAATGGCTGACGCTGACACACATCAGGCCATCATTGGCATGTTATATGCCATAAAAATGTACAGCGGTTAAGATGTCTACCCATTATGGGCCAACGACTGTGTTAAGTCCATTGCATTGCTTCACTTCATTCTCAAAACAATCTAAAAGATGGTATTAAATGCTGTTTTTCAGATAGTGAAACTAATATGTTCTCTGTCAAGAAGATGAACTATCAAGAACTGTTGGTTGCTTCTCCTCAAAATTAACCCCGGAGAAACTACTAAAGCAAGAAAGGAGCATAGATCTAAAGAACAAACAACAAAACTGCCAGAAACTCTCGGGGTATCTGAAAGCTCTTGCGAGCTGGAGGACGTCTAGGAAAGACAAGATGGAGAGGCTGTGCTGTGGTCTGGAGCCAAGCGGGGGCAGAAGGAGCAGAGGGAGGAGAGTTTGAAGAGTGTTCAGTTCTGCTCTTGCCTCTTCACCAAATGTTTACCCTCCACCCACACTCAGTAGGGACAGTCATTGACTATACCATCACCTCAGGGATGGACAGCCACCAGAGTCCACAGAGTAAGAGCAGAGCAGAACACTCTATCGATGAAACAGACTTTGGTGGCCAGATTACCCTTAACCTTGGGTTTCTCCATCTCCAACCATCCAGGGTTATGGGAAAGGATCCTGCACCTTTCAATGGTGAATCTTTTTTAAAAGTTAACTGTGCATTCTCAACCCAAGCAGATGCCCATGGTCTGACAGCAAATGGGTGTTGTCAAGAGTGACCAGCAATGACTAAAGCTCAGATCATTTTTCTTTCCTTAAACGAATGATTCTTAGCCTGGAATTCAGATCATTTCCTTCACAATGAATATGAAAAACCACAACAGTATCAGCAGTACCTATGACTGTGTTACCAATTTAATCCCACATATTTTCTTATCATATTATAGTTGCAGATATCCTGAAATAGCTTTTATACCCAGCATTCTTTCAGAATTATGACGATTATTTATTACGTATGATGCTAAATGTTATATTTAACGTTTAACAAAAATGTATAGGTAATTATAGCATAATATTTTGCTATTTTTATAACAATTTTAATGTGATTGTTTTCTTCATAATCACATAAATTTAATTTTACACATTTAAAAATGAAATTCTGAGAATGATTTTATAGGCTTTTCCAGGTTGCCGAATGGGTCTATGGCCCAGAAGAATTAGAAAATCTTGGATTAATCTTGTGGGCCTTTGGGTCAACTGTAATAGACATTACCAGACTGTGGTTAAACGGTTGATATTCAGTATTTGTTCATGCCTCCTCCTGATTTGCCTTCCTATACTGTGAGGCTGGAATGCTATGAACTTACATTGCCTAGACTTCAGGAGAACACTTGCTAGGCCAGGGGATGTGTGTATGCATGTATGTGTCTATATTTCTATACCTCCTGTAATCTGTATCTATATCCCTGTACTGATGCATGTGCATGAGTGCACGCGTGTGCACGCACGCACACACACACACACACACACACACACACACACTACTCTCCAGAGTAAACATGTTATCTACCCACTCCACCCACAGTAGTGCATGAGGGTTCCTTCTCCCTATCACTTGGAAATGTCTGGCTTTCTTATTCCTGCAAGCCCAGTAGGAGAACTGGAGGCAATCCAGATGTCCATAACTGTAGGAATGGAGAGGCAAAATATAGTAGAGACACACAATGAAATAAAATGTAGAACTACATACACAAAAGATATAGAACTTTTAAAACATAGTGTCAAGTGAAAAAGATAAAAATGAAATCTATTGTACAATATAAATTATGTAAATTACAATTACATGCAAACAAAGCAATAATACATATTTTTTAAGAACATATACAAGTAAAAGGATACACATGAAACACATAAAAGGTTCACCAATGAAAAATGAGAGTAATGGGACTGAGTAATAAGGATAAAAATGAAATGAATAAATACAATTAGAAGAGTTTTGCATGGACCAATGACAATAGTGTCCAATGAACTGAGAAGGATGATTAACTCAGCTATGCACCTGAGTGCCTAGCTCCACAAAAAAGGAATAAACTAACTCAAAAGATAATTTTCCCACACTTATACAGATAATCCACGATGGAGATAAGTTTCAAAGACAGATCATGCTTCTCAAATTATGTCTAGTAAAAGGCAAGAAAACATCCATGGCACTACTTGTTTTTATATTTATTCTCTCAATTTGAGAGAAACTATTGCCTGAGAAATGAGTTAGCCTGTTTTTCAGAAGAAAAGACTGAGATTCATAGACATCACATAACAGGTCACACAGCCAGGTATTTAAGCCAAGTTGTTCTGACTTCGAAGCTTATGATTTCTGATATACAGTAAGGCTTTGATAAATTCTGCCACTGCCACATTCGCTGTTTAGTTTCATGGGCATTTTATATAAGGTGTGATTTTCTAAGTAGCTACACTGATAATTAAGTCTCTACAGACCTATGCAGTTAACACCAGACAATAGATGCCTGTTCTCTGCTTTTAAAACATCCACCAATGGCAAAATTTTACTATATTCCACATTAGAAGTGAACTGCCAACTATGATTGGAGAAACATTTGTTTTAACTACTCTGATGTGTTCGTACATTTTGTATGGTCATTAACATTAAAGAACAGTCAGCTGCTTTTAGGGGAGCATTCAAAAAAGGGTTTTGGGGCACTCATACCAAACTATTCATTTCTGTAAATGGGAAGTTAAAAAATCACTCTTTTTATTACACAGAAAAAGAAAAGTTTAGAAGTGATTCAAAGACCTCAAGGGGGTTGTGAACAGGGAAAAAAGAATGAGAAAAAAATTGGAGAAAAGTAAAGAGACTGAGTTCAGTAAATTTCTTTTTAAAAAATTAAAAATCCTCATCAAAAGAAATTATAGAGACCTGATGGCAGAAATTTCAAAAATAATGAGCCACCTTCTGAACTTTTCGATCTGCACAAAGTGACACTCTGAGAACTCAAGTGACTCATTTGTTTGTAGAACACACTCATGGTGTTATTCGTAGAAGGTTTGAGAGACTTCTAGGAAGAGCCCGAAAGTCTACTGGGAAAGTTAATGTCATCTCTTCTCTGATTAATGTGAAAGATGAAGGCAATTTCCAAATCTTGAAGGAATAAGAACTGTTTCAACAGTGCAAAAACAGCTGTCTTTATCTGATGTTAAAGGAAGACAGATCCATAAGGACTCAGTTCTACTGTTGCCTTCAAAGGATCTTCAAGGCAATCGATACTTAGGAATGAAAGCAGAAGGATGTGACTTTTCCAGTCTGCTTTGCCTTATCCTTTCTGAGGCCTTCTGGCTACCATTGCCCCAGCCTTTCTCCTCCAGCAAAGGCTCCAGGGTTTTACTGAAAATACAGAATGGATTGACTTTTTCCAGTTCTAAAAGGAAGATTACATTCACATTTCCCTTTTGGAAAAAGAGAATCTTTGAATTACCAGATGGAAAGAGTCAAGGACCCAAATCTAGGGCATTGCTGGGATCATGCCTGGCTCCACCGCTGTCTCCCTCGATATTCTCACCAAGAGCAAAACCTACACTTCAGTTAAACTCTCAGAACATAGAAAGTAAAATCATTGAACTAATTAGGTCCATAAATACTTAGTGATCACTTATTAAGTCCAAGGAACAGTGTGCTAGCTTCTTGGAATAGCGAGAACAATAGGTATAGGTGCATTTCTTGCCTAATTGAGACTACTGTAGCAGAAAAATCAAATAATTACATAATTAAATTTTTAATGAAAATTTTAATGTCTATTTTGTGCCAGTCCTCGATGATAAGTACTCAAGATTAGCTTATCTAATTCTTATAACTGCCCTTTGAAATAGATATTA
The DNA here is from genome assembly GCF_902729225.1 of Pteropus medius. Taxonomy (NCBI): domain Eukaryota; kingdom Metazoa; phylum Chordata; class Mammalia; order Chiroptera; family Pteropodidae; genus Pteropus; species Pteropus medius. Next base: position 12,252,945 of record NW_024349797.1, read on the forward strand.
TTTGCTTTACAAATAAAAAATTTAAGATTCAGAAAAAATAAGTCATTTTCGCAAGATTTCAAAATCAGTAAGCAAAAAAATCTGAAATCCCTCAAGTCTACCTGATTCTAAAGTCCCTGCTCCTCCCTTTTTGAAAGAAGTTTTTTGTCTCCATTGACAGGGTTCTTTATTCATTCTATCACCCATATTTTGGTTTGTTGAATTTAAGTCAGTAAGGATTTATCCTGTAGGATGTCCCTCATTTTTTTTACTAGATCCAGATATTTCTAACACTATTGTAACACTAATATCTGAAACTCCAAAATCTTTAGTTAATGGCAATTAATTGTCTCTTAGGCTGTCTTTACATGGTCCACTTGTAGGCACTGTTAGAGGAGCACTTACTTGTGCCTTTGACACAGAGTAGAAGATTCTCTTCATCTTAGAGATTGAAATAATACTGACCAATTGCAGTGTTGCGTTATATCCCTGGGTACTATTTTCTTCCTAGTGTACTACTAAATAAAGATATTTTTAAGAGTTTATTCTGATATAATAGTTAAAAACTGGTAATACGGTTCATTTACATTACAAATCAACTGTTATTTCTTTTAGAAAACCCAAACATAATCTAAGGAAGGTCTACCATGATCGCAGCTAGGCCATTCCAATGAGTAAATAAAAAATATTGGTCCTTTTCTATCCAGATGGGCAACATAACTTGAGAAAGAGTAATGTGCCAGGAATTCAAATAAACATACTTTCTTATATCTGCCCTACAAATGCAACGTTCTCTCCTGGCTTTGAACATAATCCGGCAGTGGGCATGCCCACCCACTGTTTTCTCTCTTTATTGACCTAGGAGAGATGATTCATGCATTGATCAAGAAAGAAACAACCATCCATCAATGTAAAAAGCCTTTGGCTGCACCAAATAACAGCAAACCTGGCCAGCATGCTTACTACATTAAAGTATTCTAGCACATTAATTTCAGAACTGCACCCTGTAGATATATTTGGAGCACTCTTGAGCTTCTGATGTACAGACAAATAAATCACATTTAATAGGTACTGTGCAGCATCTAATATTGTCCACATATATAGTACATGTAAATTATCATCTTGGGGAAAATATTTTAAACACACTGAACCTTAGGGGGGAAAACACACAAATACACACAATATTAGTGCTAGAAGTAGCATTAATTCATTAAATTGTACAATTGGGAACATGACTAACTTTTACTAAAAAAAAATCATAGACTATTAACATTGAAAAAAGAATTTAGAGCTTGTTTTTACTTGTTTCCTACTCAATTCAGGATCCCCTTCTTCACTACTAAAATTCAAAGATCACTTAGTATCTGGTTTAACTTTTCAGTGATAGTAATGAAACAGCGTTATAGGGCAGTCCACTTTATTTTTTTGTAAGTCTGACTGTCAGAAATTTCTTCTACATAGTAACTCCAAACTTATCTTTTATATCTTTTATCCAATGGCTTTAATTAACCCATTAATTTTATACAGAAGAAACTCTAATCTCTCTATCATGTAACAGCATGTGAAACGTGACCACAATCATCACTTTGACAATTTCTATGATTTTTTTTTCCCAAAGCTTTCTTCAAGGTCACTATCTCCAGCAATTCTAATGCCCTTGCTATAAAATCTGCCACTTCAAACAGACTTCCTGTTTTCCCAAAAATGTAGCCTCTCTTTTTTTGCATCGTCACCCAGTTTGCCTAGGCTCAGATTTAGCTTCGTTAAGACATTCATCTTCCACAGTTGCGTGAATTCAGATTGCTCTAGTAAGATTTTTTTTTTAATTATTCATTTCAAAAATATTTCAGACTTTCAAAAACGTTGCACAAATAGTACAAAGAGTCTTTTTACACCATTCATCCTGATTCCTCAAATGTTAACATTTTACGTAACGGGAGTATAATTTTCAAGATCAGGAAATTATGATTGATGTCATATTACTATCTAATCTACAGGCTTTTTTTTTTCAAATTCTATCTATAATTCTACCCCCTATTTCTGATTCAAGAACTAATTTAGGATCATTCATTAAATGAGAAATCTCAAAAATCCCACAGTGAGTAGAAATAATTTTATGCATCCCTTCCCATAACTTTTCTTTGTACCCTACCCCAAAACAAAAAGATTTCTTCAGCAGCTTTTATTTAAATAAAACATCACCCTGATAATAAGATCGAGAAGTTAGTTCAGAACAGCTGGCAAAGCCAAGGTGGTAGCCATGATAAGTAGATTTACATGAGAAGAAACAAAGGCTATTTCATGTGAATAAAGTCAACATGGCCCATGGCTCCTGGAACCAATTCACAGAAGCTATGATGTTATCATGGCTGCACAGAGAGTAAGGGAATTTCAAAGAAACTCTAGACATTAATGACAGCAATAAAAACTTCCCTCTTCTACCATAATTAAAGGGGAAATAGCAGCCTTCTCTCTTAGTGTGTGCTCATCCTTGAGCAACTCTTCCACCAAAACCTACTGAAGGACCAGCGGTCCTGTCACTTGGACAAGTCAGGTGTGCACGGTTACTTAACTCAATGAATGTGCTCAAAATTAAATGTAGACTGCTGGTGTTCATGCATGCAGTTTCCAACAAATTAATTTTCCTACTCTCCTTCAAAAATATTTTAATCAAAAATTCATACACGTAATACAGCCATGCCACCCTGAACACGCCTGATCTCGTCTCATCTCGGAACCTAAGCAATGTCGGGCCTGGTTAGTATTTGAGTGGGAGACCACCTAGGAAGACCAGGTGCTGTAGGTGTAAAAAAAAAAAAAATTTACACACACACACGAGAATTCACACATGATGATATACTAAAGGTGCCACCTGTACTTGTGAACTGTCTCACTACGCAGAAAAAGGAAAATTAGGAAGAGCTGAAAGCAGAAAATGTCAAGCCAACTAGTGATTTCATTGAGAAAATTAGAAACAGCCTCTCACTACCTGGAGAAAATTAGTTGATTTCTGTTCCACACACTCTTGTTGACTTTGCAGATGACAGGAAATCTAGGCCCAAAGATGCCTCAGTTCTGAGACAGAGACATACGAACATAATTCTAAGATTTTGTGCTAACTACAAAGACTCTGGACCTTGTGAAGGAAGAAAAAGCTACGGATGAGAGCAGATAGTAAGTATTTATTGTGAGGGAAGATTTCTGTGTCAGCCCCATTAAGTAAAGGCAAGCATGACTAAGCATAATTTAGCTAATGAATACCGATAACCAACATTCAGCTTTTTCACTGTTTTTTTCCTGTTGTGCACAGATGCTGTTTCCTCTCACCTCCTCAAGGATACTACTTCAGCAATTGTTTTCTCTCCTTCCTGAATCAACCACCTTTCCTGCAATGCGGGATTATTCTCATTAGCATAGAAAAAAGATATCATTTTCCCATCTCAATAACAACAGCAACAATAATAATAACCTCTCCTGAGTCTGCATTTTTTTTCATTTACTTCCCAATTTTATTGTTCTCCTTCCCAGAATACTCGTTTAAAAAATCTATACTTGCTTTTTTCCATTTTTTGACTCCTATTTGCTCATAGTCATACTCAATGACCTCCATGTTGTTAAACCCAGTAGACAGTTTTAACTATACATCAGTCACTAGGACAATGCCTGGCACATAGAAGGTACTCAAGCATTATTTGTTAAATACATGAATAAATGAATTAAGCTAACATATAGTCAAGAAGATTTTTTTAAACTATACAACCCAGGGCTGTATGTTCAAAGAATAAAGTAAGGTAATATTTTCAAAAAACAGAAAAATGCTTAATGCATAAATCAAAAATTTTACCAACCAATCAACTTTTAGACAAGTTGGAATAAAATATGAGTCATACAATAAATGGTCAATTAAAGGAAAGAAAATGCCTTTGACATTCAAAGAAAAATCCAATTAAATGTCATGAAGGCAAAATGCTATTTTAGAAACTTAAATCATTACAAAGTCATCTTTAGTGTTTTAGGTCCAGGTAAGAGAATCCCAGAATCGCAGGAAATAAAATGGAAAAAGGAGAGAATTGTAGAGTGAGAAAGAGGGTTCTAAAAGGTTGGTCAATAACCATAAAACAACAACAATAATAATACAACTAATGTCTGTTGAGCATTTATGGGTCAGGTATCGCTTTATGCACTTTGATGTGTGATTTTATTCAATCGTCTCACAAAGCCTTTGAGGTAATTACAACTATTTCCTTTTATTTGACAATGAGCAGGCCAAAGCCCAGAAGGTGAAGTAATTTATCCAAGACCATGCAGACTATGTGCAGCTCCTATGAGATGGGGCCAGGATTCAATCCCAAAGTCTAAGGACTAATACAAGTCTCATGGTCCCCAATACACAGAGAATTTCATATAACCTTTTATGTAACTCCTGTTAACTGTAAATAAAAAGTTGAGTAGGTATTCAATCTGCAAAAAGGATTTATTTGGGAAAAAGAAAGGATTGCAATCCAATAATGCAGACATGGCAAGTCACGTGTAAATCCTTGAGACCAAGAAGGAAATTATTTTTCAGACAGGAAGAGGAAGTTAAGGGGAGGGTCTGCTATAACCATAGAGCTCTCTTGCAACTTGATAGTTCTTCCTGTAGGCCTTTTGCAATAGACAGGGTGTGAGAGCTCCTCCCACAGGTCCTTCTATTCCTGTCCTGGTTATGGTCTTTGCTATTAATTTTGACACTCTCTCAAAGGCAGGTCTCATGAAGCTCCCTCATACTTTTTCTCTGTGATGAAGCCAATTCCCCCCTTAGTCAACTGTGGAGTGGCACCTAAAACAATATGTAATTCACATTATTTATGGCTCTCATCTAAGTCAGAACCTGGTCTCCACAAATGAAAGGCTGTGTCATTAGCTAACATCAACCATTATAAAAGGCTCCTCTAGCAATTCATCTAAAAACGATTAATTAAAGAAAACCAGCTAATGCTTTCTACCTCCACAACTTAAATTAATTCATAATTAATAAGATAACAGCAATCCACTAGGCTAAAATCATTTAAACCAGTAAAGCAGAGTAATAACAAAGTAATCAGTTTCATCTTTTATAGTGAAGCGGCCTTAACACATAGTTTATTTATGTGAAAGAAACATGGTCAGCAACATATAGGAAGTGATATAAGAAATTAATTAATCAAGGGGATCCTAGGAAGAGAAATTTTCTTGTTTCAAAACTGAAAGGAGTCTTTCTTTAAATGAAATTGATGATTCTATTCTTAACATGTGAATATAGATAAATGATGATTGCTGATAATCACCATCTAGTCTCAGAACACAATTATAGACTTCCTACACTATAGGATTCAGTGGAGGCACAATCTGTATCACTGTAAAAATGTAACTTTGGAGAAGCTCATATTCTGCAAATAAAGAATTATATAATTATATCTGAAACTGCTACATTTAAGAGCACGAAAGTGATAAGAATGATCCATGAAAAAGCCAAACTCATAGAAACAGAGAGTAGAATGATGGTTACCAGGGTTTAGAGAGTGGGGTGATGTTGCTCAGAAAGTACCAGCTTCAGGGAGAAATAACTAAGTTCTGGGGATCTAATGCACAGTATTGTGATTATAGGTAACGACACTGTACTACATACTTGAAAGTTGCTCAGATAGCATATTTTAAATGTTTTTACCAAAAAAAAAATTATAATCATGACTTTTGTTTCAAGTTGGAGCAGGAAAAGAATTTTATTCTTTTAATGATAGTTTTATTAGGACATAATTTATAAATTTCACCCAATATATAAGTAGTTCTCAAGTTTTTAATAAATGTATACAGTCGTACAGCCTTCAACAAAATCCAGGTTTAAAATATTTCCATGATCTCCATGTACCTATGTTCAGTTAATCCTCACTCCCTTCTCCAGCTCCATGGAATTTCTGATGTGCTTACCGTCTCTATAAACTTACTTTTTCTAGCTGTTTCCTAATAAATTATTCAATATATGCCCTCTCACATTGGCTTATTTCATTTAGCATAACATATTTTGAAATTCATATTCATACTGTAGCATATATCGTAGTTAATTTTTTCTTACTGCTGAGTATTTTATTGTATAAATACACCCCATTTTGTTTATACTTTGTTGGGCATTTAGATCATTCCAATTTAAAACTATGATGAATAATACTGCCAGTAATATTTACATGTTAGTATTTGTGAGGAAATATGTTTTCTTTGGGGGGGGATACATATTTAGGAGTAAAATTGTTGGGTTTTACATTAAACTGTATTTTTCATTTGCAGTTGGGAATCCATGTATGTAGAGGGCCCACTTGGGCTATAAGCAGATTTTTTATTATGCCAGCCATCAATATCCTTAAACGCCCTGTTGTTCAATGGTCAACTGTATATCTTTAACTTTCTTGAAAAACTGTTATTCAAAGTGGTTGTCCCATTCTATTTTCCCAGCATCAATGTATGAGTGATCCAATTTTTCCAAATACACCAAAAGTTGATATTTTCAACTTTTTCAAAGACATCATCATACCCATTTTAGAGGGTATGTAGGTATATGATATACTCTTTTTTAATTTGCATTTCCCTAAAGTCTAATAATGTTGAGCATCTTTTCATGTGTTTATTAGCAATTTTTATGTATTTATATAATCTTTGGTGAAGTGTCTATTCAAATATTTTGCTCAATTTTTAATTGGCTGTTTGTCTTTCTATTAGTCAGTGTAAGTTCTTCATATATTTCAAATACAAATTATTTTTAAGACATACAATGTTCAAATATTTCCTCCCCATTTATAGCTCATTTTTCATTTCCTTAGTAGTATCTTTTGAAAAGCATTTTAATTTTGATGATGAAGTAAAATTTATCAAATTCTATTTCATGAGTTTTTTATCAAAGAATTTTGGCCTAAGTCAAAACTAGAAATATGTTCTCCTATGTTTTATTCTAGACATTTTATAGTTCTTAAAATTACATTTATAATCTATTTCGACTTAATTTTTAATAGAGTGTGACTTATAGACAGATGTTCCTTTTTTGCATATGGATATCCGATTGTTGCAGCATTGTTGAAAAAAATTATCATTTCTCCGCTGAAATTTTTTTGCACCTTGGATGAAAATATATTAACTATGTTTGGGTCTATCTCTTGACTCCTTATTGTGCTCCATTGATTCACATGCCTATGCATTCTCCAGTACCACAGTATTAGAGTGGCTTTATAACAGGTCTAAAAACCAGGTAATCTAAGTCTTCAGGCCTCCACTGCACAACCATGCAAATATTCCATCAGCCAGGGTTGTGTGGAGAGTTTGTCTAGGCCTTCTATGCTCTCTCAGTTCCTGGATCTCTGCTAAGTTTGTGGTTAGTCCAGACTCCTAAGAAAATCTGCAACCTCAGGCTACCAGAGCTGTGTGTTCTTTGTTTTTATCAAATTTGCTACTTATTTTTCAACAATGACAGTGGGCATAAGTTTTAATTCTCCACTTCAAATAAAATCCTGCTCCAAGGACAGTAAAACTTCTTGTTTTCACAGCGAGCCACGCCCTGATCAAATTACTTTGCAAACTGAATTGAGAGGAAGAGAAAAAAGAGATGTTTCATGCAACAAGCCTGTAGACTCCCACACTTCTTACTCTAAGTTCGAACAGCTCTCCCTGAATAAACACTTCTGAATTTGTTGTTTGCTTAAAACTAGATAGAACAGAAAAAAATCAGAACATAGACAACAGGGATAAAGAGAAGAATAATATGACAGAAAAGTAAGGGATATAAAAGATCAATGTCCACCAAATAAAATTTCAAGACTAGAAAATGAAAGAAATGGAAGAAAGATAAACACGCAAAGAAATAATAGACCATTTTCCAGAGTAGAAGAAACAGGTCTACATGTTGAAAGAGTACACGGGGCTGCGTAGGACAAACAAAAATAGACCCATAAATTATAGAACATTGATAAAATTATAGAACACTATGGAAAGGGCAAGTTATTTATTTATATGAGGGGAAGAAATAGATTAATATCTGTTTTCCCATCAGAAGATGACCAGATGCTGCCTTTAAATTTCTAAAGGAAATTAATTTTGAATTTTAAACCCAATCAAGCCACAATAAAGAGTAAAAGCAAAATACATTTCTGAACATCCAAGTACTCAAAGTATCCTCCCACACATGCACACACCAGCTCTAAAGGCCCTAGGTTTGGATAGATGACTGTTTTCAAATCTTCACTATTCACGCACCCCAAAGAGGCAATTAGGAAGGTCAACACTCAGAAGAAAATTTGCATTTGTATTCATTTTTTTCTTTTGATCCATTTCATGGATCAGGCAAATCAGTCTTTATATTTTCCACAGCCAGTTCTTCTCTGATATTAAAAGGGAAAACATATAAAGACTTCATAAAACTAGTGTTTTAGGAGTGGTGGAGGGTTATTTTTTTCTTTTACATTTTGTCTCAGATAGTCAACCAGGCATGCAATTCTGTTTCTAGGCAAAAAAATAAAGTCACTTATAAAGAGGATCACTTAAATAGCTACACTCCATTTGGCCCCTTTCAAAGCTGTTTGAGATGATGCTAATGGAGACCTAAAATAGCTATGGAATAGGAATACAATACAGGCACCTTCTTCACTTTATTGCACTTGCAAATACTGTGTTTTTCACAAATTGAAGGTTTGTGGCAACCCCTGCATCTAGTAACCTGTCGGCGTCATTTTTCCAACAGCATTTGCTCACTTCATATCTCGGTGTCACATTTTAGTTATTCTCACAATAATTCAAACTTTTTTGTTATTATTATATTTCTTATGGTGATCTGTTGTAATTGTTTTGGGACACCACAAACTGTGCCCACATAAGATGGCTAACTTAACCGATAAATGTGTGTATTCTGACTGCTCCACTGACCATCTGTTCCCCCATCTCTCTCTCCCTCTCCTTGGGCTTCCTTATTCCCTGAGATCCAAAAATATTGAAATTAGGCAAATTAATAACCCTACAATTGCCTCTAAGTGTCCAAGTGAAAAAAGGATCACACGTCTCTCCCTGTAAATCAAAAGCTAAAAATGATTAAGCTTAGTGAGGAAGGCATGTCAAAAGTCAAGACAGATCAAATGCTAGGCCTCTTGCACCAAACAGTTAGCCAAGTTGTGAATGCAAAGGAAAAGTTCCTGAAAAAAATTAAAAGTGTCTTCTAGTGAATACAGTAATGGTAAGCAACTGAAATCGCCTTGTTGCCGATGTGGTGAAAGCTTTAGTGGTCTGGATCAAACATCAAATCAGCCACAGCGATTCCTAAAGCCAGAGCCTAATCTAATCCAAAGCCCTCTCTTCAATTCTATGAAGGCTGAGAAAGCTGAGGAAGCTGCAGACGAAATTTTGAAACGAGCAGAGACTGATTCATGAGGTTTAAAGAAGGAAGCTGTCTTCATAACATAAAAGTGAAAGGTGAAGCTGATATAAAAACTACAGCAAGTTATTCCAAAGATCTAGCTAAAAAAATTAACGAAGGTGGTATTCTGAATAACAGATTTTCAATGTAGACAAAACAGCCTTATATTGGAAGAAGATGCCATCTAGGACTTTCATAGCTAGAGAGGAGAAGCCAGTGCCTGGCTTCAAAGCTTCAAAGAAAAGGCTGACTCTTGTTAGGGGTTAGTGCAGCTGATGACTTTAAGTTGAAGCTAGTGCTCATTTACTATTCTGAAAATCCTAGGGTCCTTAAGAATTACGCTCAGTCTATTCTGCCTGTGCTCTGTAAATGGAACAACAAAGCCCAGATGACAGCACATCTGTATACAACATGGTTTACTGAATATTTAAAACCCACTGTTGAGATCTGCTGCTCAGAATAAAAAAATAAAAAAATAAAAAAAAGATTTCTTTCAAAATATTACTGCTCACGGACAATGCACTTGGTCACCCAAGAGCTCTGATGGAGATAGACAACGAGATTAATGTTGCTTTCATGCCTGTGAGCACAGCATCCATTCTACAGCCCATGGATCAAGAAGTTTGACTCTCAAGTCTTATTATCTAAGGAATTCCTTAAGGCTATATATATATAGCTGCCATAGACAGTGGTTCCTCTGATGGATCTGGTACAAGTAAATTGAAAATGTTCTAGAGAGGATTCACCATTCTAGATGCCATTAAGAACATTCGTGATAGAAGAGATCAAAATGTCAACATTAACAGGAGTGTGGAAGAACTTGATTTCAACTCTCATCAGTGACTTTTAGGGGTTCAAGACTTCAGTAGAAGAAGTAACTGCAGATGTGGTGGGAATAGCAAAAGACCTGGAATTAGAAGCGAAGCTTAAAGATGTGACTAAATTGCTGCAATCTCATCATAAAACTTTAATGGACAATTGTTGAGGAAACAACAAAGAATTTAGAATAGTACCTTAAATTAGCTGATAAGGCAGTGACAGTGTTTGGGAGGATTGACTCCAGTTTTGAAAGTTCTACCATGAGTAAAATGCTATCAAACAGCATCTCATGCTTCGGAGAAATTGTTCAAGAAAGCGTCATTCGCTGAGGCAACTTTTATTGTTGAATTATGTTAAAAATTGCCACAGCCACCCCACCCTTCAGCACCCACAACTCTGATCAGTCAGCAGGCATCGACACTGCGGCAGGAGCCTCCACCAGCAAAACGACTTTGAGTCCCTGTAAACTCTGGTGATGGTTAGTATTTTTTTAGCAATTAAGTATTTTTTAATGAAAGTATGTACATTATCTTTTTTAGACATAATGCTATTGCACACTTAATAGAGTGTAGACATAACTTTTATAAGCACTGGGAAATCAAAAAATTTGTATGACTCACTTTATTGCAATATTTGCCTTAATTGCTTTATTATCATGATCTGGAACCAAACCCACAATATCTCTGAGGTTTGGCTGTACAAAAATTTTAAAAAAGCATCTTATTGACAAACCATAGCCCTTGGCTCATTTGCAGAAAAATCAATGTTAACTTTATTTCGTTTATTCTACTTTAGTTTCTTGAGTACTTTTAAATCTGTGCAGAAATATCACCTTCACATCTGAGAAGATCATTTTTTTTTATATCATCTATTACAGAAATGCATTTGTAAACTCAAGTGGTTTGGCCATTTTTTAGTTTCTAGAAAGTTATAATAGGTAATTTTTCTTAGAGATACAATTGCAAAGGGAAGAGGCTATCCATCAGCCTGAAAAAAAAAAAAGTTTGGCAGTTGGCCCTTGTCAACCTTGGATTCCCAAGAAACATGTCACATTCTCATCTAATATAAAAGTTAACACCTGACCTAAAAAGTTTCAGTCCTGAGGTAAGTAGTCAATTTTCAGTAAAAGTTAAATTAACTTTGGGCTACAAGCATCTTTCAGGCTGGCATGTACCATGAGATACACATGCATAAGATGTTCTCTGTATTTGAGGGGAAAGCAAATGAAACTCCTTTAGGATTTATCTAGAGACCATGTACATGGAGCTTTTCACATATGCCTGTTTAATGACTATAACATCTACATGCTATACATGCTAATTTCTTTGTATTGGTGTTCTCCAGAGAAACAGAACCAAGAAGACATAGAAATATCTATATTTACTGATAGATATAGATATTGATATAGATATATAGTTATTTTTTAAGTTATTTATTTTTTAAAATAGTTTTAAGTATACAATACATCCGTTAGACATTTATATAGTTTATAAAACAATCCCCCTAATTGCTCCTTCTCTCCTTTAGTTTTCCACCTATCCAATATATTAATGCTAATTGCATTCCCTATGTCGTGCTCCCCATCCCCATGACTACTAATTTGTACTTCTTTAACCCTTCACCCCATTCTCCCAGTCCCCCAACCTCCTTCTCCTCTATTCGTCACCAAAATGGTCCACTATATTTGTGAGTCCGTTTTTGATTAGTTTGTTCTTTTTGTTCCTTATATTCCAAGTGAAATCATATGGTATTTATCTTTTAGAGAGAGTTATTTTAAGGAATAAGCTCGCACAATTGTGAAGGCTTGGTGAGTCCAAAATCTGATGGGAGAGACCAGAAGGCTGGAGACTCAGGAAAGAGTTACAGTTCAGGTCCAAAGGCAGTCAGACCAGAGACCCAGAATAGCCAATATTGCAGTTGAAGTCCAAAGACCATGTGTGGCAGAGTTCACTCTTGCTTGGGAAAGTCACTCTTTTGTTCTAAACAGGTCTTCAGAAGATTGGATGAAGCTCACCAATACCATAGAGGGCAATTTATTGTATTCAAAGCCCACCAATTTAAATGTTAATCTTACTCCCAAACAGCCTTATAGAAACATCCACAATAATGTTTGACCACATATCTGGCCCACCCAAGCTGACATAAAATTAGCCGTCACAATCCTATTTTACACAAAAGGAGATTAAAAATTAGAGATTTTAAGTAACGTATCAACAGTCGCTTGGGTAATGGGGGAGAAGTCTGAAATTCATAGCTTAGCCTTGATTTCATTGTATAATAGGTCCATCCTGCCATCTCTCTCTATTAGATTATCAGCTATATAAGCGCAGGAGCTCACTTGTCTCTCATCATTGTATTGCTATGGCCCAATACAAGCGCTGACTCATAGCTGAATGAATGAGAGGTTGGGAAAAAACTTAAATTTCAAACTGAGGATCAGTGTGTATACCATTTATCTTAAATATCACCTATGTTAGCAGATTAAATCACTTAATACTTGTAGAATTAATTTGTAAACTGGAAATTCCATATAATTTAATTGATTATTTTTGTCTGTTTTTGTCCATCCATCTGTGTTCTTTGCAAAGCTTTTATAGATTATTGACCACAAATCAGATGACCTCCCCCTGAAATGCCCCTTCCCTTCATGCTCTCACTATCCCCCACTTACCACCCTAAAAGTAACCGCTATCCTTATTTTAACACCATACTGTGGCTTTATCTATATTTGAACTTTATGTAAATGGAACAAAAAAGCATATATGGCTTCTTTCCCTCAATATTATGTTTGTGAAAATTGTCCATGTTGTTAGTAACAGTAGTTTATAAAAGTATCGCAGTCATTGCTGTTTAGGCTTCCACAGTGTGGATGTACTACAATTTATTTATTCATTCTATTGTAGATAAGTATTTGAGTTATTTCCAGTTTTTAGCTATTGCAGAAAATCACAATGAGCAATCTTGACATAACTTTATGTGAGCATTTGTATGCATTTCTGTGTGCATTTTCTTATACGTGGAATGCTAAGTTATAGGGTATGCATGTGATCAGCTTCAGTATATAGTGCGAAAAATTGTCCAAAGTGATTGCTGCTAATTTATACTCACATCAGCCATGTATGAGAATTTCAAATGCTCTACATATTTGTCAACACTTAGCATTGTCAAACATTTCAATTTAGGTATTTCATTTGGTATATAGTGATACCTAGTTATGGTTTTGATTTTGATTTCCTCTATGATAAATGATGTTTAAAACATTTTCATATGTTTAGTAGCCATTTGGATATTTCCTTTTGCAAGTCATTTGTCTTTTTTGATTGATTTATTGAAATCCTTTGTATACTAACAAATATCTATGTACTCCAAAGCTATGGATATATTTGCTTATGTTATTTTCTAGATGCTCTATGGTATTACATTTTATATTTTGACCTATAATCTACTTAGAATAAATATTTGTGTACAAGATTTCCCTTTTATTTATCTTCATGTATATTTATATGAAAGTATCTAGCAGAAAGTCTGGCACAAAAAATAATAATTAAATGTGAAATAAATATAAGAATTCTATGTTACTACAACCCTAACTCTACAAAGGTAGATAGAATATACACGGAAATAAAGCTCCCAACATTAAAAAATCCTCTGCATTTTTCTCATCTATAAAAGAAGTATCACTCATCAATTGAAAAAGAAATGGGAACATTAATGTGTGATAACAAAATATTCAAAGTGTCAAACCCGCAGGAAGACAATTATTACCTATCAATATCTTTTCAATCAACTTAAAATAGAGAGTGGATACTATACCTGGGAATCTCTCTTTTTCTTTTATCTCTTTTTCTTTAACTATCATTCATATTTTCTATGATAAAAGTAATACTGGGCATTGTCAGTTCTTAACAAGTCAAAAAAATGCAGTTCCTAGGTTCAGTAAAATGTTCTTCCCACAGAAGTCTTAGTTGCAAATTACAAAAACAAACAAAGAAAAAAGAAGAAATTTAATATTTAACTACAGTAAAACAAAGGGAGCTTAGCTTTGAAAACATACTCAAACTGCTTTATCACATACAAAAAAAAGCATTGTTCAAAAATAAAATAAACTGGATTCTTAATAAAAGATGTAATTCAAAAAGTAGTACTCTTTTCCGTAAAAAGAAAGAAAAAAAAGCTTCCAATTAGCAGACAAACATGTGGAGCTGGAAAAAGGAAACAAACTCAGCATTTAGACTTCTGGGAAAAGAATTGCAAACAAATAAGAAAGTTTACAAAGAAGATGTATTTAGCCTTTGCCTTTTAAATAATGCCTTGGTATTACACTGCATTTAGTTCTCACTGTAAAAACTTATCTAACCCAAGTTAATTACATTTCCAATGATAGTTGTGAGAGCAATTGCCAAGATTTACTATATAAATGACATATAAATTTAGTTGCAGAATAATTAAGTCAGGATTTGAGTCCATACATTAAGCAATGGAAGCATAATTACATTCTATGGATGCTTAAAACTTCACTCGCAATTTTTTAAAAATGGCTTCGACACAGAGTCAGACTGCATTCATTTTCATTTATGACTTTTTTTTCCCTTCAATTACAATAGAAAAAATATATAATTTGAGTAGTGCTTTATAGGCCATAGTACATTTTTTTTTTTATAAGTTGGGATATCTTTGTACAGTTCATGTCAATGGCAGTTCTAAAAGGTGGCTTTAGAGACTGGAGTGGAAGCAAGAGTTTCTGGCCTCCCGTGAACCCCATCAGTGACTCCTTCTCAAATTTGTCTTTTGCCTTCCCAAACAGCCTTTCATTTTAAAAATATGTCCGTGTCTTGTTAATATAGTTTGAAGATAAGTATTTTGAGTTTCTAACCTATTTCTTCTCCTAAATTCCTCATAGATTAACGGGTATGCAAGAGTCACCTCTGGAGTTAAGAGCCCAATCAACTAACCTATGATTTTTTGTTTGTTTGTTTCCTCACTCATCTACCCATAGACTTGACTCATTTTATTTTTTAAGTTTTATATTTCTTATTATTATCATTATTGCTATTATTATTTTCAATATAGCAAGATCCACTTATAGTCACCATTTTGATCCTGGAACTAGTAACTGAACAGGTGATATTCTCTTTTCTCTGGTTTTTCATCTTTTACAGCGCCCTTATGCCACAAGATAGGACAAGAAACAGAGGTTTCTCACCTAAAGGAAGAAACTGTAGAGCACACATTGACTGTTATAAGTTGGTAACTAATTATTCTTTCATCCTCAAAAAAGAACAATCTGCAGCTATTTAATTAGTGTATAACAAGATTGATTAAGCAATGCAATGTCAATTAACACATTTAATGTGGAGGAAGATGATATCTAGCACTTAATTGATATCCTGTTATTCTTAAAAGTTATATGATGAATAAGAATAAAGCTAGATAATAATTTATTTTTCTATTCTTCTTACTTGACTACCTAATAGCTAAGTTTTCTATCTATTCCCAATGTGAAGTCTCATTTACTGTTTCTCCTAGCAACCAATTTATATTTAATCATGTACAGGATCAGACTTATAGAGGGAAAAATATTAAAGGTGATATCTGAATCACCAGGTAGGAAGACAAAAAGCCCAAGACTGAAATTAAGTGCTTGTTATAGATAGAATTGAGTGACTATTTGGGATTAAAATTACTACAGCTTTGCTGTTGAGAGTTGAGCCGGTCCCTTTATCCACGCAGGAATCTTGATATTTTAAGAGTGGTCCTCAATTCAGCAGTACAAATATCACCTGAGAGCTTGTCAGAAATGCAAATTCTCAGGCGGCACCCCAGACCTACCAAAATATGGACTTTGACAAGATCTCCAGGCAATTCAAATGACCATTTAATTTTGAGAAGCACTCAACTCTTTGTGTCATGTAAACGCCTTACCAATAGGTCTTTCACCTGAAGAGGCAAGAAAGCAACGTGCTTGGCAGTCATTTCCCCATTAGTATGCAACCCGCTTTGTTCCTAAGCTTCAAATCCCCCATGTACAATATAACTTCCCCACAATTTAGTCATCACAATGTGATTATTCTGTGTTTTGACATTCTCTTTGCATAATTGAAATAACAGCATTAAAGATAAGACTAATCCTGGGACTAAAAATCACTGTTTGCCCCTTTAACATCTATTTTAAAGTCTCTACAAAGGCACTGGATGATTCATTTCAATTTAATTTAATTTGATAAACACTTGGGGCACCTACTCTGGGTCAGACCTTGCCCTAGTGGCTGGAGATCGCATTCTGTGAAATTCACCGTCTATTGTAGTAAGCAGCCTCATCAACAAAACATCAGGTTTCAGAATGATTAATTTGCCTGAGAAGGAGCAGAAAAGGCTTTGTAGCAGAAGTGATATCTGAGCTAGAATAAGAGTTTGGGTAAGATTGAGAGCCATTTCAGGCAGAAAGCACAGAAGCATGAAATAGCAGAGGACAGTGTGGTAACATTAATTTTTTGTTAGGGTGGATGAAAACTTTAGCTAGAGAGAAGGCAAGGCCAGCACATGAAGATCATGCTGATTAAAGATATTATGTGCCAAAAAAAAAAAAAGTTAGGTGCCTTTGAGACATTCCTCTAAATTTTTATTTTTTTCAAGATGGAGTAAACTATAATATAATTAAATTCTAAGCTCTTTAGAAATGGGTCAGAAAATTTTCTTCATTCCCAGAAACATCCATAAAAATTTAGCATTATTTACAACCTTGAAACACTAGCTTCTGACTTTTTAACCACCTAGAACTCTTTTTATTATTCAAATACCCTACATAGAGCTCTTGTTTTTAAAAACGTTTGTAGACCAAAAATATTAAACTCATCAGGCATAGCTTTTATGTCCAAACAATGGATATTTACATTGTTTTCATATAAATTTTGGAAATATTGACTGCCTTTGAAGACCTCCAGGTCAAGGACCATTGAAATCATCTAGTAAAATCTTCGTTTGGGTATAGAATACTCTCTTCAGCTCCCACGTCTATTTCTACCAATGCCTCTGTCAAGTACTTCTGAGGTTGCCTAAACTTAAGCATGCCCAGGGGAAGGGGTTCAAAGAGACAGGCCATCACCTAATAAAATGAAGAGAAGTCATCGAGCAGGGAGAGCCAACAAGTATCTTAGTACCTATAACTTTTTTTTTCATTTACTTATTTACTTGTATGTTTGTTTTGTGTGTGTGTACGTTTATTTGTTTGTTCGGGTCTTTTCATATCTGATCAGTCTCCTCTCATAATTCTCTAAGCTGTTTTAAGGAAAGGTCCCTTAAGAGAAGGAATCTATTTCAAATCCATTTCTGTACCTCCAGCACTGAGCCCAGTACTTGACATCAAAACCACTTAGTACACTTATAGTGAGTTATTTGAGTAATAAAATACACCTAACATTACAAGTCCCATCACAGTTTACTTCAACTTTTAGGCATTATTTGCTAGGTTTAAGAGTTTTTTTGTTTTGTTTTGTTTTGTTTTTTATGGTTTTTGTCAATTTCTCGAGAATGAGGGGAGATGTTTTTACCCAAACATGTGGTTAGTAATACTTGGAGATTTTTTTTAACAATGTGTGGCCAATAACTCTACTGAATCCTTGAGACCCCTACATCGTAGGAGAGAATGGAGGCTGAGACAACAGGAAAGGAGAGCAGTCTCGGGTCTGGGAGAGAGATGAGACAAAGAAATGCCAGGGTTGCGTTGCTACAGTGCGCAAGGCAGGGAGTCTACACCAATGTGCCCTGGGTAGCACAGCAGCTCACTGATAAGAGGAGAAATGGGCCCTCCTGCAGGCTGAAATCACAGAGTCCAGCTAAACAATCTTTGGGACTGGTTGGCATTTGAGAAGGGGAGTTTTAGGACGACTAAAGTGAGGCACTCTTTCACACAGCAAAAGCAAATTTTTTGAATTGTTAGGCCCAGGAGGCAGGAAAGGCTAAGACTATAAATAAGCTTAAGGTTTAAGAGAAAATACAACTAAGAGTATTTATCCATTTGCATCATGCCTCACAATCAAAATACTTTTGTGTTCTTTTTCTTATGTGGATTCAAAGACTCACAAACTATCTAGAAGATAGTTTGTTTTTCAAATAAGGAATCTTAAGCTCAAAAAAGGTAAAAAAAAAAAAAAAAAAATTGCCCAAAGTCACCTATCTTTAGTGGAAGAATCAGATGAGAATTTGGGTTATTACCATTTAGTCAATTGGGGATTTGAAAGAAGTGGGCAGAAAGGAAACCATGGACAGATCACAGAGATGCAAAGGTAAAGAAAAGAATCTCACCCCACTTTCTATAATTGGTTTAGGAGAATATGATCATTCTCAAGTTTCAAGCTAGCTCAGAGCAGACCACTAGTGCACTGGGCAATATTCAGAGTGTTTCATTGAATATCGCCCGGGGCACTAGTGGTGTTTCATAGAAAAAGAATTCTCTATCGATAACAATAATAATTTTAAGAAATTAAAATGATGTATTCATTAAATAACTCTGTGAACATCTAATATGGAAAATACATTGTATATTTCCAGGAGGCTGCATATGTCAGCATTTTCCAAACATTTTATTTTTATGAATGGCTATAAACATTTCACTAAAACTATGAAACCAGAGGAATGGTGAGCTAGCAGAATGATAAATGTTAGTGTGCATGGCTTGATGCTAAAGACAGAAATGCAACACTAATTCAGTGGCATTGTCAGGGGCTCTGGAGGCCTGCAGAAGCAGCACCCCTCCAGAATGCCTCTCTGAAGCTGCTTCACTTGGAATGTTCTCTCTCTTATGTCCCAGCCCATGGCTCCCTGAGTATCAGGCACTATACCTTTAGCCAAATCCCAGATTTTCCAAGGTAAGGGACCATAACCCCGTCTACTTTTATTCCTCACACATACAGTTCACGATGAAAGTAAACTACTTAACATTTATTGTATAGCTACTACCTTCTGTGCCTCTGTTCAGAGTGCTCCCTTACCACAGGAATTTCAAGGTCGATAGATGGATGGATGGATGGCACACACTGTGGTCAAATAAGATCCAGAATGAAGTCCTTGATCATTTGTGATTACTGTAAAACTACCAAGGTAATTTTTTCTGTATTTAAAGAAGCAGATAAGTGGCCTATGATAAGAAAGTCTTTCTAATAATTTCTGGCAATTTCAGTCTTCGGGTTTAGTCACTACCATATAGGACACCCCTTTACTATTCAATTTAGTTTAATTTACACTTACATTTCTTTGTTCATGAACACTAAATAGCCAAAGATTGAGGACGGCACATAAAAGCAGCTCTCCAAGGTGCCCAAAGGAGGCTCCAGGTTAGTGAAGACGAGTTAATTTACCTTTGTATCAAAAGCTTTAGGAATGGACTATGGAATATTCATTATTTGCACTCACAGTAATAATAATGATGACAACAGCAATCATTATTGTAATAGTAGAATTTTTTGAAGACTTAACCAAATCCCAGGCACTGTTCTAAGCAATACATATGTATTAACTCATTTAATTTTCACTTCGACTCTAAAGAATTAGCTATTCATGCCTTTACGAGCGAAGGAAACTGAGGGTCAGAGTGGTTAAGTAACTTAATCAAGGCCACATAACTAGTCAATATAGTCCACGGGCTGATGCAGCCAAAGCGCCAGTTGCTAGAGGACAAGAAAAGAATCCATTAGAGAGTCAAAGGACATTGGTTCTGCCTTGAGTCTGTTGCAACTATTCTCGGTCTTTCTCTCTGCAACACAGAAGATATTTATACTAGAATGAGATCCTTGGTGATCTAAAAATCAAACAAATCTAGATTGAGCGCCCACGCCTTAAAGAGGGAAGGTATAGGGTCCATCTTCACAGTGAGAACTTCTGATGGGAAAATGCAAATTTCCTCCGGAGCTTCACTTCTTTATGACTATTATACTTTAGGGAGGTGGGGTTTTTTCTCAGAGTCCTTTTTTTCCCAAAGCAGAACAAATGAAATGTCTATTGTAACAGGTGGCCCTTTGTCAGAAAAGCGCCAAGACAGAAGTAGCAACAGCTGTGGAGGAGAGTGTTTCGAGCCACATATTAAAATGAAGCATCATTTGTTTTTATAAAGCAAAGTTTATTTAGTGATAATGGTTACAATTAATAGCAACATATTCTGCAGGGTGCATATCCACCAGTAATTAATGTAACATTAATTTAGATGCTTTTAAGAAAATGTAATAAATTTGCAAAAGCAGCACAGCTTCCTAACTCTTTTCAAAAGTAAACTGGTTTTGTTTAATCAGTGGAGTCCCAGCCTTGTTTGGATGTCTCTTACCACATGCAAGTTCTTCAGCCTGAACCTGATACTAACAGCGATGAGAGAAAGTGCTTTGTGCTTCTAATTGAATAGTGTAGGCATTTTGAACAGAGATCCAAGGGAATGAGCAGTAATTATTTAACTTAAGAACAGCTGTGAAGTGACACTATTCATGTTATCTACCTTCATTTACACTTGCAGCAATATGGCTATTCTCAGCAAAATTTAAATTAAAGAAAACTGGATTTAAACATGAAAGTAAAGATCATCGCATGAAGAATGATACCATAGCTGACGACAAAAGGCAGATCCCCACTGGACTAATTGGGCCTCAAAAGTGTAACTCTGTAACTCAGAAGCAGTGGGACACGGGATAATGAAATCAAGGTTCAGCAGGGACCCCAGTCATCCTGACAGAAGCAGGGACTGGAACTTGGCCTAATGTCTACTTGGTTTTAACACAAAAAGTGATGCTTCTCCTCTCCGCCCTTTCCCATTTACGTTTGTTTATTAATTATACCTGAAGCAAACTTTCCCTTCCCCTCAGCCCCAGGGACAATTGTTTTCAGATTGTATATGGCTGGACAAACTTTGGGATTAAGAAAACCTCATGCTTTGACGTTTACATACCCAAGGCTGTTGGGTCCAATTGAACTTGGTATGACTCCGAATATGCAAAGGGGACAATGTGGAGTGTGGGAAGCACTGGATTCTGAGCCAGGAAACCAGGGGTCCTATCTTATTCTGACTCTAGAGGGCAGTTTCTTTGGGTGTGTCAGCTCCCTTTCTGCAAAAGGCCATGGCTTTACCATCAGCAAATGGGAAAGGTAGATACCAAGGTCTCAAAAGCCTACTCCTAAGATGGAAAAAACTCTATCACTCAAAGTCCTAACAATAAATGTCATACCTCGTCTTGCCCACACTAACTTTTAGATCTAGACTCAGTATGGATTAACGAACAGAATGCTGCACAAAGTGAGAAGAAATCTGTTCTCTATTCCCTTGATACTCAGTGTGTCCCAGAGCAGCATCAGTGACATCAGCCGGGGGTATATTAGAGATCAAGAATCTCATCATGGCCACTGTAGCCACCACCACTGCCACCAACACTAAATCAGAATATTCATAAGATCTCCAGGCAATTGCAATGCACATTAAAATCTGAGCATCACTGCACGCATCTCAGCCCTGCCCCTAGCTAACTAAGAATTTGGAAGTTAGACAGACTTTGAAATACCATTCTTATTTTTAGATGCAAGCCCTCATCGTCTGTGTTGCCAACCAGACATTATTTTAATGAGATAATGCGTATGAAAGCCCTGGAAAAACTGCAAAAGACTATGCTGATACAGAATATTATTGAATTTGTCTAAAGAAAATGAACTATAATATCTGATAAAATTATTTCTGAGATTCAGATATGAGCTCATCAGTTGTAATGAGGTCCTGTAACCCTAGAACTGGCACCTTCATCTACTCCAAAGTTTGAAAAAAACACCTGTAAATACCTCATTCTTCCCCAGTCTTATATAAGTGTGGATCTCCTCTCTCCTGAATTCCAGACTCATACATTAGACTGTTTATTGGAAATCCATCAGATTTTCCCACAACTTCTTCCAGCTCCACACATCTACAGCGAAATCTGTCCTCATCAGCCTTAAATCTGCTCCAGTGTCCTGCCTCAAAAAATGGCTCAACTTCTATTCACATGTTCGAAGCACAAACCTGGGGTCACCCCTCTCCTTCTGCACCTCCCTACATGCATTCAATCACATTTCCTTTTGTTTGACCTCCTAACATTGCTTGAATCCTTTCACGTCTCTTTATCCCTCTCGCTCCCATCCTAGTCTGCATGTTACTGTCTTATTGCAAGAATGGCTGCACTGTCCTGCTCCACGGGTCTGCCAGGAAGGCATAAGATACAGGCACTGACACCAAAGAACCCAAAGTCAGTCGGGGGTGACAGACACATGAACGGACAGTTATAAATGTGATACAGAGTAACAAGGCCAACGACCAAGGTGTGTCCCAAAGGCTTGAATTCTCAGTGGGTTGCAGGAAGAAGGGGATGCCCACTTCTGGTGGACCCCTCACTCACAGTGAGCACTTTACACCTAGTATCCTCTTTTCCAAATGTGCACATTGCCTGGTACTAGTTTCCCCACAAAGAACCTGAGATATGAAAATAACAAAATGAGGTTGGCAATCTAAGATGCTTGGTGGCGATTTGAAAAATTGCTACTTTCAAAACTCCACAAAGTTCCCTGGGGCATGGATATCCTTCTCAGGAGCAGAGAACATTCTTTGTAGGAACAGAGAAGGAGGCAAGTTTGGATACAGTGTAAAATATCCACCTCAGTTCCTTTGTCTGCTCCATGGAGACAGCTGGTATAATGCTTTCACAGAATCCAGGCTCATCTTGAAAATTGCACTTCTATGATCAAAAATCTGTAGAGTATATAAAAGGTTTTTTGTGGTTCAAAAATTCAATGACGAAATCTAATTTGATAGCAAATCAAATCTCATTTGAGCAAATTAAATTTCTATTGAGGCATTTTGAAAGAATGAAATGTTATTGTAACGTACAGCTATATACAGCATAAGCTTTGTATAAATATAATCCAAAGGGACTTTTTTTCAGGATTCAAACATCATCAAGTGCTTCTAAAGTTATCTCAACATGTTGTAATTATTTCTAGATTTTATTAAGTTTCTGGGCTCAATTTTTCTCCCTTTATAAGTGTTTGTTGTAAAGTTTGCAAGGAGGATGAGGACATGAAGTAGAGCAGAACATGGATGCTTTGTTAGTTTTCAAGGGCTGCTGTAACAAAGCACCACAAACTGAGAGGATTAAATAACAGAAATTTATTTTCTCACAGTTCTGGAGGCCAGAAGTTCGAAACTGGTGTCCGCAGGGTTGGTTCCGTCTGAGGCTGTGAAGAAGAATCTGCTCTGTGCTTCTTCCTTAACTTCTGGTGGTTACTGGCAAACTTTGCATTTTTTGACATGTAGAAATATCACCCTGATTTCTATCTTTCTGTTCACATGGCATTCTCCCTACACACATGTCTGTCTCCAAACTTTTCTTTTGAAAGGACACTGGTCATGGAATATAGCCAACCCTAACGATCTCATTCTAACTCGATGACTTCTGTAAAGACTGTATTTCCAGGTAAAGTAACACTCTAAGGTATTGGGGTTAGGACTTTGACATGTGAACTTTGGGGAGACACAGTTCAATCCATCACAGGAGCCAACATTTACTGGGAATCTCCATGCCAGACGTGATTCTAGTGACTTTGCTGGCATTTACTTTTGCAACATTCTTTGAAATACGTTTCAATGTTAACATTTTACAGTTTGATTCCTTCATTTCTTTAACAAATATTTTTTGAACACTGCTTTGTGCCAGGAACTGCGTAAGAGAAACAGGTCTCTATGGTTTGCAGTAGATTTTCATTTTTGTACCACATTCCTTAATGTATACTCTTATTAGTTAAAAGGAAAAGGAAAAGGTCAAATGAAAATTTAAGAAAATTTTTAAGAGAATTCTCAAGATTAACATCGTCAAATATATAAGTTGCAGTTTTAAATCAAATATTTATATGGCACCTTCAAGACTTCTCATGCTGTAAAACACAATAAGAGTAGATGTGACAATTATTACACCCAGTTTGACTTTTCATTTATTAGAAATAAAGACTATCTATACTCCAAATGTGTTCATACTCCAAATGGAGAAGGAGGCTTACAAAAAGCCAGTTATTTATTTTTTATTTAAAAATAAAACATAAATATTATTTATCCTGTACTTGAGTTTCTTAGCATGAAATTTAATAATTTCAAACATCAATTGGTCAACCAATTTAGGTTTGTTTTTGATGCTCGAATATACAGCTCTATTTCAACAAACATTTTAACATACATTAGTTTCCAACATGAAACAAAATGAATACTATTTCAAAATTGATTCATTGACATATCTTTCCTTTACAAACATAATGTCCACTATCATAAACTGTATATATTATTTGTTACATGGAAAAATATGTTCATGTTTTTATAATTTAATAATTCATAATTTAATGTATAATAATCTATAAATTAATAATTGTACATTGTAAACATTTTTAAATGAACCACATAATATTAATATAATGAACAAAATTAATATTTTACTTAAAATTACTTTATCATTAGTCATACAAAATTATGGGGGAAAAAATTGATGGATAGGGTAGAGATTCGAGGGTTTTTATATTACTTGGAAAGGTGTTAGTGAGTCAAAATCATCTGGAAAATGTAATGGAAGAAAAAATTATTTTCTAAATGCTACTTGGACACGTCAACCTCCCTTAAAAGTCTTCACAGTCTTTACTCCTTCTATAGGTAAAGTGCAATCTTTTTGGCAAGATAAAAGAGCATGGCATTCATGATCTTGCTCCATTTCTCACTCCTTTCCCAGAACACGCACCTCATGCATGCACTCACGCACACACTACCTCCTTGGGCTAAGAATACTAACGTTTTTCACACCTCTGTGTTTCGGGTCAAGGTGTTCCCTCTGTCTGAAAACCCTCATACTCCTCACCTGCCTGTGAGATACCCCAGGCCTCACCCAAGCTTGATCTCCTCTACTAAGCTTCTATGCATTGCCCCTCCCCATGACTAATAAATTAAGCCTTTCCTGGTCTTCCAAGCAAAGTATGTGCCCAGTTCCATAAAGGATTCTACCGATACACTTACCTTCTACAGTGAATGTGTCAATGCTTATCTCTCGCTGAGTATTGAGACTCCTTGAGAGCAGGAACCGAAGTCATTTTCTAGCAGATACTGGTTGACTAAATAAATAGATGCCTAAATAATCAAGTGAATATGCCTCGGGTCTCTCATCTGGAAGGTAGAAATACCTTCCCTCCAAACTCTACAGGCTGTGCTGTGACGGGGGTGGAGGGTGCACACAGGAAGAGCCACATTCCTGTTTACAGAACGTGGTCCCTGTTAGGCAATGATTATTTGACATGCCTGACCACTGATGTCTGATGTTTTTCATAAAAAATTTTTTGTTTGCCCCAGACTTTGTTCTAACCAGCAAATGCTTTGAAAATCTCACAGCATAACTACTTCCCATGCAATCATTCCTAAAAGTTTTAGTGAGCAACTACTATAAACCCCTAGGTATCCTGGGTGTTGGGGATACTCTGCACCCAGCCTCACAGAGATTGTGTTCCAGAGTGAGGTAAAAAGAAACACGTCCTTACTCACAGGTTTATTTCTTTAATTTTATTTTATTAGTTTTATTTATTTTCTTTGTTTTCAAAGGTTTCTAATTGGAGTCTAATTATCAGTAATAAGTTATGTAGCAGAAGGTTTGCAGTATATTATGAACATCTAGTATTGTGTTCTAAAGCGCAAATATTTTCGTTTTTACTCACCAAATACAGGGTTATGGAGTACTCTTTACTCTAATTCACATTTGAGTTTCTTTAGAGGATGGCACTAAATTCCAAATTGAAAAATAAAATGAAACGTTTAAATAGCCAATAAAGTGAAATATGCCTTCTTGAATTTCTTTTCATTGTTTTTTTTTTTCATTTGATCGTGCCACAGAAAATTTAGTAGTATAAAATAGACTATATACTTTAAAATCTCTTAAATAGGCTATATCATAGATTAGACCAGCCCAGACCCAATGTCTCTGGTAGCATTTTATATAGATATTTAATATAAATGACTGAGTCTCAAGGCTGATGAGTTTTTCATTTGTTTCTAACGAGCAAGATGTGTTTAACATTTCACTGCGCTGTAGCCTGGAGTTTTATAAAATCTGATTAAATGATTCAGTTACATTGAAATAGACTAAAGGGTCAGACCAAAATCTTTTGAATCTGCTTCCAGCTATCTAATAAGAGCCTTGGCAGATTGTTTCAGCTAAATGTGAAGCCATTCAAATTCTCAGCAAGTATTTTAAATCTGTATGTGACATTATAGACCACATGCCCAATAATGAGCCATGTGTTAAAATCCTAGAATTTTGTTTCACCAACAGAAAAGATAATTCTTACACAACATTAACCCTAGTTTCTGAATGAAAAGACCTATCTATCAAGTGGCTATGGAGACAAACCGTGATAGAGATGATGGCAAAAATTCCCACATAAATCTATATTTAAATTGGATTTTGGAACAAGCTTCACATTTTCTATACTCATATAACTGTCTACTGTTATGTTTATTCTAATCAGTGCCTTACTATGTCTTTAAAATTAGAAAATCAGGGAGCAAAGATGATTTTTTATTTTTCAAAGATTGATTATTTTTTGGTAGCCTTAAATATTTATCTAATTGGTGGAATTATTTCCAGAGCTGAGGGATAGGCTATCAATAAACATAATGAAGAGTTTTTTGTGGTAATTACAGAGATCTGTGTTAGTACACACTTCTTTTTCCTTCTCCTGAAAAATGCTTTGCAATTATTTATACATGAAGTAAAAGAAATGGTTCTTAAGCTTTTATTAAAGAGGTTAGGGACAGACTATTCTCCCACTAAAAAGTTTAATGGTTTTTAAAACATACAACCTTAAAGTGCACTGAACAATTGGTAGACTAATGAGATGCAATAAGATGACTTACAGGCTAGTAACAAATGGTGTGTCCCACCAGCTTCCAACGAATAACTCCTTAGATGCAAACACCTTTCATTCTGAAAAATTCGTTTTCAGCTGATATGTTTATGCACATATGCTTTCATTGATTGAATTCCTAGTACATGCCTAACATGGTTAAAAGCAGGGAAAGAATGAATTACGTACCTTGTCTGTATGCTCTATACTTTCCTCGGGAGATAAAACATTATTTGTGAAATAAATGAGGGCATGCAAACTGTGTGATAAAGGCAGGAGTATCATCAGAGAAGAAGAAATTAAAGGTGAAGAGGAACTGATGATGGTGAAAGCCTAGTAAGAAAAGTGAATTTGAGCCTGAAATGGAAAGATGGGTATAATCTTAAGAACATTAAATAGATAGTCCAGATGGAGAAAGACTGAGAAAAGTCTCTACAGTAATTTCCCCTTATCCACAGTTTTGCTGGAGGTTTCAGTTACCCACAGCTAACTATTGTCCAAAAATACTAAATGGAAAATTCTAGAAATAAGCAATTCATTAGTTTTACATTGCATGCTGTTTCTAAGTAACATGATGAAATTTCATGTGGTCCTGCTCCATTCCACCCAGGACATGAATCATCCAGGTCATCCATACTGTATGTGCTACATACCCATTATTAGTCATGTAGTAGCCATCTTAGTTATCAGATTGTCACGGTATCACAGTGCTTGTGTACCAGTAACCATTATTTTACTTTATAATGGCCCCAAAGCAAAAGAATAGTGATGCTGGCAATTTGATATGCCATACAGTGTCTCCTATAAGTGAAAAGATGAAAATCTCAACTTAATAAGTAAATAAATTGTATGATGATGTGGCTAAGATCTACAATAAGAATGAGTCTTCTATCCACAAAGAAGGAAAAAGAAATTCATCCTGTATTGCTGAGAGACAACATTCACATAATTTTTATTATAGTATATTGTTATGATTGTTCTATTTAATTAGTTATTGTTGTTCATCTCTTACTGCACCTAATGTATAAATTAAATTTTACCATACATATATGTGTATAGAAAAAAAATAGTACATATAGTGTTCATTACTATCCATGGTTTCAGACATCCACGGGGGATCTTGGAATGTATCCCCTGTGGATAAGAGGGAATGACTGTACTCTGAATGAGTTAATGTGTTTTATGGAGCCAAAGAGGAGGAGGAGGAGAAGATTTATACGAGAGAATTGAGGGGAGTAGAGCTGAATAGGTACAGTGACATCGAATTACAGAATACTGCTAATTTCTAATTGGCTTTTCTTTTATATTATACAATTTTCCAGACAAAAAAAGGCATGCAAATTCTTCAATAAATCTGTGTGACCATGAACAAGTTCTTCACTATGACTGGGATTCCAGGTTTATTATATACACATTGATCTACTGGTCTAAAGGCCCTTTAATATTTCTATCTTCTGTGAAAATCTATAAGCCTAAAATTCAAAGAGCCCTACCATTTCAGCATGACATTAAAAAGACAATGTAGATACTCACAAATCTACTTGATCCGGAAGAAGTCATGGCAAGAAGAAAGGACAGAAGGTGAGGAAATGATGCCTGTGACCTCCCTTCCATGGCTCTACGGCTCTATCTGTCACTGTCCACAAAACACACTGACTCCTGCTCGATGCCAGGAACCAAGCTGACACAACACTACCAGATCACACTTTCCTAAATGCCTATTTGTGAATTTATTGCTTAAAAGCTATGAATTCATCACCATTAAATACAGCAGGCTTTGGTGCAGTTTTTTTTTTGGAACAGTTTCACCTGTTTATTTACCTACTGTCTATGGCCGCTTTCACATTATAACATCAGAGCTGAGTGGTTGCCATAGAAATTACATAGTCCTCAAACCCTAAACTATTTATTATATCTTGAAGAAGTTTTCTGATCACTGAACTACAGAATGAAATCCAAATTCTTATCTTGCTATTCAAGGATCTCAAGTACCTTTTCAATCTTCTCTCCCACCACTTCTCTAAAAGAACCAACAGCTTAGTCAGTTTTTCCCTTTAACTAGGCACATACAATTTTAAGCCTTCTATGAGGAATGTGCTTTCTCACCTGTCTTCCATCTTATCCATTTATCTAAGATTTGTATTTTTTACACACGAAGCTTTTTCCTACCCATCACAGCCCATACTTCCATTCACACTGAAACTCACAAATTATCGCAGACTATTTGTCTACACAACATTTTCCTTCTGATGGATATGTCCCATTTCTCCAACAAAACTGTAAACAATAGCCTGAAATCCTTTGAATGTTCAGCACCTAGGACAGTGCCTCAAACATGGCAAAGTGGAAATGCAGAGGGCAAGGAGAAAAGACAGAGCTGGGTTTAAAGTTACCTTTATTGCTTACTGGATTGAACAAGGTTCTTAGCCTAACTGAGCCTCAGCTTCCTCATCTACAGAATATATAAAAAATCATAT
Organism: Pteropus medius; assembly: GCF_902729225.1. NCBI lineage: Eukaryota > Metazoa > Chordata > Mammalia > Chiroptera > Pteropodidae > Pteropus > Pteropus medius. The sequence goes on from NW_024349797.1 coordinate 12,282,540, forward strand.
TGCTTTGCTCCGTTATCACTCTGGCTTTACTTTACTTAGTCAATATCTGTCATCCATAAAAGATAGTAAGCTCAATGAAAGAGTAGCCACAACAACTTGTTCAATGAAGTCTCAACTTTTAATACAGGACTTGGAAGCACTTTTCAGTGAATTAATAAAAATGTTCATCTTAGAAGGTCTTCAATAAATTCTTGCTCTTTTCCATTATTTCCTTTCATTTTCCTATACATTATATAGTAGGAACTCAATAATGATGGTGATTTCATGCTGACCAGAACACAGGAATCAACTGATACACGATTGATTTGTTAGTAAATAAATTAATAAAAATACAAGGTAAAGCGAGTTTAATGCATTACATTTGTGAAGATTATGTACATAGTTTAGAGTCAACAGAAGAAAGAACAATCTTATTTAGGTAGTTCTTTTAAAGTGTTCATATTCTGAAAGTCATGAAAAGCTGCATATTTGACCTCAAAAAATAACTGGAATTTTATAAATTCTTGATATGTCAAGAAAAAAAGTTTTCATAACCCCAAAATGATGTGCCTAGGGTTTTATAATTAAGTTTTCTTGGGCTATTTTCCTGTAGCCATTCATTTTTGGTCCTGGATTGTTATATACTGAAGGAGATATGAGGTTACCATATTTAAAAGAAGAAGAAATTAACAGAGAGAAACTACAAAATAGCCAGAATACAATCAACAAAATGGCAATAAGTACTTATCTATCTATAATTACTTTAAATGTAAAAGACATAAAGTGGCTGAATGGTTAAAAAAAAAATCCATCTATGTGCTGCCTACAAGAGACACACTTCAGATAAAAGACACACACAGACTAAAGGAGAAGGGATGGAAAAAGATGTTTCATGCAAATGGGAACCAAAAGAAACTAAAGCAGCTATACTTAGACAAAGTAGAATTGAAAACAAAAACTGTAATAAAAGACAAACATGGGCATTACATAATAAAGGGGTCCATCCAACCAGACGAAATAACATTTGTAAATTTATATGTACTCAACATAGGAGTACCTAAATATATAAAGCAAATATTAACAGACTTAAAGAGATGTGAACAGCAATACAATAATTGTAGGGGACTTTAATACCCCAGTTATATAAACATATAAATCATCCAGAAAGAAAATCAATAAGGAAACATCAGCCTTAAATGACACATTAGATCAGATAAACTTAGTATATACATACAGAACATTCTACCCAAAAGCAGCAGAATACACATTCTTCTAAAGCACACAAAGAACAGTCTCCAGTAGAGATTACATGTTAAGCTACAAAAAATCTCAATAAATTTGAGATTGAAATCATATGAAGAATCTTCTCAGACCACAATGGTATGAAACTGGAAATCCATCACAAAAAGAAAACTGGAAAAATTACAAACATGTGAGAATTAAACAACATGCTACTAAACAACCGATGAGTCAATGAAGAAATCAAAGGAGTTATTTAAAAATTATCTTGAGAAAAATTAAAATGGAAACACAATATTTCAAAATATATAGAATGCTATAAAAGCAGCTATAAGAAAAAACTTCATGGCACTATAGGCTTACCTCAAGAAACAAGAAAAATCTCAAATATATAATCTAACTTTACACCTAAAGGAACTATGAAAAGAAGACAAATGAAGCCCAGAGTTAGTATAAGAAAGAAAATAATAAAGATCAGAACAAAAATAAATAAAATAGAGACTAAAAGATAAAGGAAATTGACAAATCTTTACCCAGACTCACCAAGAATAAAATGACTCATATAAATAAAATCAAAAATGAAAGAGAAGTTACAAGTGATACCAAAGAATACAAAAGATCATACGAGACTACTATAAACAATTATATGCCAACAAATTGGACAATCTAGAAAAAATGGGTGACTTCATAGGCAAATTCTACAAAATATTCAAAAGCAACTTAACATCTATCCTTCTCAAACTCCTCCAAAAATTGGAAATGAAAAAATGATTCCAAACTCATTCTACAAAACAAGCATCACTCTGATAGCAAAACCAGACAAGGATATCACAAGAAAAGAAAAGAAAATCCCTGATAAACGTAGATGCATAAGTCCTCAACAAACTATAAGCAAACATGATTTAACAATACATTAAAAAGATCATAATCATGATCAGGTGGGATTTATTCCAGGGATGCAAGAATGGTTTAACATCCATCAATCGATTAATGTGATCCACCACATTAACAAAATTAAGGATAAAATCATGGTCATCTCAATAGGTGCAGAAAAAGCATTTGAGAAAATTTAACATCTATTTATGATTAAAAAAGAAAGTTCTCAACAAAATGGTTAGAGTGAGAAAGTACCTCAAATAATAAAGGACATATATGATAAACCCACAGCTAACATCATCCTCAATTTTGAAAAGCTGAAAGCTTTTCCTCTAAGTTTGGGAATAAGACAAAGATGTTTAGTTAACATAATATTAGAAGTCTTAGCTGCAGCAGTTAGGCAAGAAAAAGAAATAAAAAGCATCTAAATCAGAAAGGAAGATGCAAAACTTCCACTATTCATAGATGACATGATACTGTATAGAGAAAATCCTAAAGACCAAAAACTGTTAGAACTAATAAATGAATTCAGTAAGATTACAGGATACAAAACCAATATACAGAAATCTGTGGCACTTCTATACACTAATAACAAATTAGCAGAAAGAGAAATTAAGAAAATAATCCTGTTTACAATTGAATCAAAAAAAGAATAAAATACCAAGGAATAAATTCAACCAAAGAGGTGAAAGACTTGTACACAGAAAACTATAAGACATTGATAAAAGAAATTAAAGAAGGCATAAATAAATGAAAAGATATCCCATGCTCATGGATTTAAAGAGTTAATATTGTTAAAACATCTATATTATCCAAAGCAATCTACAAATTCAATGCAATTCCTACCAACATTCCAATGGCATTTTTTACAGAATTAGAAAAATAGTTCTAAAATTTGTGTGGAACCACAAAAGAGGCTGAGTAGCCAAAGCAATCTTGAAAAAGAAAAACAAAGCTGGAGGTATCATGCTTCCTGATTTCAAACTATACTACAAATCTATAGTAATCAAAATAATATAGTATTAGAATAAAAACAGATACCTAGACCAATAGAACACAATAGAGAGCCCAGAAATAAACCCACTCATATGTGGACAATTAATTTCTGACAAAGGAACTAAGAAGGCACCACGAGGAAAGGTTAGTCTCTTTAATAAATGGTGCTGAGAAAACTGGACAGCTACATGTGAAAAAAGAAAAAAAGAAAAAAAAAAGAAAAAGAAACTAGACCGCTAGCTTACATCATGCCCCAAAATCAACACAAAAGGATGAAAGGTTTCAAAATAAAACATGAAACTATAAAACTTCTAGAAGAAAACACAAGCAGCAAGCTCCTTGACATCTGTTTTAGTGACTTTTTTATTTTTACATCTGACTCCCAAAACAAGGGAAACAAAATAAAAAATAAGCAAATGGGACTACATCAAACGGAAAAGCTTCTGCACAGCAAAGGAAACCGCCATCAAAATAAAAATGGGAACCAAATGAATGGGAGAAGATATTAGCAAATGATATTTTTGATAAGGTGTTAATACCCAAAAATCTATAAAGAACTCATACAATTCAACAACAAAAAGCAAACAACTTTATTAAATAGACAGTGGAAATGAAAAGATATTTTCCAAAGAAGACATACCTGATGGCCAACAGGCACATTAAAAGATTAACTCAACATCACTAATTATCAAGAAAATGCAAATCAAAACCATAATGAGATATCACCTAGTACCTGTTACAATGGTTTCTATCAAAAAGAAATAATAAGTGTTAGAGAGGATGTGGAGGAAAAGGAACCCAGATCAGTGGAAATGTAAATTGATACAGACATTATGAAAAACAGTATCAAAGTTTCTCAACAAGTTAAAATTAGAACTACTATCTGATCCAACAATTCCACTTCTGGATATTTGTCCAAAGGAATTGAAGTCAAAGTCTCAAAGAGATACTTCTACTCTATGTTCAATGAAGTGTTATTCACAATAGCCAAGATATTCAAAAGACAAATATCCACTGTCAGATTAATGGATAAAAAAAAAAATGCCATGTACATACAATGGAATATTATTCATCCTTAAAAAAAGAAGGAAACCCTGCCATTTGCAAGGGTGGACCTGAGAACACCATGCTAAATGAAATAAGCCAGACACAGAAAAACAAATACAGTATGATCTCATTTATATATAGAGTCTAAAATAGTCAAACTCATAGAAGCAGAGAGCAGAATGGTAGTTACCAGGGGCTGGGGAAAAGGCTAAGTGGGGGGATGTCAATCAAGTTATGCAAGATAAGCCTGGAGATCTAATCCCTAATACGTGGTGACTATAGGTAACAATACTGCACTACAGACTTGAAAATTTGCCAAGAGGGTAAATCCTAAATCCTATGTCCTCACAAAACACAATAAAATAACTGTGTGAGGTGATGGACATATTAATTAGCTTGATTTTAGTGATTATTTCACAACACATACATATACTAAATCATCAAGTTGTGTGTGTGTGTGTGTGTGTGTGTGTAGCAGGGCTTTAGTAGAACTGACTGGTTCAGTGGTACAGTTCAACAATAAAGAAACATCATACAAAGGTCAAAAGTCAGAGGCCTCACCCGGACCTCAGTGTCAAAGGGCAGTTACATGTTAATGCGTACAGTTACTTGAACTCTCTGAATTTCCCCCCTAAAAACAAGTAGACGTTTTGTATGATCTCTGATGCTCCTAGCACCAGACAAATCTATGAGGCTTTCCAAATACCTGAGGCAATTTGGATTCAAGAGTCATATTAGCCTTATCTTTTTTTCAAAAACGTTGTACCTTTATACTTTTTTTAGGAGAGAAAATCCGCAAGTGCAACGGCTTGCTTCCAGATAGATTTATTGGAGATGGAAAATCCCAAACACGCAAAAGCATCAAAAAAAATCAATGTGAGACACTCGTGAGGATTTAAAGGAGCAATCTCTTTCTCCAATATTTAGGTAAGAGGAATTTGTAAAAGTCTGTGCGCTAATAATATTAAACAATAAAGCAAATCCCCCTTCGAGCAATAGATTTCCTCTAATTTTCTATATGTTTTTTTTTAATTGAGCCAGATTAATTTTAATAACTGAAAGTGAACATTAGCATTTGTGGGAATGGAAATAAAATTGTCCCTATCACATGTTCAATGACTACTGCTGTTCATAAATTTTAAGTTTTTATAGTCAACCAATCTCCTATGGCCATTCCTATCTAGTGACAGATTCTTCCCTTGACTCTTTTGTCAGCAACTTACTTCAAATTTTCAATACACTGTGGCCATGCTGTCTTTTGTGGGTTTTTTTCCTCATTTCAAGCCTTGGCAGCAGTTCTGGTGCATCATTTGAAATGAACTAAATACTATTATTCATAAACGCCTATAGCTTCCTCCTTTCCCCTGTCCCCCCCACTCTTCGTATGATGATATTGGAGCTGGGATGGAAGGAAGTCAGGTGAAGCACAAAATAACTTATTATACCTTATAATTCCTCAAAGAGCATTTTATCTCTGCTTTCTTCCCACACACGTTGTATACACACCACTGCCCTGTGGGTCACTTCAGACACCCGAAGCCAAGTCAGACGAAACACATATCACCCGTAAATTATCTCTATACACCATGTGAATCAGGTAGCGCAAAAGCAAAGGGCACATCCAATAAAAAGGCTGAGCCCTGTGACTAATGAATTGGAGAAACTGGAGGCAAATAAAGTAGACAGTTTTAATGAACCTCTGACCCACCTCTAAGACGTGTGAGGAAGGGGCATGTGAGGAAGGAAAGCGGAAGTGAGATACCAGGAAGCGATGCGACCTTTGAAGCCACAGAATATGACGGTTCTAATTCAAATGCCCACTTATCACCAGCCCGTGGGTACAGATGACCTCAGAAAAGTGATAATAATTCAGATTTTAATGTATTGTCATCTCTGTCAACTGACACAGAAAGTCCATCATACACATAGCTCCCTCTCTCTATCCACCCAGCTATGTATGTGTATTTTAAAAGATATTTTAAACATGTTCACAAATAAATGTGTCACTAGATTTAATGTGCCACGGCTTCACCACACTTAATTATGTACCTACTGTTTCACCTACTACTTATCTGCCATATCTTTTCCTCCCAGTAGCCACTACCTCTCTACTATTTACCTCTGCTTACTGGTGCTCCCCCATGCCACCCGTAAGCCTTGGCATCTTCCTATCAGTGACTGCCACTGGCCCACTGGGCTTGCAACCCCCTGAAGCTGGCTACTGCTCATCCGTCACTCCTTCATTCATTTTATTGTTTAGTATCTACTGTGTTTCAACAGCTGTACAGGGACTTGAAACAAGTAGCCTCCTTGATATCACTTTCTTCAGTTTCAGTTACCCACAGTCAATTGTGGACTAAAACTATTAAATGGAAAATTCCGGAAATAAACTATTCATTAGTTTTAAATCGACTGCCATTCTGAGCAGCTTGATGAAATTGCGTGCCATCTCACATTGTTCTCCCGGGCATGTGAATCATCCCTTTGTCCAGCACCTCCACGCTGTATAATCTACCTGCTAGTCACTTAGTAGCTGCCTCAGGTATCAGACTGACTGTCGTGGTATCACAGTGCTATGTTCAAGTCACCTTTATCTAACTAAAATTTTACTTAATAATTGTTCCAAAGCCATTTACATAACTTTTATTATAGTAGATTGTTATAATTGTTCTATTTTATTATTAATTATTATAATTAATCTCCTATTGTGCCTACTTTCTAAATTAAACTTTATCATAGGTATGTAAGTATAGGATACAGGGTTCAAAACTATTTGCAGCTTGAGGCATCCACTGGGGGTCTTGGAACATATCTCCCATGGATAAGCGGGGGGCTCCTGTACAGTGGTAAATGAGTCCGATTGCTCTTAAATTCTAGGGTGGTAAGAAGAACTTAAAAGTAAACCAAAAAGAAACAAGTTAATTTCAGCAATTGTTAAGTATGATAAAGAAAATAAAACATGATAATGTGAAGGGTACACGTGGCTGAACAACAACACAGAAAGCCTGAGTCCTTATACCACAGAACACTGAACCAGCCCATCTACCAAGATCTCTTTTCATTGAGGTTCCACGTGGCTGTTCTCTCTCTAGTCCATGAACCCCACTCTGGTCAGCAGAGAACAGGGAAAGGAAAACCACATGGCCACTATCTTTAAAGACATATCTCCTAAGCTACATATACCACTTCTGTTCTACTGTCAAGAATTTAGAGCCTAAGGAATCTGGGTCTCTCTTTGGCATATTGGGATAAATGTGCTTAAATAAATTAGGATAAAATGGTAAAGGGAAAAGGGGGATACATCAGTAAAGAGGAGAGGAAACCCATGGTGACTTCCTTAATTTGTGTACCTTCTATTTAGGAGGAAGATGTTAACATTTAAGAAAGAAAAATGCAATTCCTCAAGGTAAAAATGATATACCCGCTCCTCTTTGAAGATGTACTTGCCTCATTGAAAGACCAAACATGTGGACAAGAACAAGGCTGACAACAATGGTAGAATACAATCTTGAAAGTCATTTTGTTACAGAAAGAGGATGGTATGTGGGAAGTGGCAATTTAACATCGCTAATCATCTGATTCTCCTCAGCATTAAAAATGAGAATACATCCTTTGGTTGGCCCATGAACTATTAGGATCTCATCTTTCTCTACATACTAAGCAGCAAACAGAAAAGCATGCAGAACCAAGAGGGCAGGAGTTTGCATTCAAATTCACCCAGCAGAGATTCTAAATTCTCGTAACCACTAAGCATCTTTCCAAATTATGTTTATACTTTGTGGAAATGACAGGGCTCAAGAGGCTCCTGACTCAGGAGTGTTTATCAGTTTTTACCTTTTGATCGGTGCAGGGCTTGAACACAAGTGCATCAAGATGTTTGGTGAAGGGTGTTGACCTGTATCTTCCAGGGCTTTCCTTGTGAGGCGGGGGTTTTGGCAGGTGTGGAGAATGCAGGTGGCTTGAATTCAAAGCCAAGGACGGGGAGAGGAGGGTGATCACAAGATAACTTCTCATTTCTTCCTTTACCATGCAAATATTTTTTATAGCTGCAAAATTAAGGAAGTACTCTCAGTGATTTCCTAGCAAGGGCCTAACGGCTGGAGTTGATAGGACGTAAACAACCCTCAAGAAAACAAGAGATCCATGAAGAAGTGAACTCAAGAGTTCTCATAGATTAATGAGAAGACTTGGTCTTGTAACACTTGTTTAGTTTCAAACCAAAGTCTTCTAAGCCTTTAGGGGATAGAAAATATAGTAGTCGCCCCTTACTCATAGGGATAAATTCCAAGACCCTCAGTGGATGCCTGAAACCACAGATAGCATTGATCCCTATATATGTTGTACTTCTCCCTATGATAAAGTTTAATTTATAAGTCAGACACAGTAAAGATTCACGACTAAAACAAAATTGAATAATTATAACAGTATACTGTAATAAAAGTTATGTGAATGTGAGCTCTCTCTCAAAATGCCTTACTGTATGGTACTAGCCGTTCTTCTCATAATGATATCAGATGATACAATGCCTACGTGATGACACGAAGTGAGATGAATGACATACGCAGAGTGACATGGCGTTAGGCTATTGTTGACCTTCCGACAGTTTATTAGAAGAAGAGTCATCTGCTTCGGTGATTCTAGATCATCGAGTCACGATGAAGTCAATGACTGAGGAAATTTGATATTCGCGGATCAGCGCTGACCCCGGGTAACTGAAACCGCAGAAAGCAAAACCACAGATAAGGGAGGAATACTGTATCCAAGTAAATTGTGAGTTTCAACAGAAAGCAAAGCACAAGGTCTACGCTGATAATGAAATCAGGTACTTTGGCATTTGGGAGCTACCGTGCCTTAGTTAGGAAAGTTAATGGCTGCTGTGTACTACATTTAATAATGGAGAGAGAGTGCAAGAGGATGAAGTAGGTGAAAAAGAAAGAAAACTAATATTGCCTACCACCTACTATGTGTCAAGCTGTGTGCACCCTATATTTCCTCTCATTTAATTCTTGCAGGATTTGTTCCAACGCAGACATGTCGAAACTGAAACTCAAGGAAGATAAGTGCCTTGCCACTTGTCGTCCTGCTTGGAATGGAGATGCTGTTTGAGAAGAGTAAATTTAGATTTCTGACTCAGGGTTCCAACAGATCCTTGGAAACTTTCACTCACTTTCCAAAGCCCTTGGCAGTCACCAGAGGTCAGACATCCATCTCGAATGGCCGAGTGTCCATAATGATGCCGTAAATCAGGACAATAGGATCCGGCTCACTCATAAATTGTCCTGCTTCCAGCTAATTCAAGAAGATTCAATCTTCTGGCACTAAAAAAATTGAAGATGTTAAAACTTAATTGAGACCTACTAGATTGTCTTCACCTGGTTCTTTCTAAAAGGAATAAAATGTCAAGGCGAAGGAAAGCATTTAGAGCAGTGGCAGCTTCGTGGCATCAAATCGTCCCCCGGGTAGTGTAGCAGAATACACAAGTTCAGACTTTAATGTCTGGAAATTCCAGATTCACTAGGCTGGGCTCAGGCCAGGACATATTCATTTCTAAAGGGATGTTTTGCATACCTCATTGCGATGCTGATGTAAACAACACAGTTTAGCCCTACTGCGGTGATACAATCTAAAGGGCAGGAAAATCCATCTGAATTAATGAACGATCCATTTAAAATATTTGTAATAAAATTTAGATTCATTACTATGAAGACTGTTAAAAATGAGAGCTATAATGCAAAATTTCATCTCTTCCAACAGACCAAAGAGGGCGTGAGAACAGCCCCTAGGTTTATAATAACTTCCAGATAAGCAACAATGACTATCTCAGGAGAGCGAATGGTGGCAAATGTGATTCCTCGCCTTGCTGACGGCTGCCAGGCCCTTTGGTAACTGATAGTCCTGATCCTCGGTACACACTCTTTTAGCTGTGGCTCTTCACCTGAAGCGGCTCCCAGAGGGCGTGGCTGCACAAAGACACCCCCTTGCTTTACATGTAGTTAATGACATTATATGGTCAGTTGTCTGGTTCTCCACACTCCTCGCCCAGCCCAATTTATGGCATTGTCTTAAATTCACAGGCTACCATGTCATCTGCATTGAGCAGAGCCAGGGAAATTACAAACCCACAAGGCACACTCCTGAAGATAGCTTTCCTACAAACCATCAATAAATTCTGGGATTAAGCTATTTCACAAGTTCTTTTCTTTCTCATTGAGGAGAAACTGCATGAGGTTCATGACTGCATGATGAAAAGGTCAACTGGTTCATCTTTGAGGTGAGGGAAATATTTCAAGTATTATTTGGTCTACCCTGTGCCTATCTCACTAGTATATGATATGGGGGAAAACCAAACTTGTCATATCAGAGGAGAAGCTGGACTACAATGGCCCACTTGAAGGACGCCCCTCCACCCCGCCCACGATACCAGTGTAGATGCGCTCCCTAGAACAGTTCCATCCTCAGAATGGGCATCCAGAAAAAAAAGGAGCAAGATGAGGAAGATGGGGGTTGGGGCTGGGTGGAGAGAAAAAGAAGAAGAAAGAGCTGAAGCGGAAAAAGAAAAAGAGTGAGAGAAAGAAGAATTCATTTTTACAGGTGCTCACTGTTGACTCCCTGACAGCCACTCTCCAGTTTGAATTATTATCTGGGAATAAAAAATTGCTTTAGTTAAAAACTGTTGGAGAAACTATGGAGATAAGCAAGTTACCATCTACTTTATTTAAGTGTTATGAGAGGTGGCTACTGTCCGAGAGGTTGACAGTATCAATAATTTAAACTATTTTTCTGACAATGTATTTAATGACCACTTACTCTATGATATGACCCTACTAATTTGAATTTCTCAGTTTGATAGCAAACCATTTTTTCCCTTTGTATTTTTTGCATTCTTGACAGATAAAACCTAGTTCTGTAAACAAGGTAATGCACGCTGAGCACTATCTCCTTGCCATTAACACCATGCTTGTTTGTGGGGTTTTTTCTTATTTTAAAGGATGAGCTCTCTAAGAGAACATTCTTTAAAAATGACTGACAATATACATTGAAAACACACACAAAACCTGGATTTTTTTTCTTACAAGGAATGAGGTAAAACACAATATCAGAAAACTAGACTAGCCATCTTTGTTTTCCAAGCTTATCTTTTTTACTTGAATGTATGTAAAAGGAGATTAAAACTTTGGAGAAAAAAAATTGTATTTTTATTATACACACACATATACAAATGCATATGTTTCTACATAGACACATATTTTTATATATAAACACATGTATACATATATGTTTCTATATATACATATATGTGTATATGTATTTTATGCATGTATATATCTATACACATTATACTAAGAACATGGCCTTAATTATTTGGAGCGTTTTCTAAAGGAGAAATATGTCTCTTTAGAGAATCAGAATTACAGTCCCCCTTGTCCTCTTCGTTTGATTTTTTTTCTTTTTTTCATTTGATGTTTAATCTCCTTGTATTAGTAAGGGTTCTCTAGAGAAAGAGCCAATAGGATGTATATATGTGTCTGCATATATTCTTTATATACAAAAAGATTTATTATAAGAAATTTGCTCACATAATTATGGAGACTGAGAAGACCTAAGACCTGCAGGATGAGCTCCAATCTAGAGTCCCAAGTGGGCCAATGACATGGTTCCAATCCAAGTCGAAAGGCCGGAGAACCAGAGGAACCGATGGGGCAGTTCCAGCCCGAAGGCTGGCAGGCTTCAGGCCCAGGAGGAGTTGACGTTTCAGTTCAAGTCGAAAGGCAGGAAAAGTTTATTTCTCAGCTTGAAGTCAGTCAGGTGGAAATGTCTCTTATTCTTGGGTGGGTCAGCCTTTGTGTTCTATTCAGGTCTTCAACTGATCATATGAAGCCCACATTGGGGAAATGGTTTGTTTTATTCTGTCTACTTATATAACGTTAATCTCATTCAAAATAGCCTCGCAGAAATATGCAGCGTAATACTTGACCAAATATCTGGGCATTTAGTTGTCCAGTCAAGTGGACACATAAAATTAACCATCCCATTCATAAATCTCAATTTCTTAATCTGTAATACAGAAATTAATGAGACTACCCATGTCATAAAATTGCTGGGCGTGCTAAACTTTTCAATGAACGTCAGGCAGTTAGCAAAATGCTTGAAATGGCAAGTTCCCAATAATTATTAGTTTGAGTCATAGGCAAGAGTCGTGATTTTGAAGGTGGGCCCTGACATCGACCTCACCAGGGAAGAATCTTGGTTCCATCTTTTGCCAGTTATGTGATTTTGAGTAACTAAACCTACCCCAGCCTCAGTTTTCTCAACTGTAAAATGCAATGACAACAACTTCCTTAAAGAATGTGATGAAGATTAATTAAACTGATTCTTCTCCATCAACAGCACAATGCTGACACATGAAGCAGTCAGATATACAGTAATGTTAGCACAAACACAACATACTTTACTTTTACTTAAATTTCTTTCTTATTTAAACCTCAAAATGGATCAGGATGACAGGTACTATGATCATCACTATTTTAAAGAGGTGAAACTGAGAATGAGAGCAATCGAGTGCTTGCCAGGGGACATTCTGTGATCAGGTTCCTCCCAGATCTCACGGAACTGCTCTGTCATTCTCCCCACAGGCTGATTTCTTCCCAGGATGATCAGAAATGTTCACAACACCTATGGGTCCTAAGCATCTTATTTTGGGCAATCCAGGTGTTTACTCAGGATGACTGACTGAAAAATGACATGCTTTATAACTCTAGGTTAGGGAAATACGGTAGAGATGGTGTGGATTATAATGTTCTTTTCATCTTTTACACATGTACACGCACGCACATGCATGTGTGTACACACACACACATGCTACCTGGCAAAAGATAGCCTTTTTCTTTGCAATTATGTAGCACTTACTATGTTAGGCACCCCACTAAGCCCTTTCACATATATTATCTTGTTTATTCCTCATAACATACTGTGATCTAGCAACCATTATTATTCCCACTTAATTTAAAAATAAGGGACTGTGTCTTCAGAAGTTTGTCTGAGATCACAAGTGGCAAATCCAGAAATGACAGCCCATTGTGCTGTCTTCAGAATGTTCTTCCCAGGCAGCCAATTCACTTACTCAACTCAATCAGCACATATTTATTGAGCACTTACTATGTTGCAGCATCAGAATAGGTGTTGGGGGCACAGGGAAGAATGCAAGAAGCAATGATCTATCATGGAGCACTGAGGATGAAACATATATCTTTCTATTTCTTCACATCTTTGCCCTTATGAATAAAGATCTTCTAAAGTGGGCATTTCTACAAGTTCTCATTATGACCACGTCAAGTATTCTGGATTACACCTCTCTACGTGTACCCACTGCCTGCCTGTATAACCTACTACTGTTTCAGCATACCCTTAAAAGTAAGCAATAAAGTATTGTTATAGCCTAAAGAAAATCAATAGTCATCCCCAAAAAAGAGTATTCTTTCTACTCCCTACAAGTAATATATTGTCTATAAAATGTATTTATGTTAGGAATCTAAAACTTGAGATAAATCTCTCTTTTCAAAGATTTCTGAAAACTAAATATATTAAATTCTTACACATATTTCTCCACATATATGCATGCACACATACAGATATGCATATTAATATCCTATAAAGGGAAAAATCACCTAAATAATCATATAAGAAAGTTTATTTTTAAGGCCTTCAAGATGTACACTAACACTATATAGATTTATTTGTTAAAAAAGTTCTAAATTCACCAAATAAACAAGGTACACTCATGATCAATCTTCAGAATGGTTCTCAAAATTCAAATTTTTCCTGGAAATAAAATGATTCATGGATCCTTTTGTTTCTCAAATCATTCTGTCATTGGTCAAATTAGTCATGTAATCAATTGAATCATTTCCCAATAGATGATTTGAATATTTTTTTCGCTTGCCAATCATCCAACTGAAGAAAGGTAGATATAAGATCAAAACTAAGAGATTTTCCTAATCCTGCTATCTCTATCAGGTATATCCCATATTTTTCTGGCATTGTTATTTTATATATTTAGCAAAGTAGGTAACACAGAAAATAACTATATCATTAATAGGAAATCCAAATTATTTTTAGTCTCTTAAAGTGAGGCACTCAAAATCCTACAAGGACCTGGGAGTTGGTGGGAGTTTGCCACTTGGTTGGAATGAACAACAATCCAACTATTTATCTTTCTCCCATAAATCTCATAAGTCCCATAAAGCTCCCAATAAGCAGTTGTTTAGTGACTGCGGGCATATTTTCCTCAAATTCCAGTTTCCTTGACACTCTCTTTTTCTATTAAAAATTTGCAGATATGGAGAAGAGCTAGTGGTTACCATCTTTGGGCAGTGGAGGACTGTGCTCAGGTTGGTCATCAGGTCCCTTCACGGTCAGTCTCAAAACCATGGCATTGTAGCTTCTAAATGCTCAGCAGAAACTGTAACTCATACCCAATTAGAGTTATATCCTGTCTGATGATCAAACAATGCTCACAAAAATATATATTACATATATGCATTTAAAATATATATACATACATTTTAAAAACTATTCTGAGCAGTTTTGGAGAAAATTTTTCAAAACTTAAATGTTTTTGGAATAAGATGTATAATTAGTCACTTATCAACTATCACTTCATTTTACTTCTGGAGGATGTGTCTTCTCTTTTCCTTCTTTGGACCCACCATGCTGAATAAGTTTGGAGACAGTAACTGATTAGAAAACTTAAATTCTATTATCATCTCAAGGTTTTACTTCCAATTTTAGCTTATAAAGCCAGAAACAAACTCCCACTGAGCAGTGAAATTAATTAATCCTCTATATTCTTCTTAAGTGCAATTATAGTACTAATGCAGAAGAAAATTTTTTCTGATCATTTCCTGCAGTTTTAAAATTGCCTATAATAGACATTGTGTTTTTTTAAAGTCACAGTACTACCTAGGAAATTAAAATTTCTGTGTGTTTCTTTTCTGTGGGGAGAATGGGATCAATACTGCTGACCTCTTGTTTGCAAAACTTAATTTACTTAGCCGTTTGGAAAGCTAGGTCAACAACAAAATATATGCAGATTAATTATGTGATTATTGAAGTCACTGTGCAGTGGGACAACAAAACCAGAGAGTCCTGGTGTGAGGTAGTTTTGCCTTCATTCTGTGTGATCTCTGCCACCAGCCAATTAATCCCAAACCAGCTTTCAAAAGTGAATTAATTGTGAAAACTAAAACAGGGAAGGGTCCAGACAGGTGAAAATATACTGTGTGTGTGATTTTACTTTTATCTGTATACACTTTTATGTACATGTACCCATAGAGGGAACTATCATGTTTTATTGATTTATTCATTTAGTAAATATCTGTTAAATGTTTGTTAAATGCTAACAGTCTAGTGTCAATGACTTATTGCCACAAAAGTACTCCCTAGTAAAACACACAAAATGTGGAGATTTAAAATAATCATCATGTACTATTATACCTCACGTGTCGGTAGATTATGGATCTGAGCATAATGTCAGGAGAGCAAGGACTCCTCCCCTTCATTTGCCCTATGCATTCATCGCACAACAGCTCCAAACAGGGTGTTTGGCAACAGCAGAACTTGCGTTCAGGGACACCGCCCCCACCTCTTACTCAGTGTTTACAACCATTTAGGATGATACTGAACTTCTATCACTGTTGTTTTCTCTATATTTGAAACAAAAAAATCTGGTCCTACACAAAGAAGTCTCATGGAGTGACTACGAAGATCTTTATCCATTTTAGGAACTTGACAGCTCAAATAACAGAATGTAAATCCAAATTTTTCTAGCATGAAACCTATGACACTTTAAGTCCTCATTCCTTTCCCACTTAAGCCGAGCTCCACTGGGGAAAGCCCCTGGGGACCACCAGTGCCTGACTTATTCGCCTTAGATCACAAACTGCCAGATGTCACCCAGGATACTGCATTCATCTCCTGCCATAAAGCTTTGCTTTGTGCCGACTCGGTTTCAAATGAGCCATGAAGTATTACAGTCTCGAGAAGCGGAAGAACATTGGCTCTTTGGCAGTTCAGCAGCTAAAGTCCTAGAAAAAAACAGCAGAAGAGGCAGTAATGGGTTCAGAGCTGTGTTTATAACTTGGGAAACAACTGTCACTCTGTGTTTGGAGAATCGTTCCAGAACATAAAAGTTGAATGTTAAGGTGTTAAACTGTGAATGGTTGTCATAAGAATAGGCAAGTTAGTTTCTGACCAGAGTGAAAAAAGTTGTAATCAATTGATACAATACCATGCATGGACTTGTTTAATTGATGATTGAATGTTCAATTGTGAATCTGTCAAAAATGGGTTTCTTGATTTTTTTTTTTTTTATCTTTCCAGCATTGTGTGCTTGGTGTGTGTTGTAAGGTCTAAATTTAAAGATGACACTTAATTTACAGTGGAAAATGCTTACCAGCTGGCCTGAGCTATCAAATGCAAATATGAAAATTCAGCTCAGCACACTTCTGATATTATAATTGGCGTGTGTAGAAAATTAATTGCAACATGAAGTTATCATCTGTGGCTCCAACAGAAGCTGATAAGATACTTAATAGACTTTTAATAGAGCTTCTGAGACCCAGATCATGAAAAAGCAAGTATACCATGCAATTCATTCCCTAACTTTCCAGTGTGAGGCTTTCTAAGGAAAAAGATTCAGAGTTTTCTGGGGAGTTTATTTATGAGTTGAGCAAAGGCTCTCACTGCCGACAGTTTTTGTTAATAACTTTTCAGTGGATAGGCAGGATTCACTAGATAGAGCTAGAGGGTATCTTGTGAAAACAGGCAAGATGCTAAAAATTGGGCTAGTGTAGAAAGCTCTTTAATGGCAAAAAAATGTGGATTGAGTAATCTTTCTGCATTTTGCTAAAAGATAAAGAGCAAAGCAAATTTTAATTAAAATTTGGACCCTGGATTTAGGAAATAAAAAAGGCAAGGGAAAAAAATTGTCTCTCCTAAATGATTGTTGTCATGCAGTAATCTCTTCTCAAAATAAGAAAATTAATATTTTATTTCTTAAAAAATATCATTGTTGGTTGAACTGTGAATTCATAAAATTTCAAGACTGCCTTTTATGTCTCTGGGCAGTAGAATAACGCCTCTCCACTCCTAAAGATGTTGAAGTCTCTGGAAACTGTGAACATGTTACTTTACATGGCAAAGGGGCTTTGTAGTTGTGATTACAATTACCTTGAGATGTAAAGACTATCCTGGATTATCTGGGTGGGCCGAATCTAATCATGTGAGTCCTCTAAAGCAGAAAAACTTCCCTGGCTGAAGAGATGCAATGAGGGAAGAATGGTCAGAGAGATTCTATGTGGCTGGCCTTGAGGATGGTTCGCTAGGACTGTCCTAACCAAATACCATAGCCTGAGTGTTTTAATCAACAGAAACTTATGTTCTCAGATTCTGGAAGCTGTAAGTCCAAAATCAAGGCGCTAGCAGGTCAGGTTTCTCCTGAAGCCTCTTTCCTTAGCTTGCGGATGGCAACCTTCTTTCTATGTCTTTTCTGTGTTCACTCACACCGCTGGGCTTTTTCCAATACAACAGAACACCAGTTGTATTGGATTAGGACCCCACCATAACGACCTCATTTTCATGTAATCGCCTCTTTAAAGACTTTATTTCCATGTGAGGTTACGTTTAAAGTTTCTGGAGGTTGGAACTTCAACATATAAATGTTGAAGGGACACAATTCAGTTCATAACAAAGATGGAAGAAGCTGGTTTATTAACCAAGGAATGTAGGTGGCCTCTAGTAGCTGGACAAGGCAAGGAAATGGATTCTGCCCTAGAGCCTTAGAAATGGCTGCAGCCCTGCTGACATCTTGGTTTTCACTCAGTGGAAATCATGTCAAACATCTAACCTACAGAACTATTAGATAATAATAAATTTGTCAATATTTGTTATGACAACAGGAAGCTAATGCAATGTGCAAACTTGGACCAACAAATATACGTATCTTGTGTCCCTATTATTGCTATATCATGGACAATAGTCTACCCTGAAGGAGTTTGTGTCACTTTGCTACTGCTGTATAACCAACCACCCAAAAGGGCAATGGTTTAAAGTAACGATCATTTACTATGGCTCCCATATGTTCAGTGAGCTAAGGATTAGGCTGTTTAAAGCCAAACTTAGACAGATACCTCCACTTGAGGCTTTGGTGGCTGTGGAAGCTCTGCTTCTCTTTGCTGGTCTGTGGGTTACCTGGGGTGGCTTTGCTTCCCATGGGTCTCATTCATCTAGGACCAGCAGGCTGCAGAGCACGTTCTTAGAGTAATGACAGAGACTCAAGAGAATAACTCCTTATACTTCTTAAAGCCCAGTTTCCTGGTCTCAGACTGACACACCGTCACTTACAACCACATGCCTTTAGCCAAAGCAAACCATACGACCAAGTCCAAAATCAAAGAGTAGAATAATATAATTTGCTCACAATGAGGTCATGGCAAGAATATGAATGCAGGTGAAGATCTGGTGACACGATACAGCCTACGACAGGGCTGACAGTTCAATTTCAGAGAGACTGAACAAATATGAGACAATAAATGATGAAGATATTGATGTATTGACAAGTGTAAACTAAAATATAAAAAGGAATATAATAGTTACCAGTGTCAGCTATTTTGCTTAAGTCTAAAATTTGCATATATGTGAAAAATGAATATTGCATATTACCACGTTCAGAACCTACCTTAAAAAAAATGGGGAAAAGAATGAGAAATTCAGTGGTCCCAAATTGGAATTGAGTTGACCACCCATTTCAGAAGAGATTCCCAGAGTTCTTTAAAACCAACAAAAAATAAAGTATCTGGGGTCAGCTTGAATAAAAGAAAATAATTAGAAAATTATGACTTTAGTATTTAAATTTCTTCCAGTCATAGAGTGAAAAATTTTCACAAAATTTCCTTATTCCCATTTGTATTCTCCTTTACAATGGGACTTTGCAGATTTTCCAATCTAGAAATGGAATCTATTCATCATGTCCTAGGATCTGGGCTTAGTCCTGGCATTTGCCTCAGCCAATGGGACATTAGCAAATGTGAGGCAAGCAGAAGCTGTAAAAGTTCTTGAACACTGGGTCTTTTCCTTTCTTGGACCCCTTCCATCACTATATGAACAAGTCTGAGCTGTCCTTCTAGAGGCTTAGAAACCACGCAGAAAGATGTCTCGGCCATTCCACATGCCCAGTTTTCCCCGCCTTGATGCCACAGACATACTTGTGAGGCCATCCTAGACCACCGAGCTCCAGCCAAGCTGGACCAAACCAGAAGAACCAATAAAGCACCCCAAAGAAGTGTGATAAATATTCACTGTTTGTTCTTTTAAGGCATTAAATGTTAGGATGGTTTGTTACACAGAAATACGTTACTGATAAACCTCCCCATCAAGTAAGCTTATGTCCCTGGCAAGTGAAAGAAGAGCTGGGACTCAAACCTCAAACATCCACTCCTGGCTCATTCTACGAGTTCCCAGCCTGGGGACTGAAAGCTCACGAAAGGTGGCTGAATTCACGTAAGCAGTTTTGCGATGCAAATGGATACCATGCATTGCCTGTAAGAATATTGACAATGACAATTATAAAAACAATTATAATATGTATCGAGTTCTTGTTATGAGTCTGGAAGTATGCTTATAATGTACCTGAATTATATCATTTAATGCTCGCCACAAACCTATATGGTAGGTCTTATTAATATTTTACAAATGAAGAAATCCTCAGAAGGATTTTACTCATTTTACAAATTTTACTCATTTTACAAATGAGGAAATCCTCAGAAGTAAGAAATTTACATGGCAAGACCCAGCCAACCAACCATCTGACACTTCAGCACACACTCTTAATGAATGTCCTTCACCGAATGAAAAAATGGCTTGTGTATATGTATACACTATTTTCCAAGTGCCTGTAGATTTTATTGTCAGACATAAAATACAAAGGTGCGCAATGGTGTTTCTCATTGTAAAATAACATGTAAATGTAATTTTATTTTTACCGTAAAACAGCATTCTTAGATTCAAGTAAATTTTATATCAATTTACCAATTTTTCTTATATCAATACACTGACCCAGATAACCGAGATACACTAATTCGTACATTCATATATTTATCCAGCAGAGATGTATTAAGCCCCTCCTATGCAAAATTATCTTTTGGAGATTTTTTGATAGTCTCAAAGTACATAAGTCAGTTAAACACTACGACTATAAGATATCTTTACAATAATATCTACTATTTAATGAGAACTTCCTGTGTATTGACTGCTGAACACATGAATGCATCACGCACAGTGTCAAGCACTTCACAGGCATCATCACATTCATCCCTCTAAACAACCCATGAGATACCGTAATGACCCCATCTTACCAATGAGAAAATGGAGTCACCAAACGGTTAAATAGAAGACTCATGGTCACACATTTAATAAGAGTTGGAACTGAGAGATGAGTCCAGCATTCTGCTGCCCCACTCCAGACCCCGATATGCCTCTCAAATATCACTGCTGTTCCCAACACCTACTGCAGTTCATCTGAGCCCAGATTAACTTTCAGATTCGCTGGTAGAATCTTGTTAGAAACATGATGTATTAGTTTATCACTTTTGCTTTTGTTTATGAAAAATAATAATTACATTAAAAATCTAAGTATTCTGCCATGAGAAGTCTTACAGGCATTTAGAGAAATTTCATTGTGCATCAAATATCTCCTCTTTGGTTTTCATACCTATATATCAATTTTGGAAAAAGGTTTTGATTCTTTTAGATATTTATAGGTAGATTGGTATCCCAAATGAAACATTCAACAAAATCTTCAGTGTTTTTAAATAGTAAAGAGTAATAGTAAATAGTAAATAGTAATAGTACATAGAAACAGTAATAGTATATAGTAATAATAATAGTAAATAATAATAATGAATAGTAAATAGTAATAGTAAATAGTAAAATAAATAGTAAATCTAGAAGGCTCTGTTGCTACTCACATTCATCGCTCATTTCTACTTTCTGGCTAAAATTTATTTGTTAAACAATTCATGACCTGTTTAATGTTTGGGGGGGATATTCCCATTTGTAGCAATTCTAACTCTTCCTTCAACTTGTTATCCAAAGAACAAGCAGAAGAACCAAAGGAGGCCAATTCAGAGTAGATAATTTCTTTGATTTTTTTAAAGCATGTAACTAGTATTTCCATTTTAACATCATTAACCTTACACTAATATGTTAATTACATTCCATTTTTTTAAAAATTACATTATTAAAATATGCTACTGCCGGCCAGTGGTAAAAGCTGTACAGGTAGTAATGGGGGGTCAAAAGAAGACTTCTTAAAAACTAAATCTTATCTGCATATTGTATTGGAATTGAGCTTATAAAATTTGTCTCCCTATTCCAGATGCTTTGAAAATAATTTTTCTTTCCAAATGTGTTCTCCACACACTCTTCTTCCTGATTTGATCAGAGTAATGGACTGCAGATTATAAAATTGATGGATGTCTCCCTTTTTCCATTCTCTCACCAGTTGAACTGGCCAAACATGACAGTTTTGAGAAATTGGCATATTTTATTGTTCAGATAAAAGGGGGATCTTCTTGTCAAATTCTTTTGCAAAAGGAATTCTTTCCAGGATGAGATCATTGTCTGTATTTATCTTAATCAGTCCTCTACCTTAGTAGGTAAATCCAATAGTATATTTAATATAATGACGGGATTCCATAGCCCATCCTGTATGATCATACTCCAAAGTGCTCGGGAAAATAAAGATCTAGGATATATAGTACCTCAGGGATTCTGTAAACCAAGTGTTACAGCAGACTCCATGGAGAGCATTCATTTTATTAAAAAGTCTCATTGCACTTAGCACACAATGAACTCTATCCTTCTGCTTGGAAATAAGCTTAAGGTTTCTCTTTCTCAAGAAACGAATCTTTTTCTAACCCCAAAATACCTTCAAATGAATCCACTCCTCTCCTTTTCCATTCATAGTCTTTTGGAAAGAATGAAAGAGAAAGAGAGAGAGAGAGAGAAAGGACACATTCTATTTTTTTTATTCTACCCTAAACCTCCTGGTTTACGTCTTCATTATTTTGATAAAATTTACTCTCAAGTGTCACCAATAGCAAATATAACAGCCTTTTCTGTAGCAAATGCTTCTCCCTTCAAAGAGATAGTGGTCAAATGCCAACAAGACCAGGCAGGATGCATGCACATAGGCAACAGATCTCAAGCAAACCCTAGGCCCCATCGAAAGAGACTGCCAGTTCTTGACCCCAGCCTCTGTCGCTAGGTGGGTACTGGAACCATGTATACAAAAATAAACATTGACTTATAGAAAAGATCCTGATTTTTTTGAGATATGTTTTAAATTTTTCTGTATGCTAGACATATATCCCAAAAATGCCTATGGCCTAACTGGGCGGCCCATGTGTGTCTTATGTTGTAAGTCTGATTTTCTTATTACCTCTCCTCGCTCTAGTGAATTGTATTCTCTCCTCCTCCTGAATTCTCATAGCATTTTGTATCTCTTTTTTGTGTTTCTCATATTCTGCTTTATTGCTGCAGTACATTTACCCTTTATCAGTTCACCTCATATTAGTAAGTAAGCTTTCAGCCAGTAACTGGTGTAAGATTCAAGGATATATATTAAACATTAAAGTGGATAATCTATTGTAGGATATCTCCAGTTTTGGTTATTCGAACAACTTAAAGATAGCAAAGAACCCAGATTCTTCTCACCTTCTTGACACCCTGTTGCCTTGTCTGAGGGCAAGCTCTCCTCTGGGGAGCATGTGAATAGAGCATTCGTGGGCATCAAATCTAAAAATGAAAATACCCTGCATTCTTGTGTCTCTTTTATCAATGGAGAAATCTTTCCTAGAAGCGTTTGATACCAACTTCCCCTTATGTCTCCTTGACAAGAATTAAATCACATGACCCTCCACAAAGTAATCACCAGTTTGCTATGATAGGTTTAGACTAACTGGGATCTCGCCTCATTATGTGATGGAGGAGTGGCCATCAGAACGAATGAGGTCTCTTCTAGTAGAGAAGAACAGAAGTAATGCTTGCTTGGTCTTTAAACAACAGCGTCTACAACAATCACCGACCAGACTGTAAATTTCTTGGGAATGAGGATTATGTTTCTGAGTGCAACAGCTCAAGATGGAGCTGGTAAGGACTCGAAATAAAGCAGTAGGAATGGATACTATGAATAAATGCACTGCTAATCACTTTAGCACAGAACTTGACATCTAATAAGGACTGAATAAATATTTTATTGACTGAGCAGATTTGAAAAGTCTCTTAACAGAGATATAACTAGGGCTCCGTGAGAGGAGGAAGGAAGGAAGAAAGAAAGGAATAACTTTTCCTCAGAGGCTCAGATAAGTCCTTACCACAGAGGTACTACATCAAGAGCAACAGTTATCCTGTTATTAAATGAAATCCATTAGTCCTTATAAGTGAATCTTTCACCGTCATTGCCAGGTAGTATGACTAACAGTTATGTCAAGTCTACTGCATGTCACAGTCAGAATTTACTATTCTCCTGTTGATCTCTAGGCTCACAAAATTGGAACATATCTCTTTGTCTAAAAATAACTTGATAGTTATTAACAAGAAAGAAAAACAGCCTCTCATTCATGTTCCGAATATTCTGGTTTTGAGGCCTTTGCACGCTTACAAAAAGGTAAAACAACAAGTCTGTAATATTCTTAATATTTCCTAAATACCTGTCCTGGACATCTCTGAGTGGTAACGTCTTTGAGATGCAGGTAGTTTTTGGCCTTCAAAGAGCAGACATTTTTTTTTTTTCTTTATTCCTTGCCTAGAAGTCCCTTATGCTCTTCGTTTTCTGAAAAATTGGTATGAATAAAGTTTGCCATTCCACTTCATCCTTTCATTTTTCTTCTGAACGATGCCAGGATTGGGTAATCAGATCAATTTATTGTTAATCTGAAGGAATTTCCTTTCCAATAAGACTTGTCAGGCCCATTTATGTCCTTCGAAATCGCTATAATTGACCCAGCAGAGGTAAAATGTAGAACAGCACCTGTCTGCTCAGGCAATTAATGACAAAACAGGAAGTCAGGAAAGCAGAAATCTTGGTTCATTGTCCCTCTTGGAGCACTCATACTGTGATGCATGTGGGTAGAGTCTCAGAAGCCTCCCTAGCTCAGGTGCCAGATAATAAAAGTCCTCATGAAACAGAATGTGGATTAAGGATGAAAGGCAGCAGTGCATAGAGAAGAACCAAAGTCCTGAGCAGCCATTCATCCCAGCTGAGCATCTAGCTGGCAGCTAACACTCACTTCTATCCGTGGGAGGGATTTTGGAACTTTTAGCCATCCCAGGACACTAGCTGACACTACTTTAAGCAAAGGAAGTGCCTGGTCAACTCACAAAATCACAACCAATAAAATATTCTTATTGTTTTAAGCCAATATGTTTTGGGGAAAAATTTTCATAGAATAGTAAGTGGCTGAAACAGAGATCCTACGGGAAAATGTAGGGGCCCTGAGGGGCCGATCCCAAGACAGCAATCAGTCCTGAGAGCAGCCTTGGTTTCCAAAGAACTTCCTTTTCTAGTTCCAAGATTTGCATAGCCTCACAGTAAACCCTTTTTTGTTCAAGATGGCTTCTGTTCTTTGTAATGATTAATTAACCAACATCAGGGAGTGACAGTACTCAGGCCAAAATGGTCAGCTCTGGGTACCGATCATAATTCCTGAGACTGCGAAGGTAAAGCAGGCTCTATCCCGGAAGGAACCCAAGTCCTGAGTGAAAGGGGAGCTCGGGGACAGGGACGGAGACCACGGAGGCACCAGAAGAAGCAAGGCTAAATCTAACAAGTAGGGCTGGTGGCAGCTGCCCAGATCTCCCCAGCCACAGTGCTAGAACCGGGGACCAGGGTTGAGGCCACCCACGGAGATGAAGCAAGCCTGTACTGGTGAGGAAGACAGACGAAGGACAGCTCCAGAGGCCAACAAGGATGCACACTGCCCCTGTTCACCATGAGGAATATGGCTGAAGGGAAGGCATGCAGCCCAAGGAGAACAATGCAGCCCCTGCCTGTCAGCGCCGGGCCATAAACTCTGCATGGCCCCAGCACCAGCCTCGCTGTGCAGACCTACATGTGAATGATGAGTTTGAGTGGCAAGCAGAGAGAATGAGAAGCAGGAAATGGAAGGAAAATGGAAGCAAGGAGACATTTCATAGCCACCCTTCCCAGCTTTGGCCTTCTTTATATCTATGTATCCCAAGTCTGTTTGTCAGCGTAGAGCTGGCTTTAGCAGGTAAGTCTGAGTACAGCGAGTGGGAGGAGAAGACTGGGCAGGTCTGGATCTGACAGCATTGGCTCTGGCCTTACTCCATCCATCTGATGGTTATTGAAAGGGCAGAGCAACTGGACAGGAAGCAAAGATCCACATGGGTCGATGGGGCTATTGGCAGGTAAAGAGAACTCTAACTCAGTTGGAAATGAAGGCTAAAGCTTATAGCAGTGAGTTTGGGCTGGGTTTAGCTGAGTTACAAACAAATCAAAAATCCTTTGCTTATAGTGGCAAAGTTTACTTCTTATTCACACTATCTCTATCATGGTCATCAGTAGACCTCTGCTCATCGCAGTCATTCAAGGACCCAAGACCTGTAAAGATCTATCCTGACATAGGCTCCGTGATCACTAAGGCAGGAGAAAAATGGCAACCCACAGTGCCTGGCAGTGACACCCCACTCTTGCTTACCTTACACTGGCCAAATTAAAACACATAGCCACACATGCATTCAATAAGATAGGGTTATATAATCCTCCTGCATGGATGATGAGTAAAAGTCCATCATAGGGCCCAGGTTGTGAAAAAAAACAAAGGTAAGACTAGACATTAGCCATCTGGAAGCAAAGGGGCTGAGCACCTTGCCAAGTGAAGAACTGAGTACGAAGGGTCAGGCATATGTGGCTATGCGAAGGTCACAGAAAACAAGTTCATGAAGCCACTGATAAAAGTCAATAATACTGATAAGAGTAACAGTGGATACCATGAACTGAACCCCCTTTTTTGAGCCAGAGTCCTTACATACATTACTTTATGTGCATCATACATACATTTTATCCTCTTAAGAATTATATGAGTTTAGTGGTTCTATCTCTAAATTACAGATGAGAGACTAAGGATGAGAATGGTCATGTCACTTACCCGAGTCATAATGCTAGGTGATGACATTTGAGCCCAGCTCTGGTTGCCTCCGAAGCCCATAATCTTTCTTTTCTTTCCACACTGCTGTCCTACCTCCCTTGGTATGACTTCAAAGTAGGACCAGCAACAAGACATGTGTGATCTGACCTGCCAAGTCAGGGGCCTTCAGTCTTTTACAGAGATGTTGAAATTAGCAACTTAAACATATGTGACTATACGGAATATTCCACACTGTGGGGCGTGGAGGGTAGGGGGATAAAAAATGAGAAGACGCAGAGGAGCGGGTAATGATCAAGTTTATTCTTCCAAATTAAACCCCACTATCTATTCCTTACACATCTATCAAAACCCCAATGCAGGATGAATCAGCATCTAAAGAGTTATTTGTTGTAGACCAGGGTCGAGCTTTTCTCTTTCGTGCCTTATGGAAAGTCCAGTGAGTCTTATAACAAAAACAAATCACCAAGTCAGACTACACTGTGAGGAGCAGCTGGGCAGGCTTCTGTCACACACAGATTACCATATTCACTGACTTCGCAGATGAGCAGAGGGGAATTCACTTTGCGAGACTATTTAAGATTCACTCAGAGCATCACTGCTGCTGAACTGCACACGCATAATGAATGCAGTCCCTGTCTTCTCTCTCGGCTCTGTCTCTGCTGCACGTGTTCACTTAGTGTAAGCCTCTTGCCTTATCGAGTTGAGATTAAAGCGTTATTTGTCATTAAGCATTAAAAATACTCCAACTATGAAAGAAACATAGCAGTTACATTGGAGATCATCCAGTGGCTTCTGGTTCCCTGGCTAAAGAAATCGGGCTCCCCAGAGCACACACACATCACTTCGGCACGTGCCCCAGGCTTTCTCAGAGCACACCTGAATTGTGTGCTTTTTATTGTGCACTGCAAGCCAAATAGTTGGAAGAAGATTTCGGTCAGCTCTTGAGATATGTCTCTCCAGGAAATCAAGGAATCCTTCGAAAATACATCATCTCACTAAATGATCCAGAGACATTCAGCAACATTAAACAAACACTGATTGAGTTCTCACTCTGTACCATATATTGTACTCAGCAGTAGGAAAACGAAGGTGGATGAGACATCACGCCTGCTCTCAAGAACTCTTTCTGGAGGATGTTGCAGACACACTAACACTGTGCCCCAGGAATAATACAAGATGCCAGAGAAACGCTATGGAAAAACCAGGATATGTGGGTTACTTTTCTTCTGTAAAGTTCACAAGCCAAATTAACATGGCTGCTTTCTAATAAACAGGGTAGATATCTTATTACATGATTTCAAATAACCAAATTAAATGGAGAGGATGTGGAGGAAGAAATGCTGGTAGTCTTGAGTAGGTGAGGACAGCCAACGGGGAAAGAGGGACCTCAGATCTGTAGCCACAGGAAACTGGATTCTACCAACCAGAAAGGACTTGGAAGTACATTCTTCCTCAGAGCTCCAGATGGGAGCTTAGCCCAGGCAAGACTTGGAGCCTGAGACCCTGAGAAGAAAACCCAGTCAAGCTCACTCAGATTCCTGACTTACAGAGCTGTGAGATAATAAACAGGTATAGTTTTAAGCTGCTACATTTGTGCTAACGTTTTACAAAGCAATAGAAAAACAAGACATCGCAAATCAATGCGGGGGGAAAAAAATAAGCTAAAAAATGTTTTCCAAAATTTATGCGAGGAAAAAAAATTCTGAGCTTCAGGGGACATTGACACAGCAAGATAAAAAGAGCAATGAAAAAGTGCATGCATGTTAGCAAAGCATGCAGGTCCCAGCTAACTTCACTCCACCACAACCAACGCGCGAGAGAAATCAAATGATCGCCCCACAATTAAATCTCTTATTGTAGAGCTTCTTTCCTATTTCCTATAAACAATAGACTCTTTATCCTGTAAAGGTGTCACCACACTCAAAATGGCAGGGCTGATGAAAAGGAGAAAAATTAGTTATATTTTTTTCCCCTTTTGACCAGAGTTTTTCATAGAAAAGAAATATCTAGTCCATAAATGATTTTGGAAATGTCATTTTGGTGTTGATAAAGATAAAATTTCCTTCCAACTGTGTTGAATGTCGATGCAGCCAACACAGACTACTGCTACTATCCTGCCTACATTCTCTACCAACAAGATCAACGTCACGGTTTTTGGAGAGTGCACGATTCAGCACTACAATCATTCTGGCCCCTAAAAAATGTAGATGATGCTCTTTCCAAGCTAACTGGCAACTCTATGATTCTAACAACTACAACAAACTTGCCTGTTCAAAAACAATGTCCTGTGTGACATTGTAATGGTGGATACGTGACCTTATGCATTTGTCTAAAGCCATAGATTGTACAATCCAAAGAGTGAGCACTAATAGAAATTATGGACTTCAGTTAATAAGTGTATGTGGATATTGGCTCGTTGATTGTAACAAATGTACCACATTAATCTAAGTGTTAATAACAGGGGAAGGAGATGGGGAGCAAGGGAGTTTAGGGGAACTCTCTGTACCTTCTACTCTAAAAATGATCTGTTAATGTCTTGGGTTTGTTTGTTTGTTTGTTTTTAATTAATTATTTATTTATATTTTTATGGTGGCATTGGTTAACAAAATCCAGTAAGTTTCAGCTGTACACTTTACTAGAGGCATATATATATTTACACTGTGTGTTCGCCTCCCATAGTTAGATTTCTTTCTGTCTATTTTGACCTCCTTTACCTCATCTACCTCCAGATTAAGATAACACTTCCTTCCTCTTCTCTGACCCATTAAAGAGCTTCTCTCCTTACACACACACCCCACCAAGCACCTGCAATCATTGACTTCTATAAGACTGTCCCATATCACTGGTCAGATGACACACAGATTGACAATCAGACACCTCACTGGAACCTGTTTAAAGAAAGATCCTGTTTTTTCTGATTCTGATGGCTACACCACCAGAAGTGAACACTCTCCTCATCTTTTCAGTGGTTTCAACAATGGAGCATGGAAGCCTCCAGCTAATTAAGAGATAAAAAGGGAACTACTTCAATGAGGAAACATTAAACAACAAAAAACATTGAGTAAATCAGAAAACATCCCTGACATAAAAGTTATTTTCTGGTAGGTATTTCCATACCTACTTAAATTAAAAAGAAAATTATTACATATAAAATTTGCCTTTTCCTAGAAATAAGATTGTGTCCACCTTGGCTTTATAGAAAATGAGAGAAAATCACCAGGCACAGTGGAAAAAATCAACAATTCAAAAGACAGTGACCATTTTGAGTTATCAAGGCAAATATTGTCTATGGAGGAAAATTCTCTCCGTGAAGAAAAGAAAAATTATCAGAGAAAAATTTCTGATTCTTTTTCTGAATAAATTTCAAAGGAAAGTTGCTTATTTGAAGTAGGGACAAGACGTGGCTCTTGAAAGACATAACTAGCAAAATTTAAAATGCTTTGGGGGCAATGAACAGATTTGTATGATGCAGCAAACCAAATGTATGACTTACAGTATCAACTCCAAAAATCCTCCAAGAAAATAAAGACAAAGGAAAAAAATATAATAAACGAAAGCTAAAAGAATGGTGACGGATAGATCCATGAGCTATAAAACACGTAAAACTGAAATTCCTGAACAAGATAACGATGCAAAGAGAGGATATACAATAAACAGATAAAAGTAGAATATTTGCTTATCAGAAGAAGAAATTTTCAGACTCAAACACCCACTGGGATCTAGGCAAAATCAAAAAAAATTTTCCATATGTAAATATATACAAGTTACTATTTTTAATTTCTAAGGAATAGTAAACACAGTTGTCACTTCGTATCCACCTGGGATTGGTTCTAGGATGCCCTGCATCAAACTATAGTAACATTAAATGCCCTTATATTTGAGCTTATAAACGGATTATCCTAGGTTAGATTCAGCCAGAAAATGTATTTTATTCAAAAATTTTAAGCTCTTTGAAAAATCGAAAGTTCTGACAAGCGTACATTCTCTGTGACAACACTGACAAAATGAAGACTGAAAAAGGAAAAAGAGCTGTCTACAAATTATACTTAATTCTCTTCACAATTTTGTCAATGGTCAATCATGTTCCAGCCTTTCCTTCATTGAAAGCTCAGAATCAGGGGTCCAGGGAAGAACTATGAGGTCCTTAGGGAGAGAGAAACCACCAGATTGAATGACTGGCTCCCAAGATGACCAGATGAGAAAAATTGCCCCCCTATTCCAGTCTACCATGGACTAAGGTGAAAAATAAGCTTATTTTGTTAAGCCCCTGACATGTGAGATTATTATATGTGAAGACGTCTACTCTTAAATAATATAATACTGTTGGGTAGAGTAGGGCAAAAAGGAAAATGGAAGAATAGTTAGAGCCCAGAGTGCTATTTTTGTGCTTCTCAAATATTAATCTTGCATATGAATATTCATGGAGTTTTGATAAAATGCAGATTCCAACCCAGCAGGTCTGTAGTAGGACCTGAGATTCTACACTAACAAGCTCCCAGGAGATGTTGAAGCTGCTGGTCCACAGACCACATTCTGAGAGGCAAAGATCTCCTGAAAATGAAATTGCAAGAATAGCCCCCTCCTCGGTAAGTCACTCTGGGTTGTGTGTGGGTGTCGTCTTCACTCTGGAACTGTGCTGTCAGCAGTGATGCCAGTTTTCAAAGAAAGTTTCTTGAATGATGAAATAACATGTCATGTGCCCACTAATTAAACAGACTTGGGCACAGAATGCCTCTTAAAAAATCAGAATCAGAATCAGAAATAAGTGCCACTTTTCACTGTTCTTAATACCAATAAAATATTTAAGGAGCTTCATTCTGCAGCACTCCAACCAAATAAGTACCTGAATTAAGGTGCATAAAATAAACTAGCAAGATTTATGAAATTAGTTCATCTTTAATAAAGAAAAGAAAGTCCAACTAGGCATTGAAGTCTTTTCATTATTAAGCTACTTCGACGAAAGACGGGGTGAGAAGCCACATACCACTATAAATGTTCAGAGCAACAAGGACATTAAGTTGCCTTTTACACTTAACTTCCTATCATTACTTTTCCATTTCTACTTAATCATGACAACTTTTTCTAAATGAGTAAGGAAAAAGTAAAAATAAAAAGATAGAGAAAATCTCCACCCCAATCATTTCTAGGAAACAGGATATAACAGTTTTAAATTTGCATTGTAATTACTTATAAAAGGAAATTTAATTCATTTGTCTCTCATAACTCATTTTCAAATATAATTAAAATGACCCAGGAAGCAGGTTAAAATAGCAGAGTCAATTTGTACAGAATAGTTTCTAGACTTCTCAGTGTTCAGTTCTTATGAGTTCTGGTGTGTGAGAATCAGAATGTGTCTTCCAATCTCTTCTAAATAGTCTTAAGTATACTTTTTTTTTTTTGAAGTGATCTGGTCAAAAGACTATCATGCATGTGAACAGGGGGTCTTGACCCTTAAAGCAGACATAACCTTGTATTATCATTTCAAGGGTAGAGGAAATGCTGAGACTCAACTCCACACACTTGTAGGTCGCAGTTAGAATGCTTAAATTCTACAGACATTCACTTCCTGCTCCCTAGGTAATTATGAGCCCCATTTGGAAACTTAAGCTGATCAATAATTTCCATCTTATTAATGAGTTGGAGAGAGAATTTTTCAGAGCTGGTATTGGTCAAGCAAAAGTCATGTGAAAGCTAAAATTCTAGAACCTGGGGAGAAGGGACAAGACAACAGAAAAGGGGATGTCTGGGAATATCTGAAGTTACCTGAACCACTCCATATTTTCATCAGGTCTCTTGCTAATGAATCCATGTGGGGATGATCCAGAGAAAACTGGGACATATGGAGTTGATTGTTGACAAACCTGCAATTTCTCATATGACCACCATGGATATTACTACCTCAAAACTGTATAGGAAGCTTCAGGAATCTCTGAAAATGGTCGCACCTCATTTCTAAGGTGACAACACGGCCAAATACAGTGGAGGCTCTCTGTTGTTGTAACCGCATAGCTCAGAAATGTTCCCATGATGAGGGCCCAAAAGCACGCTGGTGTTCCCTTGTGATTTTCCAGAGGCTCCTGCAATTAACAGTGGTCCTAGGGAACACCTGGCCTCTTCTCACTTTAGTCTTTCAAAGGAAAACTCTCCATGGGGAATACCAAAGGGAAAACAGATCCAGTGATGATCCACTAAATTCACCCAGGGCCACAGAAGTAGAGGCCTCCACTCTCCTGAGGTTTAACATTTCAATGAGGTAAGCCAGGGACAATGCATGTTACCTAAATCCCTTATCAGTGGTCCCCGACCTTTTTGGCACCAGGGACCGATGCTTCTATGAGAATCTAATGCCTGATGCTCTGAGGTGGAGCTGAGGAGGTGATGCTAGTGCTGGGGAGCAGCTGCAAATAAAGATGAAGCTTAGCTCACGGCCCGCTGCTCACCTACTGCTGTGAGAGGGGCGGGAACCCTGCCCTAGATCATGCCAGAAAGTGCATCTCCTCAACTCCAGCCAGCACTGAGTCCCTAGAGAAATCCTCTACTTCGAAGGACAGCATAATGATGTAAGTTAATAATTATTACCTCATTCTCTTAGCCAATCAATCACGCCCTACCTGGAAAGGCTTTTTCTACCTTAGCCACCACCAAAGAGGAAGAGATATGAGCTAATAAATTAAAATGACTCTTTTCTGGTTTTACAAAAATAGGCATTTCTTTAGAAAAAAAATTTTTAGCATTGCACAGGAGGCTGTTCTCCCCGTCTCCTGGCATCCTGTAACACGGTTTTACCGAAATACTTTGATTTTCCTAATCTTGCCCTATTCCCTCATGTTTCCTACTGTACTCCTTTTCTAAAATGTCTTTAACCCTCTTGGAATAGGCTCATTTTCTCATTCAGCAATCAATGAGCAAATTCTTCAAACATATTGAACATCTTATTACCCAATAAATTATTCATTACTGAACATTCAAAGCACTGGGAATTCAAAGCCAAATAAGTCCTTCTACTAGCAAATATGTACTGTAGGATTATGCGCCAGGTGCAGTCTCTGCCTTAAAATGACTCAGAGTGGTCAATGCCTTAGCCAAATACCACCAAGAACATACGTGTAACAAATGCCAGGGTTTACGCCTTGTTCCAATAACAGACGGCACAGGGGGAGCCACGGAGTATCTTGGTTAAAGGGAGTTGGGAAGGACTTATCCGATCTGGGCTTATATTAGGTTTTTGGAGGGAAGAGTCAAGGAAGTGGGGCTTTGTTCTGAATTGGATGCTGTCAGAAAATAAGGATAATTAATTCTATTATTTAGTATCTCAATAATTCTTATCGAGAAAGCAAGAGGAAGAAAGTAGAACTAGAGCTTCCTTCCACTCAGCTGCCTGACCAGGAAAGATGCTTTCGCTAGAAGCTCCCATAGCACCTGAGATGAAAGCTTTGACTCATACTCAGTCCTCCTTGAGAAATGCGACAGATTACCCCAGCTGCTTGAGCACTGCCAGGAAACAGCTCTCCACTGTCGGATCCCTTCAGGAATTGCCTCAGCTAAAAAGAGTAGCCTCATCCAAGGTCATGCCTGCTGCCCAGGGAGGTCCTCGTCATGTGACTGGTTATGGCGGGCACACACAGGTCCTGCACTTTTGCTCCATGTGGGAACCATCGTGAAGGATCATCCCATCATCAAACCATGCCATCAGGTCACTTAAGATTTCCATTGCAGAGTTGATCACAATCAATGATCTATGCCCATTCCTGCTTCCTTCCCTTCCTGTCCATAGGAATTTACCCCAAAAGCCCTCTCTGAACCTCTTGAGTATTCATCTCCGTCTAAGAGTCAGCCTCCTGGCAAACCCAGCCCACAATACCACTTCATACATGTCTCTATCACTGTCCCTCTAATTCTGTGTAGTCTTCTGTGACTAGGTATGCACTCCTTAGTATCTAACAAGGCATCTGATTCATAGCAGTTCCCAGTGTGTTTTTAATGAACAAAAGCCCAGGGAAAAGCAACCAGAAAGACGTGCATTCCACACCATGCCATGGGAGAAAAGAAACGAGGGTGGGGCGGGGAGGAAAAGGGAAGATTGTAGAAAGGTCAGTATGGTAGACAAAATAGTCCACCCCCAAAAATGCCTATGTCCTAATCTCCGGAACCTGTGAATATGTTAGGTTACATGGTAAAGAGGAATTCGGTTTGCAAATAGAATAAATTTGCTAATCAACTGAATTTAAGGTAGAAGTATTAGACCAGATTATCCAAGTTGACTCAAAGTAATAACTAGGGCCCTTACATGTGGAAGAGAAAGTTAGAAGAACAGAGAGAGCCAGAGAAAGGGGTGTGATCACGAAGATATCACGTTGCTGGCTTTGAAGATGGAGAAATGGCGTTATGAGATAAGGAATGTGGTCGACTCTAGAAGCTCTAAGGAGCAAAGAAATGGATTCTCTTCTAAAACCCTCAAAGAGGATTTTAGCCAATGAGTTTTTATGTTGGACCCTGATCTCTAGAACCATAAGATAATAAATGTATGCTGTCTTAAGCCACTAAGTTTTCGGTAATTTGTTATGGCAGAAATAGAAAACTGCTAGAGGCGAGATGGATAGCCGCAAATATCTGAAGCAATGGTTGCTTCAGAATTTGTATAGACGTGGACTTAAGGGGCTGTGGTCTGATGGAGGAGACTTCTTCAGAAGCAGAGTTTGCAAACTCATTGTTGTCACCAAGACTGTGTTCGTTTGGGGTGCCTTGAAACCACTGTTGTACAGCAGGCACACTTACATTTAAACCAAAAATGTATGTTTATTTGCAATATGGAGGGTTTGGACGGTAACAATGGGGAGGCTAAAGCCTTTCTCCAAGCTACACCTTAAGGTCTCCAACAATTGTATTGCTTGGCAAAGAGGAAAAAGGATTAGATGGGTTT
Organism: Pteropus medius; assembly: GCF_902729225.1. Classification (NCBI taxonomy): domain Eukaryota; kingdom Metazoa; phylum Chordata; class Mammalia; order Chiroptera; family Pteropodidae; genus Pteropus; species Pteropus medius. Next base: position 12,317,823 of record NW_024349797.1, read on the forward strand.
TGTGTTATTGTCAGAGCTTACATATGAGTGGTGCTTTATAGTTTACAAAATATCCTCCCATCTGTGTGGCTCTGGAAGACAGAACTGAGACAAGAAGGTGAAAGCTATAAGGTTGTAGATTACAGATCAATATTTTAAAAAGTCACTAACAATTAGCCTTTTCCCCAATGAGGGACCTTCTTTTATGGGAGTATGCTACACATTCAAGGACAGGTTGATACTTAGTTCAGGAAGGTGGAGATGGACATTAACTAAGAAATTGACAAAAGTTTATTTCTGTGGGTTTCTCCCAATTTTGATATTGCATGATCAGGATAGATTTTAATATCTAAGACAATCCTAAGATGGTTTCGAAGCCCTACCTGTCATATCTCATGAAATGAAACATTCATGCATTCCTAAAACAGTGAAAGGGCACTTTTATAGGATCCCAAGAATGGTGCTAGTTAGTTAAATAAAGCGAAATTCACTGGTAGCATTTTAATGTTTCCCCAAGGTAGTGTTTGTCTTTATTTAACTTTCACATCTAATGTAAACACCAGAAGTCAAACGGTAATAAAGACCCCTTTAACTGGAAGCGTCAGCAAACACTCACTCGCCATGCAGTTTATTCACTGGATCTCAGCTTTTTCTGCTTTTAAATGAGGTGTCCTAGTTACGATTCAGTCTTACTGCAAATTATAAAATGTATAAAATGCAATTTATAGTGTCCGTAAATGTAAAAGAGCATCTGGTCAACCCTGAAAGAATTTGGGAGGCAACACGGTATAATGAAAATACCAGAGCATTTGAATTTAGAAAACCCGGCTTTGAATCTCAGCTTCTGAGTGGCTGTAACAATGAGCAAGTCACTTTGCCTTCCTTAATCTCAATTTTCTCAACTGGAAAATGGATTTAAAAAATACGTCGCGCCTTCTTCCTTCCCAGAGTCTAGAGCCTCCAAGGTCATCAAGATTACAAAAGCGTTTTAAATGCAAATGTGACTCTTGATAACCACTTATTGACGTTTCTATCCAGATTGTAAAATATCCTCATGTGATGCTCCTCGAGACTAACTAGGAGAGAGCTTCTGGTCCATGTTAACGCCATCATGAGCACTGTGGCTCACTAGAACTCCGATGGATCGCAAAACAGGGTCTGAACGCTCTAGCTCTGGGGTGAGGAGGTTGTGCCAATTGTCATCAACAAAAGCTTGCCCATTAGACATTAAATACCTTAAATAAAAATGTGTGCGCAGAAATGTGAAGAAACATGTCTATAAAATTGCTAATGAATGTAATCTTTTATTCTCCTTTTGGGTTACCATAGGTACAGCGTGAACGAGAGGGAAAAGGGATATTCTAGAGAATATAAAAGCAGAATGAGGGCCAGAAACAGCAAGAAGTCAGGTGGTCACTCAGAAATGGTAAAGGAATGAGGACTCCCGCATTCATAATAAAGTGAAAAATAAGAACAGCTTTTAATTTTGTTTAATTTTTTTATTCTGTAATAAAGATGAATATATTTACGTTGCAGAACAAAATGATTAAGCTTTACAGAGAAGCATAAATGCCTTTGAGGGCCAGCCTTAATCTTGGCCTTCCCCTCAACCCTTTCTAGAAGTAACCACTACTCAGTTAAATGTGTATCACCTTAGACTTTCTCTCTGCACTTATGTACATCACATATACCTACTCACAGAAGTCTTGCGAAGTTTTTTTTTTAATCTATTTGTTTAAATTATTTTTGAGTATACAGTACATTGGTTAGACATCTATATAGTTCATAAAATGATTCCCCCAATTGCTCCCTCCCTCTCCTGACCCTCCACCTAGCCATCATATTAATGCTAACCGCATTCCTTCTGCCGTGCTCCCCATCCCCATGACCAGCTATCGACTACTAATTTGTACTTCTTTAACCCTTCCCCCCATTCTCCTAGGCCTGCAACCCCACTCCCCTCTGTCCATCACCAAATTGTCCACTATATTTGCGAGTCTGTTTTTTGATTAGTTCTTTTTGTTCCTTAGATTCCGCATATAAGTGAGATCGTATGGTGTTTATCTTTCTCTGTCTGACTTATTTCACTCAGCATAAGAACCTGTAGGTCCATCCATGTCGTTGCAAATGGTAGGATTTCACTTTTTTTAATGGCTGAGTACTATTCCGTTGTATATATGAACCATAATTTCTTTATCCAATCGTCTGTTGATGGGCATTTAGGTTGCTTCCATATCTCGGCTATTGTAAATTGTGCTGCCATGAATATTGGGATGCATAGATTTTTATGAATTTTTGTTTTGGTTTTCTTTGGATAAATACCCAGAAGTGCAATTGCTGGGTCAAAAGGTATATCCATTTTTAATTTTTTGAGAAACATTCAGATTGTTTTCCATAGCGGCTGTACCAATCTGCAATCCCACAAAGTATGAGGGTTCCCTTTTCTCCACATCCTCGCCAACACTTGTTTTTCTATTTTTGATGATAGCCATTCTGACCAGCGTGAGGTGATATCTCATTGTGGTTTTAATTTGCATTTCTCTGGTGGTTAGCAACCTTGAACATCTTTTTGAAGTTTTAATTTAAAGAAAAATACGCAAATGAGCATATCATTCTGAAAAATAAGAATGTAAACTCTAAGTTCAAACTTCCAGATTCCAGTATCTTGACCGAATGGATGTATGACTTTGGAAATTTCTCAGCTTCTCTAATTCTCAGTGTTCTCATCTGTGAAATGGGGACAATACAATTTATTTTCTGAGATTGAGATGAAGACTAAATGAGCTTATTCATGTGAAACAGGTAGCTCAGTGCCTAGCAAATCACGAGCATCCCATAAACAATAGCAGCTGGCTTACCATCACATTTGACCATGTGGGCAGCTCATACATGTGCCTTATTAAACATGTGACATGTCTGTGCAGCTAGGATACCTGGTGAACATGATAGGCATGTTGGAAACATGATAGGTGTGTCGGAAACACTGCTCAACCACATTAATCTGTTCAGACAATAAGTTTCTCTTCACTGAGATAGGTTGTTGGTATATACTACTCAGTAAGCATTAGCTTTCAAAAAAATCCATTGTACAAGTAAAATCAATAAATGCCACTGGAAATTTCCTAAATAAACTTGTGTGAGGAAGCTATGATGACAAAATCCAAATATAATCTCAGAAAAAGAAACCTTTGAATGACGAGAGGCAGTCAGCATGAGGAGACCTGGACCGCAGACGCTCCATGCCAAGGGCAACAGAAGCATAAACGTGCTGAGGAGGAGACCTTGGCCTGACTGACTGAGAACAGGAAGCAGCCAAAGGGACCAGTGGGTAGGGAATGAGCAGGAGAATGGTGGACATGGGTTCAGAGGGGAAGCAGGGGTCAGACTGCAGACCACAGCATGAGGCTGGATTTTATTCTAAGGGCAAAAGGCTATCACTGGAGAATTTAAGCAAAGAAACTGCATGACCTGTTTTACATTTTAAGAAGTTACATCTGGATGGTGGTGGGATGGGGGGGTGAGTGAAAGCTGGGAAACCAGTGTCCAGGTGAGAAAGTCCTCTGCTTGGCTTCAAAATAGAATGGAAGCTGCAGACGGGTGAACATATTTTATGGTATATTTCAATATATGTTGGAGCTAGAAGCAACTTGTGGATAGACTGGATGTGGATGATAAAAGAAACAGGGGATGTGGCTGGAGAAATCGGGGAGATGAAGGGGCCCCTTACCAAATACAAAAGAGAGAGGGAGGAGCAGACGAGGAAAAACAACAGACTGTCCCAGTGCTGAGCCCTGTGGCACCTCAACACGAAAAGACTGGACGAGAAGTAGAAAGATCAGGTGAGTTCTTGTCACGGAAGTTTTCATTACAAAGTGCTTCATAATAAGAAAAGTGTTCACCTGTGTTGAGAGCATCTATGGGTTCCGATAAGAAGAGGGTAGAGACATAACCACAGATTTGGCTACGTGAAGTCATTGGTGGCAGAGAAGCCGATGCGACAGTAGCCTTATTAGAGTGAAGAGGAGAGAAGCACAGGCAAAAGAAACAGAAGTCAGCAGGTGCGCGTCGCTTTGAAGACATCGTTCTGTAAAAAAAGAGTGAGAAATAGGTTGGTGGCTGGAGGGGAATATGAAGTCAAGAAGTACTTTGTTAAGATGCCGAATGCTAGAAATTGCACGCTGATGAGAATGATCCTATGTAAAGGGAGAAATAGGTGATGCGAGGAGAGAACAGGAAAGAAGACAAAGCAAAGGCCTTGAGAAGGTGAATGGGGGCAGGGTCCTGAGCTCAGGCCACGGGGTTAGTATCAGACAAGACCAGTGACAAAGCCGCTGTGACAGGGGAAGTCAGCTGGGTTCTATGCAAGTCTATTGCTAGACTGGGTGGAGGGAAGATGAGGGTCATCTTGTCTCATTGCTTCTGTTTTCAGTGTTCACTCCTTGACCAACCAACCGGATGTACATAAGCCCCACAAGAAGAGGTTCTTCTAATCTGCACACTTCTTTCCTAGCCTACTTATCTTCAGCCAGGACCTAGCACGGCCTACCCGCAGAGCCAGCGTGGGCCCATTCAGAGCTCAAGACTCTGATACACGTCCTTGAAGACCTGAAGTCTGCCTCAAGCCCCATAGCCCCGGGGAGTTGTTTCAGACCCCTATGTGGTCTAATTCCTCAAACCTTCACACATGCTGTTTCCTCCGCCTAGAATGTTCTTTGCCACCTTGGAGGGGCCCTTCACCGAGCATGGCTGCAGTTGCAGAAAGGCTATCTTAATGCCCCAAGACTAGTATGAGGGACTTGCGTTCTGACCATGCTTGCTCCAGGCTCTCTGCGCAATGGCATCACTCAAGGTCCCAGCTCACTGTGGCCTGATGTTGGTTTGATTCTCCCACAGGTGGAAGTAGCCTGAGGGTCAAGCTAGGGCCATTGAACCCGAAGGTCTAGAAGAATTCCCAGCAGGCATCGAGCAAATGCTTCTTGAATGTTAAATAGATGAATAGTATTAAGAGGAAAATAAGAGAATAAAATACAGTTATATACACACACGAAATGGAATCTTAGCTACACACATGCTTGGAACAATGAATTGAACGAAGGATTCTGAGTAAAACACTCCAAATGGTTCACTCTGGTGGAGAAAAGATGGAGACTGTAAACAATTTTGTTTTCTCTTTAAGAGTTTTCTGCAATTTCCAAGTTTTATTCAGTAAGCAGGTATCAATTTCATACATAGAAATAAATAAACAAACAAATATATAAATTTGAAAACTGAAACGGTCGCTTCGCTCACCTCAGACACCTTCTCTGGGCCCGTTTAATGCCTCTTGGTCCCCTTGTCCTTCCCCCTCTCACATGTCACTGCACATTTGTAGCTGCGCTTCACCCCTAGGACTCTGGCCTGCAGTCTCTCCAGGTCTTCATTCTGAGTGTCCTGGGCCCCACCGTCTTCACTGTCCCAGGTCAGCACATCTCCTGGTGCGCCCAGCTTCCAGACCCTGCCTTGTAGCAGACCCGCACGGGTACCCCAAGCCCAGAAAGGTCTTCTCTCTCTCAGGCTTCACCAACCCAAATCTGCAAGAGACTCTGGACTGGGTTTTGCAAAGGATTGGAGAACACATTTGTAGATACAAAGTGAGCTCTGTTTTTCCACACATCTCCTAAGTATTTACCTTAAGACGAACAAATGGGATCCTCTCTTCCCTACTATATTAAATTGCTAAATTCAATCTAGTAAACTCTCTGTAGGGAGCACATTCAATTTAGTTGCAAAGCAGAGGTTATAATATGTAAGGGAACTAACTGAACATCAGAAGTTCCAACTCCAGGGAAGAAGATATGAAATTTCACATACCATCTATCCTGTGAGATTTTCTGTGAGTGTAGAGTTACCTCGCAGCCAACAGCAGAGTAGAAAGGATAAATTATTTAGAAAATATGAAACAAACTCATTGGTATCTTTCTTATGCCTCTAAGCTGAGTTAAAAAAAAAATGCGTTTTCGAGCTTACTAAAATTCGTTTTAGTGGAATATATCGTTACTAACAGGCATTTTTATTTTACATTTTCACACATCTGTAGTGATGGTAGTTTTGTTTTATTTCTGTTTTAGAGATCTGGTCTTGCCTTCGGTATTTAGACTTTACATTACAATCCAAAGACAGAATCGAAATTTTCAGCAGCACTGAAAAAAACTACCTTCTTCAACACATACAGACTCGTAAAGTGTGGTGCTTGTCGTTGATCTCAGTGACATGACAATTTTGGCAGAGAAACCCACGTCACTGAATGGCTATATCGCTGGTCATTCCTAATCTGAGAAAATGTGCACGAGAGATTTTTATTCTCCCCAGTAATTTCCACGTCAGAGGATGTGAAGTCGGCTGGCCTCCACTTCTCAAAACATCTCCCAGTTCAAATAATCTTTCCAGCAGCGGATTATTTTTAACTAAAATAAGAACCCTAAAGAAAATTCCAAGGGAAAACAAATGAAACAGTTATGAGAACGCTTGAGTACAGAGCAAATAAAACCCTTACTCCGACTGCAAATCTGACACTTTCGAAAGAGCCACCAACAGCTGGGACATCCTTATTTAGAATAATGTTTATAAATGGCTTTATCTAATTTTAATTGTCATGCATTCACAGCAATCTGTTAGCTTTTAACTGGGTTAGACACCCTCGCAGCTGGAGAAGACCCTCAAATCACCAGAGAACCAAAAAAGGGAGCGAGCTTCTAGAAAAATCCTTGCTGTCTTCTTTCCCCCATGCTGGTCTCCAACATATTGTCATTGGAAGTGGCCACGTGGAGCGGGCACTGCGTTTGGGCTCCTGCCCCGCTGCTCAGTGGCAGGCACCCTCGGCAGTTTCATCAGGCATCCGGGGGAGATCATTTCCACCATGGGGCGCTTTCGCCCAGCTCTGCCTTCACCAAGCCTCCACCCCACTCTGTCATCAGTTCCTGCCAATCATCCCTGAGACGATCTGCTCAGTTGGAATTTTCAGCGTTAAACAAAGCATTTGGGCAATTCAAAGAAGAAAACTCCACCTTTAAGAGCAAACTACTACCGCAGCAGCAAACTTCATTTTCCCACAACTGCCCCTGCTCATCATTTTTCAAATTTCTTCCTGTCTTTGTTATTCTGTTTTTCTTCAGCTCCATTCAACTCCTAAAGTCTACTCCTAAAAAGGCATAACCCAAGTATTACCTGGATGTTTCACGAGAGTTTGCATGGGTCTACTTTTTCCCATTCCCACCCAGCAAAACCTCCTGTAACAGATAAAATGGGGCCGGTGTTGGCATGCTGTGATGCTCCAGGAAGATGCAATTTGAACATATAAAGAAGAGCATTAAGAAGCAATTTAAACTGAAGTCTTGACGGGTAGAAAACCCACTTTACATCGTTATGACATACATCAGGAAATTTCCTAAACATCCTCTCTGTGAACCTATTTCTCCCAAATCTTCCCAGCAGGTGTTTGACAATCTCTTCCTCAGAAATTTATTTTTCCAGATTTGGTCTGTTGCTCTTCCTAATATGGATAAATCTAGTCTTTCTCAGCCACTTTTAATTCTGCGGCTTTAGATGTCTACCCTGCTCAGCCGAAAGGAGTCATGGCCAGACAGTGGCTGAGCATCAGAGGACTCTGCCCCATTAAGAGGTTTGAACAGTTATGCAGCAATAGTGGACCGTGTTGTCCCTGTTACAGGCCGATAAGAGAAGCTCGACTAATTTGAACCTGTTCTAATGTCTTTTAATATCCCTCCTACCTCCTTCTCAGCCTTCATTCCTTCCTCTCTCCCTCCCCCACCTTTACCTCTTCCTCCCTCCCTTCATTCCCCTCTTCCTTCCTTCTTCAGTCCCTCCCTTCCCTCTTCTAGCCCCAACTTCCTCTCCTCTTCTTTTCTCTCTCCTTCCCACCTTCCCTGTTTTCTTTTTCCCTCCTCTCCTCCCTCCATTCCATCCCATCCTTCTTTTCTCCCTACCCCCAACTCATAAAATCATCAAATGTTACTGCTGGAAGATTCCTTAAAATCTGGCGCAGCTCCTCATTTTATTAGAAATGGACCTGAGGCCCAAGGTGGCCCAAGGTGGCTGTAAACTGGAAAAGCCAACTAAACAAAAATAACCTTTCCAGAAGGTAGCCCAGTTTGGTGAGAGTTCCTGAGGTAATGACACTATAGTCACCTTATAAAATAGTTCTCCTTCCCATAACCACTGGCCAGTTGCACAAAGAAGCCACACTTGCCTGACCCACAGGAGATCCTGAGCCACTTGCATTAGTTACCAAGTGTCCAGCAGCTTGTAGCATGAAGACCTCAGATAAGATGAGATTGGACCTCACCCACCATTCCAGCTCCCTCCACCTCTCTCAATACACTCAGCAAACTCTCCGCAAGCATCACCTTCAAGGACAGAAATAACACACTCTTAGCGACACATCCTTAATCCTCTGCGCCTCCAGCACCCAACTCAGTCCACTTCAAACCCGATCTGGTACAAGAAGGAGTGGCCATTAAAAATCAAAGCGTGAACTTCAGACATCGATTTCTTTACAAAGCTTCAAGAGAATTGCTTTTAGAAGAAGAGAGAGAATGGGTCAAAGAGTGAGAGGGAACAGAAGTGCATGTGAATTATTAAAAATTGATTCTTGAATGATTCAGCAACTGTTCCTTCAGGGCGACATTCGGGGTTTCCCAGAGTATGACAGGCATTTCGGTCCCCACTTCTGTATGACATGGTGCTGTCAAGCTCACTGCATCAGGAATGTCAGGCCATCTATGCAGCAGATAAGAGGGCACTCAGTCCCGGGGGAAAGAAAGCTCCACACGAGGTGGACTATTCATTTGGTTCCACTGACTTACTCGCCTCCTGTCCGTCTGTGTTGAGGGCAGAGCTGGGTCACGCTGTCCCCGCTCCGGCTGCGGGAGCGTCCCTCTCCCTTTGCGTGCCTCAGTTCCCTCACTGTGAAATAGGGATGGAATGATAAAACTTCCCACAGAAGGTTACTGTGAGGATTAAATGGAGCCCTAGTAAGTGCTATAAAAGTGTGAGCAATTACTTCTATTACGGTCCACCTTCAATTACTGGCATCACCCATCGCCGCTAAATGCTGACCTGAACGGAGCTGTCATTCCGCAGCTCGTCAGGAGCTGAAGAAAGTGTCAGATAAGCGAAGTCTTAGTCCCTCCCTCCCTCCCTCTGCCCCTCTCTTGCTCTCTCTCCCTCTTTCCCTTATAAATCTCTCCTTTTTAACTGATTTAGGTGAAATGATTTCCCATTCCTTCTATGCTTTGATCCCTTAAAGGACTTCACTCTACACACGTGAACGGCCCTGCCCCCCCTTTCAGTGCGGATATCCAAGGTGAGGCCTCATTTCTTGAAGGTGCCATGGCAACGCTGCCTCACAGGTCACGTTCGAATTCAGGGCAGTGGGAAGGTCGAAGGAAGACAGGCAAGGTCTGAAAAACGTGGCTTATGCCTCTGAGACTCTTTCTCTCATCGTGGATGATTTAAACTGACCCAGGAAAGGGCTCCTAGCTGGTAAAGGGAATAATAGTAATCCTATACAATAGCATACCAGGTCGCCATGAAAACCATGCTGTTGACAAATTAGTTGATCCATATTATTTTAAAAGATCTGTCCATGTGAGGTAAATATAATATACACAAATATGCAAGTAGCAAAACCCTGGATTCATCGAAATAGAACCATGGACATCTCTGGAGAATGGAATTGTGACTGCATTTATGCCTTTCCTAAATTTTCTATATTAAGAATTCTGAAAGTATTTTTTAAAAAAAGCTTTTATAGCAAAGTAGCATCTCCTTTCACTACACTGAAGCACACAGGGTGTAGTCAGCAAGACGTCACCCTACTGAAGGCACAGGCATAGGTCCATCTTCTTCTACGATCTCTGCCAAATGAGGATGGGCCCGCCTAACCTGCCTCCCCGAGCTCAATCATAAGCTGAAGAAAGCAGGATCGAATCAGGTGAGATGAAGTTAAACTTGCCAAACTACCAGTAACGGCACTTGGTGTCCCTGCCCATCCTCCCGGGGTATATCTGCAGGTTCTGATTCACAAGCTTGTGAAGTCAGCGGAAAACACCAACTTCTGCCACAGCAGATCCCGTGGCTGGCTCTTGGCTGGCTTTTGGCTACCAGAGTTTGGATTGAATATCCTGTGAAATTCTAAGAAACGATTGAGTGGTCATCAAGGGAATTCAAATCTAGCTCCTTCTTGCAAAGAAGGACCAGCGATTACTAGTACATCTGAGAACAGTAGCCCTGTTTGGGCCAGGATCCTTGAGAACCGAGGCAGTCAGGCACAGCCCTAAAGGGAAACACTGGAAAGGAGGTTCATGAAGACATCTGAACAAAATGAAGAGATGGCTTTGGAGCACCAGTCATCCTACTTAAAGGCCTTTGCTTTAAGGGGGACACGTGCTAGTTTGGGATCAGGCAGTTCAGGGTTTGGTCCCTGGGGTCATAGTTACTGGCAATGCGGCCTCTGGTAAATTTGTCTGTGATAGAAAATGGGATGATAACAGTATCTCAAGATTGTCGAGAATATGAAAGTAAACATTTCCATATAAAAACGCTTAGTAACATACCTGACCCATTATACCTGGTCCGCATTTTGTCACTGTTACTCCACTCTAGACTAGTACTACTATGACCTTAAGAAAGACACTGAATTAGGTAGGCATTGCATGAAACGTGTGGAAAGGGATAATATATGGTTTCAACCTAAAGAATATCATAATCTTGCAAAAATTTATTTCCTCTCGTGTCCTCTCTTCTTCTCATCTCTGTTCTCCCTCTTTCTCTCTGCCTCTCTTTCTGTATATAGACACACCATATATACACCCATATATATATACACACGCACACACATATATATATAATGTATGTATGTATATACATGTATGTATGTACATGTATGTATGTATATATGTACATACATGCATTATATATAAATATATATTTCATTATACATACACATGTATGAGTGTTGAAAAACAAAACAAAAAAAAAAAACGCAAAACAGTAGAGAAGCAGATAGAAAAAAACTCTGAGGTAAAGATAGTGGTTAAATTCTCCTCCAAAAGCTGAATAAAGTAAACCAAAAAACAGGGTGAAGAATAAGTGATGTTTCTCTGGCCACGTTTAACCATTGTGTCTCCTCCGCCCAGTTTCTCAACTCCCAACTCTGCTCATAATGCACACCAAACAGTCAAATGACAAAACCTTCCCAAAAAATTACCAAACATTTTTTCCCACCGTCCATGCTTGTACCCTAAGGAAATATTTGAACTTCTGCCCATGAAAACAAAGAAGCAAATCAAGGTAAATCTAAGTACGGTTTTGGGGATCAAAAGGGAGATCTGGATAAAACTGTCAACACTCAGGAGAGGAATAAAAGCTTTAGACTCGGGAGAGGAGACATACTCAAAAAAAGAGTTACAAGGACGTCAACAAAAAAGAAAGGGAAAAAAAAAACACATGATAATTAAAAAAAAAAAAGTAATCTTGGAGAGATTTACTTCCAGGAAAGAAAAGACATGTCAGCCATAACATTTCATATTCTCAAGGAAATTATAGAAACGTCTACTTTGTAAACTCAGCTGAAAGGAAATAGCAATACAGTTTTCAGTGGAAAGGAAGAAGGAATGAAAATAGAAGAGCGGCAAAAAGCTGAATGATCGCTGCAGGAGGAAAAAAGTTGTACTGGCTTTAAAAAAAAATCACCCACAGGAAAAGTAAAATGGAAAAATTCAAAGCACGCAGAAGACGATCTACGTGGGGAATCCACAGCAGAGACGCAATAGAGAGCTCTTGGGTCATAAAGGGAAAGAACAGCGTAGCCAGGGCATATACAACATTCAAAAACGGAATAAAAGAGAACGTTCCTGAACTGAAATTTGTTTCAATGCAGTTTTAATAGGATCATCATGCACTACCTATCATTATAAACACTGAAGAGTATAGTTTCCTTCTTGGATAAGTTCCTAAAATTTCAAAAGTAGCCCCAGATTTCTTCAAACAAATGTAAATGCCAGAAAAAAGTGGAGCAAGTCTACGAAATCCTGAAAAAAAATAAAGGAACATATGATCCAAGGACTTTTCCCAACTCAGTTTTTATTCTTTGTGACAACGACAGAAGATAGTTCTCAAATATGCAGGGATTTGAGAAGCATAATTAATATATATCCTCTTTAAAATACCATATATATGTAACTCTATCAAGATGAAATCAAAATAAATAAAGCACAAATGGACACATTTCTATATGAAAAGATCTTTGACCTCTCAGCAGAAAATTTAATCTAGGTAGCTATTTTGACTATGGTTTAAAGACTGAATAATAATATCTTAATTCTTGAAAAAAGAAACATTTTATTATATTTTTATATTATAGTGCTACAGTTTATTATAGCATTTTAGTTTTATTATAGTATTTATTATATACTATTATAGTTTATTACAGTTTTATTATAGTTCATTATAAGTATTTATTATTTTAATTACAATGAACTCTAATATAAACTTAAGTCAACCAATAAAAACCAGAAAGTAAAAAGAGGTAGCACGTATGTTGTGAGTTAACTGGTTCCCTCATCTCTATTATAACCCTTGCTTGACTTAGGTCATTTACAGTCACTTTGCTGCATGAATCCACTCATCTCTCTATGCTCAGGTAGAGAGTAGAAAGAATAACATGTTTATCTCTCATCGGCAAGAGCCATCCTTAGTATATAGGAAGTGCTGAATATGAAATTCAATACTGACAGCATATGGCGGTTAGTTAAGAACATTTACATCATTAATAGGCTATTCAAATTTTCACATGTACATGACTTCTCCTGAGAAGAGTCTGCTAGCTGACATATTTTCAAAGAAATCAGTGACTCTAAAATTATTGAGAGCCACTGATCTACTTCCCGCCTTCCAGACACTGTGCATTAGTAATCTCAGATTGCGTTATCTCTTTTGCCTACCACATCCCACGGTTGACTTATATTTAGCTTAATTCAACCGAAACTCCAATTTATTTTCCCCACAATGCCCTTTTAGCATAGATCATTTCTGTTTATTTGTCTTTCCTGGTGATTAGTGAGTAACTTTGTCCATTAGGCTGAGTTGGATGCATCATTAACCAGAGAAAAAGAGACAGCAGGTAGTGAAAAGTCAATAGTTGGTGATATGAATGAGAGTGTGAACAACAGCGTTCTGGCACCGTGACTCTAGTCTTAACCCTGTGAATTGTCCTGTGGAAGGCTTGGCTGAGTCACATCTTTCAGCTACTTTTCTGTGCAGAGAAACCCACCAGAAAGTAACAGGTACAGGAGAGTGTCTTAGATTTGTCCAGCCCCACTGCCACAGCTTCTGTGACGCTGGCTCCTGACTGCTCCTTCCATACTGTCTGAATCTCCCGCAGAATCCAACGCGATACTGTGCCTAGAGCAGAGGCTTTTACTGGAACATGCCAATGAAGAGCCAATTTGAAATTCACCTTTGCTATATTAATGTTAACTTTCTTGAGAACCAACATTCTGAGAACAGCCAGACCCTAAAACTTCTAATGCACTGGTGCCTGCCCAGCTACAGTAATCACTGGGTTTAAAGTTAATGAAACCACACTTTCTAATTTGGCTATTTCAAACCAGCCTCCCCTACTTTCAAGAGGAAATATCGCATTTCAGAAGGGAGTTCTTTAAGACTAAATCCTCCTCGCCTCATTTCTACCATTAACTGGCTATACTGTCTTTAGCAGCTAGATCTCCTTATCAGTGAAACGTTATCTGGGAGTGACTGCCTGCAGCGGGAATACTGTGATGAGCTCAGGGGGAAGCAGTACTACGATTGATTACAAAGTCTATCCTAGAGCAGGTATTAAATATACCCTAATCCCAAACTCTCTAAAAGAGCCCAGTAACACAGAATAATAATTATTAGTTTCGTAATGGCAATGTTTATTGAGTGACTACTGAAAGCTAGTGTCCTCGAGCTTAGCACTCACAACCAACGCTGTGAGTTAAGTACCGTTAATAACCCTATTTTACTGATAACACTAAGGCTCAGAGGTTTTACAGCTAAAGCTCCCTGAATAACAACCTAATTGGTTTCAGTCTAGGAACAGTCTTGATCTTTGATCGGAATATGTTCCTTAAACAATCAAAGGGCACTTCTCTCTCCTGTGGTGGAGCAGAGAGGAGGTAACCTTGGTGAGGTGAGGTCCCTCCATAGGGAGCATCCCAGCTAAGAACAGATCCTACGTAAGAGCAGCTCTCTGCTGCTCTCTAGTGGCCACTAGCCACACTATAACACCCCACCCCTCACCCGCACGGGGACCACCCTCATTGCACAGACAGGGGCAGTTGGAAGGATGCATAATAGCTATTATTTAAGGATATATATACCAAAATAAGATACAAGAAAGCATTTCTTCTGCCTCTCTTATTCCTATGAAGTAATTCAATGTTTAGGTTTTTTGTTTTTTTTTTTCATTTTAGGTTGTTTATTTTGTTTGTTTGTTTGTTTAGGAAAAGCAGTTTTTTCAGCACCTAAGTTTACCTCTTTCGCAGCCATTGGACAGTTTAGATAACTAAAATCTCCTTGTCCTGTCATTTTCACATTCTATTTCCTATTAGCTTAGACTTCAAACGTTACCTTAGTCTGTCACTCCCCTTGCTCTCTCTCTTGGGCCTCTCATGCTGATTTGCATACCTGCAGTCTCGCCAGCTGCTTTTTAAATAAAGGTATTAGATCATATCTAATAGTATGACACAATCCCGTTCTGATTTAAATACAAAGAAACACAGAAGTGTGTGATAATGACAATCTTTCATCTCTTCCAAAAAGTCCAAAAAATCTGTAGCATGAAAGGAAATAAAAGGAACCAGAAAGAATAGAATAGTGACCTATAGTAAATGACAAGAGGTATTAAATTGATGGATGGGGACTGGAAAAGATGAGTCACTTTCAACTCTCTTCAAGAATAGATGGTAAGAAATGTATCGTCTGTAATTTACTTCTTTTTCCTAGCTGTGTAGTGATTTTTTTTTCTAACTAATGAGTAATAGGCTCCCTAATGGTAAATATTAATCGGTTATTATAATCATTTAAAAAATATGTTTCGGCTTTTAGGAAAATCTTTAAATATTCATTATGGCCTTGTTAAAAGTTCTCTCTTTACCCCCAAACACACTGGAGATACTTCTGCTTTCTCTAAAACAGTCGTCTCATGCACTTCACCAATATCTTTGAGTTAACTCTTGCTTTTCACTGTCTCCCTGGAAAAAATGTTGTCTCAATGTAGAACTATTTCAGAGAGAAGAAATAAAGAAGATAAAATTCTCTGACTTTTCTGTGGTGGGAGAGGATGAAAGCAGAACACAAGAGGGAGGATTAGAATTCTCAAACGTTCAGAGCATGGATGAGGATTATTGGAGGTGTTCTGTAGCAGCCAGGGCAGTTAAAATATTGCTTTGTAAAGATGGCATAACAGACAATAAACAAGCAGTCATGTTAAACCCGGAAACCTGACACACAAGTAACAGGTGTAACTTTAAAAGTTCTAGAAAGTTCTCAGGTCCAAACAAAATTCATCTTCTTGCTGAATGCTGGTTCTTAAAATTATATGAGAGCATGGCCAAGCCTTTCCTAACACATGACTCCTTTTGATAAGCATATCTCAAATCCTTCTTTAATATTCATACATTCAAATTAAATTAAATAATTTACCTAAAAGCAGTGATCGAGCTCTATAATAAATAAGTCATCATCAATATCCTAGACTTACTCTCTGAGACTGGGCCTTCCAGAGATAGACTCTGCAGCAGAGATTTACATGCAGGAAGTTGATTGGAGGGTATTTCAGGAT
This sequence comes from Pteropus medius, assembly GCF_902729225.1. Classification (NCBI taxonomy): domain Eukaryota; kingdom Metazoa; phylum Chordata; class Mammalia; order Chiroptera; family Pteropodidae; genus Pteropus; species Pteropus medius. The sequence goes on from NW_024349797.1 coordinate 12,333,688, forward strand.
CCCCCTTGGGTGTGTCATAGGAGTGACAGTGAAAAAAGCAAGACTGAGCAGAGAGAGAAACTGAACTGCAACGCAGGTGTGACAAAGGCCTCCATCGATTCCACAAGGAGATCTGGAGCTGAGTGAGTCTTCCTAGTTGTCCTGAATTGAGGCAAGAAGCCTGGGTCTCCGTACCCTGGCATCAAAAGTCACTGGATAAGAGCTATGTCTGGGGAACGGATAGAACCTTGGGCAAGACAGCTCCCTTAAGCCAGGGACAATTCCTGGGAGGGACACAACTATAAGGTGTCAGCAAATAACACTTCCAGCAGTTGGGGTAACAAGTGTCCACTCTTAAAGGGAGGATGTAGACCAGGTACCAGAGCATCGACTGTGCTCACCAGTCAGGTTGGTGTCCTCTACCTTGTGGAAGGAAGCAAGAGGGGCCCAGGGAGCAGCCCTCTGCCTAAAAGCCTGTGACTATCATTATTGCCATTCTATCCTCTGATGTCTCAAAGCACAGAAATAGGTTCTTAAAACAAACTCAGTGCTCCAGAGGAGAGGTTAGGGCTGGAACTGAAGTCACCAAATCCTCCTCCATGCTCTATGCAGAAGATAAAAACCCAGCCCTTCTTGACAGGTCACCTTGGCCTATCAATAAATCCTCATGAACACCCATTGATCCCACACCCCAGGGGAGGCACTGTAGTTGGTAATTACAGAAAGCCACTTTGTAGTCTGTGACCACTCTTCCACCATAATTCTTCCCTGGACTTAACATTCTGGAACTAAGAGTGATTTCGGTAAATATGTGGATTCACTCATCACATAACCTTAAGCCTTAAATATTCTAGAAGATTCACTGCAAAAACAGGCCACTTGAAAATTAGGTTCTTCTAGTAGGGTGTGGTGCCTACATCCTACAGATGCTAAGAAGAATTGCGGGTACAGGACTCAGAGCTTCATCTCCCTGGAGCACAGAGGGCTTGTCATCTGTTCTCGGAGCAGAAAGTTCGGGAGCTGGTTTCTTCTTCCTAATGGGTCTGTGCAGATGTTTCAGTATTCTGTAACCCACCTTATCTCTTTGGATGCTTCACACAAGACAACTCACAGAAATATAACTCAGGTTTTATTTTCCACCTCATCTCGTAACCCCTCTGAATTCTACTGTGCCTCTCTCTTCATCAGAAACTCTCAGTCTGATTGGCTGGCAGAAAGTATATTTGTGATCTCCTCCAAGAAGCATCTCTCCATGTATGAATAATAAACCAACAGGCAAACTTGGCAGTTTTTTTGTGAAAATGAGAAGTTTGTGAGCCAGTTAATAGGATTTTAATAGACCAGGCTTTGCTTTGCGTGTCATGCACTTGCCAAGATTTCACCCTGTCGTTTTGAGCCTTGGCCAAAATGTTCTATTCAGAACAAAACATAGAAGCAGCGTTCCTAACCCTGAGCAAGGAGTAGAGAATCTGGAACTCTGTTTATGCCCCTCACAGAGCTGTATGATGGGTCCCTAATTTAAAGCCTGAGAATTAAATTTATTTAAAATTCATCAGTGGCGAGAGAAAACAATGCTTTCTCCCTTTAACCATCTCACACTGATTATTGGCCCCACTTTGTTTTCAGTCAGAAGACCTGTGGAAAGAATGAAAACAATCTGCTCCTTGGTTCAAGTTCAGGCTTTGCCAAGAGAGACAGAAAATCATTACCAGCTCAGAAAAGTTCAGTTATTTATAGAAAATGATTAGAAGCCCTCTACCCCAGTCCCATGGTCGGTTGTCCACAGTCCCCAAGTCACCTTCATAATTTACACTTTTGGCGGCAGGGAGTATTAAACCGTCAGAACAAGCCTTTCACCTGTCACAGTGGAGGTGAATGCAGATGCCTGGAGTTCAGTGTGACCGTGGAAAAGACCTTGAGAACCGAGAGGGCGTGCAGGAGGGATTCGACGTTGATGCTCCCTCCCCAGGACAGACTGGAAGAGAGTGTTAAACGTGCAAGTACCACACGGAGACCGTTCTGACATTTTAAAGAGGGCAATGGATTCTGTTAAATTCATCTTCGCCACCCTCACTTCGGCACAAATACACATCTTCCATTTTTCCCAAGTATAATCTTTTGGTAATATTGGTCTTTGCACCCTACACACAAGCCTCCCCATCCTCACTTTCACATACAGTATCCTTAGTAATTCAGATTCTATCCTGGCCCCATTCGATCCTCACCCCTTCCTTGACCGCCAGGACCACCATACTCTTTCCCTTCTCCGATTTCCCACAGACGTGAACACTCAGCTGCACTCCCGTATGCGTATGTTGCTTTCGGGGCTGGCAGCCATTGCTTGGGCGTTCATTGCTCTGGCATCGTGGACATGAACTAATGTCCATCTTCACCTCGGCTGCTCCTGCCTTGCTTTCCTGGTTCTCCTCTTCTCTCATTCACTCCACGCCATTGCTTCTGCTACCTCGTGGAACCTGTTCTCTAATGTTCCCCTGCATGTGTCTTGGCTTCCACCAAATCCTACTTTGCATGTTTCATGTTCACACTTGCAAAGAGGAAAATACATGAAGAAACCAGCTACATGTCATTTCCCCACAGAGAGCCCATGTTGGCCAAAGGTCTCATATCAACCCTAGTACAATTGTCTTCATCCCAATTAGCCATGGCCAGGATGCCAAGGTCGTATGGTGCTAATGGGGACCTATGTGTAAGGAATCACTTAGGCAGGGGTGAGGGTGTGGTAAGCACTGGGCGTCTCTGGAAGACAAAGTCCTCGAAGTCACGTCCACAATTCCGGCCCCTTTACATTTCTTCGATGTTCCCAATATGGCATATGAAAATACATATTTTAAAGTCTTTTCTTTTTTAACTTTACTTCCATCTTGCTTTGTGGTAGACAACTCAAGGTCTACCTCTGTCACCGGCAAAGTTAAATCTCCACCAATTTTTCATAAGAATTTTATATCTCAACATTTCTCTACTCTATCATTTTATCCATTCATTTCTGAAACCAAAGTCCTCGCCTCATTCAAAATTTAACTCAAATTGAATGTCAATAAGCTACCTTTCTTGGTCAAATATTTTTGGTCAGTCATGTAGACTGTAACTTTGGTGAAGGCAAATTACTTTTTTTTCAGTGCCTGCATAGCTTCTGGAGTGCCTAGTGACATGGCTGCCACATAGAAGGAGCTAAAATGGTTGTTGAGTGACATTTAGTTCCATAACAACAATACAGAATCTTAGCTCAGAAAAAAAATAAATAAATAAAACACGTGGCTCAATGTTTAAATATCACCTGAAAAAAATGGTCATTCTGGCCCGCAAAAGACAATTCCAATGACAGGAACGTCTACTCTCAGCAGTAAGGTATTCTGTACATTGAGCCAAATTTATCTTCCTATAATGTCCACTAATTTGTCTTAATTCTAAATAAGAATCAACACAGAAAACGCCTTATTTTATTTTTCACATAAAAATCTGTTGAATATTTAAATATATCAGTTTAGCATATCCCAAGTGCTTTTTCCAGGCTAAATATGCGAAATTAGCTGATTCAGAGCTCTTTTGGTTTGGTTTGGTTTTAATATAATGAAGTATCAATTACAGTAGCTATATCAATGGTAAACCCTCAATCATTCCATTCATTTCTTATGCGACAGTTTTTAAAATTTTATTATCCATAACACTCTCTTCTAAAAGCACCTTGTAATATTCTTTCCAAGAATTAAACATAAGTCTCCATATCTAATAGGACTATGTAATAAGTCTATGATCTTGTGAGCCAAATAAAATAATGAACGAAGTTCATTTTCAGTTGACATCAGCATGGCCTGCCCTCCTTGAGGACTTCACATGGCTGGGTTGTGTTGTATCTCCCATGTTCACCATTGAATTCCCTGTTTCTAGGGAATATGGAGACTTATGTTTAATTAATTCTTGAAAAGAATATTACTAGGTGCTTTTAGAAGAGAGTGCTATGGATAATAAAAAAATTCCCTTCATATTCCTCATAGCAACCAGCGTACTGACTGGTACTTAATAGCTGTTGAGCAAAAATACATGCTTAATGAATGACTCACAGCCAATTCTGAGCCTTAGGCCTTTGTCACAGGATACTCTGGTAAGCCTAGGCTACTTCATCCTCTGATTTTACTTTTAACTAACTTTAACCATACTAAATTCCATTTATTAGATTTGATTCATGATGCCAGTCTATCGAAATAATTTTGAATTGTACATCAGTCACCTAAAGTTTTAGCTCTTCTTTCTAACATTGCATTAGTCACATATTGGGTAATGATGCCTGATATGTCTTCTACGAAGCCAGCGAATTAAATATTAAACAGGATAGAGTCAACTACAAAGTCCTCAAGCATATCACTGCATCCATGCTACCGTAATCCATTAATCAAACTCTCCAAGTAAAATATCTGAACTGATACAAATCTATCAGACTTACCATCTAGCCTATGTTTGCCCTTTTCCACAACAGAAGATAAAATAATTTGTCAAATGCTTTCCAAAAGCCAATGTATTATGGGATATATTAGCTGTATACATTCTCTCGAGTTCCTTTAAAGCAAGAATTTCTCTATGGAAATGCAGAGATTGATTCGTTTAGAAGATTTTTCCCCTCTCTACAACCCTAGGATAAATCACAGCCATAGAGAACATCATATTTTGCAGGTACTTTAACAAGCACCACATCGACCACTTATTGAACGCCTGCCAAATGTAAAGGACTCTGCCCACTGAAGGATATGCAGAATCTCGCAAAACGATGTTCATTACAACCTCATTCACAGGGGCATTTGCATCTGTATTTTAGAGCTGAGAAATCAAGGCTTAGGAACATTAAGTAACTAATTTTTCCAAGTTCTTATATGTAATCTCTTCTCATGTGACTTACGTTATCACCATAGCTGGTAACATAATTTATGGAGTCCAGTGAAAAACTAAAATATAAGGTCCCTTGGTGGGGACTGAATGTTTGTGTCCCCCCAAATTCATATGTTGAAATACTACCCCCCAAAGGCGATAGGATTAGAAGGTGGGAACTTTGGGTGGTGATCAGCCATGAGGGCTACACCTTCTTGATTTGGATTAGTGCTCTTATAAAAGATACTCCAGAGAGTTCCCCTGTTCTTTCTGCCACGTGAGAACACAGCAAGAAGACAGCCATCTATGAACCAGAAAGTGGGTCCTCATCAGACACCGAATCTGCAGGGGCTTTGATATCAGGCTTCCCAGCCTCCTAAATTGTGAGAAATAAATTTATATTGTTTATGAGTCATTCAGTCTACGGTATTCTGTTATAGCAACCCAAATGAACCAAGATACCCCTAGTTCAAACAAGCAGGGAAAAGAGTAAGTGCTGTTAAATGTACTAAAATATAAGGCTTTTCCTTTCTTCCACAGTCACTCCTCAACCTGTCATAATCTTTTTTATTTGTTATGTATTGTCACTCTCTGTAATGAAAAATTAAAAATTTATACTATCAGCATGATTTTACTGTTCATCTTTATATTCTGCAATGCCAGTGTTAAACGCAAATATGCATTTAAATGACATGTGAAATCACAAAAATTACACAACCTGTATTTGACAACTCATACATGTATATGTATTTTATTCCTACTACAATAGTATAAATTCTGCACAGAACTAATTGTTTTTACTTCATTTTTAGATACCCACGGAGTCTACCAGTACTCTCTACCTTTGGCTGATTGATGAGGAAGGACTAAAAGGAAAAGGAACTATGAGTTCTTTCCCTTCCTTCTATGTCATCGTTTTCAATGTAAGTGATTGGCTAATACAGGGGAGAAACATGAGTGAGACAGGATATGATATAGCTCCTTGATCCTCAGTGTTTCTTAGAATGCCATTGCTTTCTTTCTGCTTTCAAAGCAAGTTCTGGTTCAAATGCAGTGTGTGGCCAGTCTGAGCCATTACTCAGTCGTTAATATAACACAATTAACTTGTGGAGTCCTGCTGAACTCTCACGCATCATGGGTCCACTGGAATTCTGCATTCGTGGGCCATCACAAATGCCATATGCAAAAAGGGTGGTAAGGAATCACGGACAGACATATAGTGTGTATTGCCTCTTTGCAAGTATGCTCCATTGCCTTATCAGACTCCATATACAAAACACGAGTTCAAAGATAAAATCATTAAGAATTTCAAGATAGCAACAGCAGAGCATTCAACCAAATGCTGGGCCCTCTGCTTGTGAGGCCCTGTGTGATTGCACAGATTACACGCCCACAAAGTTGCCTTTGGTTATCGCCGCCCATCACTGAAGCCCCGCCTCCCTGAGACCTCTTTTCCTGATCTTCATTCCCTTGCTCACTACCCTTCGGACTCTTTGGCCATTTTTCTTTTCTAAAAAAATCTCAAACAATTTCATGTCTCAGTTTCCTTGCACTTGCTGTTCCCTCTGCCCAGAAAGCCTCCCCCCGCAATGTTCACGTGCTCTTCTTATCATTCAAGCATCAGCTCCAATGTCAAGTCTTCAGGCTTTCCCTGAGTGTTCTATCCAATGCTCCCCCATCATTCTGTCCTAGTACTCTATTTTATCTTCTTCGTGACATGTATAATCACCTGAATGCATCTCATGAATGCCTTTATTTGTTCACTGTCTGACTCCTCCACTAGGATGTAGGTTCCAGGAGAGCCATGCTGTTGTCTGACACATTCACTGCTGGATCCAGCTCCTGGCACAGGGCAGGTGTTCAATGCATATTTACAGAATGCATGTCCAAATCAATGAATTTTTGTGCCTATGTACACGCCTAGACCACACCTCATGGTTTCTTCTCCACAAATATTAATTAAATTATAAATCTGCATACGATGATGCATTTAGTAGAATTCAAGGTCCTTGCAAGGAGAGAATTATGGAAAAGAATGAACTATGACAGTGGTGATAAGATAAATTACCTAAAAACAGACATGTGGGAATGAATGGCCACATTTCTCCTCCACTTTTGCTCATTTCCCTTTTCCTTTTCTTGCGGTAAAACCATAATATTGGGCTGGTAGCAGCCCGGCTGTTGCCATAACAACAGACTTTGTGGACACAAACTTTCAGCCTCGATGAAACCACATGATGGAGAAAGAATTGTTTGGCCAAGGCCTCTTGGAAATAATTATAAAGATGACAGAAGAAAGAATTAGCCAGGTAAATTGGTTTTGAACAAGTTCATCTTCCTATTAAGATAAGAAAATAGAAGATAAAGCTGAATCACACTTAAGAATATAACTCTGTGGTAGAATGTCACACAAAGTCAAAAAAAATTTTTTTTTCATTTTGTAAGGAGACAAAGTCAAATATAATCTGATCTGGAAGAAATAGTACCCTTCAGGCATTTTGGTCACTTCTAATTCACATTGAAACTAAACTGGTCTGGCTTTGCCTGCATTTCAATATGTTTTTATGCAATAGAAGAGTACTTGAAAATTGTAGGTAAATCAAATGTCTAAAAATCAAACTGAAATTAAAGTGTACTAGATGGCTTGGTTTTTAAAGGAACTTTGGAAAAAGCCTCTGTAAAGAAAAATAATTCCTTTGTTATAGGACTAGACATTCCTTCATGTGTAGATATTGTGATTTTCGCATAATAGATATTTTAAAGACAAATTCTCCCAGTGACCAAATCAGCATATTTAACTGGTTATTTTCAAATGGCATCATTTTTCTGAGTCTCAGTTTGTCCACCGAAAGTGAGAAAATGATGGTTTGCCAGCCCTCAACCTCACCATTTGACCAGCTTGGATTTTGAAAGTTCTCTGAATTCATTTCTTAAAATGCAAACACAAATCAAATACCGCCATGGTTTGCCAGATTCGCTGTTTGTTTTTTTCCACGGATTCCTCCTTCCCTGCGTTTCTTCTTTATCATTGTCAAACACAGAGCTGAACTTTGCTACTTGTGGGTCAATGTAGGACTTCTGATTTCTGCTACTCGGGGGCTCTGTTTCCTTGCTTCAACCTGGGAAACTAAACAACAATAACAAAAATTTTATTTAAACTAAGATGAACTCCCCAGGCAAGGGCAACGAAATCAGAAATAAACAAATGAGACTGCATCAAACTAAAAAGCTTTTGCCCAGGGAAGAAAACCATCAAGAAAATGAAAAGATAACCTACTGAATGGGAGAAGATATTTATAAATGATATATCCAATCGGAGGTTAATGTTCAAAATATAAAAAGAACTCATACAACTAAACATCAAAAAAACAAGCAATTAGATTTAAAAAATGAGCAGAGGAGCTAAACTGACCTTTCTCAGGGAAGACCTACAGAGAGACAATAGACAAAGGAGAAGATGTTCAACATCACTAAGCCTCAGGAAAATCCAAATCAAAACCACAGTGATATAAGAATGGCTATTATCAAAAAGACAACAAATAACAAATGTTGGCAACGATGGGGTGAAAAAGGGACCCTCATGCACTGTGGTGGGATTGTAAAGTGGTGCAGCTACTATGGAAAGCAGTATGGAGGTTCTTCAAAAAATTAAAAATAGAACTATCATACAACCCAGCAATTCCACTTCTGAGTATTTATCTGAAGAAAATGGTAACACTAATTTGAAAAGATACATGCACCCCTATGTTCACTGAACGCTATTTACAATAGCCAAGATACAGAAGCAACCTAGGTGTCCATCGATAGATGATTTGATAAGATGTGATATATATATTTATACAATGGAATGTTAGCTGTAAAAATTAATTAAATCTGGCTCTTCATGACAACATGGATGGACCTAGAGGGCACTATGCTAAGTGAAATAAGTTAGACAGAAAGATTAATAACATGATTTCACTTACATGCGGAATCAAAAACAAAACAAACGAGCAACAAAACAAAACTGAAACAGACTCATAGATACAGAGAACAGATGGATGGTCACCAGATGGGAGAAGGGGTCGGGGGGAAGGTGAAAAAGGTGAAAAGGATTAATAAGTACAAACTTCCAGTTATAAAATAAATAAGCCACACGGATGTGAAGTACAGCATAGGGAATGTAGTCGATATTGTAATAACTTTGTATGGTGAAAATGGTTACTAGATTTATCATGACGATCACTTCATAAGGTATAAAAATGTCAAATCACTATGCTATGCACCTGAAACTAATATTGTATGTCAACTACAATTTAATCTTTTTAATTGTCTATCCAAAGGCCAAAAGTCAATAAATAAACATACTAAGATGAAGTCTTCTCTAGGCATCATTTTAGGATTATTGGAGAATCAGATTATAGAAATAAAATAAATATATAACCACTTAAGGCATCTGTATTACCTAATTAAAGTCTATTTGGACAAGATGTCAATTAAAGAAGTAACTCACACATGGGTGTGTCCAAACAGTGACTCGTTCGTTCCTTTGTCTGCTTCCAGGAAGGCTCATTGCTTAGCTCAGCAGTGGGACAATTATAAATTCCTGCATATGTTTACATTATATTAAGTTGGCTTTGCCAAATTCTAAAATGATAATGCAGAATGATTACCATTTCTATAAAAATATTCAAGGTTTATCTGTGTATGTCTCCCATTTTTCTAATACCTCTTTCCTTCTGACTGTACCTCATTAGTTTTATACCAGTCATGTAGCAAGGTATATACCCTGAAAGTTGGGTTTGTTTTATTCCAATAGCTATTTATTTGGATCTAGCAGTGTACTTAGCACCAAGGATAAAAGAGAAAGAGTTACAGAAACCTACAATCTAATTGGAAAAAGGAGTCAGGCTCAGGAATAGTGAAGTTGAATTAAGCAACGGCTGATAGATGTGAAGATGGCGGGACAGGCTGTGAGTCAAAAATCTGAATTTCAGAAGTGATGGGGTTAATAGTGGTGTAGAGACTTAGGAGGTGAAAGAACCTGAGTTAGATCTTTAAAAATGAGAAGAATGTGGCCAGTCAGGAATGAGAAAAGTTTTCTAGATTAGAAGACTCATAAGAAGACCCAATTCTGTCCACCATTTACCATCTCGGGGTATTGCTGAGTATCCTACCGAACCCCCAGCGCTAACAAGTGCTCATCGCCTCTCTGGTCTTGATAACCTAGTCTGTCCTTCTGATATCCCACCTTCACTCAGGATCCTCTTCCTCCATGCGTCTTCCACCATGCCTCGTAAAACAAAGCTATGCCCACGTCATTTCCATGCCCAAAACTCCTCAATGGCTCCAACACCCAAAAAGATCGAACAACTCCACAAGATTGATTTATAACTCCTAGAAAAATGTTTTCTTTGCTTTTTATCCCTCATCTTGTTTTGCTTCATCTCTCACATGGCAGAGGACAGGAAATGTCCATCATTCTCTTTCTCTCTTCCCAAATTCCCAGATGCTTTCTCAAACATTCAGTCGATTCTGATACCCTGCCTCTTCCTCTCAGCTGTTGGCAGTTATCATTTTCCACTCAGGAATAAATCGCTGCCCTTCCCAATGTCATCTCAGGTGGACTTCCAGACCTTTCCAAACAGCCTTCTCCATCCATCAGCTTAATTTGCACAACCAAAGCAGGCAAAGGGACCCAAAACCTCCCATAGACAGTGGGTGAGGAGAAGGACTATGAAAACATTTAAAATTTTTCCTGTGGAATATATTATCTCATTAAATATCCCCAAGGGCCTTTTCAGTTATGACAGACAAAAACATGGACCCAGGCCCATGTCAAGAAGGGAAGTAGGGCTTATAACCTCGGTCTGTTTGCCTTTAGAGCTCAGGGTCCCATCCATGAAAGTGCACTGTCTGCTTTTGTGCCTTGTGTAAAATAGATATCCAAAAATCCTTCGAGAGAAAACGCTAAAGAGAGGCCTGGTATTTCCAAGACTATGAAACAGCACATGCACTGAACAGCTATGTGAATTTTTTAGCATGACCGTGAGGCTATCAGACAAGTAAAGAAGCAGCCCAGGAGTCCTGCCTTCGCAGCTTCCTCAGACAACTTGAACAGCTTTAGAAACTTTTCACTTAAGGAAATTAGAGGCTTAATACCAGCAACACTGAATGTTTCTCAGGAGCTTGTCTTCCTAGAATCTGAGCAGCTGTGTGCAAATTAATCAGTGATTTGCAGGCTACACAGAGCCGAGCTAGGGGAAACAGCTGGGCATATTTATAAAAGTTTGTCAGGGATGTACCAGCATGTTCAGAGATACCTTCTTCGTTAAGTGTCATTTTGCTGGCAAAGAAAAGGAGAAAGCGAGACAGATCCTGCCGGTGTCTGGAGGATTAATGAAAGCCTGGCAGAAATCTGAAGCTGAATATCTCTTCTCGTTCTAATTTAGGCGGAGATTTATGTGAGAGGGTCTGGGGAGCCAAAACGCATCAGGCACAGTGCTGATCGGTGACTCGTGGCATTCAATTTTCAGTAAGTGCTGCCAGCTGCCCTGCGGAAGAGCTGTGACACCAGCCGGGGGTCTGATGTGAAGTATCGTGGCCAAGCCAGCCGCTTTTCTGCCTGTCCCTCCCGTGGTGACCCATGGCTTCCTCCCTCTCTGCTTCTAGCCCTCACCCAAATTATTTAGAAAAAGAATGAAAGAAAAGATGCCAGAGAATGAATTCACCGTGGGTCTAAGTGTGTCTAACGTGTCGTGACTCACTTTTTTATCTTTTAATACATATGGAGAAAGAACAGACAATGAAAGAAAGAAATCAACGCACACACTAAGAGGAGTGAGAAAACTGTTCTGGAAAAACTAGTTGGCCAGCAAGAATAATCAACCTACTTTTGGAGACCAACGGTTCTGTTTGAAACTCATTTGCTCACTTAATTTGACCTATTCGTGTGTCTTTGTTAAGACCCCAGATGTTCCCAGGCCCCTTTCTGTTACCTAACAAGATCTTTTGTGATACCTGAATCAGCTCACATTTAATAAACAGTTCCTAACATTTGCTTAGAATTCAACTGTAAAGCCCTGTAAACTGATTTAAAATTCCATTTTGCTGGTGAACTCAACATTTTGCATGTATCAATTATTGAAAGATTAAATTTAGGATCCAATGGGATGTTAGCAAGTAACTAGCCTAAGCCCAGGTGAGAAACCTAAAGTATGAAAGGTGGAGTGACTTCCAAGTCTCATCACTGGATGATAGAACAGAATTTGAGCTCCTCCAGTCCAAGGCACAAGATGGACAAGAAATCCTTTGTAGACAAGAAGCTGAGAAAGAGATTAATTAATTATCTGAACCAGAGGGAAATCAAGAAATACAGTTCTACCCCAGACCTGCAAACAGCGTTGTCAGAGTAATTACAAGATACCTAGTTAAATGTGAAGGACATATAAACAACAAATAATTTTGAGCATAAGTATATCCCGTGCAATATTTGGGAGATACTTATACTCAAAAATTATTTGTTGTTTTATCTGACATTCACGTTTCACTGGGCATCTTATATTTTTGTGTTTTAAATCTGGCAACACTACCTATAAAGAAGGAAAATGAAAAGCACCATATCTAGGTCTCTGGAACTGTGTCTTTCTATTTTCCAAACTTAAGGTTTCACATTCGTTTTCTACAAAAGTTTGCCAGAATTCATTGGGGGATCGCTTATGTAAAGTTGAGTTTAAAGGTGTTGTGCAATTACTAGGTTTTTTGTCATATACGAATGTGTATACAAATATTTTTAATGCATTCCTGTGTGAGTTAGGAATGCATTTACCTGAAATTAATATCCAATTCAACTTAAAGAATGGTTTACCTTCTCACAGGACAGGAAAGTTAGAGATGGATTGTTGAGGGCTTTGATTCACTGATTCCACAATATCAAGGCCAACACTTGTGCTACTCACCAGATCTTTCTTTTGTGATAGAAAGATGGCTGTTTCATATTTACATTCTGGCAGAAAGAAAGAGGAAAGGTCCGAGCTCTGTTTGTCCTTTAGTTTAGGAAAGCAAATCTTCTCCAAGAATAACCTAGTCCATCCTGGTCTCTTGGATACTCCTAGCTACAAGGGGAACAAGAAAGGAAACAGCAGGATTTCACGAAAGGCTCAGACCAATCATGATCCATCACTGAAACTGGACATGTTGCTGCCTGAACAAAATCAAGATCTTCTTTATAGGAGAGTCTTCACAATTCTTTATCTTGAAATATAATTTGATCTTCATCTTATCAGAGACCTTTGTACCCCTCACCATCCTGGACTGCACCAGAACTTAAACACTGTAAACAATGCCAACTACAGAGGGACCATGCCATTATATTTTGGGGGAGATCCAGTGCCTAGCCCAGAGTGTGACTTACAAGTACTGAAGAAGTATTTGTTGCTGTCTGAGAAGATGAATGAAAAAAATTTGAATGAGATAAATAACAAAAGAGGAGTTTTAGTGTCATGACGTCCATCGATGACCTACTGACCATAGGACCCTAATGGTAATTTTTTTTTAACTTAAAAAAGTTTTATTGCGTTTTACTTTATAGCTTAATAATGAAGACATACTCTATTACTATTACTACTACTAATCCTAATAATATTATAGAACTCTATTACTACAGTAAAGATAGTAACACAGAAAATATTCTTGTTATACCATATGACAGTAAAAACGCAGAAGTCTCCTCTTAAGTTTCTCCAGCCTGTTCCTTCCCCGCAGGGAACCACGCCCACTGTCGGCTTCACCACGGTTCTGTGCGTGTCCCTCACAGCTTTTTTCTGCTTGCTGACATTCCTCTGTGGACACAAATAGACTTTTTTTTTTTATGGTTTTGGTTTGATTGTATGGAAATTCACATAAATGCAAATCGCACCACTTCGGGGTTGTTTGTTTTGTTTTGTTTTATCTAACAATAAGTTCTGCAGTTCGTTCCAGGTCAGCACAGGCGTATCTCATTTCATTGTGTTTCCCTTTATCACGCTTTCCAGATGGTGCATTTTTTACAAACCGAAGTCAAGACCCTCCACCAGGAAAAAGATTACAACTCACTTTATTGTGATACTCACTTCATTGCCGTGGTCTGGAACCAAACGCACAATATTTCTGAGGTATGCCTGCACATAGAGATCCTCCTTGCTTTATTTCAGACATTCCTAGTGGGAATATTTCATATAAAACTAGCTCTTGAGCATTTGTAGGATCCTTTCGCATATATCACTTCATCGGAACTTCACTCCATAGATCATTATCCACATGTTGCATAGGTAAAGAATCTAAAGTTCAGAAAAGTTGTCAAGGTCAAAGGTAAAACCCAGGTCCAGCTTCTCCCATCCCACTGCCCTATTCCAAGTGTCCTTGCCTCCAAACACACACTAGATTTGCCCTGTGGCCATGGGCCCTGCATTCATCACTAGGACATTATTGCTTAGACGAGCTTCTGTAATCTTTAATACCCAAATGTATAACCTCCTGATCTAAGTTAATTGGAAAAGAGGAAGGAAGAAGAGACAAGGTCATGGGAGAAAGAGAGAACTAAGGAAGAGGTGTCTGGTATCAGGCTTAGGGAGAATTAAAACCATAAGAGATTCTTTCTGGTAAATTTTTCACATATAAAACTGAAAAAAAAAGAAAAGAAAAAGGAGTTGTGAGGTTTTAACCTGTTTTAACAAAGCTGGGGTGCAGTCCTTGGAGTCAGCCTAGAAACTCAACACTTGAATCTGACCTGGGGGTCAGAGGACAGACACTTCCCAGAAGAGAAGAGCCGTCCTCTCTTCCTGCCTCCAGTTCCAAACACACTACTCCACACCAACACAGAGCCAGACCCCAAGTGAAAGCTGGCGATATGCTCACCCGGTAGATTTGGATTTCCTCAGATACTTTGAAGGGCACTGTTACATGTGCTTCCAAACATCACAAAAACAATTCGGAATGCCTCTTCCAAAGGGCCATAAGAAGAAATCAATATGTTCTGATTTTCTCCTCCGTTAAACTCTCAATGACTGAAACAGTAGTGTAGCGGAGAGTTTAGCAGCTCAGCAACCACATTCTTCTTTGAGATTATTTAGGTGCCTTGTTTAGGTTCCTACTGGTAGAGCATTAGGGTTTTAATGGGTTCAAAAATGCACTAATAATCAGCAAAAATAAATAGAGCACTCACATAAGTATGAAGATATTTGTGGAATCACCTGGCAAAATAGCTTCCCTCTTAGTGACTAAATGCCACAGTGCTATTAAAGTTAATACATAAGAGAGACTGTTGAGTGCAAGGGTGCCATGAAATCGGTGAGCAAGGATTTCAGAGGCACTCAATATTTCACAGCTGAGAGACAGACCACATTATAGGTGAGAAAGAGAGAAGCTCTCCAAGACTCAGTCGTCATTGAACCCTCTTTCCCTGCTCCAATCCATTGGCAAATCTCATTGGGTCAATTGTCAAAATCATCAGGAGTCCATATACTTTTCTCCATTTCCATGGTTATGGCCACAGTACAGTCCCTGCTGACATCATCCAAGACCTAGATCCCTGTGAGTCCCAGGCTGGGTCTCACTCCTTCTGCTCACTTTCAATGTACTCTGTACAAGGCAGTAAGTCATGCCACTCACTGGCTTAAAATCTTCTCATCTACTTTTGTTTCCTGTGGTTGCCAAGCACTGCGACTGGATGGCTTAAAATGGCAGGACTTTATCGTCTCATAGTTCTGGAGGCTGGAAGTCTGAAACTGAGTTGTCAGCAGGGCCTCGAACACTGTAGGAGAATTCTTCCTTGCCTCTTTTGGCTTCTGGAGTTTTGCTGGCAATCTTTGGCTTTCCTAGGCCTGTAGGTGCATCACTCCAATTCTCCATCTTCACGTGGTGTTGACCCCATGTCTTCATTTATCTTCTATCTATGCATATCTGTCTCTGTATCCAAACTTCCCCTTTTTATAAGGACGCAGGTCATTTTGGTTTAGGGCCTACACTGCAATCTTCTTTTTAATTTGATTAATCTGTAAAGATCTATGTCCAAATAAGGTCGCATTCTGAGGTCCTGGGGGCTGGGATTTCAATATATCTGACTGGGGAGATACAATTCAACCCATAACAGTAACCTAGAACACACATCGAGAGCCTTACTTGGTTGACAAGTCCTATGGAATCTGACCCCTAACTGCCCCCTGAACTCACTTCACTGCACCCTGGCCCAATGGCCTCTTTGATGTCCCACAAGCCTATGGAGCTCTTCGCTGCCTTTGCACATGTGACCACTTCTACCTGAAAGACGCTCCCCTCGGTCTTTACATGGCTGGCCCCTTCTTACTAAATAAGGTAGTCCCTCATCTATCATCTCGGCAGAAGCGTATCTGGGCTTTGTGAAACGTATATAATTTATGGGACGCCCTTCAAGGACAGTATACAGTTGCATGTTCAAACAGGTCTAAGGCTTTGAAGGGGCCCAAGGAGCACCTTGGTCCAAAGAAATCCCCACCACATGCTTTCAATAGTTACCTCCTTCCTCTCACACCTGTAACTATCACTGGAATTACAATGATATGAAATTATCTTACAAATATATTTACTATTTTTTTTTACACATTGTCTCCTCACATCAGAAAAGGCCTGTTGGTGTTTACCAGTAGGCCTAAGTCCTACCCTAGTTCCTTGCAGAGAGCTGGCCCTCTGTGAATATTTATTGAATTCAGAAATGGATGAATGAGTGAATAATAAGAATATCAATGACTATCAGTCATGTAGTGCTCCCTTTGTTCCAGGTTTACCCTATTATTATCCTTCCTCTTACAGGTGCTCCTGACTGTCTGCCAGTAAATGGCAAAGCCAGGGACTTGGAGCCGGCACTCTGGTTCCAGACTTCACATATCTAACCTGGACACTATACTGCCAGAGGCAGAGGAAGTTCATTTGACTGACTCAGTGTTCATCACAATGTCCTAGAGAGAGCAAATAGGAGATTCCCATTTCATGGGGATAAGGATTCGCCAGAGGAAAGTGAATTAACTTACCCTTCACACCATGTACATGGAAAAGAAAAGAAACTTGCAAAGTCTTTGTCCCTCGGTTCCCATAGGATGATGGAGACCCTCCATGCAACCCAACTGTACAGAATCATCCCACCCACTTTCCAGACTCCTTCTCGCTTAAGACTTCAATATATGATGAACTAGGAAAAGAACTGGTGCTCAAATTTAAGTCAAATACACAACCTAATAGGAGCCTTTTGTGACCTGCCCAAGGGCTCAGAAATATGGGAGACTTTGCTGCCATGATTTATTTGCTTCTCTTTCTGAGTGGGTATTTTGCACACACATATAAAAATGATAATAGCTGGGAAGACTTATTCTTCAAGTATGCTCTCCTCCACTGACCCACTGAATTCCATTCACATCATTTCTTACCCACTGAGTTTTAGAGGAGAAAAAATATTCAGTTCTTAAATTAAAAAATAAAGGGTTTTGCATTCCTCCTGACTTCGTGCAAACTCTTCTTGACTTCTCATTGATAAACCTGACAGCTTCTGTCTGTTTAGGTTCTTGACATCATAAATAAAGCAGAAGGAGAAGTCCAGCATAGTAGCAGCAGACGATCAACTTTATTGGAAGTGAGTAGAAAAGATAACAGGGCAACGCTGATGAGAGGAAAAGGGAAAGTACATATGTTTAAGCAAAACTCCCCATAAAAAAGAAACGTCCCTGTGGAGTCTTTCTTTGAAATAAACTAGCAGAAGACCATCCCATTCAGAGCCACTTTGCTGCCAGTTTAGCTCCGCTCTGTTTTGTAACCTTTCTCTAATCTATAACGACCTAGGATCTCAAATGGCTGGAATGGAGCACACTCTGCCACCACCATCAGGGCAACGGGTGAATTTTATTCTCGCATAACCACAGTCTCAGAAGTGATATCAGAAAGATGAAGTGAAATGTGTGAGACCCAGTCCGCCTCAGGTGTCTATTTCCTGATGTTAATGATGAGAAAAAAAAAAGAAAAACACCATTGGTCAATAAGCGATGCCTGGTTTTTGTTTAACTAAGAGGAGCAGAGGAAGGGAGAAAGGTAACATGAGCCCTTCTCCTTTGCTTCAATTAGAATTTCATCCTTTTGCTGAGGTTTTCTTCTACCAACCATCTTGTAGAAATACTTACTAGCTACCCACACTTACACTCCAAATTTACAACATACCATCGGAGAAGGTGCAGAAAAGGAGAAAAAATGTTTTTCCTTTCAAATAGTTGTAATATGTTCCTGGTGATAAAGGAGATTTTGCTTTATGTGGTAATTATTTCTCATTGTTGGAATGGAATGGTACTTAAGAACATAGGATAGACTCACTTATTTTAGGCTCGAGCTTTCATTAGCTCACTGAAACCATAGCTGAGACCTGTGGACTGCCCAAGCTCAGCAACCTGTTCTTGTCTGGCCTGGAATCCACACAGATTATAACCAAGGCCCTGGTCCGGGTTTGGAATACATTCAACCTAGAAGGATGCACACCAGGGACCTTAGTTACTGGTGTGGCAATGAATTTGATAGAAAACTTTCTACTCTGAGACCAGGGCCCAGATACCTCAAAGAGGTTCCATAATAAGGTCACTTGTACTATCCCTCATGCCACTTGCTAAGACTGTGCCACCTCGATAAGTATTGACAGAGCAGGCTAACACGATGCCTGGCTTTAGGTGGAGGCAGCATCCTCTCTCCACTATCAATAATTATACAGTGCTGTGGTTTCCCACACATTTGGGATTGTTGAGTATTTCAACCCACGCTTGAACTGGGCCCCAAGACTGGTCAACATACCCCTGGACCCATCAGGCCTAGAATGCTGTCCCTTGACACTCTGGTAGTATGTCTTATACAGTCAAGTCACTGCCTGTTAAACACCAAAGCAAAGCAGAAAATGGTGCTTTGATTAGCAGCATTTTTCTTGTAAGCTCTCCAGAGTCACAAACTGCTGGAACCATCCTCTCTTCTAAAGAGTAGTTTCCTTGAAATCTGGGATTCTTTGCTCCCCCGCCCCCATATTTCCAAACTCTAACAAGCAAGACTTCAATAAATGCTTATTCTTTCGTTCATTCAGAAAAACGTCCCTTGACCTCCTACTATTTCCTAGGATACAATGGTAACCAAAACAGATAAAAATCTTACTCTGTTGGTCAGAATTTAGGAACCAATCTCAATATGAACTGAAGAGTTATATAAACCAGTCATGACAATCTGCCACAAGAATTAAGAAATAAGATAGAGGACAGTGAATGAATGATTGAATAAAGGTGCAAACTCTCACTTTCCAAGGGCTTGCCAGCCAGCCCAGAGTGTGAATTGAAATCTCAAACAGAAGGAAAGAGTTCATGTTTTTACTTCAGTACTTTAATTCCCAGGCACCAGAATACGCGTGGAGAATCCTCTTACTAAATTAAACGCACATGCACTGTTCTTGCTCCGAAACTCTCCAAAAAATAAACAGCACTCCAAAACCACTGATATGATTCCTTGTGCATATGAGGGAAGAACAGGTATTAAATTTCCTATCAAACCATTTTCTTTCTACTAAATCGATATCTTGCAAAAGCTTCCACCGATATAACTTTTTTTTTTTGACAAAATGCTACGAATGAAATCTACTTTGAGGCATTTAATATGAAACGAACAGTTTCAAATAGCTTTACACATGTTGAAAGTTTAAAAAGTTGTTTGTTAACTACTTTAGTTATAATTCATTTAAAAATCCCATTATGTTTGGTTACACAAGAGTGACTTTAATATACTTAAAGATGCAGTATTCCTTAGCTGTGACATATTTATAGTCTGAACATTAGAAGGTTTATAAAATAAGGCTATATTTTCACAGTGTCAAACATCCCTCAATGAAGACAATTATTCAGTCTGCCTATTGGTAATTAGGTATGAAATAATTTATGATTATAAAGATAAGTGAGCAAAAATTTTTAGAATAACTGCATATTGTATTTTATTATTAAAAGATTTCCATAATCTTCCCAGGGTTTGAGAAGTCATAAATTGCCCCGATCTGATTTCCACTGGATTTCTCTTGGAATTAATAAACATGTGGATCTAATCTGAGAGTGTGTGTCAAAAATAATGAAGGAAATGGCTTTCGTGCAAAGCTGAAAACGAAATGGGATTGACATAAGCTGACTTTGGTTTGGACAACTTCAACAATGAGCTGCCTATAGTCAACCCGCAGAGAGTCTGGCAGTTCTGAGGGAGAAAGAGCACCTTGTGTGGTCAGAAACGTAGCTTAGGTTCAAATAACTCCAGACTGCAGACCTCGTTCCCTTTGCCACATTTTTTTGACAAGGACCAAGAACACTTTCCATGTGTCATTCCCACACAGTATCTATGGCTTCCTGGGGATGCAGTTGGTTAAAGGGAATGGATAGAACAAAGACAGTCTTTTCCTCTCAGTCTCTGCCAACAGGATGACCAAATGCCCAAGACATCAGCCCATTTCTCTTATTCCTTTCCTCTTCCATTCCAAAATAACAGTGAAAGTATGGGGTTGCCATTGATTTCATTCATGCTTTATTCTATCCAACATATTTTTCCTAATAATGCCTCGATCAACATTCATTTCTTCTTCTCAACCTGAGCAAGGATTGTCTGATTTTTACTAGTGTTTTGTAGTTCCTCAAACTCCGCAAATGTTCTGTGTAAAATACTACATGCACCCTTTCAAAGTCAAAGTAAATTTCAGAAAATTTTGTAGAATAGTTTCTCCGATGCCCTCAGAAACTTTTGCAATTTCCAATAGTTTGCCAAAAACTGAGGGCTGGAACACAAAGTTAGAAATACTACAACCCCAATCTTTAGTTACCATTTCATCCCAGAGAGAGCCTCTACGGAGCCCAAGTAGAAAAATTGCTAAGCCAATTATATGTGAGTGAATCTGAACTTGCTATGCAGAAGTAGCCTCTGAAAAATCATTTCTGCCAACTAACATTCAGTGAGTATTCACAGAGCACTTGGCCCGAGGCCACAGATGGAGATTTCACCAAATGTGAAGATGTAGTTACAAACAGCAAATCTATTCAGTCATCAGAGCAGAGCTGCCTGGCTCTTCGCCTTCTTTTACAAGTGACCCCTGACATTTTCAATTCTGAAAGCTCACCAAGAAATGCACACTAGAATCAACTTTCTGATTAAAATAAATCTGAGCCTAAAACCCCCAAAAGTCTTAAATTGGGCTACCAGAACAGAAGGGTGTAGTCTGAAATGCTTGGAAACAGCATTTTTTAAAAGATTGTGCAGACCGTGCTACCAACCAGGTATACTGAGCCAAACCAAAGTGGAGGTCATAAAACAGTGTTGATGCCTAGAGGCTACATCCAGCATTCAATCTGCACTATCTAGTAGAACACGAAAGCCTTCTTGGTCTGAACAACTCCAAGAGACCATTTGGTATTTATTCTAATATGTTCTTTTATTGATCTTCCTTCCATCAGGCAATACACAAAAACAACCTCCAGTATCATGGTTCAGAACCAACCTATGAAAACAAGCAACCGGGGTCTCGATGCATTTCTTCTAAATAGAGGTGGCTTACACATATCAGACACACAATCAAGACTTTTCAATGAATTAAGTATTTTTGTCATTCTCTCTCAGTTTCTTTGCTCAAAGTTCCTCGCATTTGAAGATATGAAGCAAAAGTAAGATCTCAGCGATATGGAGGAAAACAGAATGCTGAGATAGAAGAAACTCAAGATATGTAATCCAACTCAGCTTGCTACACAATAACCCCATCCACAAGCACATTCTTCAGGGTTTGGCCGAACATTTCTAAAGAAAGAAAACTCACTTTTTTAAAGAGTGGGCCATTCTTTTGCTGGATATCTCTAATTATTTTAAAGCTTCTTGTATATTTACATAGATTGAGCCTGAACACCAGTAATTTCTCAACTTGACTCTCATTATGACCCTTTAAAACAGAATATGTCAACTCTTCTACACAGGCCTCCAAATATTTGAAGACAGCTATGAAGTCTTTCCCAAATTTCATTTTCTCCAAGGAAAATCATTCCATTTCCTTCGATCGTTCAATATGGTTTTCACATCCTTCATCTTCCTAGTCACCATCCAGATAGGTAACAATAGTCTCAAAATGCAGCACCCAAAACTGAAATCCATACTCTACACATATCCTTATGGTACCATGGCAATTGGCAGGATTTCTCCATGCAGGGTTAATGTTATGAAACACCTTTTAAATTAGCCAAAGCAGGGGTGCACGTTTTCTGTTTGCTTTATGTTTCCTACTTAATTTACAATGTGGGCCACCAGCCATTAGGGAGGTGTGGGGAATGTGATTGTTGCCAGTAATTGACCATTCCCTAGTTCAGGAGGTACGTAAAACTCTAATGCAACATTATTCTTAAACCCGCAGGATATGTAACAAGAACAATAAAGGGACGCATTTACAATATCTACTTTCTTTTTTAAAAAAAGATGCACAATGAAAATATCCATCTTCATTTTATCTCACACAATGATGTACAAAGTAACTACCTTAAAATTCAATTCCTATGTGAAGTATTAAGAGAAGAATTTACCATAATCTTGCATTCACACATTCCCACAGAATACTAACTGCTGAAATGACTTATTAATGCCTCAGTGTCATAGAGCTAGATGACTTTGGGCCTTACAATATTGACTTCCATAGCAACCTATTGTCCTTGAACTCATATTTGTTGAATTGTACGTCTGCAAATAGAGCTGTGCCACACCTAGAAAAATAAGCGTTCAATCACCAAGCAGCTCCAGTAAGGAGATCACACAAGATCCTCAAAGCTGAAGTGGTTTGGCCCCACATCCAGAGCAATCTACCTGCAGGACTTTTATCTACAAAAATAAGATGAGAACCTGGCTGGGGAACTATGAGCTCAAAATTGCTATTAAACTTCTGGGTTAAATGTGGCTTAGGAATGGAATCAGGATTGCTGGTACAGAATGGCAGGGGTTAGGACTGGGGATAATCAAGGCTGAGGCGAGCCAAGCAATGACGAGAATAGCCATGACAACAGTTATAGATAATAACTAATATCACTGAGGATCTACCATGTTTTAGTTCCTCTGTCAAGTGAACTGATGCTTCATTTGCAGCATCAGTTCATCACATTGAATCCTCTGTGAGAAAGGATTTTGAAGGGAAAAAGTGTTCATCTTTGGAATATGAAGGTCGTCATTACAAATACTGTAAAATGTATAGAGTTTATAAAGATGGTTGTAGTGACACATTACCATATGTCCCTAAACTAAATGGCCTTATAATCCTATGTTTTGTGAACTTCTGGTTCTGTTTTGTATTTGTTCTGTCTCCCTCAAAGAGGTCACTTCTTGGCACGCTTGGGGTCTTGACCTCTGGTAGTCCATTTCTTTCCATTACTTCTCTGCTATGGACAAAGAAGCCAGACAGCCAAGACTAATAGAATTATTTAGCTAATGGGAAAGCCTCTGAGAACATCTCTCCATTGAGTAAGCATGTGAGAATTAATATCTAAACAGCTTAATATCTATACTAACAGCTCAGATTCCCCTTTATTCTTCTATGTTTTTGTTGTGTAGAGACATGGGCCAGGAGTCCTGTGGATGCATTGCTTATTCTTAAAGGCAGCTGATTGTTTCAGAAGTAGCAATCTTATTCAATCATATTCTTTAAACGAAAGGGCTATTAAGAGACTCCTTCTAATGGAAATTGTTGAATGCCTACTCACCTGCACCTCTGCTGAAGAATTCAACTGTATTGTCAAGGCTAGTGTTTCTCATTTTTTTGTTTCACATTGAGACATATTTTTAATTACAATTTTTGGATGAAATGATGAATTGGCACTTATAAAATGTAACGTACACTTAGATTAAACAGCAAAAGCAGGTGTTAATTTCATTAGGAAATAACAAATTAGAAAAAGTAAATCATTTTCTAAACTACTACAAACATAGGTTGAAATTATGACAAACTGCTACCTTGAATAGATGATGTGCATTAGTTTAACTGGCAGTTGCTAAATTTTGCTTTATGCAATAAGTTGCTGAAATATCGTGCATAAATCTATCAAATGCTTCTCAGGCAACACTTTTTGGGGGTTTGACATGCCATTATTTAATGGAGATTGCGGCCAATATAAGAACGAGCCTGCACAAGTGTGTAGCAAAGTTCACTAGGTGCTTATCTGTGGTAGACATACTCCAGGGAGATACCAAATGAATCACACCTTGTACAATCCCACTGCTTGTATGTGAACATGACCTGTGACTTAATTCTAACAGCAGAATACAGGATAAAGATAAAGGAATTTCACAGAAGTCATTGGGTCCATAATTGGATGACTTTGAGTTCATCAAAAGGGAGATTATCCTGGGTGGGCGTGAAGTAATCAGAGGGTTGAAAAAGGTTCAGACCTTTCCTGGAGTTAAGACTCAAAGCAGCAGAGACTCCTTCTCTGTTGCCAGTTTAAAGAAGTAAGTAGCCATGAATCTATGGTCACAAGGCAATGAACTTGGCCAATAACTTGAGAGAGCTTTGAAGAGGATCCTTCCCTAATTGAGATTCCAGATGAGAATGAAGGCCCACTGATGCCTTGATTTCAGCCTAGTGAGATCCTGGGCAGAGAACCCAACTAATCTATGCCTAGACTTCTGATCCACAGAAACTGTACAATAACAAATGGGTAGTGTTTTAAGACACTAAATTCATGGTGATTTGTTACACAGCAATAGAAAATGAATGCATTATCTAATCGTGTTTCCCTTTTTGTAGTGCAATTTATATTTCTAGCTGAAACATTGCTGCACAGCTGAAAACTACATGTCCCACACTTATCTGAAGCAGGTATGGACATCAGTTAATTTGGTGTACAACTGAGTTCTGATCAGGGAGACTTAAGTGTAAATGATGTTGGAACATTCCAGTAGCATTTGTAGTGAGAATCTGCACGCTCCTTCGTCCCTTCATTTTGCTGCATAAAATGAGTTTTTGATGGCTGGATCTCCAGTACCCATATTAAACCATGAGTGTGCGAGCTTCATGCTAGGAGGAACAGTGAACTGACAGAAGTCTGGATTATAGGTAATCTCATGGAGCTACAAAACTAGCTCTGTAATACTACCTCTGGGCTTCTTTTATGTAAGAGAGAAACAAACTTCTGTTTAAGCCACTGTTCTCAGAATCTGTATTACTCACAGCAGAATCTAATTCTAAAATATTTTTATTTAAAAATATATACATATATTTGAAGCAAATTAATATAAATACAAAGTAGCATCGTTGATTTTGGTTCAACTATTAGCAGCATCTTATAAAGAACTAGTAAATGCATCATGCTGGTCCAAATGCTGACATGAACTAACATAGCTAATAAAAATGAGGCCCTTTATTAAAAAGTAACCTAGAGTCAATATGTAATAGAGGCAGTATATAAAAATACACAGGTTGGCCCATGCCTTTATAATACTAAAACACCTAATTCTGTCCATAACTGAAAATAGTTATTTGAAAATAGTAGTGCTTTGGGGCAGTTAAATTCAGCAATTTTGTGAACACAACTGGGCAATCTTAGGCATGTAGAGATTGGTCGGCCACAAATATCTATGATTTTAGGGCTCTACGAAGGCCTCAGTGTCCAAAACCATCATTGTGTATTTGCATATCAGGCTGGCTGTTGCCTGAAAGCTTACCAATCAGACTCCCGTTCTTTCATTTTAAGTTCTCTGCTCCTAGTTAATTGTAAGTCTCCACCACACAGACATCACTGTGAATGTGTGTGCTATGTCTAGGTGGGAACGGCTGAGTAAGAGAGGAAGAGAAAGGCACAGTGGCAAGGAAGCTCAAGCTCACAGGTTCATGGTGGTGAGCATGGAGTGGGAAGAAGGATCATCAGAGATAAACAGTGCCTGCTTCACCATGTTCACCAAGCCATGACTCCTTTCAATAAACGCTTAATTGAAAAGTCCCAGGCACTGAAGGTAGAGTGATCAAAAAGACCCTGCCTTCAGGCTACATCCTCTACAACTTCTAGGCTGGTGCCTTTTAGGTCTACTGAATTTGAGAGCAAGAGGCAAATGAGTGACTCTGTAGATTTCAAAAAAAAACTCTAAATTTCAAAAGGAAGTCCCCAAATTGTTGGTCAGTTGATTAGTTAGTTCAATCGAGAAGATCCCAACTATACGTCTAAGTAGGTAAAATTTTTAATACTAGTAAGGGAATAGCTGAGGTTGTCCACATATGCCAGCAAAAGCATCTCTTTCTGGCTCTTGACCAAGTCTAAGAAAGTTTATCCTGACAGAATTTGAAGGAGATTATTATACCTGCTTATATTGAAAAAGACTACTCGACCATAAATGTTACATTACTATAAGATGCTATAATGTTCTGCAATGCAGTCTACCGCACACTCCTACCTGGACAGTGGCATATTTCATAATTATATACATCCATGATGGAGATGAGCATTTATATGCTAATCACCATAATATGGGCAGCTACAGCCTTTTACTAGGCCATGAGGCTTTTAATAATAACCCAAAAAAAAAGCCACTGGGGCACAATATATCACCAAAAAGGGTGTTTGGCTGGCTTAGATTTTCAAAAAAATAGTCTTCTCTCACATTTTAAGTAATAGCAGAGTACACGCTGTCCCTTTGCATCAAGAAAAGAAAAAAAAGAAAAACGAATGAGTGTTTGGGTAGTATAAGTAAACATACAAGTAAAAGGGAACTGGCAAGTTTCCTTTCATATTTGACATCACCCTTGTCAGAAAACACAGAGCCCTGTGTGCCAGGGGGACAAATGTCACCGTAAGCAGTAAATAACTACAGAAACAGGTGCTTAGGAGAAAAATTATTATTGTGAGACTAAGAAATCTTGGTCTAACAGAGTACTCAATAATAAAGAACAGAAGAGGAATAGTAGTTTCTTATATCAAGAACTGTTCATAATAACTCTAGTGACGTCAATAGTTATTGATAAATAATATTTATTGAGTGCTAGTCATCCTAAGTGCTTTACGTATGTTTCTCATTTAATTTTCATACACATATTATCTCTTCAGTGCTACTACTGACCCATTTTTATAGTTGGGTAAACTGATACTTAAAGAGATACAGTAACTTGCCCCAAATCAGTAAGTGGCAGATTTGAGTTTTTGGCCCATTTCTGTGTGACGCTAATGCCCACGGTCCCGTTTCACTGAGGTGGAAAGAGGGCCATTCCCTTCAGTGGGCCACAGACCACTGTGCAGTGGAGCCACTCTGTGGGCCCAGGCTGGTCACCAGGGGATGAGCACAGCACCTGCGGGAACAGTGAGGGGCGCTGGCATCCCAGAAAGTGGGATTTTGAGAGACATGACTGCCTCAAATTGCTGTGGCCAGTGAACCTCAAAAGCAGATCAGAGCTGAAGATAACAAGTTAACATGTATGGAGAAGCTCCTGGGAACCACGGGACTGGCTGAGGGAGGCTAGGCTGAGGGGTCCCTGGGGTCCTGCAGCTGTGCAGGTGTGTGTGTGGAGGTGGGGGGTAAACGGGCCAGCAGAACTGAGAGCATGTAGCCTCATATCTACCAATATGAGGGTGTTTGCTTTATACCTGCCTGTGATTCAGTAAAACTAGGTAGACCCTTGACTGCGTGCCTACGCTCTTCACGTCAGAGAGATAGCTAAAGTGCTTTTTCATTCCTACCCTCCGGGAGGTTCCATATAAATATAAATGGCTGACAGTCATGCCTGCCAACCGAAGCATAGCCAGAGTAAAGGCTCCTCTGCATCTTTAGCGATCCATTCTGGAGACATGAGAAACATTGCCGAAAGGGTAACAGCAAACATCACCTTGGTAATTAGGGGGAAATGTGCTATGAAAAAAAAAAAAGTGATTTCTTTCTTTACTTCTATCTTAAAGCTCTTAGATTTGTGGTTTCTCTCTTATGTTCAGCTGGTGCATATTCCGCTTCTGACCTCTCATGCCAGGCAGGGGAGAGATGGCTCTCTGTCAGGAATGGGGTTGGCACTCGTGGACTTAGCATCTGCTTTTAAATTACAACCAGCCAAATGTCCTTCTGCTGAGCTCAGCCGCAGCTAAATTCTTTGACTAATTTCACAGCTCCCTTAAAATCCTTAAAGCGATGCTGAAGTTAAGAGAGGAGAATAGGGGAGGGAAGGAGAGAGAAGAGCAGAGCATCTGGCCAGAAAGAGCCTTCAAATAAATACATTGTGACTCATCCGATTCAGAACTAACGTTTCAATCAAGTTAACTTTACTAGAGGTCGCAGGCTATCCTTTACCTTGAATAGGATCCATTCTACAAGGAATGCTACCATTCTTGTATCTCACTACACAAGTCAATTGCATTGATCCTGCAAAAAAGATGTACGTTGCTTTTGATATGCGAAAATAGGAAAGAATGAAAGGCAAATCATTTCACCCAAACTAAAGTTTTTGCATAATTTATGCTTAGTGACATAGTTCAGCAGAGGACAGCTCCAGGGATCCTATTTTGAGGAATTACTCTTTAAAGATAAGCTGAGCTTTATGGAATTGTCAAAAAATATTGGGGGAAAATCATTTTGAGGGACTTATGAACACTAGAGTTGAGATACCGCCCAGAGCCTCCGGTACTAAGCCTGCTTTCTATATGGCCATAACAGACTGTGACACCTTCCACATCCTGAGAGTTTGGTTCGAAAAACATTATCTTTAAAAAATGCTTTAAATCAGAAATATATAATATTTTAGTGTAAATTATTTTAAAAGGGATATAAACCTAGACTAAAACAAGGCACTGGCATAGCAAGGATAGATTTCCCAGGGTGAGGAGACTCGGACACACATGTCGCATGGCATGTCAGCAGCTACAGTGATGCTGTTTTAGACCCATTTGTCATCTGTAGCCCCTAATCCGGGCAGAGGGCATTTTAGACTGGGTAGGCTCTTTGCATTTTTTAAAGTACTCCCATGACCTCTCTAAAAACATTGTTGCTTTCAGACAACAGCTCAAGGTCCCACGCATTGCCTGCTTCCCCTGCTCCACAATCTAGTGAGGATTTGACCCCTCAAATCTCTGTTTCTGTGGGTGGAGAACCAGCAAGGAGACCAGACCCCTTGATGCTAAAAGGGCTCATCAGATTGTCTGACAGGGCTGGATGATTCCAGAGGCAGCTGGGCCAATCTTCATATCTGAGTAAAAAAGTCTTCTCAAGGGCTGGGTTCACGTCGTTGTCTCATTTAACTCTGCTGAGCCGTTTTTGGTGGTTTCAGTGTTGGAGACTTTTCATGGATCCCCTTCCATTGGGGCTACTAGACTTTGCTAAGGATCAGAGGTTTGCTAAGGATAAGTCTACAGGTAGGCTCTTCTAGGATGTGTTTTGTTTGGTCTACACAATGTTTTCCGACAAGTGTAACGTCAATGCCAAGGTTTATAACCGGGAGGATTTCATTAGGTAACTGCACTGTGAAGCACGGGGCTTGGATTCTGATCGTCATGCGCAGTTCGGCTTGAATCGGCCGGAGCCTAAAGCTGTCTCTTGAGGCAGGGCGAGCACATCCCAGTTTCCCCAAACACTCCTCAGACCCAGGGGACTCTGTCAGCTTTGTTACCGTTGCAGGCACCAGTGATGGCACAAATAGAATCGTGTGCTGTAAGTGTATGGAACACAAACTAGCATAACCGAGGGCCTCCGCCCAGAGTCCAGACGTCTGTTACCAGTACCCACAAGGGTTAAGCCAGGTTGAGAGTCCAAGAAGGAAGGCACTGGGGAGATCTAATGCAGTTACAGAGAAGGAGGTAGGAAAAAAGGAAGCCTGGCATAATTCCATGAATAAGCCTGGCATAATTCCAGGCAGTCTGGTGTGTGCTTCCCATGATATTATAAATAAATTCCCAGTACTATTTAGCCATGTCAATCATCTGTTAATTAATATCATGGTCTCATATTATTAACTTTTCTATATATAGAACTTATTAATGCAATGAGTTTATAAGCAGTGTCATGTGTGTGTGAGAGAGGCAGTCTATTAAAAGAAAATATATACTACCAAAAACCCACCTAAAAAAAATTGGGGAAGTTTAATAAAAATTCAAGAGGCCAATTTCCAGATTCGTTTAGTGATAAGATCTACACACATACACACATACACACACACACACACACATTCATTTCACCATCAGGAATCTAGAGAACAAATTTAACTCTGCATTCTAATAGAGTGATTTCTTAACGAATGGAGAAAAAGTCTCTCATCAATGACATGGTAATTCCAGGTCACAGCAGCATATTCCGTGCTTTTCTTGACTGCCTTGTGATCTTCTGGGTTAGCTTTCCAGCATTTCTGATTTGGGGGGTTGGTAGAGAGTGGAAGAGGAATCAAGTTGAATAAATTTATAAGGCAGAGGAGAAAGTCACAGGAGGCCTGAAGTTACTTCCCGTCTAATAAAGCCACGAGTAACAGAGAAAGACACACATCGATTTGTTCTTGTACCAACTAGAAAAAGAGCAGATCAAACGAGGAAAGCATCCAGAGCCCCTCTGCTCCTCTCTGAGGGTGCCATCCAGGCCATTCCTTGGGACCCAGCCCTGATGCTGCAGGGAGACAGCAGCCGTGGCCAGTGAAGGCTCCCATACCAGGGCCCTGGGGAGGCGTCCCTAAGCCCTCCCTTCCAGCGCCTCCTCCACACAGATGATTCAGTTTAGGCCTGGGAGCCGGGAGCAGAATTTTGTTCGAGGCCCAAAGGCCATAATCATACACTGAAAGTAAACCATAGGCGGTTGGCAGATAAAATAATGTTAATAATTAAGGCTCATACAGCTCTGCACACGTTAACTAATGATGTCTTACAATGCCCCAGAGGCCAGTAAAGTAGTTACAATCTCCACTTTATTATTCATTTATTTATCCCAGAGATACTTACTCAGTACTTATTATGTAGACCGGACTGTGGGGATGGGAGATAAATAAGTCCTGTCTTAGGTGGAAGGACTTCGCAGTCCAACGTAGCGGGAGGGGCTCGTCCTGCAGCACTGGCCCCTGGAGAGGTGAGGGGCATGCCCAACCTCTGGTGTGTAACGTGTTCTTCTCCTCAGCCCACACAGATGCACACACGCGCGCACACACACACACGCACACACACACAGATCCTGAAGCAGCAATGAGAACTTGATCTTAAAGTTGGGAAGGAAGGGGACGCTGTCTTCTGACATGTTTTCCCTCCTTGAACTTAAACTCATTCTCTGAATCCCGGTTCAAGCAAAACCTTTTCTGCATTTCCCATCAACTCAGGTTAGATTTTTGTCCTTCTGTGCTCTTATTTCACTCGGACCCTGGATAATGTGGTGCCCATTTTCCACTGAGTTGCATGCCGGAAATGGATTGTTTGTTTTTTAATTCCAGCAGTAAAGAGTACTGGCACAGAATAAACACTGGCACAGAATAAACTGCCAAATAAACATTTGCTAAGTTGAAGAGCCTGTGAGGTATTACCAAGCTCGGGAGACAACAGATGTACCTGGGCTGATCTGAGGACCTCAGGGGTAGGCAGGTTTCATGAATGAAGGGCTACCGTCTCTTTAAAAAAAACATCACTTTCCTCACCTTTCAAACATGCAGAATCTCTCTAATAGGGCATAATGCTTTCAGTAAATATTACCAGAGGATTTTAGAGGTAAAAAGCCAATACACGAGGACACATAAGTGTAAGTGAATGTACTCGGAGCTGATTTGAATAGGAAAGGGATTAGAAAAGAGGATTCTAAGTATCGAATAAACTTACACGTGAGTAAATGGCAGGCAGATGAGGTTGCTGTCACCTGAGGAAGGAGAGCACCCGTGCTAGAGAACCTAAGAGCTCTCCCCTAAACCAGCCAAGAGACCCTCAGCCCATGCACTGGGGCAAGGACCTTGCTCTAGGCAATGGTCATGTCTAAACTTTACTCTTCCTTCCCTCAAAAAATGTTCATTGGACACTAACTTTAAGCCAGACCATGCTCTGAATATTGTCACGTGCATCAGACCACCTCCCAGAGAAAAGGAAATCTCCACTAACCCAAACAGAAGAAGAGCTTGTCTAGGAAGCGGGACTAGATATGGCTACACTCAACTCTGCTGTGCTACACACAGTCTGCTCTTTCCTGTCCCTCCACCACCCACCCACTTCATTATCCTCTTCTCCCTCTCCTCTAAAGCTCAGGTGGAATGAGAGCACCCCTCTCTGCCCCCCTTGAATCCCTAAACACATCCTTCTACTCTTGATCACCTTCAACTGCATTACAATGACATAGCCATCTCTCTCTCCCACTAGACTCTTTGAATCTGCATTTCATTCACAACATAGCACTTGGCATGCAGTAAACATTTGAGCCATCCTCCTGAATAAATGAGCTCACATTTGCACGCACGTATCTTGAACAATTGGCAGGACTTCAGGGAAAGATATGCAACAGGGAGGTGGTATGCAGAACTCGAATTTAGCCCTGGAAATCAAATTTGGGGAGTCATCAGGACTGAGGTGATGGCTGCATTTGGGGGGATGGTAAAACTGCGAAAAGAGATAGAAAAGACCCATGACAGAAGAAGCCAACTGACTAGCCAGTGGGAGAAGAATCAATAGATTGCAGTGTCTTGAAAAGACAAAGAGGAAAAGGCTTCAAGATAGACTGTACAGTCCAACGTGGTGACATTCTGTAAAGAAGCTGGGTAAGGTGGGGACTTTTTTGCATAAGCTAGATTGTAGAGAACTAAGAAACAAAGTAGACAAATGGTGATTGTGGACTATTCTTCCCAGGAATACAGTAAAGTCAAGAACAGATATAGGCTGAAACAAAGGAAAAGTAGCAGTAATTTTGAAGATGTTTTTGAATGAGCACATTGTAAGTTGAAGAGGAGGAGGAGAAATCAACAAAGCAGAAGAAGCAAATGGCCCAAGGTCCCAGAGGAGGTGGAAAGAGATGAAATCCAGAGCTGAGGGCTAATGCTGAATGAGTTGGGATTTCTCTGGGGCAGAGGCTACAAACATTTTTGAGGCAGCAGGAGGTAACTCTACTTGATGGGGAAGCAGTGTGTTCAGTGGTTAAAGCAGAAACTTTTGGCTTCAAATCCCAGCTCTGCCAGCAATCATCTGTGATGTCCCAAGTAAGTGTCCTTGCACATAATTTTCATCATATGTACAATGAGAATTATGGTAGTACCTATGTCATTGGGTTGTCATGACAACTGATGACAACTATCCTTTCAGCCTCCAAGATAAACTGGATGTCCAAGATAAGCTAGTCAAAGAAAAGGGACAGGTTGGGAGTCAGAGTTGCAAAGAGATAAGGATCTGCTGGAGGGCAGAGGTCAGGCAGTTCCAAATGACAATGATGAATTGGAGAGACACAGCAGTGAGCCCTAAATGCTTCCAATGGCCCTTGGCAGGTGGTGTGGTAGACAGAATAATGCCCCTTCCCTCAAAATGTTCACATCATAATCTCTGGAACCTGTAATTTAGCCAGTACTGGTGCTTCAATTAATCACCTTCTGTTTCTGTAAATAGCCCTAAATGAAAGAATCGAACTATTATATGTTACCTTAGTAGCAAAAGGAACTTTGCGGATGTGATAAACTAAGGATCTTGAGATGGGGACTTTATCCTGGATTATCAGGTAGAACCCAATGTAATCTTAAGGGTCTTATAAAAGGGAAGCAGGAGGGTCAGAATGAGAAAACTACATGTGATGAAGGAAGCGGACATTGGAGTGATGCTCTTTGAAGACAGAGAAAGGGGCCTTGAGTCAAAGAAAGAAGGCAGCTTCTAGAAGCTCAAAAAGGCAAGGGAACAGATCCTTCCTGAAGTTTCCGGTAGGAGTAAAGCCCTGACGACACCTTGATTTCAGCTTCATAAGATTCATTTTGAATTTTTAATTTCCAAATATGTAAAAGAAGACATCGGTGTTGTTTTAAGTCTGTAGTAATTTGTTTCAGAAGCAACAGGAACCTAAGACAGGTGGAGACCCATGGGGCTGGCTCAGCTGAAGAGTCAGAGGCACAGATCTAAGCCAGGGAAGCATAAGGCCCAGGAATCGATCTTTGTGTATATTAAGACCTGTACCATTACACCACTCTGTTATTTCTCATACTATGTCCCCCTTCAAATCCAGGTGGTGAAATTGAAGCTAAATGGAACAACTCATAAGGAAATAAACTTTGAAATTCAAGGCAAAACAATAACAGACATTTTCCATTTACTTAGGCAGAACCCAGCAACTTGTCAGTGAAGCAAGATATTACAATTAAACACTAAATTAAATGGTGGCATTGCTTTATTCTTGAAAGCTTGATAAAGCCACACTTATCTCATTGCTAAACACACCAGGGAGCTACAGAGGATAAAAATTTGGCCCAATCTCCCAACTAGAAGATAGGCAGCCCAGGATGATACAATGTGGATTTCATAGAACTTAAATATGAAAATGTTCAGAGTCTAGGATGTCAAAATTTTGAAAAGTTGCCAAGTAAGATTACAATTTCATAAATAAAAGGCCTCTTGCCTCTAGGCCGGCCATTGAGCGGAGTACCGCCATTATCACACAGCAGAGCACATATCACATGGGACATCGCTGGGCCTCAAGTAGATTGTGAGGTAGAAACCCTATTTGGTAAATGAGGAAACTGAGGCTCAGAGGGTAAAATGATGAACTGAAGGCAGAGGCACACTCTGTGATTTCTTGACTGACTCTGTGTTTTTTTTTTCCCCATCAAGCTGCCTCACTGGAAGAGATGTCAAAACAAGGTCTGCAGTACATACCTAGCAGCCCTATAAAAAGAAACAATGATCCTTGAGCAACAAGTTTCTAAAGAATTCTCCTTCATTTCCCTCCTGCTTTGCTCTGCAGGGCATAATACCTTTTGCCATGTATTGTGCTAATGGATCAAAGAAGGAAAGATCTGCAGTTATCACTTGAGGTTTCCTGGTTCTATGAGTAACCTTTTAAAGCTTATGGGACTGACATGTCACAAGTAGATTCTTCAGAGGATTTTTCCTAAAGCTTGATTCTATGTAAATATGGTATTTTGTCATCATGGAGTTGCTAGTAGCCCTTGCGAAACAATCTTTATTGAATTAGAAGTTTACATTTATTAATAAGAACCAATGGTCATAGGTAGAAGAATAAGCAAGAACAACTACATTCACCTCCCTCGTTTTACAAACAGGAAGCTGCAGCTATTGCTCCCATACTTATGGCTTCCAAGTTGCTTTCAGATTCTGGAACTTGGATCTCCAGAACTGGAGGGAGGAAGAGGTGGTTCAGGAATGCAGCCATTTGCTGTTCTGCATAAATTTAGACGTGGGGAGTGATGTGGAGTCAGAAGGTGCTTTTGAAAATAGTGGGGGATCGAAACACAGTTAATAGGCCAGCCTACCCACTATCAATTCATCAACCCACCCTCAGTTCTAGTTTGACCCATCCACAATATAATGTACACAGTGATTCAGAGCACAGCCTTTGGAGTCACTTATATCTGGGAACAAATTATGACCCTGTCACTTAACGGTGCTTTGACCACGGATAAATCACTTCATCTTTCTGTGTCTTCTTTTCCTAGTCTATAAAATGGGGATAAAAAGGCTTATTTATCAGAGTAGTTAGGATTTCAAATAACAAATCTAAAGTACTTATTCCACACTTGATATTAAATAAATATTGAATATAATTATTGTTACCTCTATGTTTTGTGATACTTTTACGTATGAACATATCCATATATTGGAACTCAATACAATCTCTAACAATGTGCAAATATATGTTTAGCAAAGATAAAATAGAGTTAAAGAAATACTATACACTTATTTGAGATTAATGAAATCGTATAATTTCTCTAGAGGAAATGACTCACAGTATGCCTCCTTCGGTAATGTATTATTAATGATAATTTCCTTGAAATACATTACTGAGTGGGTTCAGAAGAGAGTGAGAACGAGAATTTATCCAGTGCCGGCGCTTCAATTAATCACCTTCTGTTTCTGTAAATAGCCGTAAGTGAAAGAATCAAACTATTATGTTTTGTAGATGAATGATCAGCAAATGCTCAGAAACTCATCCGTCATGGTCTAGTTTTGCTGCCTGACAAGAATAATGAAGCCAACGTATTCTGAATTCATACAGTCTGGGATGCAGTCCACATAACGTCCACATCTAACTAGGGTGGAACCAGGAGAGAGATTGAGAGCCTCCCCAGCTTGGCAGTGGGCAGAAGGCTTTATGATCTGTCCCTCCCGGATACAAGAGGTGAAAACCATATGCACAGGGTTCCAAGAGGAAGCTAATTGTGCAGCTTTTTCTTGCAATGGAGATGTTTTTCTCACCAGGAGTAGACTCTTTCAGACAAGTCTGTTCTTATTATTCACCATGCCAAAGATATTTCAAAAAGGCTGGGTTTAAGAGTTGAGGTTCTTTTGGTTTCTTTTGTAGTAGCAAATAAGAAACCTAACCCTTAATTATTTTATATATTGACTTTAAATAAAACACAGGTATATAAGAAATATTTCAATTCTACATGGAGATTTTTTTTTAAGAGGGGGGAATAGAAGCATTATACTTTTTATTATGGTTATATTGAAGGTGATAGTAATGTGGTTTTCTATGGGCAGAGTTTTGTTTATTTAAATGAAGAATACCATGTACAAGAATCTAAAAGGATGTCTTACATACCTTAAAATAAAAGAAATAAAATCACAAAGATAAAAAGAAATAGGTTGGTATTTGTGAACACTGATATGGAGCAGGTCAGCAAAACAACAAATTTATTAGTAAATGTAGCCCCAGACTGTATTATGTTTCTGTGAAAACTAATATCAGCCCTGCATTTTAGTTCACAAACACCATGAACTAAAAAGTAGCCTACAATACAAAGTGAGTTGAGCTAATTCCCACATATTAAATGATGACAAAGCAAATGCATCAGAAAAAAATGGATCCAAAGGAAATAGCAAAACCCAGTAAATTTCAGTGACTTCTTATGTAAACAATATAGATTATACCCAGTATAGACAGCCACAGTAATTCTATTTAAAATGCCAGTTGTAGCTGTGACTTTTATCATGGCCACATTCTGCCAACCAGGGGATGCTTCTACAATATCGTTCTCTGCTCTAGTAAATTACACTTGTCGATTGATTTTCTATCTACATGTCCTATTTCTTTCTCCAAATGCACTTCTAAATTTTGATAATATTTAAATCTGTTTTAGAGTTAAGCGAGTAATTAAATAACTTAGGAAATAATTCCAGTGTGAGTTTTGATTTCTGGAAATTCAATAGAAATAAAAGAAACAGACTGAAAAATCCTTCTGCCATTGGGTATATGATCATTTGGTTTCAGAAAGATTCAATTTTTGCAATGAATTGACTCAGATGAGCTGAGTTGATTTTTCTAGAGCTCATTTTCCATAAAAGTCTGTAGCAACCTTACCAGCAGCAGAACATGAAGCTATTAAATAAAAAAAAAAAGAAGTAAAACACTTTTTTATTGTATATTTTATCACAAAGACACAAACACGAAGTATGCTATGTTGTGCCTCTGTGATAAATCTACAATAAAGTGTTTTACTGCTTTTTGTCTTCGCATCTTATGTCCTGTAAATGTACTCAATAGAACTTTGAGAGCTTTGCTTTATCTCTCCCTCTCCCACCTTCCTCCTGACTTTTCCATGAAGAAGCCAAAAAATTCTTGTTAAGCTCTCTAAATCTAATGAGCATTGGTTGCCACGTGGCACAGCCCCAGGTGGCTCTAAGTGAATGGTGCCCTGGAGTTGTGTGGCAAGGAGTTATCACCTGACATCAAAGAGCCTGGGAAAATCCAAATGACAATATAGGAGTGCAGATCGACCTCATTCCGTCCAGGTTTGATTTCTATGGATATATATGAGGAAGCCCGTTCTTTTTTTACTTAAACCATGTCTGACTTTCGATTTAGCAGGCTGGTTTTGTAAACAAAAATGAAATATTTTAAGTGGTATCTGATTCTCATTAACTCCTCAAAATTCAAAAACCCACACTTTTACCAAAATTCTCTGTTTTTCCTGACAATTCAGTTATCTGAATAAGTCTAGTATGAATCCATCTTCCTTTTTTCTGGATATAATTGGACAAATAGTTTGTGCACCCCGGGCTTACCTAGAGTGTCATATTTCTGAATAATGCTTTTTAAACCAGGCATAACAAGCCCATATTAAAGAACAAAGATTAATTTCCAATGTGGAGTCAATGACTGCATGGCCCTCCCATGAAAATCAGCTCAGAACATGCATAGAGAACCCCAGTCCCAGAGGTGGTAAGAAAGGTCATCTCCAGGCAAGCCAAGGACCTTACCAACTTTGGGAGAACTCACAGAGAAGAATTCATCCAAATTTATAGAAATCAGAATCTAGTGGAATGCCTTGGACATGGATTTCCAGCCTTTGGATAGAAGACTAAATAATATGGGCCTTTAATAGTCCAATATGAGATTCATTATGGAAATTTCCACTCAGAATTAATTCTCAGTAGATGCTCAGTGCGATACAGCTCCAGATTCGCAAAGCAAACTCGAGGAGGCCTACGTGTTTCAGTAACACTCTTGCTGTATCTTTATAGACAGTCAGGCTGAACATGAGACCAGCCTTTCTGTGGGAATCAAGAATAATCCTTGAAGAATATTTATAATCACCAGGGGTGGAAGAGAGACTCTCAGCAAAACTATTCCGATCTTGGAAATAAGCAAAAGAGGTTACTGGCCATTGTGTCTATGCCGCCCCAGGCTTGACTTGCTATCATTGGGATTATTTTATGGTTCCATTAGGCCATAAGTTAACTTGTAGATTTTTACAGATAGAGATGATGATAATTTCTGGTCAATGAAACAGAAAACCCCAATGGTTCTGTTAATAGTCCTGTGAGATATTAATCACTTTTGACTCTAACTTGGTAATCTTATCCTAAATATATGTATAACTTCTTGAATGCCCTTAGGACCACTTTTAGCATCTTATTGGTTCACTCATTAATTAAATGAGTTAAATAAAATCTACATGTATGCATGAGAACCATGCTTTTGTCCTTTTGAAAATTGTAATTTAACATTTAAATACATTTAAAGTTGAATTTCACTAAATATAAGTCTTAAAACTATAAAAAGAATCTGGGCTCTCAATGCAAAGATTTAGGTTTGAATCTAGGCACCAGCAATAAGTTTTATTTTTAATACATTTTTTTAGAAGAATTTTAGATTTACAGAAAAGTTGCGAAGGTAGAACAAAGTCGCCATATACTCCACACAATTTTTCCTAGAGTTAACCCCTTACATTACCATGATACATTTGTTACAACTAAGGAACTAATGTTGGTATAATATTACCAACTAAACTCGAAACTTTATTCAGGTTTCACTAGTTTTTACTCAATGTCCTTTTTCTGCTCCAATATTCCATCCAAACTACCCCATTATATTTAGTCACCATGTCTCTTTAGCCTCCACTGCTCTGTGACAATTTCTCAGACTTTCCTTGTTTCTGATGACCTTGACAGTTTTGAGGAATCTTCATCAGGTATTTTTCAGAATGCATCTTAACTTGGGCATCTCTGATATTTTTCCCAGGATTATACTACAATTATGGGTTTTGAGGTGGATGACCACAGAAGTGCCAATCTCATCCTCTCATATCAAGGGTATATGCTATCAACATGACCTATCAGTGATGATGTTAAAACCTCAATCTCATAGCTGAGACAGTGCTTGTCAGTTTTCTCCACTGTACTGTTACTTTTCCCAACTTTCTAAACTCTTACTCTTTGGACCAGAGCACCATCCAATAGTGATAGGGGAGAGGGAAGATTTAACTGAACTTCCTGTAGGAAAGAGTATCTACATATATAGTTGGAATTCTCTATATAGGAGATTTTCCTCTTCCCTTCCATTTATTTATGTATTTAATTGTCTATTTTTATTAGTATGGGCTTGTTAATATTTATTCTGTGCTCTGGGTTAAAGTTAATATTACATTATTTCATTGCTTAATTGCCCCACCTTTGGCCATTGGGAACTCTTTCAGATCGGTGCCTGTGTCCCTTTGAAATGTCTCATCTTTCATTTTTTGAGTACAGCAAGTTTCTAACTGTGAACCTCAGGTTTTTCACCTGTAGTAGTAGAGGGACAGTAGAGCTGAAGTTTCAATACTGTTATGAGGAATTATAACAAACAAGAATGATAATAATAATAGTTTCATTTACCTAGCACTTATTATGAACTAGGGACTATTCTGAGTACTTAACAATATTAAGTCATTCTAAAAAAATTAATGTTCATCAAGTGCCTCGCCCAGTATCTGTCACTTAACACATACTCAAAAAATGAGACTTCTCATCAAGGGTGACACAGATTTCAAGTAGGTTGCATCTAGTGTAGCGCAAAGAGGTGCCTTCACTGGCGATTCATACCAGACAGCCACCTGCAAATGACACGGGGAAAGCAGAAGTCCATGTTCCACATTCTTTCTGATTATTCAGCCTCTACTCAGAGGCCTGCCCTCTCATTGACAGTTTCGTTAGGTGATATGTCATTATTGGTGTAGTCAGCATCCTCCAGGCACCAGAGCAACTAACCTTGGTAACCTTGATGCTTTGGTCCTTATTAGGGATTTTGTGTCTGACTGCAAGTTCAGCCTACAGCCCACAAGCATTTGGAAATAACAGTGGCTGAGTTAGGTGGCTTCTTCCTCCATCTTCCCCAAGACTTTCATTTTTAAGAGATGTTTTTCTTTGAGGCTTTTGTTTTAAGGAAATTTTTATATTAGATGCTTAACAGCCAGAAACATTATAAAAAAAGAAATCTTCTTCTCAACACGAAAACTTTGTTGAATGGT
Source organism: Pteropus medius (assembly GCF_902729225.1). NCBI lineage: Eukaryota > Metazoa > Chordata > Mammalia > Chiroptera > Pteropodidae > Pteropus > Pteropus medius. The sequence goes on from NW_024349797.1 coordinate 12,374,435, forward strand.
GAAGGTGATTCCACCGATCTAGAGCAAACGCTCTCATTAAATCATCCATCATCTTTATAAGGGATGAAATTAGAAGACTCGGGACTAATAGGTGCAGTCATAGCCTCATTATTTAAGTAACAAATATTAACAAAGGTATTTATACCACCTAGTGTCTGAGGTGAATAAAATAAAAAATGAACATGTCTGCTAAGCCCTATAAAATTCACCTAAAGCAATACATGCCTTTGGCAGAAAACTTAAAAGCAATGTACAGAAAGAGATAAAATTAAATTATTTGCTGTATTCCAACACAGAAGTAACAGCAAGGAGGCTGTCAAATCAGAAATGCTAGAGGCTCCCTTTGCTCAGGTGGAGCCTGCAAAATTACACAGGGGATTTCAAAAGAAAACTCGGAGGTAACATGTGAACCAAAAATGATTTATTCTTTTCAATAAGCCCTTTGTAGATGAGGAAATAGGATTCAGGCCTGGTTTAGAATAAGAGTCTACAAAAAAACTCAGACCTTAGTTCTGCAAAATGAGGAAGATAATCATAGGAGAAGGAGAAACAGAGAAGGCATTGAAGACTTAGAGACAAGAAAATACAGAGATTCCTTAGGACAACTCTCCTTACCTCCATTTTCCATCCCCAGCTCTGCTACTGGCTGCTACCTGCTCTGCCCTTGGCAACACATGCACCTGCAACAGGTCTGTTACAAAATAAAATATTAACCAATATCAGCATCTCTTTCTGCTACTACATTTTGAAAAAAAGAAAGCCCAGTAGTGTGTTTCTGGAACCTATCAAAAGAAGATTGTGCAGCATCACTTTGGAGCAGGCAGGAAGGGACAAAGAAAAGAGGTCCTTTCATAGGAGACAAGGCCACTTTCAGAACAGTGGGAGGGTTGGAGTATCAGACAGTAGGGCTGAGGATGAGGAGTTTCATGACAGTGAAGAGCCAGGCCTCTCTTGCATGTATTAACATAGCCTTCACTGGAATGCTTTCAGGGGCTGGAACAAAAGATGAAATCACTTGTGCAAATGTGTAGGGTGAGTTATTTCTATGTGGTCCTTACTCTCAACAATAGTAGCCAGAAATATAAGGAGCACTAATATAAAGGAAGAGCAACCTAGACAAGGATCCAGCAACAGCACTTGTTCTCAACACCTTATACGCCCAAGATTAGCATACCTCCCACACAGAAAGAAAGAATCCCAGTAATGACTGAGATTCACCACCAGCCTGGTGATAAGCAGCCAAGAGCAGAATAAAATTGATTTAGAGTAATAAAGAATGTGACATTTCTTGCACATTAGAGTTATGAACTGAAAAATCATAAGATAATCTTTATACAATATACTGTTTCACATTGGAATTATACAATTTACAACTTCCCATTTTCCTGGAGGCAGCCACCAGGGAAACAGGGAAGGAGAAAAGGGGCCCATGACTCTTCTCAGACACACCCGCCCGCCTTGCTCCCTTGCGGTTCAGCTCTCACTTGGGATGTGCATAGTGGAACTAAAGCAACTCAACTATATTCCTGATGGGAATGTGCTCTCAGCATCAGTGGGTGATGGCCAATTCCAATGCTAAAATGCATTCTAACAATGTTTATTCAGATGTTCACTCATTGTGCATCTCCGGTGTGCCAGATGCTGTACCAGATAGTGACATTGCACAAGCACTCCCTAAGTGTTCGGTCCAGTGAGGGAGGCAGGTATTTAAACAAAGAACTCCGATCCGACATGTGCTAACTGTGCAACAGCAGCTTGATATACTGGGGAGAGATCAAGTTTCCATAGTCTGGCAGACTCGGCCTCAAGCCTTGTCTCCTCCACTCACCAGTTATGTACTTTTAATTAAGTCCTTTAACTTACTTCTCTAGACTGTAGTTTCTGCATCTGTAAAATAATAACAATGCCTGCCTTATAGAGTTGTTGTGATGATTAAATAAAACAAAAGGGATAGCTAATATTTACTAAATGATCATTAGGTATGAATCTAAGAATACACATTTCTATAATGTGTTTAAACCACATAATATCCTATGAGGTACTTATTACTATCATCCTTGTTATACAAATGAGGAAACTGAGGCATAGAGAGATTAAGAGATTTGTCCAAGATCAAACAATTTGGTAAATAATAGAGCAATAAATATGAAAGACTTAATGTATTATGAAAAAAATAATTGAAATAAATTGGAAGTGGTTTCATAGACATGTAAACAAAAATCTCATAATAAACCAAAGAAAAGAATAACTAGTCTACTAGGTAATTTGGAAAGGGATAACATTTGAGCTGGGTCTTAAAGTGTGATTTTTTTAGGAGTTTACCAAATAAAGATAAAGAGAGGAGTAAATTTAAATAGATAGGAGTATTTACCAGTCAAGAGGTATGAAAAAGTCTGAAATAGAGTTGCAGATGAGGATCGAGAAGACCAAAGGGGCTGGAGTAGAGGACTTTCTAGATTAAGGAGGTAGAACTGAAAAGCCAGGATTTTTAACCTAAGTCAGTCTTACCTTATGTAACAGCCTAGGGTTGTATGCACAGTGAGAGTTCTCTAGGCAATGGGTGGCCACTGGAGTCTTTGAGCAACGGATAGATGAGAATACGTTGTTTTGTAGATAGATAACTAAGAAGAGGGGCATGACAGATAGAGGTAAAGAGGTACTAGCAGTGACAGGAAGACCAATTAGGAGACTGTTTCGAGAATCAAGGTGGGTCGTAATGATGTCTTCAATGAATGCAGCAGTAGTGGGCATGCAAAAGAAGCGGCGGAGTAAAGAGAACTCATTGAGGTAGAACTGGAAGTACTTGGTAACAAATTGGATGCATCTATTTATTTATTCAACGAATAGTAGATAAGAACATCCTAAGTGCCAGATATTATGGATAGGCGAAATAACAGCATGGAAACCAATAATAGATGTGCCAGAAATGGAAAAAAAGAATATAGCCTTCTGACAAGGGAGACTGGCACAAGCTTTTAATACAGAAGGCAAAAATTGAAGGGAAGCATAGTTGGGAAGGGAAGAGCTTGTTTGGAGACGTGTTTGACATGTCAGGTTGAGCCAAGACCAGATATATGAGTCTAAAACTGGGAAAATAGCTCAAATCCAATAATATAAATTCAGAAGTGATAGCATTTTCACAATCACATGACTTGAACATCCATTCAGTAATTTGGATTAGGCCGGGACTTGTTATCTCCATTTTGCAGGGTGTGCAGACTTTTCACGGCAATGCATCATCTTGGCATTGACATTCTTTTTGAAAAGGCAGAACCCATGATGTTCGGCACGGGGTGATGCTACCACAGAGATTCTTCTGTCAGGGAGAGCTAGAATCTCATGTTTCGTCCTTCTTCACCCCTCCACATTCATGATAAGCCCTGGAGTAAACACACCTGAAATGGATGTCCATGGAAAATGAGTTTCTCCCAAATTTAACAATTCATTGTTTTCCCTATGGGTTTTGACATTTTAGATTTGTTTACTGGGCTTCCCTGGCCCCTCTGTATATAATTAGTACTATTATTATTACAAGGATGTTGTCTGATGAAATACGCTGTGTGTCTTGCTCTCCAGAATCCTGCAATGGAATCTGAGCTTGGTAAAGAGCAGTCAACAGATTTCCCAGGAAATTAAATGCCATTTACACTGAGAGCTGAGAAGTATGTTGAATCTGACTCTGCCTTACCATGCTGACCCAGCGGAGTCACTTGCAAAAATGTATTTCCCTGTCAAATATTCCCAGAGCCAACTGGTAGATGATGCATCCACAAAAAATGTTTGCTCACTCAAACTCTGCTGAGGGCTACAAATATACTTGTCAGCATCTTGTCACACATTCTGGGTCCCAGTGTAAACTCCTCACACAACAAACATACAAAACACCTATTACTTTCATAGCACTCCTCTATGTGTTGTGAGAAATAGTAATAATAATCTCTAATATTTATTGAACACATGTATCTGGGTACCAAACACTATGTCACACGATTTGCTTACCATATTTCCTTCAATTCTCACAATATCTTTTAATATTACTTATTTTCCAGCGTTTAATAGTTTTATTTCTATATCTCCTTTACATAATATCTGGTATACACTAAATACTTGATCAATGATTTTGGAATATGTAGCGTAAATGAAAGAATAGAGTGAGGGTCACTCTTTTTTACAACAGAATATTTGTTGATCAATAATACTTTATTAATCTTCAGCCCATAGCTTATAATCAGATTGTAAATACAAACTAAGCACAAATGAAACTGCAAAAGCTTTACGAAGCAATATAATCTATAAAGGAGTGTAGATGGACCATGAGATCATGAGGAAAGGAGAGTTTGGAATTCGATAAGGACAATCAGAAAAAGTTGCATGGAGGAGAGATTCAAAAACAGCCAGATTTGTACAAAACCTCATGGAAGTGGGAAAAATTACCAGTGACCACAGTTGTCTTGTTTCTTGGCTAATGCTTACATCCCTGTGCCAGCATGCGCCCTAGAGATCAATAACTCCTTAACTGTTGTTCTCACATAATTGAAAAACTATAGGGGAACTTTTGGCCTACCTTTAAGGACGAGTCATAACTTGACAGCTCTATAGAGAGAACACTTGAATTTCTTCCAAAAATGCTAGTGCTGACACCCAGCTGCCCAGAGTAAGCCTTTCAGTAAAAACTCAATAACCTCTTTGCTATACTTCATGAAAGAGGAAAAGTGAACACTTTTTCTGACAGTTACTTAACCTCTTCACGCCAGAGTTCCTCATCAGTAAAACAGGAATGTCCTCTGTCTCTCAGAGGTATTGTGAGGAGAAACTCAAATCGCCAAACCTTCACAGCTTCCAAGTGGGAGCATTCCTGATTCTACAGTATCAGCCTCTGGAGACATTTAAGGTGATTAAAACATAGGATTATGTCCAATTCCATAAATTATAAAATCCATATTGAAGTTTCTCAACCTTGGCACCACTGATATTTTAGGCCAGTTAATTCTTTGTTGTGGAGGCTGCTCAAAGCACTGTAGAATTGTTAGCAGCATCCCTAGCTTCTACCTACTAGATGCCAGTAACATTCCCTCACTCATGACAATCAGTTGTCTCCAGACATTTCCAGATGTCCCCTGGGGGACAAAGTAGTCCTCAGTAGACAACAATTAATCTATATTAGTATAAAGTGAGATATGTGTTAGTCCTTTTTCTAGCTTTCACTGTAAATGGTAACATAGGGCATTTGGGAAAGCCACAATAAATAGAAGCAAAATGTTCAAATGAATGAATGGATGAATGAGTTACTTAGGGGAGGAGATGCTTCTATACATAAACCGACTGAAAGTAGTTAGGATGTCATCCCACATTCCATGCTAGATGTCAAGAAAAACAAATACTGCCACTATCTTCAAAGAAAGAACTAAAATGCAATGGGGCACAGAGACAGGTCCAGGACAACCAAAAACCAAGTCTAACTGTGATGACATGAGATAAGAATGCACGTTATTAGATTGTATAGTCTAATAGACCAATTAGACTCTATGTTCTCGTCCAAGTAGACACTATGTAGCATTTATCTTTGTCATGTATATAGCAACTGACACTTAATAAATGTCTTATTTCTGATAAAGAAACATCGAGGAAGTTGTCCTAAGGGTTCATCTGAGGAGAGTGGGGCCAAAAGGAGTGTCCCAGTCAGAGAGAACAGCACTCGCAAAGGTGCGGAGGAGGAAACCTGCATACTTAGCTTTGGCTGCGAAATCCTCTGCAGTCTGTGGCCCAGACACCTACAAAATCATAAAACTAGTGGATACCATTACTAAAGGACACTCTCTGTCTTCATATTTATGTAATTATCATTAATATTTAATTCAGCATAAAGAAGATAATCAATGCAATTTTGTCGAACAAAAAAAAAATGAATACACTGAACCCACAGGACTCTAGAATAAAGGATTCTACTCAAAGCACAGAGGAGGCACTTAGTTCAGCAGGTAGTAAACTGGCAGTATTCCTTACCCATAAAAGGTAACAAAAGCTAAACTATAGATAATATTAATCGGTTCAAGAATAGGACAGCATGGTATTTGAGATCACTCTGAGCAAGATTTGAACCCCACTCTGCTACTTAGTAAGCATGTGACTGATCGTGGGCAAGTCATTTATCCTCTATAGGATGTTCTCTGTTCTTGTGTCAATGGGAGTGATTATACCTCCTTTAAAGATTGCTTTGAGAATTGTGGTAGCCATTTATTATTTTGTGTGTTCATTTCCTTCCTTCTTTTGGAGAACAAATCCCCCTCCCACCCTAAATGGAAGCTGTCATTTTCATAGCTCTTTACCGGCCTCACTGGCCATCATCTTCAGTCTAGGGAGGTGAACATAACCCAAGCCAGCCCCCAGGAACTTTGAAACAGGAAGTGTGAACATTTTATAACCATAAAGATGTGTCCCAACACCATTAACAATGGCTCCAAAGAATTTGAAATTATGATTGTTCATGAATAGTGTCTGGCACTAGGTCATATATTTTATATACATGTTTATTAACTCTCAAAGTACCAGAAGAGTAAGGGATTATTAGTGTCTCTGTTTTACAAATGAGGAAATTGAGAACAGAAAAATTGATTAATTTTCCTGACTTCATCCAGCTGCTAAGTGATAGAGCTGAGAACCCTTTCAGAATAAGGTGCGTATACCATCTCCATTTACTCCTAAATGCTTCAGGTGTATTTCCTAAGAATAGGGGTTCCATGGTACAATTCATGATTTTTTAACACTGAGACAATAATATTATATAATAATAGTGCATGTTCAAATTTTACCAACTGTCCCAATAATATCCTTCATAAAAAATTTTTGATTCAGCATCCATGCAAGAGTAAACATTACATTTAAGTTGTTCTTTTTTTGCTCTCCTTTAGACAGAGAACATTTTTAAGTAGGTACATTTTTTAGGCCCAAGGCTAACTTAAATGCCGCATCTAATTTCTGGCTGTGGCCACCGTTCCCACACTCTCAGCATGATCTTAGTCTTCATTTTTCACAGGGAAGGAAAATCTATAATCTCTCTCAAAAGCAGGACCTCGCTGCATCTTAGAAGTTACTGCCCCTGAGGAAGGAGGTGGCCAAGTGAACAGGCGATACACTAAGGCAGAAGCCAGGGTAGTTGGGAGACTAAGTACACACAGGGAGATTGAGCAAATAAATACATAAATATACTAAGGATAATGCAAAGTAGTTTTTCACTGTCAGAGAAAGGAGTTACAAATATGGGAAGGAAGAAAAACAATGAATTTTTGGGAGTCTTTGGGATTAAATACAAATTGAAGGTATTGGTGTGAACTATTCATGGTAATGATAGATGATAGATAGATAGATAGATAGATAGATAGATAGATAGATAGATAGGATGATAGATAATAGGCTTGTGCGTGTGCGTGTGCGTGTGCGTGTGTGTGTTTCCCACTGTATCTTCTATTAAAGCCCAGAAGTAATGACACCTTCATGGCAGTAAGCATACCACATGCCCAGATCATGGTTTCTCAATATTATTCTCAACTTAAAGGAACCATGCCTCCTTAGAGAAATAGCTGATTCCAGGGCTGGGTCTGAGAAAGTACGAGATGAGCCTGGAATATCTAGTTGTCCAAAAAGTAAGAAAGTGCTCAAAAAAAAAAAAAAATGGCACAGAAGAACACAGAAGTCAGCTTGCAAAGGCTCTCATAGCCAATCTAAGACATTCTGAGATTAAAGATAAGAAACTAAAGTAACTATATCACATATTAAATAAAATAAAACTCCATGAGTCCTTACTGATATAAATAAATAAATAAATAAATGAGTAAATAAATGAAGAAAACAGAAAGCTCCCTCTTACAGCCAACTAAAACACATAAATAGATCGGGCAAAACACCTGTTGGCATCCATAATAACAGTAATTGATGAATAATTCTTGCCTGAAGCAAGAAGCATTCGATGGATGCTAAAACTAGTGAATAAATGTTTAATACATTAAAATATATCTATACGGTCTCAAAGCATATCCCTGAAAAATACTCTTTAAACATAAAGGAGAAACAAGTAACTTTAGCCTGAAGAGACCCAACAGAAGCCATCTTCACCAGTAACCAAAGTTAACGCTCCCAGTAAGGAACAAAGTGGGATTGTGTGCCATATGATAGGAAGCTCTGAGAGGAACACAGCAATACTTTTGTGACTTTTTTGCCAAAAATGCAAACCTGAATTTAATCGTGAAGAAATCTCACACACTACCAAGTTGACACTGCACAAAATACTGTACTCTTAAAAAGTGAGGTCAGGAAGACCATAAAAGACAGAGGGGGAGATGTAAAAAGAGACGTGAAAACTATAGTATGTGATTCCAAATTGGATCCTTTTTTAATAAAGGATTTGTTGGGACAATTAGTGACATTTGAATAAAGCCTATAAGATAAGATAATTATAATGTATCAACATTAATTTTCAGAATTTGTTGCCTGTACTATGGTTTTAAAGTGAAATCTTCAATTTTTAGGAAATGTACATTAAAGTATTTAGGATTAATGGTGTACCATGTGTGTAACTTATTCTCCAGTGGTCCAGAAAAACTAAAGTGCATGTATGTGTGTGTGTGTGCGCGAGAGAGAGCGAGAGAGAGAGAGAGATTTAAAGCAGGGGTCTGCAACCCTCGGGCCATGGACTGATATAGGTGGCCTGTTAGGAATCAGGCCGCATGGCAGAAGGTGAGCAGCAGGTGAGCTAGCAAAGCTTCATCTGTATTTGCTGCGGCTCCGCAACATTAGCATCACGGCTTCAGCTCCACCTCAGATCATCAGGCATTAGAGTCTCATAGGAGCACCAGTCCCTGGTGCCAAAAAGGTTGGGGACCACCAATTTAGAGAGAATGAGGGAGAGACTAACAAAGAAAATGTTAAAAATGTTAGTAATAATTGAGGAATCTCAGTATAGGATATGTGAAAGTAATCTTGCAAACTTTTTGGAAAGTTTATTTCTAATTTTTAAAAAATTGATGTTAGTATTAATCAAAAATGGTGGCATATTTGTGAAATAAGACTACTCGATAAAGATTCCATGATTCTTACTACAGGTATCACATTTCTATCTGAATTACATAAAAGTTTCAGAATATCTCAAACAAATACATTATTAAAATAGCAAAAACAAATAAAAAGAAAAGCAGAGAGCATATTTAATTTCAAAATTTCCTTATTTGAAGACATGTGAGTTACAGACAAAATTCTAAAAGACACTATGAAAGACAGTTGTATAAAAATGGTCATTTTTTTCTAGCTAGCCATAATATTCTTAAGAATAAAACTTAAAAGAAAAATGCATGCCAATGATTTTGACTTAGGATATTTTAAAAACCAAGTATTTTATAGCAGAGATAATGGGAATGCAGAAAATTCAATAGAGACTGGGAAATAGCCATCTTTCCAGAAGCTTACCCAGTGACCAAACTCATCAGGGAATCCCAAAAAGGAAGACATCTTCTTCAAATAAAGTGGGCTTTCTCAAGCTCAGCACTACTGACATTTTGGATTGGATAATTCTCTTTCAGGGGTGCTGTCCTGTGCATTGCAGGATGTTTGGCAACCTGGCCTCTACCCTTAGCTCCAAACGCCAGTAGCACTCCTTAAGTCTTGTATATCAAAAATATCCCCAGACATTGTCAAAGGGACCTTGGATGAGGGGAGTCAAAATCCTCCCCGGTTAAGAACTCTTGGAATAACCCAACTAATTTTCTCCAATATGTGGAAATTAACGCTCTCCCCTTTTACTTCCCTAGAGGATTTTCCATTCCCACGTCCTGGAGTACTCTCCCTTGTGCTTTTGGAGCATTTTAGGTGTAATACAGGGGGGAAAAAATTAACTCAGAGAAAGAAAAGGTAAGAGGATCTGGCAAAGTTTCAGCTGAAGTCTCTACTAATAGTATCTTCTTATCAGAGTTTGAGCTATGAAATAAGGAAAAGGTCATGAATAATAATAATTACTGCTTGCATTTGAAAAGCATTAGACACCTTAGAAGTGATTTCCTGTGCACTGCTGACTCGAATTCTGAAAGCAATTTTATGAAAAAGGCTATTATTCCCTCTATTTTAAAGATGAGGGAAGTAAGGCGTCCCAAATTTTAAGTCATGTAGCCAATAAGAAACACAACAAGGACTTGATCCAGATCTTTTTATTCCAAGTTCAGTGCTTTTCCCACAATGCTGAGCTGCCATGTGAGGCCAAAAAGAGTTATTAGTTTTATAGTAGGGGACGAAAATCCTAAACCAGTTCACGGAATTGAACTTGACAGAAAGCCTGGAAGTTCATGCTCTAGGACATTAACAATGCAGGCTGATTGCTTCCCTCAGCAGAAAGAGGTGACCTTGCAGAAATGAAGAGAGCTGCTTTCCCAATGCTCCCTGAGACTGTCATCCACACCCTGACACACACGCACACACAGAATTGCAGTATCCCTTTCAGTCTTCATAACCAATGCTTTTTATTTTTTTCCTAGTTTCTCCTTTGATTGCTCCCATATAAACCTCTTTCCTTCCCCTCCAACACTGTTCTGATGTCTCATTTTATCAGAGAAGCTTATAGTTGACAATGGGGGTGGGGAGAAGTGGCAAGAGAGTACGTTCTAAAAGCTAGTGGGTGCCAATAGCTAGGATTAAATTATGTGCCCTCACCTCCTTTATGGTTTTTTTTCCCCTCCTTTGGTTTACCTCCATAGGGTTTCTCAAAGCTGCCTTATAAAAATAAGTTGTCGACACTTAAGTTTGTGTGATGCTAAACTTACACCCTTAGCTCTCTGGTTACCAGTAATAATGAGAAAGTATATATACATATACGTGGATGTGTTTTGAGTTTGCCCAAGTGTGACAGAGGTTCTGTAATGCTTGGATGGGAGCCTTATTCCTGTCTGCATGGTTCATTCCTGCTTTCCAGTGGTATTTAGAAGATCTGTTTGGCTAAGGGTTTTATCTTCATGCAGTGGTATTTGAGCCTGACTGGCTGAGCTATCACTGCTTGTCAAAACTTCTCCCCCACTTCCTCTACCCTCAGATAAATCAAGTGATGTGATAAGCAAATGACGTGTTAACTGAGTCCCCCGCCCACAAATGTCCTTGTGAAAAATGGCAGGCAGTTTTCTCCAACTAAGAAAATAGGGTGCCAGCATTAAGAATGGATTTAACATGAACACATAGATTTGGGGAAGGTTAAATTACCATCAAACTCTCATCCTGGAGGAATTGCAGGGGATTTTTTTTCTTCTCAGTTCTTTGGAAGAGTATGTGATGATCTAAAAGAAACCCATTTAACAAAATAGAATGCAATTCAATAGTGATTCAAAGCAGATTTGGCCAATATAACATATGGAATAACTGGCTAAGCCAAATTGTGACTGTAAAGGAGATAATATTTATTGAGAAACATAGATCACGAAATTAGCAACATAGCACTGTGAAGAAAAACACCTATTATGACCTTGTCTAATTAACTAGAAATATAAAATGCACTAAGTGTCAAATTTATAAAAACTAGTTTTCCTTACTCCGTATTACATTCCCTCTCTCTGATAATAGGCCTTGTCCATTAGGAGGAACGTGTGATCCAACCCTCGCCAATCAGAGGGTTCCATATCCTTAGCTAGAGTGATTGGTTCAAATTCAGCCAATCAGCGTTCTTCCTCCAAATTATTTGAATTAAATCTAGTGAGAAAGATCCCTAAACTGTGGAGCGCTAGAAACAAGAGATCTAGAGCAACTAACAAAACATTTTCACATGGGAAAACTTATCAGCAATTCTCCACAGTCTTTCTTCTAATTTATGAGTCTCTATATTTATCCTTCTAAAATATCTTCCTATTTTCTACTTTGCCTAAGCTAAGTGTAAAGTTGGCAGCTGGGGTGGAAGAAATAGGGAGAAGTTGGTAAAAAGATACAAGGTTTCAGCTATAAGATGAATAAGGCCAGAGGATCTAATGAATAACATGGTGGCCCTAGCTGATAATACTATATTGCAGGATTGAAATTTGCTAAGAAACTAAAAGTGTTATCTTCAAAAAAAAAAAAAAAAGATAAATATGTGAGGTAATAGATATGTTAATGAACGGGTGAGGGCGACATTTCACAATATGTACATATATCAAATCACCATGATGTATACTTTAAATACCCTACAATTTTATGTCAATTATACCTGAATAAAGCTGAAATGGGAGGAAGGGAGGAAGGGAGGAAGGGAGGAAGGGAGGAAGGGAGGAATGGAGGGAAGAAAAGGAAGAGAATTGGTTTGTCAGAGGCTTCCAAAAGAGAGTGACTCTGGAACAGCAACCCTTGCTACATTCAACTGTAGTCAGTCTCTCATTGAAGTGCCTGAATGTCAGTTTTGCACCTTTTGTAAAACAGTGGATGAATTCAAGAGACTCAGAAAGGAATAGTAAATAGGATCACACAGCTGGAAACAGTGGAGTGACAGCCATTAATTTGTAAAAGAGAAAACTGAGAGATGAAAGATTGTTTTCATATGACTTGAAAAATAGTGAACAACTGTTTTATTCATTATAAACATTTAAAGGGAGCATGATTCTAGGGGAGTAAATACTATTCTAAAATTTACGGATATACCTACAGGTAGTAGGTGGTTTAAAGCATGTTTGCAGATCAGTTCAGTGATTATCTGGGTTCAATGATTATCTCGCTTCATGCCAGATGCTGTGCTAGGTACTGGTGCACACGGGAGAAACAGACATTGTGCCTTCCCATAGGCATCAGAGCCACAAAATAAATCAGAATATTCTTTCCATGGCCAAGAAAGACAAGAAAGATAATTGGAAAGAAAGACTAAAGAGCTGAAGGAGTTTTTTACATAAAAAAATGAAAGTGTACCAGAAGCCTACTATGTGCCAGGCTTAGAGTGGTCCCCAAAAAAGTAAATATTGACCAAAAAGGATCATCTCTTAGAATCTGAAATTAATCTGAAGTAGACACAAGGAAGGAATAGGAAGGTTTGTAAACAGGCCAATAGAGGTGCGTATACATTTGCCAACGAGTCTGTTTCTGTCTCAAAAACCCTGGAAACTACAGCCAGATAACATGTGGGCCTATCGCCTGCTTCCTTCAAATCAGCATAAGCAGAACACTGTCAGTGCCCTGGAGAAGAAAGTTGTCCCTTAAAGGGGTCACATTATACATACATCTAAATATTTTGGATTAAATGCTGAAGTTATAATGCCCACAGGGAGACCTGTGCACAGTGTGGAGCGGGAACAAAGTGCCCTCCCACGTCGGGGGGCCCCAGAGACCACCCTCGGTTTCCATGGTTTGCTAGATGGACCCACAGAACTCAGAAAAGCTGTTATACTCACAGTTATGGTTTATACAGCAGAAGAATACAGATTATCATCAGCAAAAGAAAAAGGTACAGAGGATGGAATCCAGGAGACACCAAGAAAATGGTCCACCACAAAAGACAGTCACCAAATGCAAGAGAGGGGAGAATTAACCCTCCAGAACTTGAAAAAAAGGAGCAATTTAAGGAGGAAAGCAAAAAGTAGATACCAAAAAAAAAAAAAAGTTGATGAAAGAGATAAGGAAGTAGAAGACAGAAGAAAATAATTGAAGGATATGAAAATTGCATACATTTGGCATAAAATCAAAGACCTGAAATGATCACTTTGAAATTAAAAAGTCAGACAACCGGATAAATGGCACGTTAGACAGCTGAACTGGACTGTACATTTTATCCTCGAAGACTTTTTTAAATCACCTCTGCTTTATAAACACAATCTTAGAAGCAAAAGTTGCACTCACCTTGGTTGACCATTGGCTTCTCAATTATTTCATTAATCTGCCTGCTTTGCAGTTTCTATCCTAGAGCTCTTTGTTTCCCCCTCTTCCCCTTCCTGGGGAAGTAGGAGAGGGAATGAGCCATGGATCAGCCCTAAATGGTCAGTTCCCAGCAGGACCCGAGAAGGGAAGCGGGAGGAACCAGGCTTGCGAGGGGCAGGTCTGCTCCTCTGGAGAATGTGCTCCCAAGTACACTCCTAGAGTGTCAGACTCCCTGGTATTCACAAGTAAATGGAAAAACACCTTCCTCAACCAGCCCTGATGGTTTTCTCTTCCACCGCTCAGCCTCCACCTGGGCAAATCGCCATGCGACAACTATTGTCTGAGAACAGCCTCATCTTATTGTCCTGGTCAAAAAGATGGACGCCAAGGTACTCACATTTTTGCATCGAGGAACAAAGTGGTCTTGAAATTTGCCCAAATTGTCAAATCTTATAGAACTAACCCATGCCACATAGGTATGTTCCTACTTAAATGTAAAACACCAGGCAAAAAAAAAAAGCGTGTGTCCAGAAACTCATTGCATACAAATTCCTATTTCTCTACCCACTCCTCCCACTCCTGGCCACCCTCCACCACCCTCCCTCAGCTCCCCCACTCCCTCTGAAATCATTTCCATTTATATTAGTCTCTCCTAAGCCTTCCTTTGTAGGAGTACATAAATGTGAGAGCTAAACTAAATTGAATACGTCCCTTTAAGTAAAGTCATCTCATCCCGTAAAAGTCAGTGAAAAGTGACCCTCTTAGTCTCGCTCTCAGCCCCAGGGTGAAAGTGTCTGCTATTCAGTGGGGCTTTGTGGGGGCTTCTCTGGAAGGGGAGCTCTGGATGGTATTTTGGTGTACTACATGCTAACGCAGCATCTAACCGATCTCATCATTTCTAAATGTCAGCCTTATTATAATCCCTCTGACCCATTCCAAAGCTTATAGGTCACAGAACATTCTATCTGGCAGTGCTTTTTCTGTATATATTTTTTCAGTTTCTAAGAGTTAGCCATTTTCCCTTCCTGGCTCTCCTATATATACGGTGAATAAGGCATCAAGGAATTCAAGCGAATGATAAAAATATGTCCGCAGGGAAATAAATTTCTTTTTTTCTGAAATCAATCATGTGCTATTCACACAAGCAGAAGAAATAGCCTGAAATACCCCTTATCTCACCACCTCACTCCACTCAGGCATCCTGTGCAAACACTTAAAGGCCAGAGGCTTTCTCTCATGGTCTTCTTTCTCCCACAGAGGAAGGGAAGGGAGGCTGAGATATGTGGACGCACGGGCCAACGGACGTGCATAGCCTGAAATGACAGGCTGGCAGTCGGAGCAGTAGATAGCCGGATGAGTTCGTTATCCTGGGCAGACAGTGCGCACAGCAGGCGGCTCCGTGGCAAGAAGATGAGTCCTCCTCCCAGCACTTCAGAATAGAAGTGGGAGCCTGTGTGATTCCCACCTCCCCATATGGCCTCATCTTGGTCTTGACACCCTTGGTTTCCTGCTCTGTAGAGAACAAGGGTATTGCTGTAAATGGCATTTTCAAACCCTGTTTTAAAATAAAGAGCAGTGATTTGGCCCGGCCACAGCTCTTGACCACATTGTGGAAAGGGGAGACTTTGGGTGTCGGTGTGTTCTTCCCCGAGCCACAATAAGAAGGGCTCTGGGCCAGGCTGCCTGGGGACAAACCTGCTCTGCCATTTACTAGCTGAGTTACCTGGGAGAAATCCGCGGAGCCCTTCCAGCCTCAGGGATCATTCAGGGTTATTGCTGGGCTTAAACAAAATGTGCATATGAGGATTTAACCCAGTGTTTAGCACCGTAGGGGCTGTTATCAGTGTCAGATGGGAAAAGGGGTGAATTCGGACAAACCTGCTTCCAACCCCTAAAACAGTACATCGAAATTTTGGGAGTTCTTACTTGGGTCCAACCAGTGCCTGGCTCTGAGGACCTCATAAGATGTTAGAGGCTGAAATTTTCTTTTGTGTTATCTTTTTTTTTTTTTTAATGCAAAAACAGATTTATTTGTATGCACTACAATGAGGATTAGGATCCTAGATAAGGAAAGCAGTCCTCTGTCAAATGGAGAAGATAAAGATTCTTAAGTAGCTGACTTCAGGACCTGCTACAGTGGGAAGACTTGGAAGGGACAAACGAAGCAGCCAAGGCAGAGTCAAGCAAATTACTGTTGACTTAACTGGATGACGAAAGCCTCAGAGTTACCCACACCTTAAGATAACTTTCACCTGATATTACTTGTGAAAAAATGTTGAGCCTAATTGTACCTTTTGTTTTATATCTATGATTCCCATTGATTTCTGAGAAAACAATATTTGCTTAAAAATAAAGACATATGATAGGAGGAAAAACAACAAATTCTGCTCTTAGCTGAACTCACGCAATGACTACTGATAGACTCTTTTTTAAGGTATTATATGAGAGGCGTTTAAAACTAAAAAGAATAAAATAGAGAAATCCTAAAGAATTACTCATTTTGCCTTATATTATATAATCAATCAAAATTAAGAAAAATTGCTATTTATCGAGTGCCTATCATAAACTGGGGACCATGCTGAACACTGATCTGTAATCCCGAATCCTCACATAAGCCTACGAAGTAGGTACTGTGTTGCCTGTGTTAGAGAAACTCGGAGAAATTGCATGACTTTCCCAAAGTCACACAGCTAGTCAGTGACACAGCCGAGCCTTGAATCCAAGTCTATCAGACCTTGAGTCCATTCTCTCTTTATTTCGCCTTCCTGTCCCTTAAGGAATCACCACTTAAGACAGCCTAGGGAACTGAGGTAGAATTTTAATAGCTTGCAGGCTTGTAGTAAAGCAAAACCAAAAATCAATGTGTTAGATAAACGCGAGCCTTCATTCCATCACGCAGGTCAGCACGACTGCGTGGTCTTGGATGTTCACATGTGAACCCGCAGAAACTAAGCTCCGGGCCCAAACAGCACAATTGCAAATCTGGATAAGAACCCGGAGGCTTATGTTGAAAGAACTGGTTATCATCATCAGGCACCCCTTCCCAACCCCGCTCCCCCAGGGGTGAGATCGAGGGCAGATGATGGGGAGTAGGAGTCTGACAGCTCTTCCATTAGCTTGCTCTTCCCAGTCTCTACCCGCTATTACATCACATCCTATTCACATTATCAATCTCGCTGTCTGAATGATCTTTCATTTATTTCAGAAGAGTATTTTGATTAACCCTCCATCCATTTAATAGCTTTTTAATCCCTACCCCTTTTCAGAGTCTTTTTACTTGAATGCTATAACTGCTTTCTGCTGCACTCAGCTCCACCCAGCCTCTTAGCTGGCCCCAGATGCTGCTTGCTCCACAAAGACTGCTGTTTGCATCCAGCCCTTTCCCCAGTGCCCAGGAAACATGTCACAAACAACTTCACCAGCCTAGTGCCTCTATTTTGAATCACAGCCGTCCCTGCTTTTTAAAGTGCACTTAGGCTGATATTTACTGGGCAGCTTTGAGAGCCAGCAGAGCAAGGCACCCAACACTATCCAAAGTCGGGACCATTATCCCCACTTTGCACCAGTGAGGAAACTGACAGTTGAGGAGTTGCGTAGCTTGTCCAAGGTCACACAGCTCATAGAAGGCTGAGCTGAGAACTAAACTATGATCTAAGTCTTCTAAGTACGCCGTGCTGCTGTGAGTAGGGAGATAATGTCTATCGAGTAAATAGAACAAGGAAGAGACTCCATGCGTGTTGGTTTCCTGAATGAACTGTAACAGATCCCTATGATCATCCACTCAAATGAGTTTTCTAGGGACAGAAGTAAATGATTAGGGTAAAGCATAACGCCTCAGGGATCATACTTCCAGAAATCAAACCTGGGTTCGTACCACCTAATTGGGAAAGTTGGCTACCCAAAAGTAATTGTTTACTTATCTATTGAATGGCTCTCTCCACCAGAATATCAGTCCCCATCAAACAGGCATTTTGTCTGTTTTCTTTCCACACAGAACAAAGCCTAGCCCTGACTTGGTATTTAATAAATATTCATTGCTTGAGTGCAGACTTCTTTTCTGCTACTTTTCTCCCAAGGTAATTTTGTCAAACAGGTTTGTTTTACTATCTTTTTCTGCATTTCACCCCACTCCATCATCAACCCATCATCATAATCATCATCATCATCGTCAACATCAACATCATCATCATCATCATCATCCCTGCCAAGATTTTCTGGGTCTCTCAGAGTTTTAGTAACAGAAGGATTTTTGTTATTAGTCACATATCTGGTAAAATGTGTGGCTATAATAATAAAAGTATCAATAATATCCAACGCCTTCTCTAAACCAAGTTACAGTGCTTACTCTAAACCAAGTACGGTGTAAGAACTAAGCAGATAATTCTCACTACGGAAGTCCTCATTTTGCAGATGAACCAAGTAAGGCTTGAGAGCACAGGTAAATTGCCTGGGGTTGCAAGAGAAGAGCCAGGAATTATATCTTTAACTAATTGATTCTAGAGCCCAATCTCGACCATTAGACTACAGAGCTTGGCAGAATTAAAGTGCGAGTGTAAATCTTTTATACAAAATACTGTGCTCTTTCCAAGACCTCATCTTGAATCATACATCATGCTCTAAATTCATGGGATGAGACTGCAAAATTTAGTACAATTCCCCTGGCTCTGAGACCAAAAGCATTTTGCTTTCTTTGCAAAGTGTGTGGACAGAGGAAGTGCCTATAAAGTAACTAACTGCCTGCACTCAATCTGTGCCGAAAACCTGAGGACTGGGACAGTTCAGAGACAGAGCACGTGAGCACAGGGCAGTCCTTGTCAGCTGGCAGGTGCATGATGGCAGCTGCAGTGATTCTTGATGAGGAGTCAGAGGTCACAGGCTTCTTTTCAATTAGATCATTCCAGGCCTGCCAGCTTTTGGTATCACTGTAGTTCAGACACGCACTGCCTATTTGTGGGCAAGATGCTACGGCATCCACACCAGGCATTGCCATCAGCCACCTCATGTGAGAGCAGATATTAACAACCCCCAAGCATCCTGTCACCTCGAAGGGGCCTCTGAGTGGACCACTGAACAGCTGGTGTAGTCCTGGCTGTGTAGCATTCAAGGGCAGGCAGGAGAATCTCTGAATGCACTATTATTATTCCCATAGTTTCAGTCTGGGGAGAAGATGTCAGCCCCTCAGTTCATTTCAGAAGAAATAGTGTTATATTGTACCACTTAGTAACTCTGGGTGGTGCACATTAGACCTCTCTCCATTAGCTCTGTTATGGATGCCTACAGTCTGAGCTAACTCTAAGTCACTGGCCCCATAGGAACATGGTTGAGTCAGGACGATAGCAACGAACAGAAAAGGGATGAGAGGAAATCACAGCAGCTCCTCGTTTATGGAGATTTTCACATCCTGCTGGGCAATGAAGCAAGTTCCTTGACTAGACTCTCTGGGAGCTCCTGGTTTTCTGGGAGAAACACCTGTGTCCATGATCCTCCACGGCTACACGTGAAGTGCATACTGGAGAGTGTCCCTCTCTTAAGAGCTGCACAAGTTTGCCATCTCTTTCCTAGCTTGCATATAAGAAAGTCTGGGGTTACCTTGGGGGATGAATAATCAGACTTTTGCAGATCCTCTTACCTCCTCTCTATGGTGCCATCTGATTTTGCAGTTGGGATGACTACTATTGCTTGGCCAAGAGCATTTCTGGAGACACCTGAGAAAGGCTTGGGGCACTATGTCATCTCCTGCTATTGTTATTTCTTCATCCGCTTGAGTTCATGTCTTTGGTGGCCCTTCAAACAGCAGGAAGACTCATCCAATACATTTTACCATCCTGAGTTTTTTCAGCTGGAGTCACGTGCTCTGTTGGCATGAGACCTCCGTTATGAGATGTTACAGGTAAGTTCTACCAAATGCTTTTCTCACACGAAGTAGCACCAACGTTCTGACCTGCCATATCTATGTCTTTGCCACCCACTGCTAACTGTAAAGTAAATGCCTCATATTTTATGTATTATAGTAGTCCCCCACATCTAACTCCCAGTCCAGCTGCCTCTAGAAAGAGCTAAAATAACAGTGGATTACACAAAACAGTTTATTTCTCTTTCCGGGACAGTCTGAGCATACATAGACTGGGACTGTAACAGCAGCTCTGAGCCATCAGGGACCCAGGCTCCTTCTGTCTAGTTGCTTCAGATCCTCAATGGGTTGATCCTACTTTGTGGTCTAATATTACTGTCCCAGCTGCTGCTGCATTCCAGCCACCAGAAAGGGGAAGGACGTGGAGGGAATATGACCTTTATTGGGGAGTATAACACGAAATTGTCATGTTTCACTTCTGCTCATACCCCATTAAGCCAGAATGAAGCCTCGTGGCCACCCCCACTCTTAAGGGGAGCTAGGAAATGAGTCTTTAGTTAGATGGGCATGTATTCTAGGGTTCTATTACTAAAAGAATAGAAGGAAGGATAGCAGAGAACTCGAAACTAGGAGAACCTGTAGTTTCTGCCACCAGCCTAGAAGGTTGTTTTCAGGACTAATTGCCTCTAAAACTGGATAAAGTTTAAGAAAGCTTTTGATTCAACTATCTAGCTATGTGCCTGGGAATTGAGAAAAAAAGGGCAGAGCAAAATAGAGCTGGTAAATTCGGTATTTGCAACTTACAGTCTTTCTCTCCGTGAAAGTAGTTTGGAAATGAGTCAAACTCCACACAAAGAAAGCCCAAAATCCACAGCCAAAAATATATATAAGACAATTTCTTGGGAACACACTGATTTTCTAACACTAACAAATCTTGAAGGTAGAGATATCAATTCTGAGATAGTGACCAGCTGAAGGGATATATTCAGTGTGTTTCTTGAAAAAAGAAAAGAATGGGACAGGGTAAATTCTGCTTCAATAAAAGTGAGAGTATCTTTATCATGTAAAAGTTGACAGAGATCATTAAAAAGTGAAAGCCGGAACCCAATATATTGATGATACCTCTAGAACTTGGCCTTCCAACCACAGGCTATATTCAGTGGAGTATGTTTTTTCTTGTCTCATGCAGTGAAATCCAATCTCATAGAAGTTTTTCTTTGCTCAAAGTGATAGATAAGCCTCCCAAAGTATAGTTTAAATCAATATTCTATTCCCCAAGTTAACTGAAACTGTGGGTTTATTTAATGAATAAATAGATATACATGCAACTTTATAAACACACAGTCATAATAAAAACACTGGGGAGGGCAACCCAGAACAGAACTATGTTTTGAAAGATGCACTTGATTGCATTTCTAGTATTGAAATAAATAACATATGAACATATCCCACATCGCAAAACGAAAAACCTTACACTGTCTGCTGGCAAGATGGCTTTATGGAAACGGGAGACTGAGGAGGTTAAAAAGAAATTGACTCAAACAATAACAATAATAGCTAACATTTATTTGGTACTTAAAATGTGCCAAGGTCTACTCTAAGTGATATATACATAAACGTTCTGCAACTCAGTTGATCTCCTTAATAATTCTAATAGTGAGATACTATTGTATTTCCCATTTATGAATTTTTTTTTTAAAAAGGCACAGAGAAGGTAAATAACTTGCCCAAGGTCACGCAGCTGTTAAATGGTAGAGCCAGGCTTCAGATCTGATCAGCTAAGCAAGAGACCTTCAACACTTTGCCACTCCACAGGTAGAATCTGGTTCCTAACAGAATTTACTGCTTAGCTCTTTGGATTAGTGGTAAATTAGAATAAATCGGAATACTTCTGTATTAAAGGATTTCTGTATGCAAAAGAATCTTGACCCTAGTGAGTCTACTATGTTCATCTTCCCTCACCTTTCCAAGTACCTCTGTCCTAAAACGATACCTTGATACGAAACAACAACTTTCAAATAAATTGCCTCAAGGCAACTGCAAACCCTAATCTTGACCAAATACTCCATTTCTCAAAACTCCTAAAATACAATTACGAATGCTTATCAATTACAGCAAGTCCCTAAGACATTCATTGTTGGCACTGAAACTGACTGGCTTGAAGTGTTCTGATACATCCCAAAGAAGCAGAGGGGACGATTACTAAATAACTTCCAGTGATATTCATACTATTGTTTTCTGTAATTTAAATGAGTCATATCCAAACTTCATATGAGCTCATGGTCATAATGGACAAGAACGGGGGTCAGAAAACTGTTTCAGTAAAGGAGCAGATGGCAATTCTGCCACTGAAGTTAACACAAAAGTAGCCATAAACAAATGTAAAATGATTGAGTTCTAATAAAACTTTATTTACAAAAACAAGCATCAGGTTCTCTTTGGCCCATAGGCCAGCAGGTTGCAGACCCCTAGATAAGAGATTCGCCAGATCTCTTCAAAGACACAAAATGTTACACAATCTTCATGTTGAGGAATTAGCTTATAAATAGCCAAAAGATGCCCCTTTATTGTTTCTAGCATAGTCCTAACTTCCTCTAAGTGTGCTCAGCCTTGTCAGAAGAATTCAGTTTTTAGTTCAGAAAATTCTTTCATCATGCCATCAATAAATGATGTGTTGCAAAGGAAATTATTGCTAGAGCATGCAATCTATCCCCCCTCCCAAAAAAAAAAACCTAATATATGCAAGGTGATCAAAGACCTTAAATGTTATTTTGCCAAGCTCCATGCCCTGCCAAAAGGTTCTACGAGTACTTGACTCACCTAAACATGATGTATCCGTTAGAGTTTGTGTGTGGATGATAAGAACAGAGAATCAATGGAGAGAGTTGAGTTCCACCATTCTAATACACGGATTCCATCCCGAAGGACACAAGATAGATACAATATATGATTTCAGGTAGAAAGAAAAGGAAGAGCAAGGAGTGAAAAGATGTCCCCTCTAGCTGAGGGAACCCTTTTAAAGGGCTCCCATGTGAGTCCACATAAAGACTTCCACTTCAGCAAAAGAGACTGGGAACTGCAGCCTTTTCATTGGGCTCACTGCCACACCGGATAAAATTAGTGTATTTGAAGGAAGAAGGCAGAATAGTCATGGGATAGGCAATCGGCCATTTCTGAAATGAGTTCTTTCCTCTCTTTTTTTATGTTTTGTTTATTCCAGAAGCTAAAGTCAATTGAGTAAAGTGAAACTCCTCTTTCTACTTAGCATTACTGTCTACTTAGATTACACACAACTCTATTCCCACCAGCCCTTTCTTATTCTTTTTTACACTTACAAATTATAAAAGAGAACTCCCTCACAGGAGATGACGGCAAAACCAGTTGAAGGTAGGGCTCCTTTACTTTGGGTAGAAGTATTCCTTGAGAGTTGACTAGTCTTTGTTCCCCTTCCTCTCCATCCCCAGCCCTGAGATTCATTCTCTCTCTACACTATCTGCCTGCTTTGTGCCTGGAAAGCTAACTTCTGTGCATTGCATGACTTGGCCTCCTTCCTCACTGGCTTCTGGGTGGGTTCAGCCAATGGGATGATCAAGCAGAACACTGGAGGGGAGGAGACAAGAGAGGTTGGCCATTGTTCCTCTTTGTCCTATCCTTTCTTGTTTAGGGGAGGTTCTGACAGTAACTGCAGCTATGACAATAGCTTCTGTGGGCAGTTGGCTTCCTATAGATCCAGTTTCCTCTGATTGCTCTTTGAGAGCTGAGGTGATAAGAACTTCTCAATATTGCTGGCCACTAAGTGTCTCGGTATCCACTGATGGTTCCCAAACCCTGGCTTCTCCCTTACAAATATTCTCGTCATTGGAAAGTCTCCTTAGAACTTTTTCCTGCCAGAACCCTAAGTGATACATCTTGCATCTGACTTGTGAGCCCGTTCTACCAAAGATGGAGGAAATTTTGACCTGACGATGTGAAAACTTGGGATTGCACCACCTGTATTCAAAGTCCTCAAGAGACGGTGTAAATCATAGCGATACTAATTGAAAGTAAGAGGGTGCCCTCCATACTCACAGTGTAAAGCCATCATGCTGACCATCAGGATAATTAGTGACCGCAGTGCCATCCTGCCACCCCCAACGCTAACACCTGGCACACTTACCTCATTCTTCCAGGCCATGTGCAACATTATCTCATCTTTGAAGCCTTTGCTAACCACTTTCCCAGCCTCAGGGGGCCTTTTCCATGCCATATAAATCACTTATGCTTATGAGAATGTCATATTTAGCTCTTGCCTAGACTATGTGATTCTGAGCAGCAGGAACCCTGTCTTGTACCCTTGTGTTCACAGCACCTAACCCAGAGTCTGACACTCACCTCACTGAGAACATTAAGAAGCAATGTCATGGTGAGTCACAAGAATGAGCTAAAACAATGCTGAAAGAGCCATTTCAAAAAGTGGATGCTGAACTGAATAACAATCTGATTTTGAATCTTAAAATTTTTGAGTCATGAGGAGGATGGTGGGACAAGTGACAGATCAGGAAATCTGGAAGGGAACAGATATTAAAGGAGGGGAAGTCTGACCGATTGGGTGCAACTTGGGGCAGGTAGGTACAACTGTGCAGGAGGCGTTTGGGGCCCAAAGATTGGCATTCAGAGAGACAGGACTGAAGAGGATCTACAAGGAGGCAATTAGTGAAACCATGAGCAGGGAAAACGTTTCCAAGGACAAAAGCGAAGAGCAGGCACAGATTCTTGGGTCGCCCCTGCCCTTGTTCCCCAGGTCAGCATTCAGTTTAACACGCCAGGTTAAACCCACAATCCTCATCAACATCAGCTCCATCAGATCAAAGACCCAGCTAATTTGCTAACACTATTAAATATATAAAGCCATCAGAAGTAATTTAATGCTTATCAGATATGCTTACTCCCTAATAAACCCTCACCTACCCCTTATTTCAGCCTAATGAGCAAAATGGATTCAGAAAATGAATATATAATGAAGATTCCTTCCATTTATTTCCATGAAAGAATTAGAAGGGGGTTTAGACAGAAAAGGGGATTGGCATTCAAGGGGGCATTTAGCTACTTCATTGATTTCTATTTCATTTTGGAGCATGTGACACACAGCTGAGGTTTGTCAACCTTTCATTAGTCTGGGTAATTCATCATAAATATCATATATTTAAGCTACAAATGCATTCCCACAAGTTAGCGCTCACTGAATTGTCTTTAATTTATAGAGAGAACCGCTGACTGCCAGCCAAATAAAAGAGCCAGTTAAATCTTCAGAGGGAGCCCTGTGGAAGGAAAGATCAGCACCATATAACCGTCTGCCCAGGGGGCACTTGCCATCCTGTGCAATGATTCACCAGTCACAACCCTCGCCTGCTTTCCCTCAATCCATGAAAGTCAATCTCTTATCTGTTATTACTCCTCTGTCTTCCCTCACTCTGGTGAAGTGACAGCAAAGAATCCTGTAGCTGGAAGAGATGTTGGAAATTACCTGGTTTAAGCCTCCAAACCCTCACTTTTCAAGTGAAAACATTTATGAAATCTGTGTCTGCCACTGGGACATCCCCCATTCTTCCAGCATTCTGGGGTTACCCGTTCCTATAATATTTGGATAAAAAATGACAAGCTCCTATGTCAGTGGGCAGTCTGTCCAGTGCCCTCCATGCGTTCTGCAGCCTCCCTGGAAATGCTCGCTCTAAGGTTCTGTACTCAGAGAAATAGGTCTTATTTGGGTTTCTCCTCCTATAGATGCCCCATCCGTTCCCTACACCAAGCCCACTGTGGACCATGGCGTCTTTTCTGTGACTGCCAAAGAACCTCTAACATAAAACTGCTCATGTCTTCATCTACTCACTAAGTACACATTAAGTTATCTAAGGGGTGCCAGACACTGTGCTGGGCACCAAGTTCACAGGGACGAGAAACACAGCCCTGGTCTCTGTCCTCATGGAACCCGCGGATGAAGGGCTGAGATAGCCACAAAACCAAGATACACAGTAAGAATGTTCACATTATCAGAAATAATGGGAAGAATAAGCAAGAAAGAAAAAAAGGCAACATAGCACCAGCAGCCTCTCTAAGGCTGGGTAAAGAAATATCAGATATTTAGGTTGACAACCACCCCAGGCCAAGGGTGGGGGGCGGGGGTGAGGAGTGAGGGGTGGGAGGGCGTTAGGGGTATGTGGGGAGAGGACACTGAGGAGGAAAGAGTCAGAGAACTGAGAAATGGCCCATGTGTCTGGAGCACAGTGAGGGAGGAGTAGAGCACACACGGTGTGGTCGGGAAGGGCTGTAAGCAGGGCAGGACTTGAGATCATTTTATTTTTAAGATCCATCTGATGACTTAAAGGATCACGGAATAGGTGGACATGGTACGGGGAAATTTGTACGTGCTGTTGACTTTTCCTTGAGGTTCGACTTATCTTAGGACGATGATGCTGCTCCACAGAACAAAAACTGAAGGAGGACTCACTCACCTCACTGATCTTCAGCCCCCGGCCACACCAACTATTCCTGGCTGAGTCCTCCCCAGGTCGGCCTCCATTTTCTCTTCTTTCTCCCTCCCCAAATCTCTCTCCTTCTCCGCTTCTCTAGCCCCCATCTCTGTTCTCTCAGACTTGCCCCAGAAACTCAGATTTTTTCTTTTTACACTATAGAGGGATTCAACTCTCACCTCCTTCGCCTTCTCCTTCTCGACTCTGCCTTCAGGTGGAGGTTGACTCAACTCCCACACCCAAGGCAGCCCATCAGAATCTCCTCCCTAATGATTATTACCCCACGCACCTTATGTTTTTCTTATCTTCAGTCACACGATGCTGCAATACCAACCAATCATGAAATTCAGGGGCAAGCAGGGTCTATAGCTCACACATCTGGGGTGTTCAGCTTGGCGTCTCTGCTTATCAAGGCTGAGCCTGCTCACATATCTGGAAGCTCTAGGGTGGCCTCTGCTGGAATAATTAAGAAATTTGGCTCCATGTGTCTGTCTCTCATCCTCCTAGGATAAGCGGGATGTGTCTTTTTCACAGTGATGGCAGAGGGCAAAAGTAAGCAGAAACACACAAGTACTTCTCACCCTCTGCTTGCATCAAATCTGGTAATATCCCATTGGTCACTTGTCAAAGCAGGCCACATGGCTGAGCCCAGTGTCAAAGGTAGGGGGACTACAAAATGACATGACGAAGGGTCTAGAAAGGGCAAAGGATTGGGGCCGTTAATGCACTTAACCTAACGTACTTTAGGCAGAAGGGAGCATGATCAGTTTGGGCGTTTTGTTTTTTCATTCCCATTTAATTGGAACCAAGTAGTTAAAGTGGCTTGTCCCAAAGCACACACCTTAATAAGGACAGTCAAAGGCCAGAATTCAGACCTCTAGCCAATCCAGTGCTTTTCCCACACCACTATGTTACTCCCCTAAAAATCACTGACCACACAGACTCACATCTCCCTGTGCCCCCCCGCCGTAGACCTGGCATGAGATGGTTAAAAATCTGTTGACCGAGGCAAGAAATCACACAGCATACTATGAATAGAGAGAAATGCACATCTAACTTTAAGTCTGTGCAACCACCTTGTCAGAGTATTTTAAATAACTCAGTAATTATAAATTGTAGTTGTTTACCTACTTTTGCTCTGAGCGATCACACTGCAGGCTTGAAAAAGCCGAAGTTGTCGCACCTACCCAGGATCCCCAAATGGATAACACTTTTACATTTTTGCTAAGTGCACATACATCTTTCCTATTTATGCTCAACAAATCAATGTAAGCCTATTTTTCTGCATTTCATGGTGAAAAAGCTCCTTTACTCTCCAATCTGTTTAAACATATGCACTGGAAGCTAGGAACCTGGCAAAAATTCTTTACAGATCTTACTCTTTTCTCTCTCTGCTGACTTTACTCTAAATCCGGGGCTTTCAGATGGGAGCAATGCCTGGAGACATTTATGATTGTCACATTTCGGGAGCTTGCTGGTGGCATGTAGTGCATAGAGGTCAAGGGTGCCACTAAACATCCTACAGTGCATAAGACAGCCCCCTGCAACAAAGAATTATTTAGTCCAAAACGTCAATAGTGTTGAGTTTGAGAAATCCTGCTTTAAATAAATATCAGTGCATGGATTGCCACCGCCAACAAATTACAGACCTTTTTTCAAAAAAGTAATTTACTCTAGGAATATAGTGCTTGCTTAAACAACAGAGATGTTATTTTATTTACATAAACTGTAAATGTCAGTCCCAAATTTCATCATCCCTATGTCTAACTCATTTCTCTGCTTTGAGTCACACACTAGCCCCAGGAAGGCAGAAAGATTCCGGGTGACTGAGAGGGGATATGTAGGTTCTGGGTGCTGGACAGACTTGATGTTGAACCCTGGTTGTGCCGATGACTAGCTGATTGATGTTGGTTAAATTTACTTATACATCCTCTGCAGCAGTTTCCCCTTTGGAAAAGGGGAAATGGCCACCTATCTCACAGGGTTGGGAATATGGCCACCTATCTCACAGGGTTGTGGTGGAGATTAATTTAGACCATCTATATAAACTACATGGCCCAGAGTAAGAATTCAGTAATTGCCAGTTTCTACTCATTCCTATTAAAGCTTCTCTTAACTTTAAATCTGGAGCTTATACCCTGGTTCTTTGGGACTGGCCAGATTCTACTAAGAGCCAGCAAGTACTGAATACAAAAAAAAAAAAAAAAAAAAAAATCTTCTGATGAGATTCCTAACTCACATTTTCCGTCCCCAAGGGATATGGCTGTTCAGGTAGGGTTTACGGGAGCACCTGAACTGCACCCTGCCCACTCGTTACTAATAAGTTTTGGTGCTTTTATATTCAGATCATTTCCACATTAACCAGCTGAGAAGTTCAAGGGTCTTTTGTGGAGTAGCAGTCTCAAGAATGGTTAAATGCAAGCCTGAAAACAAGAAGCTGGAGGTAAATA
Organism: Pteropus medius; assembly: GCF_902729225.1. Lineage (NCBI taxonomy): Eukaryota > Metazoa > Chordata > Mammalia > Chiroptera > Pteropodidae > Pteropus > Pteropus medius. The sequence goes on from NW_024349797.1 coordinate 12,403,075, forward strand.
TATTCTAATGCGGCCACAGTGAAAAAGACTGAGAATACAATCCTCAGGCGGAAGTCACTGAGCTAATGTTGGTGAGTTTAGGTCAGAGTCAAGCTCACTCTTATTCCTCCTGGGGCCTCTTCAGCTTCAGTGGAAATATAAACATCCCTTTGCAAATGCATCCCCTCCAAAATTAGTCTCTTTCCAAATAGACTCACAGGTGAAGAGCTGATCAGGTATTGGTTATTTCCATTACAGGTGTTAAATTCAAAAGTCTCTTTCTTGAACTGGTGAGTATTGTGTTGTAATCACATTTATAATGTAAAATAAACTATTACATTAAAAAAAAAAACATTTCTTCCTTGGTTTTAGTAGGAATGTGTACTGTTGTAGGATTTCAGAGCTATTTGTAATGTTCTAATCATCTTTGCAAACTAAATTGAGATTTCCTTCAGGCAACTTGGCAAAATAAATTGCAATGTGATATGCACAAGCCCTCTGACACAGCAAGTCCACTTCTAAGTATCTCTTTTGCTTAAATACTCATGAAGATATGCAAGGATATACCCACAAGAATATCCACGTATAGCATCATTTAAAACAAGGGAAAATTAGAGATAACTTAAATACCTGTTAGTACGTTAATACGGTTAAATACGTGATGGTCCATCCATTTAATGGAATACTAAACTAAAAAACAATGAGGCGGCTCTATGTGTAGACACACACTTGGAGGATAACTATAAAATATTGTTGTATCCATAAAAGCAAACTTTAGAGCAATATTTACAATATAATCCCATCTTTATTTTAAAAGAAAAGGTAAAGAGAATTGTGTCTATAAAAAAATTCAAGGAGACCATAAACCGGAATAAAATTTTAGCAGTGGCTAAAACTGATTTGAAGAAAAGAAGAGGTTGTAGAGATCAACTTTTTTCCTCTACTTCTTATTGTTCATTTTTCACAGTAATAATACATTATTTTATAATTTAAAATGATAACTGCTCCCTTAATTTTCACTTTATACACAAGTATACACATCACATACCCAAAATAGATAGTTGTTTATAGATATAGTAATTAGACCTTTAATATGTCTTTAAAACAGCCAAAACTACATCAAGAAAACAAAAAACATTTTAAGAATTCCAGAAATTAAATGTTTTGAGATAGGATATCTGGGGCTTACCTAATAGTTGGGAGAGCTTGGGAAGCAAAAGTCATAGAAACCACCACATGCAATCTCAGCCTGAAGCATTAAAGTTCTTAAGAGATCACTGAAAAGGTCCTAGAATTTCCCATATCCTCTGGGAATCTCTCACCAACTTTTCATCTATAGCAGCAAAGAGAGTTGTTGCAGAGTTCCTATATATTCCAATATCTGGCAGAAGTTGTTATGGAAACATAATGGCCTCTCATATTCTGCCTTGCATGTCTTCTATGAGTTCCTCTCACTTGCAGAACCATACAACAAAGGGAAATGTAATCCCCAGATTTCCTTATGTGATATGGAAAAGATTTTGAGATGTGGTTGTGATGCTGAGTTTACAACAGATAACCCAATGAAATTTCTCACAGGAAAAAAAAAACCCTAAAATTTGCACGGAACAACAGAAGACCCCAAATAGCCAATGCAATCTTGAGAAAAAGAACAAAGCTGAAGGTATCATACTTTCTAATTTCAAACTATATTACAAAGTTATAGTAAACAAAACAGTATGGTACCGACATAAAAAACACATGTAGAGTAGACCAATGGAACAGAAATGAGATAACAGAATTTAACCCGTGTATATACAGTCAATTAATATTTGACAAAGAAACCAAGAATACTCAATGAGAACAGGATAGTCTCTCCAATAAATGGTGCTGGAAAAACTAGATGTTTGCATGCAGGAAAAGGAAATTGAATTATCTTAAACCATTCACGAAAATTAACTCAAATGGATTAAAGACTTAAATGTAAGACCTGAAATTGTGAAACATCTAGAAAAAAAAAAAAACATAGAAAAAAATATCCTTTACATTGGTCTTGGCAATAATTTTTTTAAATATGACACCAAAAGCACAATAACAAAAATAAACAAGTGGGACTATTTCAAATTAGGAAGCTAAAGAAAAGAAAACCATCAACAAAACCACAGTAAAGAAAACCATCAACAAAATAAAAGGGCAACATATGGAATGGAAGAATATATTTGCAAACCATTTATCTGATAAGGAGTTCATATCCAAAATAGACAAGGACTAGTTTTCTGGAGGTTCCAGCCAAGATGGCAGAGTAGGTAAACAATATGCCTGCTTCCTCCCATGACCATGTTAAAATCACAACTGAAATATAGAACGACCAACCTAAAGAACCATCTGAAGACTAGCTGAACAGAACTCCTATAACTAAGGATACAAAGAAGCCACAACAAGACTGTTAGAGGGGCCTAGATGCAAAATGGTGGACCCTGCACCCGCAGATGATAGTTAAGCATCAGAATAGATATCTCGGCTGAAGAGGTCCTCCTGGAGGAGTGAGGGGCCCCAGCCACTTCAGGGCTCCCCAGCCCAGGGTTCCAGAGCCAGGAAGAGGAGACGCCACAAAACCCGGCTGTAAGAATCAGCGGGGATTATAACCATTGAGTGAGACAAAAAGCTGCTGCAAACCCAGACATCCCCACAAATAGCCGGCGCACAGACTCACTCGCTTACAGGCACTTACCCTGAGCTCCAGCGAAGGGACAGCAGCTCAAGAGGTTCCAGAGACATACAGGAAAAGACTGAATGGTGTGGCTTCAGGGAGAGGCCTGGAGGGACAGCTCCATCGGCCTTGTGCTGAGCCCTTCTCCTGTGCAGACTGCAGGGGGGCGCCATCTTGCCTGTGTTGAGCCCTCTCCGACATGGCCAAATCTGAATCTGCATTGGCCTAATGAGATCTGCTTGCTCCACCCCAAGACTCCTTGAGACCCCGCCCCACCCAAATTGAGAACTGCTGGAGACATATTCATTGCTGGGAAACGAGCCTCACCTGGCCCTCTCAGCAGGCGGCTCTTTTAGTTGCAATCAAAACAGGCCTCCACTTGTGCACCTCCAGAGGCAATTCTGGTGGTGGGCCACCAGCCATGGCCCAAGCTCAGTATCTCTTGAACAAATCTCGGGGGTCTGCAGGCCTGAGTCAGGCAACGGCTAGACTCTGTGTGATCTGAGACTTTTGTGAATGGCCACAGGCTCAACATGGCACCAAATCTGAATCTGCACTAAGTGGGGAATGCTATGCACTCCACCCTGGTGACTTCCTGGGACCTCGCCTCACTCAACTCGTGTACTACCTAAGACTCCTTCAGCTGCTGAGCCTTAGGCAGCCAGTAGGCAGCCAGTAGGCAGCCTCAGGCCTGGAGATGCCCTAGATCTTTTGCTAAGCTGCCCCAGGACCAATTCTAGTGGCAGCCAGCCTCGGTTCACTGCACAGCCTCTCCCAGTTGCCTCCAAGTTCAGTATAGGTGGCAACCAACCGCAGATCATTTTGTAGCTCATACCGGATAGCCCCTGGCAGTCACAGACAGTGGCTGACCTTAGCCTCATGGAGGCCCTCCTAAGGGGCCCCAGAACCAACACACCTGGAGACTTGTGTCAGACCACAACAGAGCACCACTTGATTAGTTCCACGAGCAGCACACCAAAACGATGGTCTCAACAGGCACAGGAGCCAGCTGGGGTGAATCCCACTCCATGGGGTCAGCCCCCAGACAGCAGCTCAACCCTCATGGGTGTAGCCAGTCCTCACAGCCAGTCAGCCTGAGGGTCAGTCCCACCCACTGACATGCCAACAGCATTCAAGCCTTAATGATAATAGGAGAATACACAAAACACACATAAGGGACACTCCTGGAGCAGCTGGTACAAGTGGCCAGGGATACTGTACCATTGGGCCACACAGGGCACCTACTACATGAGGCCGCCCATTCAAGATTGAGAGATGTACCAAATCTCCCTAATACATAGAAACAAACACAGAGAGACAGACAAAATGAGAAAATGAAGAAACATGTCCCAAATGAAAAAACAGGAGAAAACTCCAGAAAGAGAACTAAATTAAATGGAGGCAAGCAACCTACCAGATACAGAGTTCAAAACACTGGTTATAAGTTTGCTCAATGAACATATAGAAAGTATAGATGATCTCAGTGAGAACTTTGACAAAAAGATAGTAAGCATAAAAAGGGACATACAAACCATAAAAAGAACCAGTCAGAAATGAATACAATAACTGAATTAAAGAATATATTAGAAAGAGTCAATAGTAGCTTAGATAAAGCAGAGAATCAAATCAGCAATTTGGAAGACAAGGTAGCAGAAAGCACCCAATCAGAACAGCAATAAGAAAAAGAATTTTTAAAAAAATTAGGAAAATTTAAGAACCTTTGGACAATATCAAGTGTAACAACATTCTCATCACAGGGGTACCAGAAGAAGATGAGAGAGAGCAAGCAACTGAGAACCTACTTGAAGAAATGATGATGGAAAATTTCCCTAATCTGGCTAAAGAAATAGATATACAAGCCCAGGAAGTGCAGAGTCTCAAACAAGATGAAACCAAACAGAATTAAAATCCCAAAAGTTAAAAATAAAGAGACACATCATAATTAAAATGCCAAAAGTTAAAAATAAAGAGAAAATCATAAAAGCAGCAAGAGAAAAGCAGCTCGTTACTTACAAGGGAGCTCCCATAAGACTGTCAGCTGTTTTTTCAACAGAAAATTTGCAGGCCAGAGGGATGGGCACAAAATATTCAAAGTGATGAAAAGCAAACACCTACAACCGAGACTACTCTAATCAGCAAGGCTACTCTAATCAGTTAAAATCAAAGGTGAGATAAAGAGCTTCCCAGACAGGAAAAAGCTAAAGGAATTCATCACCACCAAGCCAGTATTACAAGAAATGATAAAGAGACTTCTATAAGAAGAGGAAGGGGGAAAAAACATAATTGTGAATAATAAAATGACAATAACTATATACCTATCAATAATCACTTTAAATGTAAATGGATTAAATGTTCCCATCAAAAGACATAAAGCAATGAATATATAAGAAAGCAAGACCCATACATATGCTGTCTACAAGAGACCCACATCAGATCAAAAGACACACACAGATTGAAAGTAAAGGGATAGAAAGCTGATATTTCACGCAAACGGAAATATTTCAAAAACTAGGGTAGCAATACTTACATCAGACAAAATAGACTTTAAAACAAAGGCTGTAATAAGAGACAAAAAAGGGCATTACGTAATGATAAAGGGATCAATCTAACAAGAGGACATAACCCTAGTAACCATTTATGCACCCAACAGAGGAGCACCCATATATATAAAGCAAATGTTGACCAACATAAAGGAAGAGATCAACAGTAATATAGTCATAGTAGAGGACTTTAACACCCACTGACACAAATAGAAAGATCTTCCAGACAGAAAATCAATGAGGACACAGTGGTCTTAAATAACACAATAGACCAGATGGATTTAATTGATAATTCACCCCAAAGCAGCAGAATATACATTCTTCTCAAGTGTGCATGGAACATTTTCCAAGATAGACCACATGTTAGGCCACAAAACCACTGATTACTACTAATGAAATAGAATCAGAAATCAAAAAACTCTCAACAAACAAAAGTACTGAACCAGATGGCTTCACAACTGAATTTTACCAATATTCAAAAATGAATTAACACCGATTCTTCTCAAATCATTCCAAAAATTTCAAGAGGAGGGAAAGCTCCCAAACTCATTTTACAAGGCCACCATTATCTTCATTCCAAAACCAGACAAAAACATACAAAAAAAAAAAGAAAATTATACACCGATAGCCATGATGAACACAGATGCAAAAACTCTCAACAAATATTAAACCGAATTCAGCAATACATTAAAAAGATCATATAACATGATGAAGTTCGATTTACTCCTGGGATGCAAGTTTGCTTCAATATCTGCAAATCGATTAATGTGATACACCACATTAACAAATTGAAAGATAAAAATCTTATGATCATATATAGAGATGCAGAAAAAGCAATTGACAAAATCCGGCATCCATTTACAATAAAAACTCTCAGCAAGTGAGAAGAGAGGGAACATACCTAACATAACAATGATCATCTAAGACAAACCCACAGCTGACATCATACTTAATGGGGAAAAGCTAAACACATTTTCCTTAAGATCAGGAATGAGACCGGGATATTCGCTTTCACCACTTTTATTCAACATAGCCATAGCAATCGGACTATAGAAAGAAATAAAAGGCATCCAGATTGGAAAGGAAAATGTAAATATGTCATTATTTGCAGATGACATGATATGAACCCCAAAGTTTAGAGAACCCTAAAGTTCCACCCAAAAACTGTTAGAACTAATAACTGAATTCAGCAAAGTAGCTGAATACAAAAATATTATTTAGAAATTTTTTTAAAAGTTGCATTTTTATATATCAATAATGAACAATCAGAAAGAGAAATTAAGAAAACAATCTCATTTACAACTGCATCAAAAACAATAAAATACCTAGGACTTTAACCAAGGAGGTAAAAGACCTGTTCTCAGAAAATTGTAAGTTGTTGGAGAAAGAAATTGAAGACAATACAAATAAATGGAAGCATATACCGAGCTCATGCATAGGTATGATTAATTAACATCGATAAAATGTCCATAACACCAAAAGCGATCTGTAGATTCAATGCAATCCCTATCAAAATACCAATGGCATTTTTCACAGACGTAGAACAAGTAATCCAAAAACTTATATGGACCCATAAAAGCCCCCGAATAGCCATGACAATCTTGAAAGAAGAACAGAGTTGCAGTTATCACACTACCTGATATCAAACTATACTGCAAGGCTATAGTAATTAAAACAACATGGCACTGGTATGAAGACAGTCATATAGAACAATGGAACAAAATAGAAAGCCCAGAAATAAACCCACACCTATATCGTCATTTAATCTACGACGAAGGAGGCAAGAATATACAATGAAGTAAAGACAGTCTATTCAATAAATAGTGTCGGGAAAACTGGACAGATACATGCAAATAAATGAAATTGGGGCACTTTCTTACACAACATATAAGAATAAACTCAAAATAGATTAAAGACTTAAATGTAAGACCTGAAACCATAAAATTCCTAGAAGAAAACATAGGCAGTAAACTCTTCAATGTTGTCCTTAGTAATATTTTTTCTGCTATATCTTCTCAGGCAAGAGAAACAAAAGAAAAAATAAACAAATGGGACTACATCAAACTAAAAAAATTTTGCATAGCAAAGGAAACCATCAATAACAACAACAAAAAGACAACCTACTGAATGGTAGAAAACATTTGCCAATAATACATCTAATAAGTGGTTAATATCCAAAATTTATAAAGTACTCATACAAATCAACACCAAAAAAAAAAATCCAATTTAAAAAAAAAGGCAGAGGACCTGAATAGGTATTTCTCCAAAGAGGACATACAGATGGCCAATAGACATATGAAAATATTCTCAACATCACTAATCATCAGAGAAATGCAAATTAAAAACAATGAGATATCACCTCGCACCTGTCAGAATGACTATCATCAGGGAATCAAAAAACAAGTGTAGGTGAGGATGTGGAGAAAAAGGAACCCTCATGCACTGTTGGTGAATTTGCAAAATTGGTACAGCCACTATGGAAAACAGTTTGGAGGTTCTTCGAAAAATTAAAAATAGAACTAGCTTATTGATCCAGCAATTACACTTTTGGATTTATCAGAAGAAAACCAAAACACTAATTTAAAAAGATATATGCACTCCGAGTTTCACTACAGCTCTATTTAAAATAGCTACGATATGGAAGCAACCTAAGTACCCATCAACAGAGGATCGGACAAACATGTGGTACACATAGACAATGTAATAGCACTCAGCCAAAAAAAAAAAAAAATGAAATCTTACTATTTGCAATGACATGGGTGGACTTAGAACAGGGGTCCCAAACTCCCAGGCCACAGACCCATAGCAGTCCATGGCCTATTAGGAACTGGAGTGCACAGCAGGAAGTGAGCACAGGTGACGGAGCAAAGCTTCATCTGTATCTGCAGCCGCTCCCCAGTGCTAGCATCACCACCTCAACTCCACTTCAGATCATCAGGCATTAGATTCTCACAGGAGCACCAGTCCCTGGTGTCAAAAAGGTTGGGGACCGCTGACCTAGAGAGTATTATGCTAAGTGAAATAAATCAGACAGAGAAAAACAATCACACCATATGATTTTGCTTATATGTGAAATCTAAATAACAAAATAAACAAACAAAATGAGAACAGACTGTTACAATGGTTATTAACGACACAAGAGATAACAAATACTGGTGAAGATGTGGAGAAAAGGGAACCCTTGGGCACCGTTGATGAGAACGGTGTAAATTGGTACAGTCATTATGGAAAATAGTATGGAAGCGCCTCAGAAAATTAAAAATAGAGCTAATATACAATCTAGCAATCGTACTTCTGAGTATACATTCAGAGAAATGAAATCATTATGTCAAAGACGAAAAATAATCAAGCGCCGTCCACCCCTCTGTTTTCTCAGCAATCCTATGAAACACTTTTATCCATATTTAACTTCTGAATAAAAGCAGTAATAACGCTATACTTCTGCCTTTCAACTATTACTTGTAAAACTGAAGATAAATTCACTCTTTCCCCTAAAGAGAAGACACACATCCTAAATGTCAATTTATCCATCTCTGGGAATGTTTATTCCTTCTCTAGTTCAGTCACAATCCCTCTTATATTTGCTAGCTTAAATATCAAAATCTGGGTTAAATACAATTAAGGCACTTTCCATTTGATAGTAGAGCAATGGGAAAAAGAAAAAAAGAATAACTAATTACAATTAATAATAATGCATATGAATATATCAAAGCAAGTATCAAACAGCTAAGAAAACATATGTAACCACCACAACCCTTGTTTCTACAAATGGTCACATGGTCATAGGTTTTGTAACTTACTTCTCTCATTGTCCATTTCATATTCCCTTTCCCCTCACTCAGCCCCTTAGCTAGTTATGTGCTTTACTGTCAAAGTGGCTCAAGTCTCTATTCATGAAGGATCTGTGTCTATATTAGGTTACTATAGTTTTCTATTGACTTTTATTGACTTTATTTTTTAGAGCAGTTTTAGGTTCACAGCAAAACCTAGAGGAAGATACAAAATTTCCCATGTACCTCCCATCCCCACACATGCATAGCTTCCCTCATTATCAACAGTTTCCACCAGAGCAGTGTAAATTTGTTACAATTGATGAACCTAAATTGACACATCATCATCATCATCCAAAGTCCATAAATTTCATCACAGTTCATGCTTGGTGTTCCATTATAGGGTAGCAACCCTAGCTCCACTTGGTAATCAGAATCATCATCTTATCAAGTACAGGGTAGTAACCCTTTCTTGCCTGTTGGTTTAGTAGTACAAGTCTCCCAGAAGACCAGGTGGCTGTCTTGGTTTCCAGTTCAATGGAACTCTTGTTATGTATCTAGGAAAAGAGACTTTTGGAAACAAAGACTACCAAAACAACGGAGCCCAAGTTGCGAAAATAGAAGCAAAATTTTGTTATTGGACCATTAAGGGGAATGACGATAGAAGCCACATCTTCCCTTTGGCTCCCAGATCCATGCATTCTGCCTATGAGAGAAAGGACATTGTACATTATATATTACATATACTACATATTGGTTCAGAGCATATTCTGCATTGTGGAGGATATCACCTCAGTCTTGCAATATATTTTCACCCACCAGCACTATAACGAGGATTCAGCTGGCCATTCTATTGCTATATTAGCCAAACTTCTTTGGAGCGATGAAGTGCGTATAAGACCAATGACTTCCATGGGTATGAACCCGTCGCTCTACTTTTTTCATTCTAAAGTGAGTTCTTGGTCAGAAGAGATGCTGTGTGGAATATCATCATAACAAAAAAGGCATTTCAAAAACCCACACATGGGAGTGCTGGCAGAAGCACTGTAGGGAGGACAGATTTCTGTCCCTTTCATGGCAAGCTTCCTGGAGCCATATCAGGAGTTCAGGTTTTTTCTCCGCTGTGGCAGGTCGAGCACTCATGTTATGTCGCCCCCTGATTATTGAAAACCTCTTCAATAGCTATTCTTTGGCTAGCATTCACATGGGCACAAACACATTCATACTCTGTGCTCATTCTGAAAGGTCCATCCACATATCTCTTACCCCAGACCCCCTTGTCACCAACGTTCCAACCTCATTTGTACCTAGTTCTTGACCACTAGCCAAACCATCAACTCACTGCCCAGGAATCGCTGTAGCTGGAAACCGCTGGCCACCTCTCCTTGCAGGCAAAGCGAATAGCCAGGTGCATGGCTCAAAGCCTTGCACTTGCACTTGGAAGAGTTTCTGCTCATGCTATTCTTGAGTGAGGCTCCAATGCTACAACCAGGAACTTTTGACTGGGGCTAACACATCATGCAGTTTGTCTTGCTAAAAGACACTCAATATTGTTCAAATATTCACAGAAGTATGCTCAAGGTAGGTAAACCCAATCTCATGGTAAGAATCATAATTGGTATAAACCCATTCTTATATGCTACTGATTAATTTAGGGAAGGCCACGTGACCTAGTTGGCCAGTGGGACCTGGCTGGAAGTCTAGGACTTTCAGAAGAGATTCTCTTCTCTTGATAAGGAGAAAGACATGGGGAAAATGTTTCTTTTATGTATCTCTTTGGATATCACAGTATAGAGCAGTGAATTATGGCTCTATGGCTAATACCCATGAGAGGAAAGACAAGAAGGCCCATGGATCATTGAGGTGTGAACTAACCAGGTGAACAGATGCCTCCTTTCTTTATAAGTGGTATAATAATCCCCCATTTTTAAGGCAATTTATTCAGATATTCTGCTGCAATTGAACTAAGACCAGTCTTAAAATAATATTTTACGTGTTTTAAAATAATATTTACATGTCCTATTACCTTTTCATAAGGGCTTTATATAAATTTATGGTTAGCAGCTTTGCATAATTTAAACACCTTTTTGAACAGTAGATATGGAAGAGTGGAGGAGATGAGGAACAAAAGCATATTCAGAGTGAATTTTGTTTCCCCAGGGATTAGGAAGAGTAGGAGGTCACCACTCCATATCCCCAAACACTTTCTCTCTCTCCCTCCCTCCCTCTCCACTAGAATCTGGCAAGAATGGAGTTCTTTAGCTTCGGGACCAGGGTATGAGGCAAGGCTGAGGGTCAAAATGGAGAGAATGAACTGAGAAATGTGGGCAGAACCCTCGAAGGTGGTTCAGACCAGTCGGAGGTTTGGACTACACAAGAAAAAAAGCTTCAGTAGGAGCCCTGAGGCTCCACACAGCGCTAACAGGTTAAGCAAGGATACTTGGAAAGGCAGCTGTCAGATTCAGTAGCAATTCACCCTCTTGTGAACGTTACAGTCCACGCATATGGAAGAGATAATAGATGAGGCCTGCTCCTGGGAATTCTATTTCTGCTCAGCTCCTGTATCACATTCCCTGCAAACGAACTGATGAATACAGTTGTCCAGTTTATGAATTTATCCTTCTCAAATGAAATCAATATGTTTTTGCAAAGGACTTTGCTCCGCATTCGCGGGTGAACATTGTGTCCTGCTGGGCAGATGTGACAGGAGGAGCAGCAGCCGAGGGAACAGAGCAATCTCTGCTGCCATCTCCTGATGCTAGGAGTGAGGAACAGGGAGTGAAAGCAAGGAGTATGCACCAGCCCCTTTTCTCTAATGAATGAAGATGCCCTGGGGGAAAGGCTTGAACTGGAGGCCCTATCTCCTTGGAAGTAATAGAAACAGATTTCTCACTCGACCCCGTGGCATCTACCCATCCCCTTCCATCCTGACCTGTTGGCCCAACACAGGCTTGTCCCGGTTACAACAATTCTGAGTGAATCACCAGAAGCCAGATCTAGACTCGGTGCCACTGAGAAATAGTGCCCTCTCCAGGTGGTTTGCAACTTGAACCCAACAGGAATGGAAGCTTCACTTTCCTGTGGTTGGTAGGAAAAAGTAAGCGGGGGAAGGGCATGTGGCTCAGGTACCCCAAAAGTGAGAGGAACAAGAGCCATTACAATCAGGATATTATTATTAATTCGTTCACAAACGCCCCTACAAGCTGTGAAATCTGGGGACGTGTATGTCATACCATGTTAAGTACTTCTCTAAATAAAACTTTTGTTCAACTGACCTTCTTTTCCTCCAAAAAGAAACCTTTCCAAAAGCTGAAAGTGTTCGCTCGTGAGAACGGTTTCCAGCTATTTTCCCATATGAAGTTTTCCTTTGCTTATTTCATTTCTCTCCTCTGCTCTGAATCGCTGGCACGTCTCATCTTTCCCAGTTAATAATGGCTTGGAAAAACCTATACACATTTTATTATTTCAATTTCAAACCATAAGGCAGGGCTTCCATTCCATTCACTGCTTTGAATTCTTTCTCTAACGCTAACATTTTCCTAGTCCTGAGTTACCTGAACGAGCGGAGCTCGGAGTTTTAGGCTATTGCTCCTCGATATGACATGGAGAGGGCCAGTGGTCTTCCAGGCTGCTTTCCAGATTCTTCTGCATTTATAGCCCTAATCACAGGCTGCTTGTTTCCACAGGGCACTGACCTGACCCACTCCTTCGACTGCATGTCATTTGACTACTTTGATATAAAGCCTATGACTATGTCTCCCTTTTTTTGTCCCTTTCTCTTTCTCCCTCTTGGAGATATGTTTGGCCCTGTGTTCTTGGTCTCGGCAGAAGAATGAGGTGAAGCACCCCATGGACATCGTGCCTTCTGTGTCCAATTCCTCAAGCCTAACAGTAGGAGGATAAGCAGAGGGATAGAAAAGACGTGTGGAAGAAATGTCAACAGATGGAGCTTTCCTCGAGAACGAGACAGAGGAGAGGAGCAGGGTGGGGGGGGGGTAGGAGATGGTGGGGTTTACACACTGCGCGCCGGCCCCAAAGGAGGAAGGCCGTAGGTCCCAGAACGACACTGCCTTCACGATGTCTCTAGCAGACAAGAACACATGATGTCACCACACAGAAACCTCTGTGGAAAAATGACAAATGAACAGAAGTCCCTCCCCAGTGCCATGGAACTATCTAAGCTCCCAGAACTTTCACATGAACTAGGGGGGATGAACAAAAGGTCTCATGTTAAGTGTCTCATGAGCTCGATGAGATGGGAGCTCGATATCGAAGGAGAGAAAGTAAAGGAAGCTCCATTTGCCATGCGTCCATGTTTATGGACCGGGTTCAGACCACTGCATTAGGTTCCAAGCATGGCATGTCCTTATGTGACCTCGGATAACTCACATGGCCTCCTACTGCATCCCTTTTCTCATTGCTAAAAATAGGAGAGTGAAACCTTTTTTGTCTTCTTCACCACTCTGTCCACAGCGCTGACCACATAGGCTGGCATGTAGTGGATAGCTCCCAAAATGTTTGTTAAATGAGGCTTAACTTATTTAAATAAGTCTAAACGAGTGTCCTGGCCAATTTTACGTTGCTGTAAAAACTAAATGAAATAACACACATAAAATCATTTTGCACACTACAAAGCCCTTTACAAATGTAAGGAAGCAGCATTATCATTCTCTCTTTGATTTTTACCCTGCACCATTGGTAGTGAAAATTGATTACCTATTAAGAGCTGAGTGAGAAGGTTAGCCTTCATAATTTCATTTGGCTTGCATACAGAAAGCTCTGTTCCTGCTGTACCTTGAATAATCACAGGCAGATATTTGAGAGGCTGGCTCCCTACTTCTGCCCATTCCAGTCGAGGGTGCCAAATCCTTCTTCCAATATATTGGATCTGAGATCTGCAATGTCAGGTCTGATCAAGATAATGTCAAGTTGAAGGAAAGGAAGGTGGCTGTTATCTTTCTCCAAAGTTCCTGGTGACTGCGCTGTACTATATTAGCAAATAATTCTTATTAAATCCAAGTACGTTAGAGCACCATGCTATTGTGGACCCTCTTAGTGGTTTCCTTCATGGCAGTCATTTGTTTCCATACACAATAAGCATAAATGGGGTAAAATGGACAGCAGAGAATATTAGGGGTGTGCCATTTGTCTTACTTGATGCTTGGCACAGAGATGCCAAATGAATAACTAAATGAAATCAGAATATTCTCTGGATTTATGTAATTAAATTTCTAGAAACAGAATAAATAAATTTGAAGAGAATCCTGTGCATATTTGATGTAATTCTTTTCTTTTTCTATCAGGTGAAAATTATTTAAAGACATCCAAGAGTTGAAATGTAACTCATTACTTACTGGTCAACTCTTGAAGTTTAAAGTCAGTGGAATGTAATTTTATCACATATCTTGTATAAGAAACTGGTTTGCTTGCCAATCATTTAGGGCAATACATGTGTCTGTGTGCTCATGCTATGTCTATGTGCCCAATCTATGTCTGTGTGCTCATGCTATGTCTATGTGCCCAATCTATGTCTGTGTGCTCATGAAAGCATGAGCACACAGACATAGACACACTTGTGTAATCTACAACAAGGAATATACCACAATTCTGCAATCAACAGTCTAACAGTTATGAAACATGTAAGGGCTATACAAGGATAGGAAGGAAAAATTTACTAGGGGCTTCGAGTTTAGAAGAGTGGAGAAAAAGTGAAGACGAGCCTCAAGCAATGAAAATGGAGTGCCCTCATCTCACTAAAAAGATGAAGGAAGGTAAAATTTGGGGGACATCAATTGCATACAAGACTCTGCGATGAAGAGTATGTATATGTTATCTCACTAAGACCTCACACCCACCACTGAGGTAGATTTTAGATGAGGAAACTGAGGCTCAGAAAAGTTAAGTGATTTACTCAGTATGACACGCCTATAAATATCACAGCCTAAATTCAAACCATGGGTGTATAATTCTAAAGTTCAAGTCCATGACTTTGTTATAAGACTCTAAGGAGAATGAGCTATAAAAGTGGTCAAATTCTTGTACTAAAGGAATTTTTTTTTTAATGATAAGAAGAATGTGGTGTGTGTGTGTGTGTGTGCGTGTGTGTGTGTAAGTATAACATCAAGTGTAAAAAAAATTTCAGTTATTACAATTCTGGATATTCAGAATTTGGGAGGAGTGAGACACTGTTAAATGTGGTATCGACCTTTCACTTATGGTAATTTCTTATTGCTCTTCTATCGGAATTTTCACCTTCTTTACCTATGTTTAGACATACATTATTTAGACACTCTGAAAGGTATCATCTAAGGATAAGTAATGGAAACATCTAATTTGAATTCTATCTTTGCATTCTGACTTTCATTTGGGGCCATGAAAATCCACTACTGATTGCTGAGGTCACATGAAGTCTCAGTGTATTCCACTTTGACCCTGTAAAGCTTAGCCAACTTGCACTAATTCCGAGAACTAAATCTTAATTACTCTCAGTAACCTCTGGTTGGAAAGAGGCTCGGCTCATCTGAGTGGAATAGAGTCCAAGGGAGAGAAAGAGAATCCCCAGGTGGGTTGATAGAGGAAAAGGTACAGACAGGACAAGAACTGCCAGGACTTGGGGAGCAGAGGCGGCCCGCCAGACTCGGCTTCACACTCAGGAGCAGCAACAGGAAGTGTTAAGACTGAGTACACAGCCCTGGGCACAAGGACTACAGTGTAGAAAGGTCTACGGTATGGATTTTGAAGTCACCAAAACTGGCATAGGAGGGGACACATAGGAAGATAGATGATGTCACTTCAGAAGGTAATTTCCAACATAGAAAACTATGTTTAATTACCTCCTCGAAAGTTGGATCATTCATTATGCAATCAGATAAACATTCGTTAAGCACTTATTTTGTGTCAAAAGCTCTACTGGACTTTGAGACAAAAATAAATAAAAGAAAATCTTTGTTCTTAAAAAGCTTGGAATAGTTGGATCAGAGACAGACAATCTTGTTTTGAGGTGTTCAAGATGGGAAGCAGAGAACTAATTAGAAGATAATGACAAACTAGCCTAGCGGAACATAGATAGATAAAAATACTTATATTTTTTTTCTTTAAATTAGAGATAAAAATCATCTGTACTTCGTAAGTTATAGATATGGAAAACATTTTTTTTTAAAAAAAAAGAATCGAAGTTGTCTCTCACAGATTTCTAGCTTGGAAAAAAAACCAAGAGACAATAAATATTGCAGGTATGTATAAATCTATCCATTAAGTAAATATTTATTAAATACTTCTTAAATGTCTGAGACCTTATATTTTTTTATTTAACTGAATCTATATAACATAATTTTTCAGACATTCAGGTATTGAGAAAGAACTCAAGGTACGATGTAACCGAACCCAAGATACAATATAACCCAATTATTTTAAATAAAGAATAGCAAAGTAGGCCCAAATAATAATAATATTGAACATGTATAATATTTGTTAGAAGCTACATGCTTTACAGACATCCCCAACCTTTTTGGCACCAGGGACCCGTGCTTCTGTGAGAATCTAATGCCTGATGATCTGAGGCCAAGCTGAGGTGGCGATGCCAGCGCTGGGGAGCGGCTGCAAATACAGATGAAGCTTCGCTAGCTCACCTGTCGCTCACCTCCTGCTGTGCGGCCTGGTTCCTAACAGACCACAGACCCTACTGGTCTGCAGCCCCAGGGTTAGAGACAATGCTTTATAACTAATTCTTGGATAACCTTCCAAGGTGACTTTTAGCATCGTCATTTACAAATGAAGAAGCTAAGGCTGAGAGAGAGAGTAAATTGCCTTATTCACAGACTCACTCACAGCCAGGAAGTGGCAGAAGCCAGATTCAAACTTAGGCCTGTCCGACTATAGATCCCATGTCATCCCCACAGTCTTGCTGCCTCCAAAGAAGACAGGTCAGCATCCACAGGTCCTTTCAGGAGCAGTGTTGGAGCTAGCATTCCTTTTCAACTACCTTCTTTAGCCCATTGGCTCTCAAAATAAAGTAACATGTGTTACATTTTATTCCGGACTCGTGAATTGCAAAGTGATATGACCCACTGAGGACATTTCCTCGCCATTATTTTGAATTTTTTGGTACAACCTGTGGTGTGCCAGACACACCTAGTTCTGGCTCATGAGGACCATTTACACTCACTTCTTCCCAAGTCTTTCTTCAGTGATGTCAGGATGGTAGCTTGGAATCAGCCATCGTTAGAGTACTTACACCCAAGCATTGAGATAGGCTATAAATCAAGGCTTTTTTCAGTTTGTTTTGGGAGAAGCATTTGTGAAACATTTACCAGCATGCCACTATGTGTAAACATTTATCAATACGCATTTGATACACAAAAGTCTACCCAAGGGCTTTAAAATCACTTCCCTAATCTGAGTGAACTCAGCCTTGACTAGTATAAGATATTTTTATCACTTTTGATGTAACCTGTTGAATAAATAGAAAATGGTGTAGCATCAGATGCTTTATACACAATGAAATTAAATTCGCTTACATTCAACTTTAAAATATAAATTATCGCAGGATTATTTTTTGTTACAGATTTTCCTTTCCGATCACATTTGTGAATTCATGTTTCTAAATCAT
This sequence comes from Pteropus medius, assembly GCF_902729225.1. Lineage (NCBI taxonomy): Eukaryota > Metazoa > Chordata > Mammalia > Chiroptera > Pteropodidae > Pteropus > Pteropus medius. The sequence goes on from NW_024349797.1 coordinate 12,420,661, forward strand.
AGTACATTTGAGAGTTTCTTTTCTTTAGGTAGATTTAAGAAGTTTGGGAGGGAGAATCTGCAATTATTTATTCATAACTGTGATTCCGGGATCTCCCTTTAACAGAGACTAAACCGTCAGCTCTTAGAATTACATGCACAATTATCATTACATATGACAATTATGTGTGATCATGTAGCTGGCATGATGTCTCAACTGCTGGGATTTAATGACTAGAATGGTTTTTTGAACAATATCGTTCTAAGGAAGGACAGATGCTTTACCTGGAAGCACATAGTTCATTGCTGGTGGCTGCATCACTTACAAGGAAATTATCTTTCAAAGCAACTCATGCTACAGAGGTATCTTCCCATACTTCAAGATGAAGAACTGAACTATAATTCTTCCTTTCACAGGGAAAAAATGTGCATTTTGATGAACTATGTAGGCACACATTAGCTCAGAATGGTAGATTCAAAGAAAGCATGAATATTAATTTGCAATATTTTGAGAGGGACATGTTTATGGCAATTGGATGATTACTTACTGGTAATTGTGTCATAATAATGTTAGTAGCTTCTATACAATCTCAAAAACAAATAACCCAGGGAGCTTAGCTCTGCAATAACAGCAGCAGCCCTTCAAAAGCAAATCTTTGAAGACAAATACCTTAAAGAAAATTAAATGAGACCTTGCAGAGTTCTGAATCTCGTGAGTACTGGCTCTCCCTAGATGAGCAGGTATCCAGAGCAGGCTGGTACTCGCTGAGCATTGCCAGAAACACAGTTTTGACCAAAACCCCAGCCAGGCTTGAATGCTGAAACTCACTGTTGATTTCCCCAGTCCTTACAGGGACGAGGAGGAAGTCAGAATGGAAAAATGCTGTGGTTTGGGCACAGTTTTTTAAAACCCTTAGGATATTTTAAATTGGGAAATTCAAAGCTACACTTTCCAATTGCCGTAAGTCATTCATGGGTGCAGGTGATTTTTTTTAAAATCCAAGAAAGTAGAAGTACAGCTGTTAAAACAATTTTTTTTTTTTTCCAGAAAACAGCATATTGGTTGTGTTATAGGACCTTGGAAAGGAGCCCACACCCTGCCACCTTGCATTTGAAAGGACGGGTGTCATGAATCACAAGCACAGGACACAGGGACATGTGGGAGAGACTGGATTTTCATCATGAGTTGTGAATTTCCCAAACCATGCTTTAAAGAAGATGTGTGTGACACCTTGGGAGTGACCACTCACAGGGAACCTTCTAACCCTCTGTTTCACTTGTACGTGGATTCCACAAACGTGCATTTGTTATACATTAGTACACATGATTACTATCGGTTCAAGCTACTAGCATTTAGTTCTCTTTGATCATGGAATTCCACAGCTATCTTTGCCATTCTTTTCTTTTAAGCGTATGGTGGGCACCCAGATTTACTACCTCCCTGTCTTAGTCTGGTTGGGCTGCCATAAAAAAAATACCGCAGACTCGGTGGCTTAAACAATAGAAGTTTATTTTCTCACAGCTCTGGTGGCCGGAAGTCCAAGATCAAAGTGTAGGCAGGTTAGATTTCTCCCAAAGCTTCTCTCTTTGGCTTGCAGATGCCTGTCACCTCTCTGTGTCCTCATGTGGCCTCTCCTCTGTGCTTATACATTCTCGATATCTTTTTCTCTTTTTATGAAGACACCAGTCATTTTGGATTAGGTCCCAATCCTTATGACCTCATTTCTCCTTAATTACCACTTTAAAGGCCCTGAAGGATAGCAGAATATGCCATCCCAAAACATACCACTTTGGCAAAAGAATCACTTTGAGCTGAAGGCAATAAGAAGAAGCAGATGCAAAGAAAGCTGTCCACTCTCCCCTTGTTTGATTGAAAGCAGGACAGAAATTTATAAAAGTGTCTCTCCTTGCCTCTTTACCAGAAAGGATATAAGTTAATCCCCAGAGATAACTTCAGACCTTATCAATGGAGAAGGCATTTGCTTAAATCTGCATAATGCAATTTACTCTTATTTACCCTGGTTTCCTAGTAGCCTCCCCATGACTGGCCTCTCCACACCTTTCTTTCTTTTGTCTTTAGCTAAAGACATAAGTATTTAAGCCTCAATTCTAAGCCCCCTCAGAGAGTTACTCATTTTTCCCTGGATATCTCAGGTATACATAATTTATACACCTTAACAAATTTCTCTTTGCTTTTCACTTGCTAAACTGTCTTTTATCCTAGGTGTCTCAGTCTAGAATTCAGAAAGATAGAAGGAAAATTATTTGTCCTCCCCTACAGCCCTATGTTCAAATACAGTCACACTGGGGGTTAGGACCTTAACATATGAATTTGGGGAGACACATTACAATTCACAATACTTCTTTTCTTCACTATAGAGGCAGGAGGAAAAATCAGATGATAGATGGTAGATAGATGAGGATAGATGATGATGATAGATAGATAGATAGATAGATAGATAGATAGATAGATAGATAATAGATAGATAAATAGTCATGTGCCACTTAACGAAAGAGATAGGGGTAGCTCTGAGAAATGCATTGAATGAGTTGTTAGACAATTTCATTGTAGTACAAACATCACAGAGTGCACTTACACAAACCTAGTCTGTATAGCTTGTTACACACTTAGGCTCTATGGTACAGCCTATTGCTCCTGGGCTACAAACCTGTACAGCATGTTACTGTCCTGATTACTGTAGGCAATCACAACATAATGGTAAGTATTCGTATATCTAAACATACCTGAACATAAAAAAAGATACATTGAATCTCCATTATAATCTTATCAGACCGCCATCCTATATGTGGTCTGTAGTTAAATGTCATTATGTCCATGTGACTGTATCTCACAGTGACAAATGGCATAATGTAAAATACCAGGGTTCAGAGTTAAAGAAAGAAGATTTCCAATTTGCCATCTACATGCCTGGCAATGTCTTATATTGCCCATTGATGCCCAGTGATACCTGGTAATATAAATTGCAGTAGCTCTCTGAGACGGAGTTTTCTTACCTATAAAATATGAATCAATTAAGTCATGTATTCAATAAATATCAATGGAGTGCCTGCTATTTACCAGACACTGTTCTAGATCCTGGGGGGTATGGCAGAGAACAAAACAAATGGAAATTCCTCTTCCCTGCCCCACCCCAACACACACTCCTTGAGCTCGTATTCTAGCCATGGAGAGAGAAGATACACAGATAAAACATATGCTGCATGGTGATGTAGAGAAGTAAAGCCAAGGAGGTAGACGAAGAGTGGGGGGAGGGTTATAATTTTAAATAGAGCAGCCAAAGAAGGGGGTCTCACTAGGAAGGAGACATGGGAGCAAAGGCCTCTCAGAGGTGAGGAAGTAACTCACGGCAAGACGTGGGGGAGAGCAGTCCAGGAAAAAGGACGGTGGGTGCTGAGTCCCTGGTGTATTTGAGAGGGGGCTAGAGGGTCAGTGTGGTGGCTAGAGAGGAGTCAGCCAGGGCCAGAGTAATAGGGCATGATGACAAAGAGGTAAAATTGTGTGTGTGTGTGTGGTTTTTCTTGTGGGGTCGGGGCGTGTGTACAGAATTCTTCGGCCATGATTTACCCTGAGATGAGGCACCAGGAGAGGGTGTGAATGGACTTTGCTTATTTGAGAATAGACTTGGGGGAGGGGCAACAAGGAAGAAGCAGGGAAAGCAGTTGGGGAGCCATTTTGACAGTGCGGTACAGAGGTAGCGGTGGAGACGGCAAGAGGCGGCCGGGCTCTGGGCTTTTGTAGGTAAAGCCAAGGCAATTTCCCTAGTGGATTGGATGTGGGGGTGTGAGGGGAAGAGAAGCAAATAGGATACAAAGGAAAAGGTGGGAGGAAAAGTGGGGGGCGGGGGGATGAAGATTTTTTTTTCTGAAATGGGGAATAATAGAGGGAGGATCCAAGTTAGGTTTTGGACAAATTAGGTTTGAGGTGTCTGTTAGACATCCTGATGGAGAAGTGGAGCAGATACAACATCCCCCTTATAGAGTTGATATAAGAATAATTGAAAGACATCATATGACAAACAGAAATCAATAGAAAGGCTAAAAGGCTCATATTAGCCAACACTTATTGAGCGCCTTTGTGTCAAGTATTGTTCTAAGTGCTTTACATGTTCTATCTCATTTAATCCTCAAAACAACCCGATAAGAGGTATTACCATCTCCTTTTATTGATAAAGAAACTGAGGTTAAATGCTTCCTGAGTCACATAGGTAAGCGGCAGTGTCCACGCCCTTGATGCTCAGACTATATGGAATATGCTGAGATCATTGGGTAAGATGTCAAAACAGAAAACCTATTCTCTCTATGAGCTGATCCTCCACACAGATCCCTTTGACTCTGGTTTATTTTGTCCTTCAGAGGCATCCATATTTTCATAGAACAGGAAGCCAGTGTGGCTCCCATCCAACAGCAAACACTAAGCGGGAGCTACACCTGCTTCTGTCTGTCCATTGTTACAACAGAACTCACATATTAAAGAAGCAGGAAAGCAAGAAAGAATGTGTAGGTGTGAGAGCACATCCTTGAAAGCCACCCAAACGTCTTCCATGCAACCATGTTTTTAAGCTACTGGATTCGCATTAGGAGCCCAAGACTCCAAGGTGGGACACTGTGTCGCCTTCTCATGCTTCTCAGCTACAGGAGAGGGCCCAGCGGGAAGAGAGGGGTTGGCAGAGGCAATTTATCCTTGTCAGAGCATGAGGTCCCTCCCATTGTTCATTTTTCTACACAAAGACTCATTCACATTCATACACACGGAGGAGTCAGGGTAGAGGAGGGGACAAGGCATCCAGATTTGAGGCCCCCGAGCAGTAAGGCATTTCTGCTTCTCTCTTAGAAGCCACCAAATCTCCACACCCCCTATCTCACAAGGCAGCGGCCATGTTCACATGTGCCTGAGCCATTGCGAAGCAACAGAACCTCTAAATGCAGCTCATTTTCAGCCAAAACAGGCCCTGGGGGGTATAGAGATTCTAAAACCTGATAAAGATAAAGACAAAGAGGGAAGAGAGGCCCCTTCCCCACAGGTAGCCGCAAGGTCAGCATCTTCCAAGACCTGAGAGCCAGCTTCCTGCAGGATCTTGTCAGAGCCACATCTCCGGCTCCATCCTACCTTTCCCAACCAAGAGTCACTGCTGGATGAAGCTCTCTGGAGAAATATCCCTTAGGTAATCTGACAAGGAGCCTGCAGACAAACCTGTGGCCACACTTGGCAGTGGCTTGAGCGAGGGCTTTAAAAACTCACAGGAGCCCTGAGCTGCTTCCTCGCAGCTAGTACTCAGGTACCCAGGAGCTTTCTCGGGGTCACCTAGGCATCATTCTGGGGACCCCAGCTGCTGCATGTGTAGGAAGTGTCTTGTTAACCTGTCCCAGATTCCATGGCTAACTTTCTACACCAAATCCCAGCTTCTAGCATTCACAGAACACCGGGTGTGAGAGAGGTTGAATTTGGCACACGACCCAGGCCCACTGGGTACCCCGGGGGCTGAGTCCTTTACCCTCTTTGTCCTTCAGCTCATAAAGGGACAACAAAGAGAACCAGAAATGACATTTGAGCTTAAGCTTTTCCCAGGGACATAATCACTGTCAAAAGATATATTTGGAAAACTGATTTGACTTTTTCCCTTTTCATTTTTCACCTGAATATCTCTGTGGAGGAAGAGAAGTCCACAACACAAAAGCTGCATTTACAGAGCATTAACTTGGAGGCCAGATTGAAAGAGATGGAGAATTTTACAGTTAAGTATCAAGCCACCATGACATGAGAAGTGCCTCTGCCGTGGTTTTCAGTATGAATCACTCGAGTCCACTTTCCTAAAACTATGTCTTTCTGGATGACGTCTTTTTGTAGATTATTTGGGAGGTAATCCCAGTGAACAGTGAAGAGAGAGAATGAGAAAGTGAAGCAGAAGAAGGAAGGTGGGAAGGGGGCCAATAACAGGGTGTGAGTCAAGATGAGTCAGCAGGCTGAGTCACCACAATGGGGAGCTAGAGCTCAATCCTACTAGGGAATATGGGGGGCTGGTACAGAGCATGCACCCCAGAGATATCCAGATGAAGAGCTAAGAAGTGGAAAATAAAGACAGCCTGCCCATCATTACTCAGAGCCGCTTCTGAGGCAATGAGGCACCGCCCTTGCAGCGGGCCCCGCCCACTGGCTGAGCAGTCTCCAGGGGCCGGGTGGAAGCTCGGGTGAATGCGTGTGGCCATCAGTACCTGCGCCACGATGCAGTGAGTGCTGAGGGATTGAGTAGGGCCCCAAGAGAGATGGATCAATAGATATGCATTTGTTTGATTCTTTCTTTGCACAAAAGTTAACCAGCAATATACATTGTTCTGCAACTTGCTTCTTTTACTTTACAATAAATCTTGGAAATTGTTTCAAATTCAGCATAGGCAGACTTTCATTCTTTTCAACTGCTATATAGTATTCCACTGTGTGAGTGAGTAAACCATAATTTATTCAGCCAGTTACACATGGTTGGCCATTTAGTTTGTTTTTAGTCTTTCACTATTAGGATTCTTTGTTCCTATGTATAAGTAAACCCAGAGAAGAAATTGCTGTGTGAATGGCTACTTCTAAGGACATGAAGAGGATGCAGACACTTGGTCCTACCGGCGATGCAAAGAGGGTCCATTTCCTGCTCCTTTACCATGCCTGTGGGCTCTCGAACTTGAGCTGCATGTCTTCTGTTCTTTTGACCTTAGCAAGTCAGTGAAGAATGTAGGACGGTATGCATTAGACCACTAAGCAGTTGTGATGCTAAGCCGAGTGTCAAACCAGACTGAAGACAGAAACCATGTATAGGGAGATTCTGTGAGGGAGAGTGAAGATAAGGGAAAGAGAATCACAGTCACAAACATTTACAAACACACACAGTCACACACACTCACACATACACATATACACCCCACGCACACACACCTGCACACTTAAAACACACACACACACACACGCACACAAACCTGCCCTGCATGTGAGGTAGCAACCTGGACAAAAACCTTCTCACACATTTTAGACACTGTGACTTTAATGGCCCTGGCATTGATAGCTACACATGGCATTATCCTTTTCCGTTGGATACCAGTTTTAATCAGCCTCATAGAAAGAGGTGTCCAGCACTGGCCTGTTACCAAGTCACATCCACAGGACAAAATGTCTCTTGTGCCTTTTTATAGAACATTCTCTTTCATGGGTGGTTTATCTATTATAAACACACACACACACACACACACACACACACACACACACACACAATGGGCGGTTTTTGAAAAAGAAAAGGAATTTTCTATCTCATAGCACAGGTAAACTGCCTCGCCTATTCACCATGACTTATTAGAAATAAATGCCAGCTGTAATTTTGGAAGTACTAAGAACAGCTGTAATAGCGCACCCACTGGTAATCCGTCCTGCTCAACGCTGGCTGACAAGGATGAATTTTCTATTCTTATGAATCACCTTAATGCACTCGTAGAGGAGATTTGCAGCAGCGTTAGTACATTTGTAAGGCTGGCCTGCTGTAAAGCTTGCATTCTGGCTGTGAAATATTTATCATTTCTCTTCCTGTTTGTTCTGAAAACATTAAGTAGCAAACTTGGAGGTGAGTTCAGCGTCCTTCTCTCTCCTGGATGCAGAAGACTCTGCCCGTGCACCACTGCTAACAGCAACCAATACACAACAAAACGAAGACTCGTGCATCCTCTTTGTAGCCGCCACAGAATTCCTCTGAGGAAGGGAAAGGTCTGTGCATGTGAATATACTGTGCTTAGTGAGACCTTGAAGTTCGGGGTCTGGGCAGAACTTCTCTTCTGAGACAAGGGAGGGGGGTTGTTGTGGATCCAGAGGGTGGAATATATGGAGATGTCACCAGAGACATGGGGAAAGCCTGAGATACCCTCCCAGGCCCACTCTGAAATCCCAGAGGGCTTGTGTCATTCATTTATATCACAAATATCTTTTGAGTGCCTACTATATGTTTCAGGCACCAACATAATAGTGGCAATGGTGTCTGGGTCAAGTTTCAGACCTTCTCTGGGGATTGGGATGACACAGATGTTAACATCTTGGACTCAACACTTGCTGGTTTCGTGACAGTGGCAGGTGACATCACATTTATAAGCTTCTATCTTTTGATCACTGTGACATTAATAAAACGTCCCCTCACAGGGCTGTTCAGGGGTTAGTTGTGCCTATGAGCAGAGAGAAGCTGTTGGAGAGTTCTGATTAGGTCAGCATTCATCATAGTTAGATAACCAGGTAGCATCATCAAGAATGGATCAGCCACAGAGAGCTATCCGCATCGAGCATAGTCTAGTTCTTCTCAAGCCTAGAGAAATACCTGAAAATGGCCTATGTATTGATAAGTAAAATATTAGAAGCAGGCAAACCTGTAGTCAAATATTGCCTCTAGTGCTGTGTGTCCTTGGGCAATTACTCAACTTCTCTGAGCTTCAGCATCATCAGATCCTCACCTGTAAAACAGGGACAATTACAGTACATATTGCATGGGTTTGTGGTGAAGATTAAATTAGATGAGGAATTTTACACATGCACACACAACCAGTGCTTGCCACATAACAAAAACTCAGTAAATGTTAGCCACCATTATGAATGTGTCATACAAAAAGCCTTTCCTCCCAGCCATTCATTGCACTCTAAGAAATGCAACCAGTGCACACACGAAGGTACAAATACATTTGCTTTTTTTATTGGGAAGCCGAGAGGAGAAAGAGCATCGCGCTAAGTCAGAGGAAGTGGTTTACAAGACCCGATTCTGGTGCCGACTAGTTCTGTCACATTGGCCATCATGGCTGTTGTTTTGCGAATGACTTTCCTTACTGACCTACAGTTGCAAGGTTCTGTAAGGTGAAGGTGTTTGTAAAAGACACAGTGTGATTGAAATATAAGACAGTATGATTGTTTGGACAAGGCAGATGGATAGTGGACTTGTCAGGCAGACCTAGGTTTACTTTCCTGCTTTGCCACTCATGAGCTATGTGGCTCTGGGCTAGTCACATAACCCCTCTGTCGAACCTCTATCTCTATAAAACATAGATAATAATAGCTGCCTTGTTGATCTCACAAGGATGCTACATCTCAAACCTGAAAAACGAATCCCAAAGAACTCTGTCATGTAAAAGGCCACATGGCTGTTAGTTAGGATTGTGATTCATCACAATTAGTATTTCTTTGGGCATCTATTCAGCCCACAACAAAAGGAAGAGCTGAGAGCTGAAGCCAAGGCAGCAGAAAAAGTGAGGAAAATATCAAGACAGCAGAGGTGATTTTTCAACCTGAGATCTGACAGGGCCCAGGCCAGCAGGATTTGGGACAGGAGGGTCTGCCTCTCTGTGGTGGGAAAGTGACCCCCAAGCTGACACTGTTGTTGGGGACTCTGGGAGAGCACAGAGTAGGGATCCTAAGTGCTGCTCCCCCACGGCCTCTTTCAAAGGCTGACATGTTAGCGCCCCACCTGCTTAGTGCAGAGGGGAGTCAGGCTCTCGAGGGCTGCTGCACAGGGCTGACGTGCGCTCACTCCCGGATAAAAGTCCAGGACTATTTCATTAAAGCCCCCGGGCACCTTTCCATCCCGCGTTAACTCATTATCTTCCATGAATAGTGCTGCCCTTAAGTCATGCTTCCGATGCTAATGCACAAACATCAATTACGCTGCATTCCCAACGTTTCTGTGAAGACTTTCAGCAACACCCCTAGTGAGAATGTAGAGGAGTAGAAAGGGGAAATCTCTGCAATTGACTGACTTCTAGAGTTTGGGCTCTGAAGTGAGCATTTAATTCACGTTAATTGCTGTGCATTCTTCACGCTTCTGATGTATGATCCCCTTGAAAAGAAATAAAGGAATGTCAGAAAGGGACGTTCTCTTTTCAAGCGCCTTTCATCCTTTTTCTTTCTTGTAATGTTTATAGAACTAGAAGGTGGTGGGAAGGCAAAGATCCATCCCGTGGTGCAGACTCCACCACCCATTTGTCACAGCAGGCTGCGAAGAACCTCGAAGGAGTCCCACTTTTACAACGATTTTCAGTGTCAAAGAGAAAGCAAAGGGCCTGAAAGCCAACTATCACTATCTAAAAATGATGGTTATTACTCACCTCTGTTTGCTGTAGCTGTTATCTTTTTCATCCCCCCAAAATACCCTGTTGAGTAAGTATTTAGTGTCTTCCTACTGGGGTCCCCCCTCCTTCTGTCCATTCTCCCTGCCAGCTGGGGGAGGGGCATCCGCCCCTTCCCTGTATGTCACAAATCCTGTATTAAAAGAGGAAATAAAGTGTTACCCCACTTGCAACCCTCAAATCGCAGAGAGGCTGCAGCTTCAGCTCAGCCCTAACAAAGGTGATTGGCCCTGGCACAAGGCCGTGGCTCCTGGACAACCCTGTCTGCACGTGCCCAAGTGTCCAAGTTCCTTTTCCGTCCCCTCCACAGCCACAGCCTTCCTTTCCCACATCACCCTCGGGGGAGCGGAGCAAACCCTTCTTCAAAACAATACTGGTCCCACAGATGTTGTCCCAATTCAGAATTTGCACTACAGCTTATCAGGGAAAGGGTTTTAGTTCTAGGACTTAGGGAGCTTGTGTGAGATGATTAATCCCTTCAAATCCAATACTCACTGAAGAGCAAGAATCAGCGCTGTGGAGACTGAATCGCCGCCCCGTCTTTTCCCCAAACCCCCTAGAGATCTGATCTGAGAAGCTCTACCTTTCTCTGCCACAGTCCATGGGCCCAGAAGCAAAGGCAGAGGCTGCAACCCCAAGTCAATGGGCTACACAGACGGTAACAGGTCACTTCATCTAGTGCGGCTGCCTCAATTTGTGCCTCACAATTGAGGAAATGTGTCACCTCAGCCTTTCTCCACAGATGCCATTATCCTAAATACCTAGGAAGATGCTTAAATAAAAGGAGAGACTTTGCCTGCCATCTGGACACAAGATCGGGTAAGGAGCACCTTAAAACACACCTGCACCGCTTTGCCAGGTCTCTGGAACAACTTATAAACTGTTGCTCCTGCAAAGAAAGCCAAATCCACGTTTGTCACATAAATCCCACAGCATTTAAACAGAATCTCAGTGGCAGTTTACAATTTTAATGAATTTGCACTTGTTTTCAACATCAAATACCTCTCTTTTTTTGTATTTCCTAATTATAAAAAATGATACATACTTGTAGAAACCAATTTAAACAGTACAGCTGTGAATAATGCAGAAAGAACATTCTCCAAAATCCTCCACCTCCACAGACAACTTTAGAGCACATATTTTGGTATATATCCTTCCGGAATTTTCTCTATGCATATACATAGTTTTTAAATAAAATAAGAAGATTGCATATTGTAGCTTTTTAAAATGAGATATAATTGACGTAACATTACACTTTTCTTCGATTGTAGTGAACACTTTGAAACAATCTAAATGTCCATCGGTAAGAAAATAGTAAATTAAATTATAGGACATTTGTACAATGGAATACTTTGCAGCTACTAAGAGGAAGAGATAGATCCATATCCACTGACAATGAAAGATGTCTACGGCATATTGTTAAGCGAGAAAAGTTGTAGAACAACAAACAGCATTCCAAAGCTTAAACATTTGTCTGATTATTTTACCTCATTTTTCATTACTTATATTTGAATGAATATGCAACTGCCAGATCAGAATGTAGGAGGGCCAGGGTGCCCGTTCTCTGGGAAGTATCTCTGCCATTCAGGGGGCCACTTCTTGCAGGCCAGCTCTGGCCCACCCGCACTCTCCAGTGAAACTCTTGGCTACTATGAGGTTGGCGCCGTGGACCAGCTCCAGCGCCCACGTGAGCTCCGCCTACAAACCAGCTCAGGCTTGGACCCTCTGGCAAATTTTTTCCACCATCACAGTCACTGACAGACATGCAAATTCTATCCTACGTGGTGGAAGTTCAATTGACTTTACTTACTCCCTCAGTGAAAAAAAAAGTTTGGGCTCCATTTGCATTTTTGTGTCAATATTCTTTACTCTATACATATTTGTGCTGTAGGACTTCATTTTTGAACCAGTTATAACACCTGCCTGGTTTTCTAAGTTAAATAAACTCTCTAGCTCATATTTATTTTTATATCTGTATGGCAGTCACAAGTTTTTTAGTTTTCTGAAAGTCCTTTTTAACAATGGCAAGAAAGTATGACCAGTTATTAATTTCTTATTTCTGCTATAACAAATTAGCACAAACTTAGTGACTTACAAAAGCAGACATCCAAAATGAGTCTCGTCAGCTGAAATCAAGATGTCTGCAGGACTGGTTCTTTCTGGAGGCTCCAGGAAAGGATCTGGTCCTTGTCTGGTCCAGCTCCCGAAGGCTGCTGGCATCCCTTGGCTTATGGTAGCATCATTATAATCTTTGCTTCCATCATCACATTGCTCTCACCTCTCTGAATCCTTCAGCAACCTCCTTAAAATGACTATTGTGATTATTATAAACTCACGCGACTGATTCTGCATAATCTCCCCATCTCAAGTCCTTAATCACAAAGGCCCTTTTGCCACATCAACTAACATACACATAATGGGGGGACTATTATTCAGCCTCTCATGTCAAGGAAAAGCAGAAAAAGCAGAAACTAGGGGGAGGGGAGGAAATATAATGAGTTAAAATCATGCTAAGGCTCTTCTTCAAAGGTTTTAAAAGAGCTGTGAATAAAAGAATTATCAAATTATAATACAGACCTCTGGATGTGAAATACGACGTGGCAGTTATAACAAAGGAATTAGGTCATCAAGTATTGATATTACATTACATGACAAGGAAAGATTTTCATGATACAGTAAATGGAATTTATTTGCATATATTAAGAAAGAATACTGT